>NC_133939.1:14581197-15256197 GCF_031877795.1 Strix aluco | reverse complement strand
ATTCATATTAGTCTAAGTTCTTTCAAGGCAAGAGGAGCTCCAGCAGACAGGTAGGCTCTTTGATAGAACAGACAAATTACACATGAAAAAACACCACAATTCTTGGTAATAAAACATATTGGAGGAAAAAAAAAAAGCATTAGAAAGGAAAATGAAACCCAAACCTGACCCATGCTTTCTATGAAAAATGTTATGTGATTATTTTCTAATAAAAAATATTTTGTGGTCAAGCAGAAGTTTGTGAGATATTCCCTCTTAATGCACTGTTAATAATTGCCACTTGTTTAGTGCAGGAGGGTCATTTTTCAATGACTGAGAAGAGAAACAGGCTGGCAGAGAATGAAAGTCCTGAAGGGAATACCAAAACATGGAGAGGTGTATTAAACTCTTACTCAATGGCTCTTGTTGCATAATCTAGAAGTTTTATACTGCCACCCATTCTACCACCCTTCATCTATTCCTGACATGGTCATAACAAGCAGCACATCGAGACTTGTGTACTATACATCTGGAACAATGCTGCTGTAAGCAAAAAGCTGCTCTGAAACCTTCGGTGGCACTTTCATGTCGTAGGGATGCCTTCTGTGAGCTGAGTTGTGCATGTTCTCAAAGCTTCTCCAGCTGTGGAGACTCCTAGGAGATTTTACAAGCCATAACAGACCCATTGTTATTTCAGCAGTAAAAATGACAAGTTAAGATGATCAAATTTAAAACAAATAATAATTGTCAGATTTCATCCATGGGATAAGGAGGAAAAAAATAAGTTTGTAAACCAGATATTAATAGAGCTTTCACCCTATTGAAACTTCTTAAAAATTAGGAAGAAAAGTGTATTTCAAGAATTGCATTGACTACATACTCCTTTACTCTAGAAAAAAGGACTGATGAGAATGCCTATCTGGCCTTAATTTCAGTCTCAGAACCTCATTGTCCATTTAAGTGGTGAAAGAAAAACCTGTCAAATGCTTAGCAGGGCCTTCTAGGAAACTTATGGCACAACTGCTTCTGTGCAGAAAGACTCCCTTTCCTTTCTTTGCTATCTCAATCTGTTTTGTAATCACTAAAAGAACCAGTAGCCTCTATGATGTACAGGACAAAAAACCTCAGCCATTTCACAGAGCAAGGAGAATTATTGACCACCAACACTCAAACTGATTATAATATTTAAACATTTGAAGAATCAATCATGATTCTGCAATTACTTCAGATAAACATGCAATTTGTATAAGTGTCAGCTCTAACAAAGAGCTATCCATATAGTCTTTGGCTATCCAGAAGTTGGAATCTTCTGGAAACTTTGTAAAGTTTTCTTTTGAAAACTCATTCCACCTGTCACTCAGGAAACACAAGTTCTAAGTTGCTTTCCCCAGATGACTATATTACATGCTCACTGAAGCAGCACAATTTTTGCCACAGTATTTAGAGTTGGGAGAAATGAGATTTCAAAAGCTTATTAATTGCTAAAAATATGTTTCCAAAGGGAAACAAATGCAACACATCAACGCCATTCCAAGTTTGCAGACAGCCTGAAATAGCTTTGATTTAGCAGAAATATAATCATACAAATGCCAATTAATTATTTCCCTAGTGATCAAACTACCAGCCTTTGCATCTGTTGTAAATCCCAGTTAATTCCCAGACTTCACATGGGACCAAAAACCTAGCTATCATTTGGCCCAAAATGACAGGTTTTCCTTGAGACAGTGTTCGGTATTTTTCCTCTTTAAATTCTATTGCACACTGAATCTTAAAACTAAATAAAGCTGTAAAATGATTAATCAGATGTAAAATAAAAATAGGTACAACAGGGGTGTTGTTTTATTTAATATTTTCATGTTTAAATTGCTACTAACCTTCTAATTTTATCTAATGCCAACAGCTGCATTATCTATAGGTTAGATCCCAGGAGAATTGTAACACCCAGGGCAATCTGTTGCAAGGATTTAGTCAAGATAATTATGTAGCATGCAAGAACCTGGTTTCCATTTTCAGTTTGCTATGTGTGTGCTTCACTTGTAATTCAGGACTTCTCTCAGGAGGAAATTTCCTCCCTTCCTTTTTTCAAAAATAATCCTCCTAAAACCTTAAATAATAATAAAAAAAAGTGTCCTTGAATTCAATACTCATTCAGAATCACTCAGAATTTTACTTTAGAATAGTACATACAAAATCATATTTCCCGTATTTATTCATCCATGGCTTGTGCTTCTCCAAAGCCCTGGTAATTGCTAAAAATTTTAAATCCAGTTTTTATTTAATAGCCACTGAATGCAATCTGTTCTGGTGTGACCCAAAGTGACTGCAGCTTTAATCAGACTCATCATCTTTATTAAAGTGATTTAATAATCACTTTATTGATTTAATTCATGGTAGATAGCATCTGAAGTTGGCAGAGTTAAACATCTTTGAACACTACCTTTTTAATTCTAAGAATAGCACTGGCTCCTGGCTAAAAAAGCTCCACTTTATGTATACATATGCAGGCTCTGAATCTTTACTCAAGATGGTCTGCATTTTTCCATATGTAGTAAACACAATCACAGTCATCCATAATACTGGGGAAAATGTGTCGGTAACAGAAAGGAGATTTTGTGCTGCAGAGATGCATGGATGAAAACACATGTTAAAGACAGCAGCTAGCCCGGATGTAAATTCTTCCTACTCAAAAAGCTAATGAAACAGTCACCACACGCAGGCTACCAAGGTCCTAGATATCAATTCAAGTTTTATACCCTTGTTATTCCAAATCCTACTGATCAATGAAAAAAGTGGGGCCTTACACCTGACTACCAACTTGCATGAGTAACTGAGGTCCAGTTACTCAATTTCAATGGAGCTGTTGTAAATTAAAGAAAAAATAGAACAGCAAAGAAAGTCAGATCTTATCACTTCATTTACATTTATAATATAAATATAACTACACTGATCTGAAATGGAAGAAACATCCTAGCTGCAAATACCTCAGTTTATATTAATTAGTGATTTATTTCCACAGTGAGACAGGTGTGAAAGTAGATGTCAGGTGTCCTCTGCTCATCTTTTTTCAACTAATGATTGACAAGAATGGTTATGGTTCAACCAAAACAATTCATACTGCCTGAAGAAATAATTTCAGTAATAGTTCTTTATCTATCTTCTTCCATTGCAAAATACCTGTGCTTTTTATAACTACTAAATCTGTAAGACATTAACACCTTATCATTTTTCTAAGGTGACTATAAACTATAAACTACTAGTCTATAGGTAGATACTATGTTCCAGGTACTCTCCTTACGGGAAAACATGCAAAGAAGAAAGATAGAAACTATATTTTGCAGGGGCAAATAATTTTGGATTTTCTGATTGAGAAGTCTGCATGTCTCAAAAGTACTGCCAAACCCAAATATGCCACCATTTCAAAGAATGGTTACAAAAAGAGTGTAGAATTGTGAGCATGTAAATCAATTTCACCTTCCTCTAACAAAGACGACCTGCTCTTATCAGTATCTAGACTGTGTTTCTGACTCTACTGTAAACTCTAGAAGTAATGCACATCTAGTGGCAGAAAAAGAGATTGTAGGACCAGTCTGTCTTGGTGGAAGTGCTCTTCAGCAACAAAATTTTACAGAGCCTCAGCCACTGGGCAGATACCCACCTCAATGTCACAGGAGATATAACAGTGTCATTGTCTCCCATCTGGAGGCTGGACATACTGATAAAAGAACCTCTCACTCACCTCCTCTTGCTAATATTCTTGAGTTGTATCCTACAAGACTAATAATTATAAATTCAGAAATTGCAGTTGTGGGGACCATTACATGAACCTGACATGGTGACTCTCAAACACTACATTTCTCTGGAGGCAAATATAATAATAAACGTAACAACAACAACAAAAAAAAACAACCCACAGAACAAGCTAGATTATGTATCATTGTTTCTGTTTATAGGCAGAAGCATCAGAAACAATAGCACTTGCTCTTATTCACAGTTGGTTCAAGATTAATAAAACTCATGTGGATTTTATGGACCTGGAGACAGCTTATTTTTATGAAAAAATTGATATAGATAAAATGTATGCTTCACTGTACCTCAGTAAATCTGCAGGCTTTAAGCCACTTCAGTGGAACTGCTGTGGAATAACAGCAGCATAATTAATATGGTAGTTTAACTGGGGAGTTTCCTTGAATATAGATTAAGTTCCAGTTTTATACATATGGCATTTTTCACACTGTCATTCATAGATTGTGAAATTGAAGTGAAAGATGAGATCAGCTAACAAAGCATCTCCTAATATATGTAGATACCTTCCATCAGTAACAATGAATTTTCTTCCCAAGGAAGATTTTCCTTCTCTCCCTTTAATTCTAACCACACAAACATTTCATTCACTTTTAGTATCTGTTTGTCTTGAGTGCATTCAAGTATTGCTCAAATAATCCTGTAATTTATTAAGACAACAAGAAATTGACTGGGTAAAGTCATCTGTGTTCACTCTATTTACTATTTAATCCATAAATTCCTGTCCAAAACACAGCTGAGAATTAAAAGGAAAATATTTCTTCACCAAATCTTGATTTATAAGATAATGCACTTTTCAATGAGAACTTGTTCTATGAGAAGCAGTAACTGATAACAGGCAACACAATAAACAGAGCTATGGTACAAGAAACAGAAATAAAAATGCAAGTAATTGAATTTGTAATTACAGAAGTATAAGCTGGGTAATATTCAGCAACTGAAAAAGAAAAATGCAGTTTTAGGCATATCAACCTATTAGTTGATGCATACTTATTTGAAATAATCAAGGCAAGCAAGTAGAAAACAACCTTTATTTCACAGGTCTCCAAAAAGATTTCTCAGGGTCAGCATCTGATTTCATGCGGTGCATGTAGATATATGCAGCAAATCCTTCTGCTTGGAAATCTCACAAAACTGAGGAAGGTCCCTAGTCAACAGGCTCATGGCTCTGAATTCAGGGAGGCAAATAAACATTTTTCACATCAGTTTCTGGTGCCTCAAAAGATGCATAGGTGATGATGACCTAGTTAGGGCCATCACCATCTTCCTTTCTTCCCCAGGCACTAACAATGAAGCGGTAGTAGGTACTGATCTGGGCTGACTGGCTCTGACTGTGCACTCTCAAACAAGGTATGAATAAAGCATAATTGACGCATAAACTGACATAAGCTGTAGGATATCATCATCAAGAGTCTTTTGTGTCTCATTTTCTGAGATGAGGCACATGATAACAACTGAATAGACTTTATGAACACATGCACATATTTCATGGGCATGCTTTGTTTCAGGTTCCCCCCCGCCCCCCCCCCCCCCCCCCCCATTGAAGATAGTCATATCCTTTTTCAGCTTCTCTAAAAGTCAGTAATTGAACACAAATCTAATAATATTTGAAATTAAATCCAGGACAGCCGGGGCAGTCCTGCTTTGGATCCTGACTTGCAATTTGCCCACTTGGAGGAGCTATCCAGGGTCTCATGCACCTTCCAAACACAAACGATAAACCCACAGTATAAGAACTGCTGCAGCCCTGAAACCCTGAGCTATCAGCATGAATAAAACAAACCAGAATAGCAACAGAGGTCTATTAACCCAAAACTCAGGAAATTTTTTCCAGACCAAATGATTCTAAACATGTACATGCTGCCCTATCAAACAGAGAGTAACTGCCACATTTTTTCAATCATTCTATTATAATTCCAGCCTAACATCTATCTTCTTACACAGCTGTGTGAACTCTATCACCTTGAATGCACAGTGTATAATTAATCCAACAACCATAGACTCAATTTTTTCTACTTATCTTGTTTGTAGGAAGCCTGCAATTTATTTGTGCTGCTATGTTACCTCTGATCCACAGAAAGTCCTGAAGGAGTGTCTTAGTATGCATCAAATCCCTTTCTCATAAGTTTATTATAATGTCATGAGTAAACCTACATAAACCAATGACAATAAAAATAAGATAAATAACAAAACAAAAAAACAATACCAAACAAAAAACCCAGCAAAACCCCAAAGCCTTGTGGAGTTCAGATAACCAGATTTCAATTTCCCAAAAGATGTAACAGTAGACAACATACCCAATCTTAAAATCACTTTGCAACATTAACTCACCATTCCATGAGGACCCAAATAGCCAGTCATCGGACTCCTTCCTACTCAGTTTGAAAACCCTGTTGTAGGTTCAGCACACACCTGAGTGAGAGGAACTAGTGCCCAATCCACTCATCAGGTCAACACTTTCCCTTTCTTAAGGGTGCACAGCAAATTTTGCACATAATGGAAACCGTATTTAAAGTTGTAATCCGTAATAGTGTAGATCATTATAGCTAGAAAACTAATTTCTGTTTGGTGATGAACAGAAGTGTTCTGTGAAACTTTAATATTTTCCTATTAATTTTTAAGGGAATGTGTTCAAAACATACAGTTTTCCAACATGTTATCTGAACGCTGGTTTTGGTTGAAATATACTTATTTATAACTGCTTTTTGTAACAGGAAGTAAACTGATACAGATCATGTTAAATTCCTCTCTCATGTGGCTTTTCTATTACATTTAGCAATAATAAGGGAAAATAATTGTGATTATTTTCTGAATGCACCTCATTTATTAAAGAGTATATTCTATATAACAATATTGTTTCATAAGACTTTTACTATGTCATAATAAATGTGTTGTAGGACCTGTAACAAAGAACAATACAACAAACCACAAAAATTAATTATATCATATCCAACAAAATTCAAATACATCAGATTGAACCATGCACAGAAGATCAGCTACAAGAGAGAAAATCCATTTGTGGGTATCGTTCCTCAACAGGAGCTTGTTTGCAGAGGAAGTTTATTTCCGTACAAAGGTGAATTTTACACGCGCATCACTCAACCCAAGGAGTCCTTAATATTAAGGTGAGCAGAAAACAAGAATTATTTTTGTGAAAGCTTTTGAAGATTTCATTCAACCTCAGGGTCTCCCAGGTGGAACAACATGTGAAAAATGACAGAACTAGAAAAGGTAGTACAAGGACGCAAATGCAAATCCCACATCTAAGTTATGTGAGAAGGGACTTGGACTTTGGTCTCCTACAATGGAAGGACGCCACTGTAATGACTAAAGTACTTGTTATGCAGAAGTACCTCTATCTCTTGAGGAACTTCACTAATCTTTTTAATTTCCCAAGACAAGTGCCCATTTAGAACAGAAAAAAACCCAAAAAAACCAAAAAACCCCTCCCAACAACAGATGAAATCTTTGTAAAGACAACTCTTATAATCTCTATTTTCTATATTTGTATGCCACAGGCATCAATCATCCTTTTAATATTATTAGGTCTCTACAGAGATAAGAGAGTGTTTACAATATCACACTTCACTGAACAATTGACACATGTATTCGTTTCCTGGCTCTCAATTCATAATCTTGACAACTAAGAAGCAGCAACAAACCAAATTGAGCTTTCAGGACACATCAGACTTTCCAAAAATACTTCGACATTTAATTACATAGTATCACCCACTTATGTTTGTCATAGATTGCTTTAGATTCACCCAGACAGTTAGCAATCATGTTTCTTTTGTCATCTGGAGGGACCTTTATAGGCTTGAGAGGTGGGCCCATGCAAACCTCATGAAGTTTAACAAGACCAATTGCAAGGTCCTGCACGTGGGTCAAGGCACTTTCAAGCACAAATACAGGCTGGGCAGAGACTGGATTGAGATCAGCCCTGCTGAGAAGGACTTGGGGGTATTAGCGGATGGAAAACTGACTATGAGCCAGCGATGTGCGCTCACAGTCCAGAAAGCCAACCGTGTCCTGGGCTGCATCAAGAGAAGTGTGGCCAGCAGGTTGAGGGAGGGGATTCTCCCCCTCCACTCTTGTGAGACCCCCCCTGCAGTGCTGTGTCCAGCTCTGGGGCTCCCAACATCAGAAGGACATGGACCTGCTCGAGCAGGTCCAGAGGAGGCCACGAAGATGATCAGGGGACTGGAGCACCTCCCTTATGAGGACAGGCTGAGAGAGTTGAGGTTGCTCAGTCTGGAGAAGAGAAGGCTCCAGGGAGAACTTATAGTGGCCTTCTAGTGTTTAAAGCGGGCTACAGGAAAGCTGAGGAGGGACTCTTGATCAGGGTGTGTAGGGATAGGACAAGGGGTAATGGTTTTAAACTGAAAGAGGGTAGATTTAGATTAGATATAAGGAAGAAATTCTTTACCGTGAGGGTGGTGAGGCACTGGCACAGGTTGCCCAGAGAAGCTGTGGCTGCCCCCTCCCTGGCAGTGTTCAAGGCCAGGTTGGACGGGGCTTTGAGCAACCTGGTCTAGTGGAAGGTGTCCCTGCCCATGGCAGGGGGTTGGAACTAGATGATCTTTAAGGTCCCTTCCAACCCAAACCATTCTATGATTGAACAAGTGATAACCTACAGCCTAATAACCAGGCAATACCTATGCCAAAACTTCTCCCTCTCCCTCCTCTCTCCCCCCACTCTCTCAGACAGTCCATACTTGGATGCTGGACTGTAAGCTTGAACTAAGGACCCTGATTTATCAGGAAAAGATTTTTCTACAGTAACCAGCCTACAGAAACTAGCACAGTCTATCTTCCTAAGTATTTCCCCTATCTTTTCTTCACCTCACTCTTCCCTATCACTCAGAACCTTACAAAACCTACTCAGAACAAGACTGTATAAAATAAGAAGGAATTAAAGAAAAAAAAGAAAAAAACCCCACCAGAGTAAAGACCTCATCAGACCCATTGCACATGTTAGTTGGGAAACCTGAAACATTCTCAGTTTTACAGAGTTGGACATCTGCATGAAGCTTCTGCAATTAATGGATTAGATGAGTTTGGGAGAAATATTGTTCTCTCAACAATGATTTTTACGTTTTGCATTTCTAAAGGTAAGTGAGCAAACTGGTAGATGTGAACGCTTTTCAGATTATAAGGCATTTCAAACAAGTGACTCAAGCCATGTGATTAGGAACGAACACTAAGCATCATTCCAAAAATTCTTGGATAAAACTTTTGCTATTATATAGATGAATGGGAAAATTTTCAAACCCATTTAAAATGAAACTCCAATACTCAAAACAGTACCTTCATGGCCCAGTGGAAAAAAATTATATAAACAATTATGATCACTGTAAATTTTTACTTTCTCGGATACAGCTCTATAAATGTACTTTCTGCTTATCTCAGAAATAAAATAACAGAATTGTTGCCATTCAGATAATTTGCTGCTATTATCTTACATCTGTGAAGCTAAAGATCTAAAAAAATTTTTTAAAAATCTTTTTATTACATTTGCATTTAGTTTTCTATTGCTATATACAGCTTACAGGACTTAGAAAAAAATAGTGTCCTCCAATTAGTCATATACATGTAAAAGCTACTGTAAAGCGAATTATTTTCTATTTCTTAGTAATAGTATCTTTCCAAACAATCTTTTGATTTGCAAGCACATGAAGCTTTTTTAAAAAAAGATTGTACTACAATATGTTAATAACTTCTGTGTTATAAGAGATGAGTCCTAGTATCATAGGAAAGTTTATTTTTCCTTAGACGATACAATTATATTATAAAATAAAGGAGAAAAGTACATATTCCATGGCCTTTTTTTTTTCCTTCTCCAATATATTTTAAGACATTCCTGTGGCCTAACATTTAAACTAGTGAAGATTTTGCCAAGTGGGGGAGGTGGCTGTGCAGTAACAATTTATCTATTTACTCTACGGTTTGGATTTTTTTTAAACACTTAATGCACTTGAAATAATACCCATCTTCAGTCTTAATTTTCTGGTTATAGATGTGGTTTAGTATCTCTTTTATGTTCCTGCTTTTAAGACATTTATATTTTAAAAAGCAATCACAGGCAGCATAGTGCACCTGATCTAATGTCACTAATGGAACCGAAATGATTCTTTTTTTGCAATCTAGAGCTAGTTCCTCTTTTTTTTTTTTTTTTTTTTTTTTTTTTTTTATTAAATCTAATACTTTGTGGGGCTGATAACCGCAATCAAGAAACCACCTGCAATACGAGAACAGACCTTAAGCATGAACAAGTATCAAATAATCTCTGGTTACCCATTACTCTGGCAACTCCTAGCTCCCTCAAAATTTTAATTAACACACAGAAAAATACAAGAAAAGAATAGGAAATAAAATTTTCATGTCTCCATGCAACACTTCCAATTTCTAGGATGCTTCCAACCTTTTCAAGAAAACTAGTTGGCCTCTCACTCCAGTATCATTAGGTGGTGGCATTATACCTCAAGGTCCATAAGAAGTTTCATATTGCAGCACAACTTGGAAAACCCATTGCATTATCACTACCCATTAGCCTTGAACTTAAGTCATGTTTAGCCAGAAGCATGAGCCATAAATAGGCTAGTACTGTCAATACTAAAGCTTACTGCCAAGAGTAGGAGAAATATTATAAAAGGCAGTGGGTTGTCTTCTAAAAGTAGTTACTTTTCTACTGCTTCTAGAAGCATCCTTTCATTAATTTCTTGATTGGATATACAGAAGTGAGCAAAAGTAGCAGCGTGGGGGAACAGGCAGCTGCCTACCCTGTCAGGACATCAGCACAGAGAAAGGTCAGGAGATTGCTCATCCACAGCTAATGCAGCACAGGACAAAAGAGGAGTCACAGCATTGAGAAATGGTCAAATCAAAGGGGAAGGAGAAAACTGACTTTTCTGCATGGAAAAATGGAGATTCTCTTCCTTGAAGCAAAGAAAGAAATACAAGCTACCATGGAATTTTCGGGGGGGGGGGGATAGATGAGCAAATGAAATCTCTTCATGGAAAATGTTTGTATTGCCCCTCTGGACTCTGTGAAGAGGAATTCAGATCCATGCTTTAGTTTAGTGCAGCTGTTAGCCTGGGGCAGCACAGCATCAGGAGAGAAAGCAGACTTAGAAGCAGGACTGTCTTAAGTTATTAAAGGTACAAGGTTAATCCTGACAATATGCTTGGGGGCTAAGACACTTTTGCAATCAGCATCACATTTAACTCCAGTGGATGAACTTCAACTAGAAACTGAAATTACAGGAAAAAAAAACAACAAATGTCTATATTCAGTGAAAACCTGAAAGGAGTCAGGAAAGCAGTATTTCAGCCTACAGGTTTTTGCTATTATAATCTCATTTCACTCATGCTTACTTATTCCTTTGAAAAGCACTTAAATACACAAGAAATTATTATGATGTTTGTGTAAGTGTTTTAACTATAAAACTCTAAAGTTTTAGTAATTTAGGTCTGAACACAGGGAATAAGGACAAGCCTTTGCATAAAGCACAATTTAATTTGCAATTCCTTGAAGTGTCTGGTGTTGGGGGTAGCATTCACTTATGAAAAAGTTACAGACAGTAAGGTGAGATGAAAGAGGAAAGAAAACAGTTTGTATGCAATTGTATCACTTATTAATATGTGGCTAAAGCCAAAAGAATGACCCTTAGCAGGACTGAAGAGAAGAAATGCTGCAGAGCTGAACTTTAAGACTATAACTAGGACTTCACGCCCAACAAACTATCCTGTTAACTTCCAACATGATGAAAAAGGTCTTCACAGTTTGCTGGGACATTTTCAAGGACTGGTTGTAATCGTAGGAAAGGCTATCACATTTCAAACATCTCTACACAATTAAAAAATCTTCCCTTTTTCTTTAGTCAGATTATAAACTAGTTTTTGTATACTAGCTGTTAAACTATGAATTTAAGATGTTCCCACACTGCGATAGCTAGGTACTATGAAGCATTAGTTTAACATTAAAAAAAAAATTAATCTTACCTTTGTTGCTACTAACTTGGTGAATAAAAAAAATAAATATATTAGTGCTTAAGAATCCCAGGCTTACTATGTATGCTAAACTGCAATACCATAAAGAAGTAGCAGTACTGCATTTTTAATTTGAAATCAATGAGATTTATAATAAGTATTTTAAATATTCAAAGAATAGTGAAATTTGGAATTCTATTAAATAAGTATTTTCAGGAATTAGAAATGTGTTCTCAAACCCATTGTTCAGTTGAATTTTCTGAAAAAAATAATTTCCCCACAAAATGCAGTGTTCTTTTAACATCAACAGCACCAAAAAATCAGCAGTGTCTAATTATAATCAACTATAATGTAAATCAAGTAGAATTTATGAATAGAGGCTTATCAAAGACTATTATTTACATCAGTAATAGAAACATAAGTAAAAATCAATTATTAATTCCACTGCATTATGTCATATTCCTCTTGTAAAAAAGCCCCCACACAGTATGAAACTAAACAATGAAATACAACTTGAATTTGTGAGATTAAAAAACCAAAAACTCTCAACACTTCTGAAGCCATTCTATTTAACATTTGAATGAAGTAAATCTTTCCCAAGAGACTCTAATATGAACTCACATTCTATCCCCACAAGTCAAGGAAACATCCATTGGCTTCTCCTCCACCACTCATTACTCTGTGAGTAATGTGATTTGAAAAAGACTAGAAAGAAATAAAAATCTTGTGATTCTTTAATAGGAAACAACATCAGTGAACAGCTTTTTGCTGCGAATGCACTAGCATAATGAGGATTACCTAAAATATTAAAAATAAAATAACAGATTCCTAAATGACCTAATCTTCCCTTGGTCCTTCAGATCACTGTGATACTAAAATGATTCCATTTAAAAAGTTCTGTAGTCTCTGTTTTCAAGAGATCATCAAACATGCATAGAGCTGTGTCTATTCGCTTTCTGATACATACGTGAAGTAATTATGTTCAGCTACAAGAGCAACAGATAAATACTTATGTGAAGCCATCCATATATTTTATATTGACTCTTACAATAGAGAACATCATTCTTCATCTAAATCAGCAGAATCATCTTAGATACAAAAGAAAAATAACAAGAATCTGAAAAAAATAATCTGAATATGAGAGAACTCTTAAGTAGTGTATTTTACATGAATGCATATAAATATTCTCATAGGGAAAGACTGCCCACACTTCAGAAATGCAAGCTGCTTTTCTTTTTGGTTTTGGTTACCGTAAAACCAGCACATGATGAGTCTGCCTCAGTGACAATCTGATCATTTCAGGAAGAGATATCATTAATGATTTAAATGTTCTTTCAGAAGTATAAATACTTTTTTTCTGAATAAAATGAGTTAAAATTTGAGAGAAACCTGACCAGCAAGGAACATTTTTTTTGGATGAAAGAGCCTAGCAGCAGCCATGTTGGAGGTGACAGGTTGGTGGCACAGGAGACTGGGTCACACCAACGTCCAACACCCACCTCCCTTCCTGTAACAGCAGCACCTCCACCAATGCAGATAGCAGACCAATACTTATGCAAATATCAATATGCAAACACCAATACTCAGACAGGGCACAGGGACCAAAAGCCACAAAGGTATACACTCTGGAGCAGGATGCAGAAGCATGGCTTTTGTAGCTTATATTGTAGCTGAAGTCAAGTTCAAAGAGAAAATGGGGGGAGAAAACCTGCTGGGCTTTGTGGCTGGTACAGTATTTGATCAGAACCCAGCAACATGGTTGAAAGGCAGGGGCTGGTTCAGCAAACAAAGGTACAGATATAACACAAAAAAAACCAGTCCCGAATCTCTGGGAAGTTGTACAAAATGCAAGACCTCACAGAACAATGTCCATGGATTTGTCCTGACACAGACCTCTTTGAAATCTTAGCAGAGTGATATACAGAATGAGATAAAAACCTGTTCGGCTCAGCAGACAAAACAAACAGCAGTAATCTCATAAGACACTGCTCTCCAGAAAATCAATTAATTTTCAAGTGCTCATCAATGCAGTTTTTTTACGTAAACCTTTGGGCTTAGTACTTGGTGTCTCCATTATTGCATGTAATACGTGCTGTTCTATGATAGCATGACAGCCTGGATTTGAACCACAAAACATCTCCAGCAAACCTCTTGCCTTTAATGAAATGGACACCAAGAGTACGTATTTCAGCTCTGACCATCGTGATATTCTGTATATGACCACAGGGTGAGGAGACAATGAAGCACGGCCCCACACATGCTGCCCAAGATGGGATTGAGACTTTCCACCAAAGCATCAACTTGATTCTCAAAAATGGGTCAGAGAAAGAAGGGCCTGAAGATTTCTCTGATCCCTTTAGTTACAGGAATTTTGCTTTAAGAGCTATATATAGGTGATCAAAACCAGCTTGAGAGGAAACAGAATTCATCCTGCAGCTACACTCAGAGGGGTTTTTTTTCTTCACAATGTCTATGTTATTGAGAAGCATAAAGAAACAGAAATATATACATATGTATATGCAAAATTATACCAACCCAGAAAACTATGAGAGTTTAATTTTGCCTTTTTTAGGCAAAATTTTTAAGAACATGTTCGTGGTTAAGATGGAACCACTCATGCATAAAAAAGACACACACACAAAAAGTTATAGAAAAGTCTCAATAATAGTACTCAATGATAATTTACACAATTTTTCAGCACCGTATTTCCTGCTAGCCAGTTAAAAAACAAGCACAGTTGTATTACTGACACATATCAATACAGGTAAATAAAGTGTTTTCCTGATTAATTATACATCACTGCCTGCATACTGGTCATGAAACTTTGACTGGAAAATATTTAAATCCTTTCCATGTGAATGCAGCATATGTCTACTATTCTTATTAATATTCCAAGCAATTTTCTGCTTGTTGATCATCTTTCCAGTTTAATAAATACTAGAAAATGTGGGTGATTACATGGATCTTGACAGGTGCATGTCCCGTTAAGACAGCACTCTCCACAAAAACTTCAATGATCTATAATATTGTGTGCAATTTATTACAGCACTAAACATTTCAGCAAAGCATAGGAAGAAAAACATTTTTTCTAGAAAAGGTCTATTATACAGTATCTAAAATATCAAGCTTCCTTCCTTTCATATAAGAGAAAACAAGGGATGAAAAGAAAGAAGGAATAGACAACTATAGGCCTGAAATTCTCATCATAGTGTGGCAGGTGCACCCGCCCAATGAAAATAAGGCTTCTCAGCTGCTGAAGTGTAGCAGCTCCTGATTGCCTTTGCTCTCAGGGCTTCACAGTAGTTGGGGCATTTGGCCAACGGGAGCCGCTATTGACTACAGGTCAGATTTGGGCTGGGTATCAATGGAGTCCCCTGGGGATCTGTTTTGAGCTGCTCCCCTGGAGCAGCACACTGAGGTTGAGGACTCTCCCCTTGGGTTGGGATGCTGCCCAAGGAAACTCCTTGAGGTGACTTCGGTCGGGACACTGCCCTGAGAAGGTCATCGAGGTTGAGAGCCCTCACTTGTTAGGTGAGTGATTTTGGGTTGTCATTAAACCCTAGGGAGTGGTGCTTTGTTCTGTGTTTTGGGTTGTCATGAAACCCTAGAAAGTTGTTCTGTTCTCCTCTCATGGACATTTGAACCTGTAATTTGCAGAGGGCTAGTTAATTGTGTTGACAAATATTTAAGTTTTGGTGGTTTGTTCTTTATTTGAGAGCCTCCATAACACATAGTTAAAAATAATTTCTGGAGGTTTTAAATCTCACATGAAATGCCAAGAGACAGAATTCTGCCTACCTGAGCAGACAAAGGGGTATTTTTTTCTTCCCATCTTAAATACTTCAACCATGAAAAATATCACTGCTGCAGAAATGAAATTGTCACTGAGTACACAGAGCAGACAAGAACTTCATGAACAGCTACATAAAACATCTGAGTGCAGCAAATATACAGGCCAAACACTTTGGAGGTAAGGCCAGAGGAGGGGCAGCAGGCACTGCTGGCTGGCTGGCTCACTTGGAATCCAAGCTGTAGTTTTCTCTCGATGTCTGTGCCAGCAGGACCACAGCTGTGCAAGCATTACACATCAGGAACATCAGCATGTGCCTGCAGGTAAATCATGCAGGCTAGTCCCATTTCAGGAACATCAGAGCCAACAAAACAGGAGGTCATGGTTCTGAACCCATCCAGCAGGAGACAGTAAACATATTTGGTGAGTGTATTCATTTTACATTACAGCTTAAGACTAAAGAAAGACATGCCAAAGGGGGCCCAAGACCTTTCACTGCTTTGCAGCAATCTCTCAGTTTTGTCTTGTTTAATAATCCTTCAGAAACTGTTCTGAGACCCTTCACAAACCAATTCAAGCATGCAAAGTAGACATATGATGACCAGATGGCCCATACTCTCATACTTCAACATCCATATGCTTCAAACGTATTTTCAGATTGCTGCTAAAGAGTTGTGGTTTAGAGTTGCAAGGATCCTAGGTTGGCAGGAAGAATTTTTACAGATGTTGGAAAAAACCCTTTCACTACAGAAGTATCTAAGCACCCACTGTATAAGGAATTAAGCTGATTTGCTACATTTCTCTGAAGTAGCAAAATATTTCAGTGCTCTGATGTCCTACTGATAATACTACTGGGGTTTTTTTTTAACTGTTACTGGAGGAACAAAGCAGAGTCAAAACAGTATTCTTATGATTGGATTCTTCTGGCTGACAATATTGGACACAGAATTGATAATTGAAAAATACTAATATTAAATAAATGCCTGTCAGTTTTGGTGATCCATTCATCTCTAGGTTAGAATTCAACTGTATTACAGAAAGAGACTTCAAACTACAAATGAGGCTTCAATTTTCTACAAATCATTAAAAGCTTTTGAGCCATAAAGAAATAACATATTTTGTTCAGTACTGAACATTATACAGGGTTGTCAAGAATGTAAAAATTTCAGTAAGAGTAATTAAAAGGATTGTATGTATTTTATAGAATCAAAAGTTCATCTTAACAAAACTTTAAAAACTGTTTATATTTTTATTTCGGATAAGCTTTCCTGAACTCACAGATCACAAGACTGATAATAGATGAAACCTGAGGTAGTGGCATTCAGGAGGTCAAGGTGTGCAAGGAAAGTAGACTCTTAGACCAAGTAACGTAGTTAGGAAAAAATTAAACTTCCTTTAGTTTTTCATGTATTATGAACGATAAAGCCATGTTCCTTGGATTGACAGTATTTATCCCTTACAATCTCATTAATCTCTCATAGACCATGCTGAACATTTGGCATTTATTGCATAATGGCTTACCCAGAGTCCCTTTAACAAAACACTAGCAATAATATACGCATAGTGAATTCCTAATTCCATTCACACCAGCAAAAAAATGTTGTTATAGCTTTAAATACAAGGCAAGATACATTTAAACTGTTCCCTATAATTTTACCCATTTTGTGGTAAACCAAGAAAACTAATCAATTAGTTCACTGAACCAATATAGATGTCCCTAGCTCTGTCTGTAGTTGAAGAAAACAACCAGGCATTTTTAGAACATCGTGTAGCTGATCACATGGAAACATCTCCTTTAGGGTGATGCTCATTATATCCTAGTTTTCACTGAGTTTAGAGACTAGATCCCCAGCAAGTCCAAAGGGAACATAACATGACTAACTCATCAACTCATCCACTGATCACACCTTATTTACAAAATCACATGTTTTAAACTAAAACATTTCCATTTTAGCAAGCTGGAAATGCAGAATTAGAAACACGTGCCCAAGAGTCTCAAAGAGTAAAAATCTTTGAAAAATCCTATGCATTAAAGTAGTACATTTATAAACATGTAAATATTTGTCAGATAGGTCAATAGCTCAAAACAAAAAAGATATGGCAATAACACTCCAGTTTGCTACTTATGAGACTAAGTCACCTGTCTACCCATAGTGGGCCTATCATGAATGAAAGAGCATTAGAAAGACAGAAACAAAACAAAATCTCTATTTCGGGCTTATACAGTGACAGAAATATTTGGGCACTGAAGAAGAAAGAGGCCCAGAAAAGACTTGGACAGTGCAGTTTCTGACTGAAGTGACATGAGAGGGGATAGAAATTGTAGGATAGATCCTAAGCCATAGCAAGTCTCCTCTTCCTTTTTTGAAGTAGAATATGCTTGGACATGTGTCTGGTCCCTAGAAGACTTTACCTTTCCCCTTGTCATTGCCCTTCCTCTGGACATGCATCACGTTCACTAACTCCTAAGTTTCATGACTACAAATATTCAATCATTCCTGAAAGCTATGACAAGGCTTGAGGAACAGTGAATAACATCAACATGGGCTGCAGCTACTTTCACTGTTATGGAAACAATGATGTATAGGGACTTTTCAGCACTCAACTTCACACCAACACTATGGTTTGTACAAATTAATAAACAGACTCAATCTGGATCTCTTTCACTAACGTGCAATTATTTCTATTTGCACTCTGCAGCGTATTTCCATAGCATTCAAATAACACAGCAGATGTTAACGTCTGTAAATCCCCACTTGTGTCTATGCCACTGCTTAATGCTCCAGTTTTCTATTTCTAAAAATACTATGTATTGAAAATAATGTTTATATTTACAGTGAATAGCTTTATTCCTTTCTGAGATAACCATAATATTAAGATATGTGTTTGCATTTATGAGTACTTTTAGTCCTTTCTAAAAGGAAAGCTATTACACGTTTTAGAAATACATGTTATGAAAATTATCTATAATGTTAAAACTAATATCAGTAAGATCTAGTTCTCAAAGGTGAAGGAATGGAGTATATTTTTCATCCAATAGACAGAAAGAACAGATTAATTGTTCTTCAGTACAAATTTTCAGAATTGACATGATTTATGATTTTATACTTCTTCAATTTATGTATTCTGAAATCATGAAATGGTAAGTGATTTTCAGAAAGGAAAATGATCAAAGAAAGTATCAAAAACTATTCGTCCCAAAGCCAAAGCATTCCAGGTCACTTCTATTTCTCACATACAAGTATGAATTCTAAGTATTTAACTAATTATAGTGCTCCACTAGCATCTAACATGATAATATGCAAAAAAAGAAATTGCAAACACTGTGACATAAAATGTCCAAAATCAGTGTAAAATTCAGTCCTCATCTATAATAATCCATGCTTCTTAAACAAGAGTATATAACCCCCTATCGAGTAACAGGGTTTTGCATGGGGGTTTAACTGTCCATTAGTTATAAGGATCTTGAATGATGCAATCTGCAACTGAATTTCCCTTTTTCTCCACAGTTGAATCACACTGGCAACTCAGAGTCATATGTGGATCAATTTATACTTCAAACTATTTCTTCCCTCAAAGGGATGGGCAGCTACACTAATGTGGAATATCTTTGGTTTGTTCCCCAAGTGCATTATTTTGTTTTGTACTATGGAATTTAATCTCTCTTTTGGGGGGGTGTCTTAAAAAAAGTAAAATAAAAAATTCCACCCTCAATGTCATTCCACACTTTCTGCCCAGCAATTCAATCCATTTCCTCTCTTGACAATGCCACCTAAGTTTGAATCTTTAATAAATTTCAACAGAATACTACGCTTTTTGTGCCAAAGCTATTACTGAAAACATTAAACAATATTGGTTCCAAGACTGATGCTCAGGAACTCTATTAAATAATCTTTCAATACATTCTGCTTCCTCATTTTAACATGATTTATTCTGAGTCAGGTTTATCACTCCTTTTTATGCTTATTTTCTGGAAAGCATACAGAAATATAAAATAATTCATTCAACACCCTGGCTCAAAAAGCACTTGCTTGTGTATGTAGCCTACAGTTGATTTACTAAATGACAATAAAATGGATAAAACAACCTTACTGTGCTAAAAGTTACTGCCAATATATGACATTGTTAAATTAAAAATTAATTGCTTGAAGAAACATAAAGAAATGCATATATGCATACTTCAGATTTTTTATTTAGTGTTGCTTAATAATTTATGGCTTGAGTAAGAACATGCCACCTTCAGCATAAAAATGCTAATTGCATTAAAGAAACAATCCCTGAAGCACAGAAGCGAGCATTACAACTTGTTAGTCAAAAATTAATACTCAGCACTGTAAGTCATTTTTATTAACTTACTCTACAGTTGTAATGACCACACAATTACAAATAATAATGAACTATTCCGAGACTTAACAGAAGTGATTGAATTCTTAGTTTAGTAAAATATTTTGTTCCTTCAGTCTGACTTACAAACCTACCGAAGCCCAGAATGAGAAAATACCACAGTTTTCCAGTAATTTTTTGCAGCGCTTTTACAACTTCTGCTTTACATACCACCCACTGTTGTGCTTTCAGTACAGATATCAGTGAGCAGTAACCATTACAGCACAATACCAAGAAAAAAAAGCGGTTTCATTTCTCCCCTCTATAGCTGAAGAAATGTCAGCTCCAGCAAAATATTTCCTTGATTTTGAGTGCAGTGGCATTCATTTTTTCAACTCGTACTTTTAAGTACAATTTCCTTCAGAAGTTTTGTGGAATTTTCATATGTTCCCATTTTTTAAATAAAGCGACCTGACAAAAGTTAGCAGAAAAATTACGTCATGCTGCATTTCTGGCAAAACCCCTTAAACCAAAAAATGTCACCTTTGTCTCTCTGCAGCAATTAAGTGATGTCCCACATTAAAAAAAAAACCACCAATCAGCAGCTGTCATCTTGCAGAAGTCTTATCTGCCTCTGTGCCCAAAACATACATATTAATGTCTTATTTTAACTCTTGATTCTTATCATCATGGTGAAAAATGTAGTGTGCATCCAATATCCAGTGTGCATGAAGTGTACAAAGCTCATGTCATATCAATGGATTCACATTGTATGTTTGGGACTCAATCTCTGGTAGGACTATGTGAAAGTCTCCTATCAAAACTGCACTTTACTGAGAGCATCTCAAAGTAAGAGAGTTGTTTCCTCTACAAAAATAGAGACTCATGTTATTGAGGTGCTACTGGGACAGGACAAAGGATGCAGCTGAAAGGAAAACAGGTAAGAGATGGAAAAATACCTCAAGAGCAATTACACATAAGACACAACGTTTTTGCTTCTGTGGGGGATGAGATACCAAGAGAGGACACCAGTTTGATCTGGAACATACATTTCTATGGTAAGAAGGTTCCAAACAAGAGCTGCACAAAGAAAGGTTTAGAGAACAAAGCTATGGCTTTGAGGATACATGTCATCATCTCACAGCTTCTCATCTCTGAGTTCTCTGCAGTTCTGCTGTAAAGCAACGGCACAGCTCTCTGCAGAGAGCTCCCAGTTCTGTGGATACCCCCAGGTTAAGACCTGCCCAGCTGGGATACCTGCATTGCAACTGCCTGCTTTCACCATTAGGGAAGACTGCAGTGCTATGA
Source organism: Strix aluco (assembly GCF_031877795.1). NCBI lineage: Eukaryota > Metazoa > Chordata > Aves > Strigiformes > Strigidae > Strix > Strix aluco. The sequence goes on along the minus strand of NC_133939.1, from coordinate 15,235,007 downwards.
AATACCTTGCCTAACAAAGAAATTAGAATTACAAGATGCCATATACAACTAAGTAGATAACCAGGCAGCTTTTCCATAGCAACACATTCCAGTTTTCAAATAAAAAAGGTGTGGCTTGGGAAGGAGTGCATCTGACCATTCTCAACAGGCGTTGCTCTTCACAGGTAGATTTTCATTTTAAAAAGGCTAAAATTTTGCCAAAACTTTTCATAAAATGTTGTAATTACAAAATTTAATTCCACCAAAGGCTATGAACAGTTTAAAACTTTGTTTTCACTACTTGGTCAGTATAGAGATTTTATTTCCCATCAGAACACAGTAATATAGAGAACATTGACCAAACGAACTCTCTCCTTGTTTGTGTCTCACCTAATTAAGCATTATAATTATAAACAGCTTCAGGCTGTCATAATTAGACTCCTGTTGATTTTACCATTGTTGTACCACACACAGCTCTCTGCTCGCTGTCCTGTCATGCAGAGGCTGCACACAGTTTGTCTTTTAAAACTCCTGGCAACTGGGTAGCAGTGGAAGTCTTCAAAACCAGCATCAAACTGCACACATTTAAAACTAATTTCTATTCAGTCTTATTTTTAAAGAAGGACTAAACTTAGCACTCATCATCTTTCCCTTGAGAGCAGAACTTATACACAACGAAGGCATTCCTCTTCAAATGTTTGTGGCATTTCAATTAAAAGCAGCTCTATACAATTGCTTCCTGATCAAATGTCATCCTTGTTATGGAATTAGTGAAATATTTATCAAGATTAATTTTAAGTTATTTGCATGCATGTCCTCTCTAATTACATTTGCATATTCATTGCTCTAATTAGCCCAGTGGCTTTCATATGAATCAGAAATTGATACTGTGCACATTTCTCAGGTTTAACTTTTTAGAAGTGCTACGACAGTTACAAAATGGCATGGCAGTTTTGATTTACACAGCTCATTTCAAGCAGGGCCAGCATGGATGTATTTCCTCTGCAGTGACGTGGTGACTAATGCAGAGAGAAAAGTGAACTTAAACTGTTCATGAACTACCAAAAAGTAAAGACCAAGTGAGGATGGCGATTTTCGATATGGATAGGATTTGAAATTTTTGCTGGGAGGGAAGGAGGGAGTGAGCAACTGCATGGTGCTCAGTTGCCCTCTGAACTCGTACCACAACAAGTGTTTAAGATTGCATTATTCTTCCCTCATGCACTTTCTGAAGGACAATCCACTGCATTTTCCTTCACCTTTGTATCTATTTGAAACCCGTTACCACCGACTCTTCTGGGTTCTGCCAGGCATTTTGCGTTTCTTGCAATTACTCCCTCTGCTTTCTCTTGCTGCACGACTGTGCGTCAATTACCATTTTTCAGCCCTTCCATTTCTTTGCTCACTTTTGTCAGCAGGCAAGTTGGGACAAAAAAAAAAGCACAAACAAAAAACAACACTGGGGTTTAAGACATGAGGCAGAGTTTGCAATTATTCCCATTGCAGTAATTCCAAAACATATCACAGAATCTTAGAATGGTTTGGGTTGGAAGGGACCTTAGAGATCATCTAGTTCCCATCCCCCTGCCATGGGAAGGAACACTTTCCACTAGATCAGATTGCTTGAAGCCCGTCCAACCTGGCCTTGAAAACAAGTCAGAACTGCACCAACACATTTGTTTTTTCCCCTTCATGTGACATTGTGAAGAAGGTGGTAAATGCACACAGTTTTCTAGTAGTCTTTACTCCAGTATGATTTCATGTGTATTAGGAGAATTCCCAGCAGAGAAGATGAGGCACAGTGTTGTAGAGAGACAGTAAAAAGCAAGAAAACAGCATCCTACCTTTCCTCTAGTACAACAGAATACTACTACAGAATACTGCTACAGAAATACTTTGAGGGTGTCTCAGCATGGATTGCTCCGAACGTAGTCAGTTCTGAATTTTTTACAGAAGCCTTTTGGGAGAAGACTTAATAAACAGACTTAGTCCAAACTCTATGTTCAAAAAAAAATAACAGAAACAGGTTTTGTTCTTTTCTCCTCATCTCTCCTGACACCTTTTTCTTCTCTCACTGTCTGTGTTCTCCAGTATCATTTACTGAGATCAACAGGGAATATTCCTGTTCTAAACTTTAGATCCTTTCACAGCACATGGACATATTAGAAAGCCAGTGTAAATTCCTCCTGCCTGAAATACGTATCATTATTTAAAAAAATTGTTCTCAGCTAGTCAAGTACAGAAATTGTTTTGCTTGTACTTTTGGTATATAACATACTTACCACTTTCCTAATATCTTGACCAAACTTTGCTTCTCTTCTTTACCCTTTAGAGCACAGAATTCCCAAATGAACAAATTCAGGCCCCCCAAACATCCCTTGAAATGCAAGATTTTCAGAGAAGAACTAAACTACATATCAATCTACAGGGGCAATCATCTTCCAGTCACATTTTTACATTTGGAAGCCAAACCCCTTGCCTCATTTCTTTACATTTATCCTGGCCAAAGGGGTGGCTTGCAAGGATCGTCTATGAGCAAGGTAAGAAGAGAACATGTGTCAAGAGAAAGAGTGATTTTGCCACGTGATGTGGAAGAGAGGTACACATCACCTGTAACTGATCAGAACTATTAATAATATATATGTGCACAGAGCATGTATAAAATATATGATGGAGTGACACAATATAAAGGTCTTATAGGTACGAGTTAGAATGGCAACATTATTTCTAAGTGCCTGTATAACATTTATATAACCACAGCACAAAGACTTCTACACATACTATGTATTTTACAGAAAAATGACTTTTCAGAAATTTATTTTTTACCATGGAGTTTTGAATTTTATTGGTCCTATTTTTTATATACTTTTGCCTGCAAAATATGTTCCTGCAACACTATGATTCTTGTGGTATACATTTTGCAGAAGAAAAAAAAAGGAGAAAAAAATCATACATAATAAAACTTTAGAACCTTTTAAAAGTTACCTAATGTAGCTTTACTTTCCATAACCATATTATTGCAGTTTTAATGTCTGCTCTCATGCAACCATCCTGTGGTAGCAACAAGTAGGATTTTGTGAGCTTTTCCTACAAATCCTAGTCACATATTGTCACCTAGTCACTTCACCACTGGCGTAAATCCAAAGGGTTTTGTTCTTCTTTTAGTCAGTACTTACTGAAGAGCAACTTAACTTTATCCTCTTCCTGCCATATCTACAGTTGTTTGGGATGGAAGTTATGAATGGAAGTTAGCACACAGCATCCTCCTAAAAATCTCAGCTTATTCTGACACTGTCATTACTGCTTCACTGAACATCATCTGGCCCAAAGTTCATACCAAAATAACATATGAAGGAGAGAAAGAAGAGAAGAAACTAAGTCATCAAACTCTGTTTCACTTTAAAAGCAGCAGTGATAGGTCAGAGCGCAGGTGAGGCTCTACTCAGTACAGGTACTTCCACTCCCTAAAACACCAAGCAGATACAAAGAGCCATAAGTCACATGTAAGAACAAAACAATTTCAGAATAACTGAGCCTATATTGGATGCAGTAACACGACCAGGATCTAATGCAGATTTCACCATTTTGTGCAGTACTGTCAAGATTCTGACCTCAGAGACAGACACATATGATTGGGAAGAAGGAAGTATGAGAAGCTGGATAAAAGTATGCATTTGCCTGAAGTCAACATTCAAGTATGCGCTTGTACTACTGTACTAAATAGCAAAAATAGACTTAAATTATATATTAGAGTGTGTAGGCTGAGTATCAAAGATACACAAGCAAAAATTCAATTATAAATACTAGTGACAACAGGATGAAAGAAAAGACTTCTAATTTGGAGAAACCTCATGTACTTCTGACCATGCTGAAGAACTGAAGCTTTCATAAACCCTGTGACTCAAATGAGACTCAATTAAAATAGATGCTTAAATACGTACATGTAAATACAAACATACACCCATACAGGTCACTCCTTGCCACACCTTGTCTTGAGAGGAACTCATACTGTCTCAACTCTCATGAGTTGAGATAATTTATGCTATAATTTCATGCAGTGAAATTTCCAAAGCAGAGCTACCAATACATGTCGGGAGCAATCCTTACAGTGCTCCAATACACTTTGTGAGTCTCACCATTACAAGGCACCAGATTTGGCTGGTTTCCCTTTATGGTCAAGTCTTATGAAAGCACAGAAAGCTGCACCATGAAGTTGACACCATTGCCTTAAAAAACAACATGGTCATAACGGTTATATGTGACTGGGGTACGTTATTGGTAATGTTAATGTTTTATGTTTACTGACTCTGTGATTTCCACCAAGGCGTGTGTTCTCAGTATTGCTTTGATTTGGTAGAATGAAAAAGAACCGTTCTATGGGGAGTATACAGTGTTTTACAACAAGGAATGGGAGGAATTGGATGCTGTACTTACTGCTTAACACTCCAGATGCTTCAGCTGTGAGTGGATGGAAATAAGACCTCACTGTCACTCAGCAGGGAATCCCAGAAGCATCAGAGTTCCCCAGCAGCTGGCAGTTTCAGAGCAAATGGATCAGATCACAGTGTAATTGAACACCAAGGCAGTAAAAAGCCAAAATGGTTTAGATGAGACTATTAATTTCAGGATCACAAATCTTGCTTGTAAATATTGAATAGAAAGTGCAGTAAAGTAGAATTTCCAAACTTTGATTAAGAAAAGTAGTTATGCAAATTCACTTAAAAGAAATCAGTCAAGGCTGTTTCAATGCAAAAATGTCATGCAGTGACTGAACTACAAATCAGAGAGGTGGAAACATCACTGTATGCCTGCAAGGTGAAGTTTCAGAAGAAACTGAAGAAAATGGCTCTTCACAGAGCCCATGGACAAGCTGTGGAACTCCTTGCTCTGGAGTGCTAGAGATGGTAAAAGAGAATACTGACACATTCATTGGTAAAATAAATTGCAAAGCATTAGTAAACTTAAGACATCACCTGTGGCTTGGGAAATCTCTCAGCAGTAAATTGTTTACTGAAAGAGTATTATAGTAAAGTATCATACATCAGATATGTTCAGTTCCTGAACATTCCCCTAGATATACACTTCAATCCACATAGTACTTTGATCTGAGTTTGTAAATATTTTACGTTCTCATGAAAATTAATACAATCAGATTATAGATCTTATAGGTGAAAAATTTCAGCCAGCAAACAGCAAATTCTAACTTAAAATATTTTCTAGAGGCAAGAGTATTCCAAGGGCACATGTGACAACAGAAGGAGAAAATCTCTTTCTAAAATTGATGTAAAAATTGAGATCATAATACAAGCGATCTCAGAGATTATGCATGTCAGTTTGGGATCAGTAGAGTCATAGCACCCCTGAAAAATGCACCCATACTATACGTTGATCACCCAGTAGAAGCTTGAAATAATTCAAGGTACTGAAACAGAGTGAAATTCTGTTGAACAATGTTTGTACATTTGACTGCAACTGCCAATTATCAGATTGATTAGCAGCATGTTCTGGACATTGTTTGGGGACATAATTGTATGTCAAATACCTACATCCGCATACCAGTGCATAACAAGTTAAATTGCTTGCTTCAGGTTTTTTGTTTGTTTTATGCTATTCAACTAGATCAAACTAAGACATCAAAACTCTGATGATGGTGTTTTATCACCAGATACTACAAAATATATGTATCAAAGAAGTAAGCTTACACCATCTATTGCAATGAATATTTCTAGAGTTTTTCATCCTATGCTTCTCAGTGGTTACACTGATGAGGCACTGTTGGATACCAAGCACATGTTTAAAAATTTGGCATTTTCTTGCTTCCACAGGAACAAGCTATGCAATAGTATTAACAATTTTTTTAAAAAAATAAAAATAACTGTAGTGATTTCCATATTGTATGTTCAGAATCACTTTACCCCCATAACACAGAAGGCTTAGAAAAACTTGTGCCTTGGACTTGCATTCTGTTACATTTCACACAAAAAAAATTGTATGGTTAACGTTTCGGTAGAAGTTGAGGAAGAATTCTGGCTGAGGATGATTTTTGCATTGTTTACGCTGCATACGTGTTTTACTATTATAAGAAATTTCTTGTCCTTTCTTCTGAAACTCTTTGTTTACTTTCCTGAAAACCTGCAAACAGTTATGTACTTCAACAGGACAAATTGAAATATTATTATGTAACATAGTAAAATAAAATGTAAACAGATGCATTTTAATATTATACAATGCAGTATTCTATGGCTCATTAAACTATATTCATCACTAAACTGGATCCATAGAAACAGTTTTGTAGCTTTAACAATGTACCAGATGTCAGATGTTTGCTCTGTCAGATGCTTTTATTCTTTAGCCACTAGGAATTTACAGTCAAGCTTGCCTCAATAAGCACATGAATCTGGTTGCATCTATCAGATTTGCTAGTATATGTTAGAATTAAATTCTGAGACAGTAGTCAGGCCGCATTTCATTTTATACAGAAGTTTCACTAGATAAAGGACCAAAGTGGAAAATATTGAGGGAGAAGAATTATCAATTCTGGTCCAATGAAACCAGAATTTTTCTAATCCTTCTACCTACAACAAACCTTACCACATTGAATAAAATAGAAACTTCATTTGCAAAACATGCAACTGAAATGTTCTTCCCATTTTCAAATCTCTCTCCCCTCCCCTTTTTCTGCTTCCACATATTAGGGAAAAAAACCCAAAACAGACAAACAGTTATCTTTGACTTATAGCAATCAGAAAGGGCTTCTGCAATCCAAGCTACTAAGTAACAGTAACTGTATGTGTTGCAGACAGTAAGGTTGGTAGTTCCTAAGTTCCATTATAGCTGCTGAAAGACATCTGTGTTAATGCAGTTGAGCAGGATCCTTCCCAAGCTGACAGACTTTCAAGGTCCACTAGAAGCTCCATCTTGGGGACAAAGGCACTGCAGTGTATGTCCACAGAGAGGAGGTGGGAAACACAATCTGCTCCCTCCCCAAGCTCTCAGTCACACCATCTTGCTTTTGAGAGGAGCATGAAACAGTGCTGCCTCCTGCATTGTGAAGGAGCAGCAACCTCCACCAGTCTATGTCTTTGGTTTTTAAAAAGAAACACTGAAAAGACACTGTCCAGAGGATCCCTGACCTGGGAGTAAAGATTGGTTTGTATTTGCTATTACTTACATCCAAGTGTCTGCCGTAGTACTAAATGGCCACATGCTGCTAATAAACCCAACAGTCACTTCAGCTGTCTTGATGCTGGTTTCAAAGAGGTTAAGTTACCTACACAAACAATCGATCACAGAAAGCCCTGTGCTGTTATTTATGGCAACCCTAATGACTTTAGGCTTTTTCCAGTCTCCACCGAACAGAGTTGTGAAGCAGTCCCCCGTTATGTATCTTAATAAAAGCACTGGAGCTGATAACCTAGAACCTAAACGATTTACTTTAGCTGCCAGACGCAGTATTAGTCACATTTTCCACTTATAAAATTTGGGCCTTGCAGCTAATGAACTGCTTTTAATCCAGCATTCTGAAATCTCCTGGCTTCACACACTGGAAAGGGTAACAGCAGCCTACAATGATGTTACTCTGAATCCAAGTAAGACTGTGTTTCACTTCTACTTGAATTTTCTGCTTTCCAAGGTAAAATGTCACGTAGCTTTATGGGATGTTTTATCAGTACAATATGGTTTTAGGACTATCCCACCATTTATGTTGTCTTTTAACTGGTTTCAAAGGGATGGATGCATGCCAAGGTACTAACATCAAATCACAGCTGCAAAACATTCCAGACTAACAAAAGCATCTTGAAATAATATTCTAAAAGTCAAAGCAAAAACCTCAGCTGTGCATGTGTAAATTTAGCATAAATCCAAACACATGAACACCTATTACTCTGCCTTTATTCTTAGTTCAGTGTGAGCTTGCTTTAGCTTAAATCACTATTTTGGGAAGAAAATCAGGGGGCTTGTTTGTTTGATTTTAAGTATATACAGACAACTTCAACACCTGCACTTCTTACCAGACCTTTACATCTTTTTAATTAAACTAATCCCAAAGATTTCATAACTCCTCTCTTGATCATCATGGCAAGGCATCCTCCCTAGCTTCCAGCAGCCACAGTACTTGGCAGTGTTGACCATTGGAAAATATTACCTCCACCCATATATCATCTGCAAGAACAGTTCCCAGAGCAGTCAGTACAGCTCAGCGAGGGCAACCACTGGGAGTCCCTGAAGCCAAATGTAAGGACCACTGCAACAGCAAGGATGGAGTTCCCTTCTTAGCCAATTACCTTGAAATTAACTCAAGACAGACTAAAATAAGTTTTGTTTATTTTACAAAACCATGCATAACTTCTCCCAAAATGGAGTCTGTTAGATCTCTCTTTCTTTCTATATCTAACCACAAGGCTGCTAGAAACCGCTGGCAGTTCTGCAACTCTCTGCCTTCACACTGCATTTACAGAAGAGGATATAAATGTGGGAACCTCTGCTTCCTGTGAGCCTCTAAACCAAATCAAAAGAACTGACCCTTTCAAGAGAGATACCACATCTTTCCATTAAATGTTGATCTTTAATCTGGTGACGCTTCAAACTGTCTGTTGCATAAGTTAATAGCTGCCTCTAACTTCAAGGTATCTTTTGAATATAGCCTATTAAAATTATCATCTGCTTATTTAGACCCAGATTGTTGTTTCAGTAATTAGTACCAAATAATTCATAAAAGCATAAATGTTATGTTCCATACCATAATAAAATAGACAAGTGTCATTGGACCTTGTGTTTCATATAAAAATATAAGTTTTGTATTATATGAAAAACAAAAAAATATCAGCTTTCACGTATATTCTATACCAGCTTCTGTGTGGGAATAAAATGGACACAGCTCTTGATTTTGAAGGGTAGCAATGAACCATTCACATCCAAGAAAACACACCAATTTACACCATTACCATCATACATCTCTCCTGTGCCAAACTCATATAAAGGAAACAATAACAAAAAACAAATGCCGCAATAAGCACCTTGTTGAATGTTTTTCTTACGATCTTCTTTTCCCATGCCAGATTCTCAATTGTGGGGGGCAGAAAATAGCTCTGAAATGGGGCCTTTTTAAATGCTGCTGCTAGGCTCAGCACTCAACAGCTGGACTCAGGGCAAATTTAATTCAAAAAAATTCAATTTATCAGAGATTTCTCTGCTCTAGCTACGTGGAAGTCAGAAAAAGAGTTCTCCCAAAGCATCACAATATTGAAAAAAGGCAGTTTCTCTTGAATCAACTTCACCCTAATGCAAGAAAATTCTCCTCTGAACTTGCTGCAACTGTATCTGCACAAACAGAAAAACTGAAATACTGTCACAGTTCGAGTGTGACTATCTGCATTCAGCGTTATGCTTCATAAAAATATCAGTAAGTACATCTACTTGGTTTAAAAGAAGTCATAATGAAAACTTTTTTCCAACCCCTGATATTTTCATTGTGTTCTTTTAGCAGACTATTGAACCAAAGAAGTATATAGGCCAATTCAGGGGTATTAGCATTAACAGATGTGTTGTGCTCTTTTTAGAAACTGTTCAGTACTCTTTGTCAATCCAACAGTTGATGATTACAGTGGTAAAATGCTGTCAAACAACTGTTTGTTCATATTATTGATTACAGAGATGAAGTACCCCACATGGAAACGATATTTGCCAGATGAGTATTCAGAATACTAAACGTTCCAGGTTAGCTTTTATTAGATATAATTAGAGTATCTGATTTATTGGTTCATATTACTATTTTTTACTTCTGTTTTCTTCTTTGTTCTTAATCTGACCAGCCTGCCTGTTTCTATAGTTACTTATCTGATTTTCTCCTTCACAAAGAACAAAAGAAAGAAAATGTATGGGGTCTTTTGAAGGGAAGAGGAGCTACCCCTTCTCAGAGACAGACAACAGCAGCTTGTTATAGAACACCAGTGGGCAGGCCATGGCTCTTGGGCAGTGCACAGCTCCCATCCCAGTGCTACGAGACACAGCCACAAGGGGCTGTGTCTGCATGGAAGCCAACGGGTAATCCAAAAGTTTATTAGGAAAAGTTACTTAGTGCCACATCACTTGGCCCAGGGCTCCAACCCAATCTTCCAGAATTTACATATGTAGTTACAACCCATGCACTGATGTGACCTCAAGGTAACCACTTTTAGTGAGGCTTCTTCAAGGCATATAACTTTCTAGTATAGAGAACTATCTCCTAAAACTAATTCCTCTAATTCCTTTAAAGTTTTAATTACAAATTCAAATAAGAAAGTCTTAACTCGCTCCCAGCCCCCATACTCATACAGTTGCCAATTCTTCCCTGAAAGTGAAATAAAGCATCAGGTGTTAAGATATTTCTCAGACTTCATCTGAAGAGACTTGCACATTTTCATCAGTGCATATTTTGCAGTGATTAAATCACAGAATTTTAACCAGATAACATATTCAATTCATTACAGGTTTCTGTATTGATTTCTGTGATATATATAAAAAAATTTTTATCCAGTAATTTCTGCGTCAAACCTAATGAAGTGGGAGCTAATCTAGACTAGAGAAAATCTGTAGAAAAACCTTTCTGAAGTGATAGAGAATCCATCAATATTTTTAAGCCACTCACCCCTTGTGCTTTTCTCAAATTATGAAAAGCAAAAAACCACCCGAACAAAAAAACCCACCACACTAAAAAGGAAGGATCATAAATTCTAGAAGCCTAAACACAACATTAAGATAAGTGATATTGTATCAGCATGATATAAATTATGTAGCACAAGAGAATAACATCCTGAGCTGCTACAACTTTTTTGTCAGTATTCAGTTTTACAAATACCTATTTTATAAACAGAGAACCTGCAGATATGATGTGAAAGAGTTTTCCCATAGCTACCCATATGCAAAGAATATGAATATAATACTAGTTCCCTGAGCCCCACTATAAAGGCTCTGATATTTGTGCCTGAGAAAGTTCTTCTCTAGGTATAGTCCTGCCCAGTAATCTCAGATTCCACAGTGGTAAACGCCTTTCCAGGCATTGAGGAAAGCAAGCAACAGCCCTTCAAAAAGGCCTATCAGTGTTGTTTGGTGTACTCCAATGTTGTACTAATTTTTGCCTTTTATTAAAATAACAGTTTTGACTAATGTTCTGACCTTTTTCTTGCAACAACAGGTTAAATAAAGAACATTGATTTAAGAAATTTGTGTTATTTTACTGTTCTTTAAGTGGTTTTGCCTTGTTCAATATACTGTTCTATTATTAAACACTGCTGCCTTAATGCTGACTTCTGCAGTTCCACATGATTCCAACACTATTACATCAGCATAAAAAAAATGCTCTAATTGAAGGTGTAAAGTGCTGCAAGCCTTCAACAGTAGCGGTATTTGGCACCCGAGAGACTTGCATCAAAGAACTTTAGTGAAAAACTTACAACAAATCTGTATTGCAACTCAGAAAAAAAATGTATTGAGAATAGCATGTGACAAGTATTCCATACGAAAACTTGATCAAATAGAAAATATTCAAAACAGTTAAAAAATAGTTTAATTTTAAAATAGTTTAAAAATTTTATAATTAGATACTTTCACATAAATTGTTGCGCAACAGAAATAAGAATACCTCAGTTAATAATGCTGCTGTCACAAACTGTTGTTGTATGTGGAAGAAACAAAGGGTGCTGGAACCTTGTTCCTATTTCTGACACTACCCTTCTTGCTTGCTGAAGTTCATGCTCTAAGCATTATCTACTGGAAGGGACATTAATGCTGTTCAGTTTGCCCCCAAACAGTCCCCTCTCATAGCAGCACAGAAGAGTCCAACATCTATAAACATCTGGCGGAAGATGTCAAGAGAGCAGAACAATGCATCAGAGCTGAAGATGTCTTCTGAATAGCTGCAAACCCAACTGATGTATCCAGTGAAAGAAAGAAAACACACATGTGGGTTTATCGTGAAGTCAGGTAAAAATACCTTGCTGCCTCCAGCACTGGTCAGAGGACAGGGACACAGGGCTATGCAGTGCAGTTCTGAAGCCTTAATTCATTCAAAACGTAACTACTGATATGAACATTTTATACATTTGTTGTGCAAATCATCCATTTTCACTTGCACTGAGACTGTAGTCTTTAAAATGGCTGAGGGAACCAGGATTCTTTAGTTTGGAGAAAAGGAGGCTCAGGGAAGACCTTACCAGTCTCTGCAACTGTAAGAAGACAGGAGGCTGTAGCGAGGTGGGTGTTGGTCTCTTCTCCCAAGTAACAACTACTAGGATGAGAGGAAATGGCCTCAAATTGTGTCAGGGAAGTTTAGACTGGATATTAGGAAAAATTTCTTCACTAAAAGGGTTGTCAAGCATTGGAACATGCTGTCCGAGGAAGTGGTTGAATCATCATCCCTGGAGGCATTTGAAAGATATGTAGATGTGGCACTTAAAGACATGGCTTAGTGGTGGAGTTTACAGTTGGAGTGGGTAGTTTACAGTTGGACTCGATGATCTTAAGGGTCTTTTCCAACCTAAATGATTCTATGATTCTCAAATACAAATGAGCATGAGGATTTCTAGTCTGTCTCAGAGTGAAGGCTAACAGTCTGCCTCAAAATCACCTTCAGCATTTCATTAGTGAACCTATTTAACTCTAAAATTTTATAACAGTACTCATGAAATCAGTTTTCAGGTCTCAGTAAAGAGGCAGACAGGAATAGTTGCCTAAGCAACTTTCCTAGGGTATATAACTGGGCTGGAGCTATGGCACACTGTGTGCAAATTCTTGGCAAGGACTCCAAGCATGGCCAGACCAGAGAGACTCATCCCAAAGAGATTAATTCACCTTCTATACAAGCATTTCAGTTGTGGATGATTAAGGTTATGAGTCTCAAATGCTTAGCATTCTGCAAGCTCATGGGTCTTTGAGTTTCTCAAGGCAAGACACCTGTGATTTCATCAAACAAATTCTAACACCACTGCATTTTACTAAGCTACTAAATACTATACTTAAAACCCTAAGAACTGTTACTCCTACCACTAAATGAAAGCTTTGGATTCCTGTTTGGAACACTTGGATACAAGAGCCTTGATTTCACTAGACTGTTAGACCTACGTATGGTTTTCATTCAAGAAGTTTTTGTATTCTAGCAAAAATTACACAAAAAAAAAAATATTACCTAAGCAGCCATCAAAGAAAAGGAACATACTTTCAAAAGTGCGAGTTGGGTGAAATAACTTAGAACCCCCAAGCATGATTTTCTGATAAAACAAAAAATTGTTTCAGTTGCACATTGTCCTTGAAATTGTACTTGCTGTTATTAGAGTAACATGCAGTTTCTGTGATCCTGAGTAAAATTTAATTTTTATAATTCACAAATGATGAAAGCCTCGTAAACCACTAGAGAGGAGAAAACTAATTTGCATCCTATTGTGACTTAACGTCATTTAATATTCTATACATTTCTGGCAGAGATGCTTCAGTTTGCAAAAAAAAAAAAATCATCACATGCCCCAAGGGGGGACTGTATTACTTCTTCACTAGTTAGTGATCAATAATATTAAAAATATCAAGACGACTGTGAAAATAAAAGCTGACAAACTGCATTCTTCCAAACACTTATGGCCCAGTTCTGACCTTTGTTACTTGGTTAGCCCAGGAGTCTGTCACCACTCCAAAAGTATCCACACAGAGTTTAATTTTCAGTGAAGAGCTTACCCAATACAGTCTGAATACTCGCTTTGTATGCAGAATCCTAATCTAAATTTCTTATAGAGTTACAGTTTTGCATGGCACCCAAGAGGCAGATATCACACAGTTCACATTTGTTCTTCCCCCATTAGCCTTTATGATGAATCCCTTTCTTTTTTTAAAGCCACTGTAAAAGTGATAGATCCTCAATTAAAATTCTGATACATTGATAAGGCCAGCAACACACTCAACAGTAGCTTTAGAATATGCTCTCTCTGATCCAAAGGAAAAGCCCCATTCAGTCAATGCTCAAGGATGACACATGCATAGTAGAAGGCACACAAAGACAAAAGTAACAGTTGGATGAGGAAAAAAAACATGCTTAAGAGTTTGCCACTAATTATTGAATTCGAGTAATTCTGATTCATGGAGATCAGAGAAATTGGGAATACTTGATCCTGGGTACTCTGACTACTCCAAGTTTCTCTGCCCCATGATGAAGATGTGTAATATTTCTCAGGACACTCAGTAATGTTCTATAATTCAAAGGGGTGTGACTAGGGCACCAACTCCATGTGGACTCTTCGACCATAAAACATGCAATGGACATTTATTGATTCTTTTTGAAGGATTTCTTTTCTTTTTTTTTTTTTTTTTTTAAAAAAAAAAGCCCAACATGATGTGCTGCATGCAGGAGAAGGGCATGTTTTCATATCCAGTCTACCTGGGTGCAAACTGGAGCATGTATCCCACTAGGCACCCTGACTTCATCCACTGGAACCTTATATGTATTCAAACCAAACACCTAACCACGACTGCTACATGTTTCATTCTGCTTTCGAACAGTAGCCTTCAAATAAATTAGTTTAATATACTGAGGAAAACAAAAACAATACACAAATCATACCTAAACAACAAATTTCACATTTGGGAACTTAAAACTACTTAAATTTCAAATTCCATAGCATCTAAGCAATGTCAGCAAGCTTCCTGTCTAACCATATTTGCTTGGCTATATGAAGTGATAAAGACAGAACACAAGGAGGCTGCTTATTTTTGTGTCATGTTACTACTTGCTGGCCAGTCCATCTGTTCAGTGGGTGCCAGGAATGACTGGAGGGAAGATTGAAGCCCTCACGATACCATTAGCCAGTGGTGCAATGCTGAACACAGCCCCAAGAGTTGGTCTTACCTATTTGTACTATCCACAACCCAGAGCTAGTTAGCAACAAATTTTCATAGAAATACAACTTTATTAAATGCAAGAGCGACTTGGGAATATCTGAGCTAAATTTTCTCCAAGAACTCACACAACACTGGGATAAATGCAGAATGGAAAACACAGCCTCTTATTTGAAAACATTAGCTAACCCTATTCCTCAACATGTAGGAGGAAGTTTCAAAGGATGGTAAAAGAAATTAAAATAGCTGAATATTAGCCACAAACCTTATCCTAGTGACTCTCTATTGTATACTCTCTCCAGACCTCCAGAGATGCTTCTCCTTCTACATTATCCATTTCTCTGACTACTCCTAATTAATTTTAATATTGTGACATTTACTGAAATAATGCTATGCTACTTTATTTCCAATGCAAGTTGTTTACTTATTAGTGCACACACATATCCCCTAAAGGAAAAAATACTCAAACCATACAACCAAATCAGATAAGCTTTCTGAAACAATTCAGATATATGCATGCATGCATTGCAGATGAAGCATCTGTTCAAGAAAAAACAGGTGAAAAATAAGTGCTACATACACTTTGTTCTCATCTAAGGGGATTAGAAATGGATTGCTAAACATCCATGAGACACATGAATGGTGAACGGCTGAAAGCAGGGGAGCAGAGAGAAGTGCCAACTTAAGCTCTCCTTTGTTCTTCTCCATTTACCCAGACCACCCTGCACACATAAGAAAGTCATGAATGTTTGATAAGCTCTGATTTACATATGCATATCTGTTATATTTCTTTGAAGACTGTTTATTTAGTGTTTTCACAATAGAAAACCTGACCCAAAACTTTGCATTACCTCAACCTCATGCTGAACAAGGCTCTAACTAATATTGTAATTTCCAGAGCTGAAAACCACCAAGGTTTCCTCATGGTAACTTTTCATTTTCTGTCTCAGCTCTCTCATATAGTGGGAAACAATATTTCTTGTTCTTTCCAGTACAGGCTACAGGTATATATTTGCATTTTAGGAAATGTTTTAATTGATATAAGGTTAATAAAACAATACTTACCTTGTTTAATTCTGCTTCATAACTGTGTTTCCCAGTTAAAACACTGCCAACTCTTTGATTCATTCATTCAGAAGTACTTTGAAATCCTTTCTATATTTCTGCACTGGAACCACTAATCTCAGATGAAAGGTCATAGAACACTAATTGACATAAAAATGCAGGTAACATTGCCTTTGTCAAAGGCAGAATTAGATCTTTACTAATAAGATTAAGTAGAGGAATAATGTACCAGAAAGGTATGAAGAAATGAAGATAACTACACATTTGAGGAAAAATCCCTGTGCAGTATGAAAACTCAGAGAAAAATGTAGAGTCTCAAACTGAGTAGACAATTCTCAGAATGATCAGAAACAGTTCAGGGTTTTTTGGAGGGATATAAAAAATTATTCCCACACCTTACATATGGAACTAATGTCATATAGGGATACTATATATACTGATAACTAGGTTTTGGACTTCTAACAAAGAAAGGGAAGAAAAACTAATCTTACAGATCCTACTTTATTATCAACAATTTCATACATATCATTCTAGTATTTGCAACCCAAATTCTTCCTTTATGTCTGTAAAGCAACTTCAAGGTAAAAGATTAGTAGAGCAGGCTAAAAACCTTCTCATTCCGAGGTTTTCTTTTAATTTCTAACACTGCTGATTCAGTCAAGAATTGCAACACTGGTGAGCAAGTTTCAAGGTTTCAAAGCCCCAGGCAACCAAATAGATCAGTTTTCTCTGCTGCTAAAATCAGCGAATTAGAAAAATATAATAGCTGGGTATATAAATAGTTGGGTGCCATTAGTCTCCATCAGCAGCTGCTACACAATAAACTCAGAAATCTGCATGGATTTTTGGACATCTGCAGTACTGCAGCATCTCTCTACCACCTGCAGGGGATATAAACCCTAAAGAATAGACCTCAGACAGGTGGAATTACACATTTCATTAGTTTGCAGTGAAAAGCTGGTTCAGAAAGCGTTATTCTGTCAGGGGGTTGAGATTTGTAACACTAAATAACGTACAGCAGATGTAATTAGAGTACGGGCAGTCTTGAATTGGTGTAATTTCCCGCTACTTTATGTGTCAGCCCATCTGGGTGAACCTCAGGCCCCTATTTAAGTAAGTGTCTGTACTTTTAAATCTCCAAATCAGTTAATCATAAGGATGGTGATTCATTTTGCCACTGATAAAAAAAAGTACTCAGTGAGAGAGAGCAAGCCTTTTTCCTCTACATGATGTGAGCTCTTCAGAAGTTCAAGTATTCCATTTTAATACTAATATTTGATATAGACATTTATCATTAGGAGGTGGATGTTTCTGTCCCCCTCTTTCTAAACATTAAGAACTATCCAGGGCTTTGCCAGAGAATAATATAAAATAATCCACTGCATACTTCTCACAGCTCCTTGGTATAGATACAGAAAAGCAAGCAGTACTGGTATATCCATCACCACTGTAAAAACTGTGACATCTAAGAGCACAGGGATATGTGAAATAAGAGCATTGATGCTGGTTAAATCTGTATAACAAAAGAACTTTAAGTGACACCGGTTCCAGCTAATTACTAGTTCTGTAGAATAAAGTTGATAGAAGAGAAGAAATTATGTTTCTCAGCAACACAATAGCCTTCTACTTTGGCCATCACCATAACACACCACTGGCCCCAACAAGGTTAGGATCTGTTCACAGCGGCACTGAACAGACAACTCATCTGAAAAATATTGGTATTTCAGAATAAACCCAGGATCTCTTCCATCTGTCTGTAGAGATCCAACCAGCTGGATCAGTCTCAACTAAAGAAACAGTCATTTATCTGCCATTCACCCGCATGTCAACCAAGTGCCCTAGGCACCAAGCTGCTATGACATGGATGTTACTGTCACTAAATTATTATAGAAGTTTTGTTCAATATCTGAGAGAGCAGAAGTTCTGCTGTAACTATGATGTTTGTACTGTTGTTTGTACTGAATAAATAAGATATCTAGAGGTCTTATTTCTGAAGCATACATCCTTGTTCTTTTATACAATGTTCTTGAGCTGTAACAACTGGTAAAAGTCTAGGACCTTGACTTTTTGTATGACATTATGCCTGGTCTCAATTTCTTTATTTTTTTTTTCTTTAAATTTAGTTGAACACATCTATTAACTAAAAAATCTCTATAGCTTGAGAGATTGAGTAGACACACTCTTATGTTTTAATAATTAACTTTTGTTTATAATTTGTAGTATAACAATTTAAGTTGTTGCCTGGTTTATTATATGTGCAAATTCAGGGTAAAACAAGCAAATCCTAGTCTTAAAGCTAGACAAACTCTTCATCACTGCAAACGTCACTCCTGAATAACACAGAATGGAAAGTACAACCAGGTATTTGCCCTGTACTTTAAGAAGTTAGATAGAAAAGTAAGATACCAGTGATTAGATAATGGAAACATTACATAAATGTATCAGACTTTTAACTTCTTTCTCAGTTTGCCACAATACAGATAACAAGGCTATTTAAGATTAATGTATCACTAGGAACAGTTTTACTCACTGTTGCATTTCTTCCCCACAAGATTACTACAATAGCAGTGATATATATTGAAAATAATCTCAAATATCTACCAAAGTTCATTAAGAAATATAATAGTATAATTCTTTTTGTTCATACACCTGATGACTACACAGAAGTCCAGAGTATATGTAGTGTCTGATTTTAGCTGCCATCAAAAAAATATTCAAAATCTTCCATTTAATTCAACACATTGAATATATAGTCTTAGTAAGCCTTTTGTGAGTAAATGACTAACATGAATATGATGAAGTATCATTTTTATGAGTCAGCGTTGAAGAAAACAATCTTACTAGTAAGTGACTTCACAGATTATATCTGTATCTAACATCAAAGCCACATGAATCCAGACTGGTAGTACTGGGGCAACTGAATTGGGGATGTAATTCCACTGGAATTTCCATGGAGAAGTGCTTAAACCTCAATATTTCATAGGCGTCTAAGTATTCTGTTCTTTTCCCCTCATTTTTCATAGTCAAAATATATTTTGAATTACTTCCTTTTTCAGAATTCTTCACACAGAAAAGAATACCTTTAAAAATATAAGAAAGTAGTCCACAGTCAGCTCACAACCATTAATATTTTAAAAGTCAGCATCATATTATGGGTTTGAGATTTCTGTATGCATGGAAGTATCTAAATGCTTTAATATCAAGGTGAATGTGTGAGCAATTCCAAGCCCTTTTTGGATTAGGAATCTGTAAGGAATTAAAAATAATGACAAGAGAGCAGTGAAATTAAATGATTTTTTGGCACAAGCCTTTATCATAAGGGATAATGAAGAAATTTCTATTCCAAGGGCACTTCTTATAAGGATTCACAGTGTGGCCTTAACAGAGATTGAACACTTTACAAAGAAAATAATAGAGCAACCTGAGAAATGCAAGTGCAGTGAATCCCCACCATGTGGTTCTTCTTCCAATGTTCTGCAAGAAATGAACTATGGAATACCAAAGATCCTGCACAGCAATTTAATGAACTTAAAAGTAGCAGCACTTCTTGAGTTTAGAGGCCTTATTTCACCTGAGTCTTCCAGTGGAGCCAAGAGAGATCTCAAAATGCAGAGTCAGGGGAATAACCTTAGCCTAAAGAATCTACTTGAGAATCTAATTAAGCATAAAATAGTGTAATTATATTCTAATTGGTTCAAATTAGAGCAAGTTCTGCAAGAAACAATAATGCCTTTGCAACCAATTAGGCGTATTTGAGTAAAGTTAAGAACAACAGAGAGATATGACCAAACAACTCAATACAAAGCCTGTCTTAGCCTGTGCCTCGTCATCCACCCTGTGTACTGGGCAAAAGTACCTGCAGAACCAAGAAAAATGCTACATGTTTGTTGGTGTTTTGTTTTTGTTTTTGTTTTTGTTTTTTTTTTCCCTAGGAACTGATAGATAACTGTGATCTCAAGTGATGAGCTGAACAATGAAATGGGCAAATAACACCTCAATGTTGTTAATTTGCACATTCAAATTATTTAAAAATCCATTTCAATTACCCCCCCACTCAATCAGGTACAAATTTATCTTGCTTTGTACAGCAAGCACTCATCTTGGCAGAGGTGGGATGTGTGGTCAGAAAACAAACCTGCCACTGCAATGCGCTACAGGAAGAATATCCAAGTTGAGCATATCAACGCATCACCATCCATTGGTGGGTTTTCCTGCAGATAATGGAATATCTCCTCCAGACCTCTTACTGCATCCATTTATCCCTTTTTCCTCTAATTCTTAAAGTGCAAAGCTTCAGCTCACCCTTACTATGAGTCTGTATATCTGAAGTGCTAGGACTTGGACACCAGGCCCAAGCCAGAGTTGACCTATAGATGAATCCTGTATATTTTATAACTGATAAACATTGTGCTAGTAGGTAGTGTGCTAGGTTATAACAAGCCATCTACACTGATGTAAAAAGTCCTAAAGTGTTGAAGTACTGAAGCCTGAACAACAGGCCCCAAGCTGAAGCTGCTAACTCTGTATGCAATCATTAATGAAGTATGTAAGCTCACTAGAGAAAGAAGCAGCTTAGAATATAATCAGTAGTGAGGATGAAATGCTGAGAGAATGTATCCAACTTTCCTTGCTCAGCCTTGTTCAAGGCTGAGAACCCAGGTGTTCAGCCTTGTTAGAAACTCCCTTGGTCTCCCCACCCCGAGGCCTGGCCAGGCTTTGGGTGGAATCCAACAGAAGGATGAAACCAGATGTTTTCACTCAAAACAAAGGTGCAAATTGTTCTGGCTTGCTGATTTTTGGTATGTAAGGTTGGACCTGCTTTCAGCAACTTTGGATGCCTCACCTACAGATGGAGGCACTGCGTAGGACTTCCCACTTGCAGGGAAAGGCTCTCCAAATCCTCGCTGTAACTGGGGCTCCCCAGGGACTGCAGATCTGGATGATGGTGACATATGCAAGTGGTGATGTATCTTTCTTAATCATTATTCTCTCTCGTGTAGTAATGATTTGATGCATTACCCTGTATTTTCCTATTTGTTGCTTTAGGTGCATTATTCTGCCTCTTCTTACTGCATGTTTTCCGTATTACTTTGTTTCATTATTTAGTTATCACCAGTAAAATACACCTACTCTTTTCACTCGGGTGTCCGAGTTTAATTGGCATCCTTAATCAACAAAACAGTATCTTCTTGTGTAGATTAATTTTTCTTCTAACTCCCAAAAATAACCCATTCCCTTCAGAGAAACTCATAACTATTCACAGCTCACCCAGCTCCCACTACACAGCTCTGCTTTTTTTTCTTTACAGTGTAGTTAGCTTATGCTGTTGACATGCTCCATAATTTCATAAACCTTGTGTACCATGGTATCAATTTATCAGTAAAATAACTCTAAGTTAAACAGTAAAATAAACTTTAATCACAGGATAAATGTCAGAGAAATCTCTTCCTTAAATGTTTATTCTGCTGCATTAAACTATGAGAAGGGTAGGGGTGGGGGAGAACAATTTTGCAGCCAAAAAATTAATGAGAAATTGATTGATTGTAGTCTTCCAAAGGAAGTATGAAACAGGTAATTCAGCCTTTGCTTTCAATGGGAATTCAAATTAACTTACAAAACTAGTCAGATACATCTGTGATACTGACAGGACTAACCTTCCAATTCTAAACTATGGCTACTTTAAAACCCATCTCACAGTGATCTGAGTTCAGGTCTCCCTCAACAGTAATCAGCAAGGTGTTTAATATCCCCTGGAGGATGGATAAATGAATTATCATTCTTCTTTTCCCAAAAAGATTTCAAATATGATACTTTGATCTTAACACTGGAATAACCTTTTTTTAAATGTATCTGAAAGTTGCAGGGTATAGAGGGGGGGGGGGGGGGGGGGGAAAGGCATTCTGAACTACTTAATCTGTGCATTTCCAGGACTGGTGGAATTAAAAAGGATGGAATTAATTTAAGGGAGACAGATCTGCTGCTGGTTGTTTTCACTAAAGTCCCAGGTAAATAAAAGGTCTTATGACTACTTTATGAAAAGTGTGCTAAAATAGCAGAAGGTAGGAAGAAGAGACACTATAAAAAAAAGTACATTAAAAAGTTAGTGAGGCGAAAGTAAAAAAACCCATAAAAAAACATAAAATACTACAGATTACAGATTTTCATTACAGCAGTTATAAAAGGCTAGAACAGGTGCATGATTCAGGCTGCATAAAGAAAAAGTATTTAAATCAATGACAAGGTCTTAAACACTGTTATTAAAAGTCTTTGTACTTACACAGGTTCAGTTACAAAAATGTTTGCAATGAAAGGTTATTTAACTGCTTGAGAGCAATTCTGAAGTGCTTTTAATAATGCTCTTTGGAAGTTTCAAATAGCACTAAATCTGCAGTGGAAAAACATCTCTGCTAATTTGGACCTACATGTTTTTAATATTTATTTCTTTTTACCTATTTTGTCTTAGCATAACTCATATGAACCTGAAAGACATAAGTCTAATTTACTACACTGCTAAGAGACTGAATAGAAGCGAGAGCTTTTACTTCCATATGTCTGGTTTGTATATAGCCACTAAAAGCATCTATTGATCCACCTTTGGTGTACTGGAGTGTTTTCCCTGATCTTAAAAGACTGTTTAAAATACATGTTTATGTATCTTTGCCAGTAGCATAATATAATGAAATAAAAGGGGAAACAAATTTTTGTAAAACTAGAAGATAAAAGAATAAAACCACTACAATAGTCCACAAGAACAATCTGTCTTGACTTGCATCTTTTATACAATTTATAGATATAAGTAATACATGGAATACTGTCTAGAATTCCAGTTACTTCAGTGGCAGAATTGTCCTTAGGAGGAAAATCAGAAAAGAACAAATATTCTAAAAGAACTGGTGAGACTGGTTGGGGTAAAATTACAATCCTGAGAGAGAAATCCTAGCCCTACTGCAACCAAATAGTAAACTCCTACTGCTTTCATTAATTTAACATAAAAATACTCCATTCCAAAAGCATGAACAGCAGCAGCAGCATGGCACACCCTTGTCAGAAAAGACAACTTCTCTGTAAAAGCAGCCATTAGGGAGAAATATTCAGCATATAAAAACATTGCCTTTCATTGCAGTTTTGCATTGAAGGTTATACAACGTAATTCAAACTTAACATTAAAATCCTCTCAAAAGAACACAATGATTACTCAGCTGTGTCTATAGCCAACAGCAGCAAAGAGAAAGGTTGGTATGTTGTAAACATTATGAGAAATATTTCTGTTACTGAACACTTAACCTATTACACTTTGTCCTGGAAAAAGCACGGCTATTTGAAAAAGAAAATATCTTGACGTTTAGAACTAATTTCCCAAATCAATAAAACAATCAAGTTTCTGCCTAAAACTGTACATAATCTCATTAAAACCACTTTTCCACCCACCATCACTTTCCTATACTCAGCTACAATCCACACCACAAAAACCACTGCACCAAAATGAAAACCTGGAATCAAACTATCAAAGTGACCAGGTGCCAGGGGCTGCCAGGAGCATGGATTATCCCAAGGCCAACACTTGCACAGCAGCCCTTCTATCACCCTTCACCATCTGAGCCACAAAGAGTACAAAGTCATACCCCAGATTTCACAGACCTGGGAGTCTGCACAGTCCTCCCAGTCCAAGCTGAGGCTCACCAGCTGTTGATCATGTATTTCAAAATTCAGTCTAGCCTTTCCCTTTCCTTAAGAAGGAAGAGAAGAGGCACATGTGGTGAGAAGACCACCATTATTTCAGCCATCAATTCTTCTGACAGATACATCTGGGTTTTTTCCCCCTGAAAAGTGCAGGGCATCAGAAAGCACCAATGCCTGACCACAGGCATCTTTCTCATAATCGTTGGGGAACAGGATTAAAAGGAAAATTTGATTGTATTCCTCAAGTTCTTCAGCTTACCTCCCATGTATGCTTCTATGTAGTACCATCTATCATATGAATTTCACTAGGAATTAATATTTTAACTAGAAGCTAAAGTATTGTAATATGAAAACAGAAATAACTTATAACAAGGATTCCATACAATTAATACTATTTAACAATATCCATCTACAACTACTTTAATACTTGGCTTAGAGGTTTTTGACAGGGCATGAAAGAAAAAAAAAATACGCTAGTAGTTGTAAGAAATAACATTGTTCTGGAGATAATACAGCAAATGCTTAAAAACAGCACAGCTGCTGCTAGGGCCTCTGAACTGCCTACTTATACAGACTGCTCCAGTGGTCTGCACTGTTCCAATCTAAAACAGCTGCATTCATCGTTGTTCACCTTCAGCTGACAGAATGACTGGCTTTTTTCTGTTTTGTTTTGGTGTGTCCCCCGTCGTCCCCCCCCAGTGATGAAACAGCATAAATCAATGTCTCAAAAGAGTCATTACACCCACTAAATGCCCAACAACTAGGAAGCTTTAACTGGAAGAAAGATCAACATTAAAAATCACCTGCCATGAACCTCAACTGAGAATTTAGTAGCTTTTTCATTATTAATATTATTCATGAAAACAATCAATTTACTGAAACAAATAGTCATGGAGTTTATAAAAATATGCACTTTTAATTTTCGATATATTTCCTGAGAAATTGTAACCTTTCTGGTGGTTTTTAGCCCAAACTTTACAAATAGAGTTTTTCAATGTTTTAGTTTGACTATTTTCAAACATAAGGTATATTGCAATAAAAACAACAGTAAAAAAGATCAAAATTGAAGATCATGTTTTAACAGAGTTCATTATTCTTCTTCCAGTTTTCTTATTTAAAATTGAGAAGGTTTTTTTCTGGTTATTTTAAACTTAATCATCCCCACTGGCAAGAGAAGTTCTGCTTAAGAGTGAAAGTGCAGAGATCAAAGAAATCAAAGGAAACTGGCCACTAATTTATACCTCAAAATTCAGGTGTCTATAATCCATAATAAAGTTTAAGAATTTGAGCCTAAATTAAAATTCCCTTCAAAAAACCAGACCTGTCAGGAAAACAAAGTAAAAGCATATTCACATGCTGCCTGTAAGTAGGTAAATGAGAATTAAGAAAACTGCTGTGACGTTTTCATAAATATGAGATAGAAGGGGGGGGTGGTGTTGCAAACATAAGAATTTAATATCATTTGGGGATCATATGCCAGATATTTTTGTAATATAATGTAATACACCAAGCAATGTGAACTATATAACATTGACTTTGACTAATCATTTTAGTTATTAAAATAATTACAGATGTTAAACCAGTGGCCCTTATCACTCATAAAAAGAGAATTGTTTTTTTCAATCCTAATACTTAAAGAGCTAGAATCAACACTTATTATAGTATGTCTCTATTATTTTTCTTACACAGAAAAGAGATTGGTATTGAAACAAGACAGAAATAGGTATCTGATCACCAAACTGGGGGCACTGACAGAGAAGATGCAGGCATGTCTTTCTTCAGAAAGTGCCCTTCACAAAAATTATGAACAAAGAAGAGCATCAGCAGCTGCTGGTTGTATGAGTAGTGACAAAAAGCAGACAGCAGTAGGTGACTGGGAAGGAACATGTCAATTAGGGTGAGAAGTGCTGCACAGATGGGTTAGGAAAAGTGCATATGCATCAAAATCTGAGACAGTGTCAGAACAATGTGTTTATTTAAAGTATAAGTACAAGGTTTAGGAGCAAACTTTTAATGTGTAACACTATGAAATGTTCTCTCTGGCCCAGATCCTCAACAGCCTGCCTACTGGTGCAAGACTGCTTCATTGTTAAATACGATCTGGCGTTGGGGAAACACAGTAATGAAACCTTTGGCAATTAGCAGCCACAACAACAGTTGGGAGCAGCCATGTGACAAGGACTGACCCTGATTTTGAATTCAGGAACCAAAAAGGGAAGAACAAAGTCAGAGCAGGTACAGAGTGAGATGAAAAATAAAAATAATCTACATTTGAACGAAAAGGGAAGCTTGACTGTAAATAAAGAATATCTGTATTCTCAGAAAATGACTCATTTCAAAGAAAAATAATTGTCTGAAGCAGCCTGGGAAGCAAGTCTATATGTGGACATGCTCTCAACAAGCACCAGCCTGAAGTCTCTGACTGGGCCTCAGGAGATTAAGGCTAGTCAAAAACACCACTTTTCACCAAAACCAATTTCTTTACCGTTCCCCTTCGGGCATAATATGTTGCTCAAAAAGCTTCTGAACACAAAGTATTCCAACAACTTTAAAAAGCAGACTAGAGTGAAAGAAGACAGGGCCAAACTTTAAGGACATGGATATTTGAGATTCAATGACAGTGATTCGTGTGATTTCCTGATCATGCCCGTCCCTTCGACTGATGTTTCATGACACGGCAGAAAGGATTAACATTTCTGAATTCAATGCAACACAAAACCCAGAGTGATATATATTTCTAGAGAACAAGATTGAGGTTGGAAGGTAACATTAATCTTGAGAGTTTATAGAAAATAGTAAGAGCAAGATTTGTGAATCATTAGAAAAGCTTTTTCAACAGATAAAATACCATCCTTCTGCAAGGTAAATTTACATAACATGCAATATAGGGGTTCAGTCTATGCAATATTACAAGAAAATTCACTTTTAATTTTGAAAAAGTCTACTAGTGCTTCTCCTGATCTGTCTTCTACAATCCAATCCTCTTTTTTTTAATAGTGTTTGAAATATCCACATGTAAAAAAAAAATATTATTTGTGCAATTGAAATAAACATACGCATCCATAATTTGAGCATTAAGGTCATTATAGCTTAAGCTTAAATTTCTTTTTAAACATGAAATAGAACATCGGTGTTTCAACACTTAGGAGCCAAATTGTCAGTATTGATATAAATGATACTATTTTTGGAGGCCTGAAAACCAAGCTTATTGATTGGTTTCATCTAAACCAGTAGATGTCCTCCACTCAGAGGCATGTTTACTTTTCTGTGGTTGTCTAGTCAATACACATTCACAGAATCTTGGCAGATGATCCTGCAGACTTAACAGAGTCTAAACTATGAAGTTTTTCTGATTGCAGACTCCCACTGGATCTTCCATATGTGGATATATATGGATTGGACAAACCTTAAAGCCACAATTATCATGATCATTAGAAAATTATGGTTTAGATTTTTAGAGTCTAAAGTGGTTTGGCAACAAAACTGCACCAAAATCCATCAAGAATTACTGTTTTATTGCTAATGATCCTAAGAATATGATTTGAATGGAATTCATGATCAAAGATAAGCTAAAAAGTCCAATACTTCATTTAAAGAGCAAAACCAAAACCATACATTGTTGTTCAAGGGGAAAAAAAAAAGTTATTTCATCCCTTCTTTTTATAACAAAATACCAAGAAATTATGACGAAAGGAAAAAAGCAAGATCATTCTGGGGCCAGATATAAGCCAATGCTGGCCAAAGGCTGTTTGGCATTTGACAAAAAAAAAAAAGGGGGGGGGGGGGGGGGAGAAAAACCTAGTCTCAGATTTGTGGGTCAATTCTAATCAGTCACAACTCCTTTTTACAGCTTTAAAAAAAGTTCTCTGTAATGATGGACAAAACCACTACAGGCTCATTATTTTCACTGTAGTAGAGAATGGATATTAAAATTTATGAGTAAAATAAAATTGTCCCCAGGCCATAGATCTTGCATATAACAGGTACTCATTCACTGGGTTCTTCTTATATTAATGAATGCAGAAAGTACAGGTTAGGCTAAATTATAAGCATATAAATACAGTGAGATGGTTCAGATGGCAGATAAAATATAACATTACACTCAAAATTATTTTTATTGCTAGCACAGACCACAGATATACATTTCACGTTCACGATTTTTCTTTGTCTTTCTTGTTTTACCAATTAATCCATACTTAAGATATCACCAGATAGTACTTGTAGTTAGAACAATGTTATTAATGTTTTTTTAAAATTATTTCCCATCATTCCCTGTTTGCATTTCAGTCATGATTTGTTTTTGACAGCAGATCACTTAATTCAAGTCCAGGTATTCTGAACATATTCAGATAATACATTCTACCTTATAAAGTCACTCAAGATTAAATTGTATTTCACAACTCCAAGATTTACATATATATCTAATTTATATAAATATGTATAATTTAGCAGTGGTACTTTCAGAAAAGTATAAAAAGGTTTTTAAAAGTTCTTTCTCAAAATAAGTCTTCATTCACATAGCTAGTAGCTAGGGAGATTAGCCAAATACCTGTATGCACCAAAAAAGGTAAAAGTTTTACTCTTCTCCAACGAAATTTCAGTGAATTCCTTTCAGTTTCTTTTCTAAACTTCATCTTAATACCTGTATGTACAACTCCTTTGCAACTCCTATCACATGCTTCATTACAGGAAAGACTTTAACAGGGAAACTTCTGCATATTTTTTTAATTGGGTATATGTCAACTATATTAAATTTTAGTCTTAAATACATTTGTAGGCAAATAAAGCTGCTGCACAACCAGTTGCAAGCTATTAGTTTTATGAAGACCCATAATTAATATACCCATTTCCACCATGAAATTTTTAAGACTGACAACATTAGAACAGTAATTCACATGCCTGTCAACTGCTTGACTCATTTTTAGCTCTGTGTTGGAAGCTTTTTTCCCTCCTCTCCAAATAATTGTTCCCTTTTACTTCCAAGGGGTTGGAGAATTTATGAACATTCTAGTCCACAAAAGAAACTATACTTGTCACCACTCATAACCTTTGAAATCAAATCTACTCTAGAATCCAAAGGCTTATATGGTAGCATAGAAGTCCATCTCTTTTATGAAAAATATGTTATTGTAAATAAAGCTTAAGAGCCACCTTAAGACAAGTTATATAGATTAGTAATATGTAAATAGAAATGTATTAATTTCAACAACCAGTGGAGAAAATTGAGAATCATATTAATCCTTAAAAAAAAATAATATTACAATCCCTAAACATTTTTGTTGGCTTTAAAAAAAAAAAATCAAAGCAGAACCAACACAATTATAATCATACAATCTGATTGTCTCTGTTTTGGGGGTTTGTTTGGTTTAGTTTGGTTTGGGGTTGGGGGGAGGATATTGTTCGTTTGTTTGCTTTTATTTTTATCAAAAAGAGAACACAACTAAATCAAAATTTAGTAACTGAAAGTGAGGGTTAGCTGTTCAGGCTGCGTACAAAAGCATGAACCACTGTACACCATAGCTTGATAGATGAGGTATGCTTTCATCAAGCATATTATTTTAAAAACACATACACACACACTAAAGTGTTGCACAGAAGTTATTGGAATAATACATACCTGAGAGCCCACTATTAGATGAGACCTAGCAGAAAACAGTGGTGGGGCACAACAGGATAAAATGGGATGAAAAGGAGTAGTATTTTACCTAGTTTTAGTTTATCTAGTTACGAACAGTGGAAAAGAAAGATGAACAAGATATATTCTGAAGATCAGAAGAAAGGTACAGAGATAATAGTGATAATACTGTATAATATTTTATGTATAATCCTGTACAACTTGTACTGCATTATTATATTGCATAATTATTACATATAATAATAGCAATAATACCAAGAGAATAAAGGCAGTGGATTTTGACCAATCTAAGTACAGTTTTGAGGAAAAAAAACATCTCTATTTTGTGTCTGCTTCTGGGAAAGACATGTTTTGAAAGACCACCTTTAGAGCTGTATTCTCCTGTTGAGCAGACGTTAGGCCTAGCAAGGTGTCACCAGCATACTCAAGCGCTGTAAGAACTCCCCTCTAAGTAAGGTGGTAGTCTTTATATTCCTTTCATGTCTTGTTCACACTTCTAATTGTGTCAAAATTATTCAAATGTACTGAAAGGATTGCTCACAATTTTAAATATTAATAGCATAGTGTAGGAATAAAATGTTGCTTCTTCACTGTTAGGACTTTGCTAGCATGTTGAGGGTGGGGTTTTGTGGGGCTTTTTTTGTTTTTTTTAATAGGGTTTTTCAGAAAATTGTAAGATCCTTTTCTAAATTATCATGCTTCAAGGAGGTTTAACTTAAGCAACTGCAGAACAGCAACTACTGAACTTCTTACAACAAAACTTGTAAGGAATGATCTCAGAAGAGCAAATGGGTCTTTGCCAATTTTGCAGCTCATTTTATTAAACAACACACCAAGAAGATAACAGAAAATTAACACTCCCAACCACCCACCCCCAAGCCCCCCCTCCCCTCATCCAAAAAAACCCAAAACCCAACAACAACAAAATCATTCTATTGTGAGCAGGCAGGATGGAGACTCCACCAGAAAAGAAATTTGTTTTTTTTATAGCCTTTAAGTTGTGAACAAGAAACATCAGCACATGAACCTCGACCTCAGGATATGATATCCCTAGCAGACTCAGTATTAGGAGATGGAAAAAAAGCAGGGCTGGATTCCACAGGAATACCCCTTAGCCAGCCACAGGGAAGCATGTGTCTTCTGATGATGCAGGTGCTGTCTAGCTAGTGCTGACATCTCCCCAGCTACGGGAAGATGGGATTCAAGAAAGATCTTGGGAGCAAACCTTCAGAATCTGCCTTCTCCATTACCATTGCCAGTCTGGCTGTGCCCACGCAGAGAAAGTGGCCATTAGACACTATTCTCCACAGAAAAAGAGAAATCAAGTAGTTCAACCCCAGTTGTGCTCAAATCCAAAGCAGCTATGTACTTTCTTAGATGGACTGGAAGACTTCAGTACAGCCCTTTGCACTTTTTTGATAAACATGCATTTATCATTAAGCACACAGAACTTTTTATTTAAAAGCCTATATTGCTTCACTGTCACTATACAAAAGGAATGGGAGGGTGTGAAATCAGACAAAAATTACAGACTGCATCTTCTGTATTTAACTATATGTCTGTCTTTGTTCTCTGCCCTCTGTCACATCTGGCCTGAGTGCCTTTATTTTTACTAGATGGGTAAGTATTTTTTTTTTAAATTCACAGCTGCACTGTCTCTATTACTTTTATCTTACCTTTCTCCACCTCCTCTTTAGTTATCTTTTTCACTTTATTCTAATTCTTCCTAGTAGAAAAAACAACCTGCCAAAGGTAAGAGGCAAGTACAAAGAAGAGCAAAGAACAAAGAATGCTGCTAATGCTTTTGCAAAGAGAAAAAAATTTCAATAAAAATAAAACCCAGAAGTTTTGACATAATTGGACTGTAATATGTAAAAAAGGCTATAAGCACTACTCCAAATACTGGCTTGATTGTTTTGTGGGTTTGGTTTTTTTTTTTTAATATTCCTCCCTGTTGTAAGCTCACTCTACTGTCTTTTAACCCACCACTTGCAGTCACTAAGCTTCTCATTAAATTCTTTTCAGACAGAAAACTGGAATCATAAAAGAAGAAATATACAGCCTGTGAGATAAATTTCAAGCCAGCTATACCAAGACCACAACACTGTTGTAAGTATGACCAACTTTAGGCTTAAAGGACTCTGAAAAAATATCTAGCGTTTATAAATCATAGGAAAGCCAAACAACATTTTAAGAGTTCATGCAGTCCATCTCCCATCTGAAAACACAACAGATATTGAAACATTTGACACATGCTTTTCTACCTTGCTCCTTAAACCATATATGATGGATAATCTGCACTTTCTTGTCTATGATTATCCTTGTAGATAGAAAATTTCTTTCATGTCTGGACCAGGTAGTCCAAACTACACTACAGACAACACAAGTGGCACAACAAACCCTTCTAAAGTACAACATAACCTAGTCCTGAGCCCAAAAGTTTCACAGTCATAGTACTAGTTGCTACAGTCTGCACAAAGTACCTGCATCCTTGACCAGGCTTGCTGCTGTAATCTAACATCATGAATTACTTTCCCAGCCTACACAATGAAGAGTTTTGGGGATTTGGGAGAGTTTTTTACTAGGGGTTTGGGGTGTGTTCTTCTCTTTTTCTAGACTTGGGTGGGGAGTGGGGGATGATTTTTGTTTTCTCTTACAAAATACCAGAAACTTGTCATGCCTCTCCGTTAACTTTTCTTGTTCAATTAAGAGTTCTTTCAAATTTTTAAATCAAATTTTCAAACCTGACATTATTCCTGCATCTCCCCTGTTGTCTTTGGTCCATGTCCTTCTTGAAGTGCAGATCCAAAATGAGTAGTACTGCAGCTAAAAGCCTTACCAACACTCAGGTGAGAGAATCACCTTTGCTCACGACACAGCTATAACTCCTATTTACAACACATATGCAAGATGACTGTATGGTTGATTTTCCATGACTAACATGCATCTACGATTTACCATTAGAAAGTTACTTTTCCCTATCCCAAGATACGTTACAGAGATAAGTGAATAAAAATTCAAAAATAAAGGTGGGAGACCCAGATCAAATATTACTTTTCTTTTCAATGAACTTATGATCCATTGCAGACCCATTCATGCATTATGTATGTCCAGATAAACAAAAAGCTTTGGCTCTGCAAATTAAAATAGAGTAAGTGGGCTTAAGGCAGGTTGGTGTACTGAACTGCTAAGTACTGCCTAGTCCCCAAACTTTTTGGCAGTCCAAAGCTCTCATCTTTTATAAAGGGCTAAGACTTACAAGGTAACTGAGAACTGAATAGCAGTTGGTAGATTTTTTAACGTTATTGTTCAACTCCTGAGGAAGGCACATCAGACAGAAACTGACAAATTCAAAGATGAAAAACCCTTGGAGAAATTATTTGGCTTCAACTTAACATGAGTAGTCCTGCACACAGGCATAACTGCAATCTCAAGAACACTGGTAATTTACATAAAATGCAAATATCCCCCTTTTTTAATAAATATAAGATCAATATATGCTTTGACATCATCCCTGCATCTTGTCTGTTGCTAACCCTTTACCTTATGAAGATGATGTTATAAAATAAGATAACTTCTATTTCATCATCTTATATGCAGAAGGGAAGTGGAATCTCTCTTTTATTATTATGGACAATGGGACTCAGTGCAGACTAAGTATTTAATGAAGTGTGCTATTTTCTTTCAGGCACAGTAAAAATATTTAGGACTTTCTTTTGTTTCATCCCACTTCCCTTGACACTTTATAAAGATTAATGAATACTGTTGTTTACATACCTTATCTCTGAGGAAGCATGACCTTCAAAGGCAGTTATGAAATGGAAGTCAAGAACTCCTCCATCTTCATTAGTTTTATATTAAACTTAATCTGTTGTGGTTTTGGTTGGTGGTTGTTAGATTTTTTTAATTGTAGTTAATTATCTCAATACAGCTGTTAAGGGGTTTTATTTCCATTACCTTTTTACATGGAGTTCTTTCATATAAGCAAATAAACAAAAATCATTCCTCATTGCTCAGAGCACATAGAGACATTTCACATTTCCTGAGTGAGGGCACAGCTGGTGATCACTCACCAGCCATCATAGACAGCAATGCTGTAGTAAATTGGCAATAAATTATTCACCAAGCACTGTATAAAAGTTTAGATATCTTTCTGGAAAATGTTATTAACTAATACCTAAGGAAGCAGGCATATGAAGTCAAACCTGCTGAACACAGCTCTGTGTACATATCCAATAGATCTACCTAGAACACAATTGTTCTGTTCCAACAAGCGAACCCCTGAGGGACTCTAAAAGAAAAAGTAGATGTTTCAGACACTGGTCTTTGTTTTTGTTGGAAAGTAGATACAAATACATAGACTGAGACACATTAATAACACAAGAAACTGTCTATTAGCAAAACTAGTCTCTTAAACTTGTGTTATTTACTGCAGTTGCAAATTACAAACTCTAAAGTGTTGGAAGTGAGGTCCTGTGATTTTATATACAAAGAAATATTACTCCACTCCTTTTGTTACTGCCATACTAGAGCACTGCAGCATCAGGGGGGGAAAAAAAAAAATAGTTGAACTTTCACTCACATATCAATATCATCGGCCAACTTTCAAAATCAATAGTAAAATTTTACTGATCTCACAAAAGTAGTCAACTGTTAAAATAGCTTTGAAGTATTTTTAAACTTGTATTTTTAACATACATACAAGTATTTCCTGCCTGCATTTGCTATAGCAATAACCACAAAATTAGGGCAACATATAATATCATGTAAATAATATTGCATTTCAGAGCATAACTTTAACAGCTTCTACTTAAAACAGGTTATTTTAATTTCTCTACACACAGTCTTTCATCTATTATCCCTTCATTTCACAGAGCATAAAGCCAATAGGAGAGGTATCACACTGTCTCATCCTGATAATCTTACATTCCTCTCATCCTCCTTTCATAAACAGGAGATACCAGGACACCTCTTAACCCAAAGTTTACATAAAACAAGAGCAGATGCAAGAAGGCAGCTTTGTGCAGCCAGTTTCATCTGAGGGCAAATGTCTGTTATTCCTTGGCTACCTGAGTAACAGAGAGGAATGGCAGGAGATTCACAAGGCTTTGTTGCTTTCTTTTACCATGAAAGACAAGGGCTCCTTTTCTGAGAAACTAATTTTGAAATGACTTGTAGAAGCAGTCATTTAGGGCAGAAAAAAAACCCAAGGCAAAGTATTGAATAGGCATTTTGTAATTTCCATTTTCTCGAGATAGGTTCCTTTTTTATCTAGTGTGAAAGACAGAAAACAGAGCTCATTGCCACAGTGCACAGCTAGGCCTGGCTGAGAGCATCACAACGACTTTGCCCCAGCATTGGCAGGGCAGAGGCAATACTGCTTATTAGCACAAGCAAGATTCATTGCTATAACCAAAGAAGCAACATCCCCTACTCATAAATCCACAGGTAATCTTACATTGTTATAGCTGCAGTGCCTGTGCTTCCTTTTTGTCACTTATAAAAATAGTTTTTATTACAGCCTATTCTGGGTGAAGGTCAAGCAAGAGAGACTGGATTGGAAACTTAAGTCTTTTAAATGGAGACAGCACATAATGCAAATTCCTTTAATACAAGTTGTTCTGCTTGCAGTATAAGCCTTGACCTAGAAAACCCCTGCATCTTTAGCTTTCCAGGTTTTGAAATAATTCACTCTATATGCCAGAATTTATCAAAGACCTTTCTGACCTCAGCCAGACAAACATTTGTTGCAATAAATGGAGATAGTTCTCTCTTACGGACTACTTTACACTAGGGCTTGCACTGTGATCACCAGACTAAGTTTATTAAAGAATCAAAGAATGACTTGACAGGCTATGAAAGACAAAGCCTCTATCTCTTGCAGCTCTATTGTTCAGTTTTCTAATTTACAGATTACAATGGTAGAAAAGGTAATTCTATTCAAACACAAAGAAATGTGTTAAATTATCTAAAAATAAATAAATAAATTTAAGCATTCTACAGTGGCTGTTTGTCTTCTGAAATGGTACCTGCTTATGAAATAGCTACAGAGGAACATTAAGTGAAGCAGTATAACTAGTAAATTTATCTGAAAAAGTGGGAGCAGGCAGGGTCATAATTATTACCTCTGGTGTGCTGTTAATATACAAAAACAGCAAAAAAAGGTTGATTGATTGCTATGAATTTCTGGCAGCTGTAGCTTTTGAAGCATGAAATACATTAGCATTGTATCCTAATGTCTTTGATAATTGTTCAGAGTTGATGCTTGTCTTCTGAACAAGGCATATTATTTATTCAGAAAGAAGTCACTGGCTGTAAAAATTAAACATGTAGAAAATAAGTTGACCTCTAGTTTCTTCCACAAAATGACATCTCTTTGAAGGACAAAAGAAGAAATAACTTACAGTATTAGTAATTGATACAGATCTAATTTAATGTGCGTTGTCCAAATACCTTTGCCCTTTACAGGTTATTAACTGTAACAAGCTCCTGGGTGAATTTATTGCATCATTACACAGCGACTATAGGAATATTTCCGGTAGAAAAACCTACAGTGAAATATCAGCTCTGTTTAAAGGAACATTTTTGAAATACAATGTCTGGTTTGTAAGAGTCACTGAAAGAGTTTCTTCAGACCACATCAGGAAATGTCTTCGTATTCATTTGTACCATAAAGGTTCTCAAATGCCATAGCTTTACGAGTGTGCTTATACATGTATGTCTTAGTAGTTTTTGCTTTCCTGCATCCTTCTGCATGTATAACTGATCACTGAAGAAAGCAAACCAAATTATTTTAGTCTTCTTCAGTGATGTAGTTTTTGTTTCTTCCTGATGGCAGAGAAGATGCCAGATGCAAGGTGCCTAAAAGAAGCAGCATTATAGTGATTTAAGTATTCAGAGCTAAACTGACTGTTCTTTTAAAAAAATTCTGCAAGTATCTTGAAAGAAGGAAAAAGAACTCTAAGGAAAGCGCAAGGTTAACAGCAAGCGTGGGTACTGTGGTCATCTTTATACTCTAAGCAACAAAGATGTCAACAAATAGCAGTAATTACAGTTCCTGAAACTCAGTGGGGTTAAATGTAATGGCATTACTTTCCAATCAGCACAAGCACACCCAGTTGCAAAGACAGTTTTTTACATTGATGATGACCTTGCTTTTTCTTCTACTAAGGTTTGCAATACAAATAAATACAAGAGTAATGTAACATAATTTTTGAAATACAAATCAATACAAATTTAATACCAGTGCAAAACTAGGAAAATCTGTCAACTTGCAGGCCTTACTGGCATTTGCCCACTTAAAGTACCTGTCTGTTCTTGTGTTATTACTGACTAATATTTGTCTTCACACAATAGTTAATACAGGCTGTTCCACATCCATTGTTGCTGACCTCTTCTCTATCAAAATACAGAACTATTTGACCTGAAATCAACGGTGCTTTTAACTCAACTGCCTGGCTCAGGTAACGCCTCCAGTTTGGACTGCTCACCAGTTCTGTCTACAAGAAAGTAAAACGCTCATAGACCCTCATTGTCTGTCCATAATTCTTCTATCATTGCTAGGAGGATGGACGACTTCTGCCACAATTTATGGTAAGAAAAATCTGTGAGGCTCAGGTTTTTCTAGAGGGAAAACCAAAACCTAAGCCTATGAAAGGCCTTCGCATAAATCCCAGCTGGGCAGAAAAACACCAAAACGGGTGGTAACGCTGTTAAAAAGGGCACAGCTTCACATTGCGCTTACCAATACAAAGACCCTGTTAACACCCAGATCTGGAAAACCATCACAGGCAAGACATATCCATAAGGATATAAAAAATGATACCTGTTCGCTGAAGTAACAAGGCAGAGACTCCAGCTACTACATAAGTCAAAAAACTAACTCTACAAGCTCATGTTTAAGGGCTCTTAAGGGACAATGCCAAAGCCAGATGTCTCAGTTGTGTTTCTAGTTCTTGCTCTGCAATTGGCAAAGATTTATTTCTAACTTATGTGGTCTATCATGCTAGCACAATAAAGCACAACAGCACTCAGATGTGTATGACTGAATTCACATACATCCACTTCAGCACCTGTTTACAGCAGTGCTCAGTAAGAAAGACCCTGGGGTGGGATCCAGAGTGTGGTTCAAATCCATGAATTCATATTAATATATTTTAACCTTGTTGGCATGTTCTGAATCTTGTTTAAACATAAGGGATTAGACTGTGGGGCTAGACAGATGTATGTAAAACAGACAGGAAAACGTTAAGGCAAAATAGGCTATTTCAGAGGAAAAAACATGTACTTTTAGCTTGTAGCACAGATGCAGCTTACCTGACATTAAATCTGCACTTTGCTTTCTGTTGCTTCTAAAATCCCCATGCACACATCATCACTACTATACTGGTATAGTACACTGCTTCTCTCCAAGAAACCCGAGTGTCTGATGAGTGTCTAGGTAAATTGATGACTTGTAGTTCTAGCACTGCCGGTTTGGGGCAGCAAAAGGAAGAACTGCAAGATTCTTCCCTAAGACTGATGGTCCTGGGGCGTACTCTGAGGGAGAAGCAAACAGATGGAAGTAAAACAAATCCTATATATTCAATTTTGAAACTTAAATTGCAAGCATCACCGTTAACCACTAATAGCTTCGCTTCATTGTAATGCATTGTAAGAGAAAAATCAAGACAATTAGTATTATGTTTTTCTTTTTAACTTGGCTAAGGCATTGCTCAGCCAGGATAGCTCCCATGCAATGGGGAAACATGGTTGTTAGGGCATGACATCAAAACTGAACAAAGGCACCCTGCGGCTGATACTGGCATACTGTGATTCCTGGGACAGCACTTTCCCAAGCTCATCATGCCTTGAAAATATTTCAGTACACTAAGAATCCACACTGTAGATTTCACTGTTCAGTAGTACACAAAGCAGCAAATCTCAATAACCTCCATGTATGATCTAGAGAGAGGAAATCATATGCTTTGCAGTATGGTAATTCTGAGACCCGTGTCAATAGCTTCCTGTTGACACTAATGAGGATTTACAAGGTATTTGCCTTCAGCACAGTTCCAGCCAGAGCTCCACAGGAAGGCAAGGTCTATTATTTGCAAATCTGTTCCTGCTCCTTCAGAAGCCACAAAGGTTAAATCATATACCTATGCTGCGAACAAGATTTTCCCTTCGATAGTCTGAAGGACCCTTAAACAAATTAAGCCAGCTGTTAAGATAACTTTTAGTGAAAGATTCATAGCAGAACAGTAAGAAATCATGAAAAGCTCTCATTTTCTACTAGTCTCCTTCCTTGTCCTCTGCATAGAGGACAGAGTTGGAAAAAGCATTACAGCTGAGTCGTACCCTGCTCTGGTGCTTCCTGGGTGTGATGGCAAAACCCTTTGCAACTAGAGAGGTTTTGCAGGATTTAGGCAGATTTGAAGCTGCCCTTGGGTGCCGTGACAGGGCTGAAGAATAACATTCAGGAATTTTAATTCACAGCTTCTTGAACTATTCAGGTGAAAACAACGAAACAAAACACAAGATAAAAAAATAGGGCTCATGGGACTTCTCACACTGACTTTAAGAGAAGGATTAGAGTTTCATAGTCCCATAATTCCCTGTTCTAATGTGCACAGTAAAAGATGTCAAAAATAATTAATGGAGAATCACAAGCTTTATGATGTTTTAAACCAGAATGACTAGTTAAAGGAACTTAAAATTTAGGAAGCCAGCCCTCCCCAGGCACTGACTCTACTATTTCAATGTCAGCAGTAGACTTTTTAGACATAAACAGCTTAAGGCAAACATTGTAATTATCTTTTAATCAGGAGAGATTTTTGTTATTCCAGTATGTAAAAGTGTAGTACAAATACAAAGATCTTGTGTAAGGGGTTTTTTTGTTGTTGTTTTGTGGTGGTTTCATTTTTAAGTGCAGGATAAAAAAAATTTCCAGGAAAGGTTTGATACTTATTTCATTTGCTCTGATTTTACATCTCTAATACCATAAGACACGTCTACAAACTGCAAATTGTTCTGTTAAGTGTGGAATAACTTTACCAAAGACCACAAACTGTGATTTACATCAGTGTAACTAAGAGCTAAGTATATCAGCTTGTTCTTAATGGCCTATCAGGCTTATTCTAAATCATATTAAAATGACAAAATAAAACAAAACAAAATAAAACAGAGAATTCTCCCGCCTCTGCACATTACAAGCAGAAATTCCACAAAATATATTTATCAGCATTGTGACCAGCTATAAAACGTTGTCAGTGCAGAATGCTCATGTACTGTAGCATAGTAAACTTGTCTTCCTGTTAAATCAGCTTCTGAACAGGTATTTGTGCTTCTTCATCTGCAGCCTAGCTCAAAGAAAAATGTCATTTGTGATGTCTAGAACAGCATTTTTGCTATGAAGGATGTCCCAGTTGAACTGTGACTTCCTATACAGGTAAAAATTGCTGGATTTAGTAAAAATAAATCCTAGAGACAGATCACAGTATTATTTGCCTTTTGTTTTTTAAAAGATGGTTAAAATTTTAAGGAACAACTCAAGACCTGTAAACTTCAGTTTGGTTAATATAGTGTGTCATTTACATACTGTAGCCATATTAATTCATGATGTTATCTCATCAGATCTCATAAACAATATAGTTCCAGCTCTTGCCAGCATCAGTATGTGTTCACCATATAGTCTGGGTGACTGTCAGCCACATCCAAACATCTGAATTATCTTAGGCCAAATGCAAGTATTCCCCCAGCAAAACATAACCCACAGTAATAATCTCTTCGTTATTTCTTAACTCAATATTTAGGATACATACCGTATTGATCTGATGGAAGAAACAGATTATGGGGTTCCCACCTCACAAAGTAAAAACTAAAACATTAGAGATCAGATCAAACAAAACTCCTCTACCTAACAAAATATTCTTTGTGGTACTGAACTTGTTTTTGGCAGCACTGCATAATCTCTGGCGTTCTTCATGTTTCTAACTAGGAAAACTAAAATTCAGCAGTAAAGGAAGCAATCTGTGTAATACAGTTGCATAAACAGCAGTTTCACAAAACCAAGTTAAATAAAATGCTCTGTAATGCCACATGTATCTGTGATAAGCTTCTAGTAGCTGATCCAAATGCAAGCTGACACCTCAGTTTGTACTGTACATCGAACCCTTCAGGCTTTTCATCAATTATTCTTTGGGAAAGAAGAGTCAAGCTTTTAAATTGAATAAAAACTTCCCCTTTATTTTGCAACAATTTGAACTAGTAATTCTGAACAAATTCTTTATCTATCATAACTATATCAAAACAGTAATGGAGCCTTGATTCATAAAACTATTTACAAGATTGGTTGCACTAAAATCCATTGAACTTAGTTCTTGGATTTTGAGGCATTGACAACACAGAAGTCACATTTAGATACCATATGATCACAGTTTAATGTATGCAGCACATCCTTTTCACAAATAGCATTCTCTACTGTATCTAGTAACTGCTGCTGAAGAAAGATTTACAGAGTAGAGAACGAGAGAACTAGCATGTTGCTTTTTTGGCTAATAAAGAAAACCTTCAGGTTTTGCCCAAAATAGTATATAGTTTAAAAAAAAAAAAATCAAACCAACCAAATCCTAGTTTCACTTGCAAAGGATCACCTCAGGAGTTCAGACTACACTCATAAGGTGCCTGTTTAGTCAATAAGAAGGGTCTTTTGTTGATTTAGAACATACGAAATTTGGCTTTTGCAGTCACCTAATGTTTTTTGGTACTAATTTCTAGTCTTAACAGTATTTCCTTTTCTTCTCCCCGACTCTATTTAATGAAGAACAATATCTTGCTACTCTCTCGTCTTCAGGTCCCTAAGGTTAGAAGTTATTCTAACCCATGTATTCTCAAGTAATCTTCTAGTGTTGCATGATAAAGCTTCCCCTTCTCTAACAGTCTGCTAACAGAGGAAGTGTTATTCTGTGTTAATAGTATAAATGGACAGGCATCTTTGATTTAAAGTGACAGCATTTCAGAATTAATATCTTCCTTCTCAATGAGGCTTGCCTTTGACAATATATCCTTTTATTTCTGTGTCTTAAAATGCAGTTCTGAATATTTTAAACCCAGTCCTGCTAGGCACTGCCCAGGTCAGTTAAGACAATACATGACCTTCCTTAACTAAGCTTACATACAATTAGTGTTCATTTGTACCTTCACTGGTCTCAGAACTAACTTTGAAAACAACACAGCAAGATTTACATAGCCTTTAGTGCAGTGAGGTGCATCCAAGTCCTACCACATCACCGAAGACTTCTGTACAGTAAAAATCAAATATTTCTATGAAATATTTAATGTCAATACACAAAGTTACATTACAATGGAAAAGGTTAACAATCCACATTTTTGGAACTTCATGTTGATTTTTAAGGACTTCATAACAATAGGGTGGGGGTTTTTGTTTTGTCAGGAAGTACAGAAGTTAAAATATTCCAATTTAAATACAAAAAGAAATTGTAGCCATAATAAAAATAATTAAAACATTTACAAGTCAGTATCAGTGATATCATCCTTCTCTTTCCCTAAGCTTTTTTTATATACGTATAAACAAACACAGCATGAAGCCACTGATGACACACTTAACACGAGACAGATCTATTTTTACCAAAGAGGACAAGTTCTGACCCAAAACCACATGAACTAGAAGTAACAGTTAGGGTAAGCAGGTTTAGAAAACCCAGTTTTTAAATTAAGCTGAGGGAAAGCTTGGGCTTTTCAAAACCTTTCATCACCTTTAGTACCTTATGTAAGAGCAGATACATGGTCACTAGTAGCCCTGTTATAGATCTGAGGCCCAGTCCTCAGCGCAGGTAATGATTTATAAAAGATAAGCCTCCAGGCAGGGGCTGAAAATAACTGAAAAAGCTTAAAACAAACCAACAGAAATTAACAAAAAAACCCACAAACTGACTTAGAAAAACCCAGACAAACCAAAAAGCCAACACACCACCAACCAAAAAAACCAATTCAGGGTATAGATAACCAAGACAAATACAATTACACTTTTTTCAACTTTTCTTTCACAGGCATAGTGAAAAGCTGTCTTTCCTAGTTGAACAAAGCTTTCTACTCTGCTTTAAACAAATTGCTTCATTTCTTTTTCAGTCTCGCAAAGTAAATCAGAAGGCAGCACTTGAGTGCTGCTTACTAAACTAAGAGAAATTATTTCCCACCTTTATACTTGGGGGAATAGTGTTTGTGACCTGAGAACTTGTGCAGGACAATGGCGATAAGTGTTCAA
The DNA here is from genome assembly GCF_031877795.1 of Strix aluco. Lineage (NCBI taxonomy): Eukaryota > Metazoa > Chordata > Aves > Strigiformes > Strigidae > Strix > Strix aluco. The sequence goes on along the minus strand of NC_133939.1, from coordinate 15,192,528 downwards.
ATCTCTCCTCCAGCATGGAGTCCCAAAAGTATATTTTCCACCAAGAGCCTTGGCCACCTGGCTTGCAGGTGTTTGGAGGGACAACGGTGACTGTTGAAGCGTACTTGTTCTGGAGAAGCACAAGGGAAAGCACAGCAGGTACACTGTCAGACTGCAGAGTGTTTCCCATGTCTTTTCTTCCTGTCCTAATTAAAATTTTATGTGACTTTTTCACAGTAAAGACCATCCACTATACCCAAGCAAGCAGAAATTTCAAGCCATGATCTTCTCCTGAGAGACTGAAGTTGAGCATTCCCAGTTCTACACCAGTATTTTAACCAGCAGGATCTTCTAGAAAATGTGATTATCATCATTTTGTCTTCACTGTTTTAGTTCAACTCAAGAAAAAGTTTGCATATTATTCTGCCTTTTCTAGTCACTTTGATTTTTTACAGTGTTAGTTATCTGTGTTTGGCCTTCTTCAGGAAATTCACTGTGAGTCTCAGATTCACCTCAAAGCCCTTTTAACTGACAGCCCCTTAAAAAGTGACACCAGAATGCCAACCAGCTCACATCATCACCAAGTTAACTGCATCTGGTGTGACATAGCACAAAATGAACATTTTATGGTTACACTGACTGGATGGTTATTATGAATTTAGAAAAGAAAATCTTTCTCTGACTATATAGGTGTATCTTGTTCTCTTCTGCAGCTGAGAGAGCTTGTCATAACCTCTTTTTTTTGGCAAAGGAATCATCAGACTTAAATAAGTGGACTTTCAAGGTCTGCAGACATAGAGGAGTAGGTAATTAGACTGGTGTTTACTTTCTAGCTTGAATGTAGTTTATTAATAAACTAATTCAGGTTAAAATAAGATACAAATGTGAATTTTGAGAACAAGAAAAATTACATAGGAAGAAAGAACAGCTGGATGTTGGTCAAAATGCTGAAGTACATTTAACATTAGCAGGATTGAAAGCAATTACATTGTCAAGGTTTGTCATAAGTGCTTGTGCTAGAGAACCACTGATTCTTATTTTCATTTGAAAAAGTCTCATCTGTCATGTTCTCTGTCTGTCTTTTCTTATGGGTACTCATAAACTATGAGCTGCGATACAGCTTAGACCTTCAGCACTTGTAGTACACTTCTGCAACCTTTTCAGTCACACAATTAGATTGATGAATTAATCCAGTGACAACATTGCAAAAGAAAGTAGTAAGACAGGCATATGAGGTGTTAAACATAATTCACATACAAACTGTTACAGCTATCAATTCTATTACTGAATCTGAATTTAGGATTCTTCAGACTTATAACATGTTGAGTTACATAACCGACTTATGTCAACAACCTCAAAGATGACCACTGCTTGGTTTGTTTTTTAGAAAAACCTTGTTACCTGCAGTGCCAGTCCAGTACCACGATGTTGTACACTCATTTTAGATCAGAATCAAACATCCAGACACAAGCTGACCTAGAATCACCCAACTCCCAAATCCACAGTCAGCAATGTAGCTGTAATATTTCAGTAGTTACCAATTCACCAATAATATGTTAAGACATAAAACCTTAAGAAAACTTAATTAATAAATAAAATTCACACTGAGGAATGAGAATTGGCACCTAACTTGTTCAAGACCCTAAAAAGGTCTGACTGCATGCTCTAAGCCTTTTATCTATTTCAGGAGCATATTCAGAAAGAGTGCTAACAATTTGTTATGCAAGGCAAAATATTTAGCTCTCCAAAGATTTCTTATAAGATATGTCATAAGTCAGTTGCATTTATTTAACTACCACATTTTCAGGAATGTTGAGCTTATGATCTCCTTGATTAATAGCAATACACATACAAAATACAAAGAAAGGAAATTAACTGCACTGTCTCTGAAGAATTGCTGTCTTTACCAGACAATTAAGAAGTTCTACATTTTTTCCTTACAATTAGCTGTATACAAAAACATGATCTTTATTATGATTTTTCCATCAAGACTTCTGCAATAGATAATAGAAGATAGAAAAGAACGTAGCAGAGAAATCCAAGGAAATGATGGTACATACAATGCGACAAAACACAGTGACATGCTTCGTGTATTCCAAGAAGAAGGTTAAAATACTACATTATTCTGACAACTACTTTTAACTTCTCCACACAGAACTCTAAGCAAGCACTGTACTTCAGATACACATCCCACCTTTACATATCACTTACAGTAAACTTACTGGTTGTTAAGAGGTATAACTGCATTTATTAAAGTCTTCTAAAACATAATTTCTAACAAGGATGTTTGAATTATTTCCCTACTCATTCTGCATAAATCTACAATCTGATTGAATTTAGCATACTGAAGTACAGCTTGTAGCCTTGTCCATAATTAAGACAGCCTGATAAATCTGCTATTTTGGATATTTCCACACACATTTGGCTATTTGAGACCTACACTAACTTGCATAGTTTTGCTTAAAAAAAAAAAAAGTCCTTTATTTGAAAAGCTTCAACACATACAGACTATTGTGGGACTTGATATCCATTATACTTTGGTCTTCTTAGAAAACAGCAAACATTTGCTCTGCACTGGACATGCATTTGCCTGTGGTGGACCAGGCTTGATTTCTAGCCATGCACTGTGAATGACAACGCCCTCTCTGGTCTTCTCCACTAAGGAGCAAGGGCCCTCTCCAGAGTCAGGGCAAAGGAAGAAACTGCTCAGTCAAAGGCTAAGATGTGTGCCAAAATTAGGAACTACAGAAAAAGAAGTCTTGGAGTGACACAAGAAAACTGAGAAGCCTGGGACTTGCCTAGTAAAGCAAGGGACCTGGGCTGGGGTTTGAAGGATGATAAAAGAACAAGATTAGCATGTGTCAGCAGGATAGGGCAGAAAAGCCCATGCTTGAAAGAGGCAGCAGAAATACCTCTCACTGCACCACACTCCCTGCACATCAGCCTGACTCACAGCCCTTTTTCCACTTTCTCCAGAAGGGATTTCCTGCAAATTCAGAATTCACTTAAGTCAAACTTTCAAGAAATGAAATTTCTAGCATATTTTATAAATCATGTGGAAACTAAAGGGAATAATTGATTGGGAGAAGGGGTGCAAAAGCAAGTGAGGTCAATAAAACAAAACTTGGAACATAAAATACCATATGAAAGACTACTACTTGAACAGAATACATTGCAGTGCAGTTCTATGAAATGCTTAGATCTTTGCATTTTTCCTGTTCCAAACAGCCTTCGTTTACAGATTCCAGCAATTCAGGTTGTTGAAGGTTAGTTCTTTTCAAAAAGTTATTGCTGCAAAATGCAGCTCACCGTACAATAGGGAATAAGCCATTGTTATTGTTATTGAATGGTTTCTTGCTTCAGGGAAGACATTTGAAATTCTTAGTTTTCAATCATTACTTAAATTGGTGACAAAAAGACATTTTAATTGTACCCACACTGGAACATAAGATTTTAGAATCTCTAGATGTAAGCATCTATGTAGCTGGAGATATGCATTATTTAACCGTAACAATAGCTCTCATTAAAACTTAACTCAATTTTTCAGCTTTCTCAAAACATCTGCTTCTCATGGTACCTGTTTTTGTAATTATAATAAAGAAAATTTCTCTAGCAATGCTCCTTTAGTTGCAAAAACATCAGGTTTGTAGGATTTCTTCATAGCTTTGATAAACTAAACTTTATTGCAACAGAAGTAATTAGTAATTTGTAATTTAAAATCTGTTGTTTTAAAAGTTAATGCCACAGCACTTGACTTGGTTACCATAATGCTATCATTTGAAACAAAACTCTGGCAAGCATGTTTTTACACTGGTTTAAGAAAAACAACTTCTTTCCCCTAATTTAAGACATACTGTAAAATTAATACATGACAAATCACAAGTATAGTCTGAAGACTGTACATATACCAAGGATGCATGGGATACAGGTGTCAAGGTACCAAGAGATTTGCACAGTTTTTAAATACTTAGTGACAAAACTATTTGAAAGGGATTCAATACTTCGGAAAGTGGCATTATAAGCAATTATTATAGGTTTTGGTACCAATTCTTCAGACTAGCAGGTTGTTAGTTTGCCAAAAATTTAAAAGACAAATTATTGTGCTGGTCTTGTGACTAATGACAGTTGCTATGTGTCCAATGTAGAAGATTCCAGAAGATACAGCCAGGCCTGTTTATTTTCCCCCAAGCCAGATTTACAGCCAAAGATTTGTCTGCTAGACTTTATATTATGGGAACTTAAACTAAATTAATCACAAATATTTGAACCCATGAGACAGATTCACTTATTGTATTATTTCATACCAACAAATACCACGCAGGACCTATCATAATAAGCAAGTACATATATCTTCAGTCTAGAGAAGGTCACTATAAAACATAAATACTTCCTTTGAACATTCGTTTTGATTGTTTATTCTGCTCTGTGGTAGAGCAGATGACAAACACCAGAGATCAGAACAGCCACTGTCCTTCTCTAAATTTTACTGACAGCTGTCAAAAAATTATGGTAATTTTTTAAAATATTATCAGCCATTACTATTTTCTTCTTGGTTGTTATATTAGCAGTTTGGATATTGCCCTTAGATGGAGATTCTGAACGTTCACTGGCACAAGAAGTTGCATGATTTTCCTAGTCATTATCACCAGAGGAGAGTGAAATGGCTGGTCTTAAACAGGTATTTGAGAATGATCCTTCAAGGATACTTTTCACTTCCCTGGGAAGATTTAGAAGCATAGTTATGTGAAATCACAACAAGAAAAAACAGAAACTGGTACCACTTATCAGTTTGTTCAATGCCACAATTCCATCTGAAAGTCCAGCTTGTAGGTGACAGTCTGCTAATGCAGACTGACAGAATGCACTCAGCTGGACAAACTGACTGTCACCAGTTTCAAGCTCAACAGTGAAATTCTGCAGGGCCTCCTCAGAGTCAAAAGATTGTTCAACATGGAACGAAATGCACAGGGCTTTTGATTACGCTTTGTCTGTTTCTCAGCAAAGACTGACTTCAACTCAACATATGGCGTGTACCTGGAATGACTTGGGGCCTCAGCACACAAGTATATTAAATATCACAGGAAGGCAGCTTTTACCTGTCAATTCTGGATAATGCTCTACTTCTTTTTGTTAAAAATAAAAACTGAAATGCAGCATTTGTGCTACGGAACTGATGGGATAAATGTGCTAAAGGTTGCTTCTTAGCCACATAGTTCCTATCAATATTACATGTACCCTGTTTCAATCAAGGTGACATTAAAAACCATCAGTATGGCATTTCAGCAGAAACAAATCCCAAACAAACAAAGAAGAAAACAACCCCAAAAAATAATGATTTTTTAATTTATAGATCAGGTCTGCTATATTACCTATCCAATGTTGAATAACAACTACCATGAAAGCAGTGATGCATACATTCTTTTGGGAGAAGACAGTAGAAAGAAAGATGGAAGACTAAAAAGAGGCAAGGGTAAATATGGTCATTGAAAAAAATTTTTCATTGACTTCAAATTTGTCTATTTAGGACACAGCACTCTCATGACACAAGTCACTGTTCTGACAAGGCAGGTGGGAGGGGGGCAGGGGAAGACACCCTCCTCTGTCACCCATGGCTAGTTAGAATCCTAAATCACTTCTCTGACTCCAGCTAGGGCTCCTTTCAAGAAAAAAAGACAAGATATCCTAAATTTCAGATTTAGAGATCACCATGACAAGTACATGCCAGTTCACCACCTAACCCTAAGCTTTCATTTCAGTGCTTACAACTGTATGTACACTTTGTTTTCATGAGTACCTACAACCTCACATTACCATCATTTTTCCATCCAGTTTCAGACCTTCATCACAAATCAATACTCTTCTGTGAACTACCATCATTTTTTATTTTGCTGTCAGAAGATGAAAGATCTCAGATACTTCATCTATGAAGGTCAAATTAAACAGGGTGATAGCAGAGTGTTCAGTCACACAGATCAAACAGCTGAAAGATTTCAGAGGAATCATCCATTCTAAAAGCCATTTCCCCCATTTGTATACACTGCTCTTGCTTTTGCATCCCTCACACTATGTCCTATCCCTAGGTATTTAAATTCTGTTCCTATGTGTATCTTAAGCCCTTGCACACATTTCCCTCTTTTACAGTCATTCTTAAATATTTCTATAAATAATTTTCTTAAATAACTGAGAGGGTTTTTAATTCATCACAGTTCTTACCATCAAGTTTAAGGCAAACATTGTAATATGCTTTTTAGAGGAATTGCTGCTTATGCCCAAAACCATAGTGTGCTGAGAACCTAAACCATCAAATCCTCTACTGCAACAACAGGTCTTTAAAATTGGAGTTAAGTTGATCAATTAATACTGAATCATTTCTGTTGGGAGAACACAATACAGGTATTTCCTTTATTTCATAAGCTTATAACACAAACGCAGAACTTGGCATTTTTGTAAGAGATTTCATTAGTTACGTGAAATATTACATCTTATTAACATCATGAAGCTGGGTTTGTTTTTCTTTTTACATGAAAACCACACACTAAGTGTTTGGGGATTCCAACAGAAGAAAGCAAAGGATTTGTAGGGCAATCCTTCCATGTAGATTTTGCTGATTTCATCCCTTCTTATAAAACGCATTTATTCAAGTGCTGGGGAACAGTTTACTAACCTCTCCACAGAGGCTTCAATTTTCCTTATACAACCCCTGCAAAGATTATTCCCTTCACTCCTGAAAAACACACATCAGCAGCAGTTTCTCCCCCATATTGTGTATTGTGCTACATTTTCTTCTTCTTAACTTCGTTGAATTCACACACAGAAGCAGAAATTCTGTTTAAATGGAGGATGAAAACTATGGCAGATTCAGAATAAACCCTCTAGTTCCCTCCTTTCCTCCTAGGAGTCGTTCACCACAATTATTTCTTAATTGTTCCCTTTTTGCAATTGTCAGCTTTTTTTTTGTCATGGTGGGAAACCAGATGTCCAATATCTCTAGAAGTTTCTCAGATTACTGTCAGAGTAATAAAGCACCCAGTTTGGCAAGAAATTCTCACTTGGCTCATTGGAGAGGCTCAGGCTCTTGCTAAGCAGCTTAGCTTTCTTTTTCTATGAGACCACATAAACTGATATTGTAGGAAAGCTGGATCAACAGAACACATATCTAAGATATATTTAGCTGGTTTTAGCCAAACTGCAATCCAGATCAGAAATGCTTAAAAACATTCACACAATGGAACAAAAAAATCCTGTCACCTACATTGTACCTGTACAGCCTGGGTGAACTGATCCCGACTGTGGAAAAGGATAGGAGGAAGAAGGCATACGTGATAGGAGACACATCCACATGGCTATTGTCATATTCCAGTGCTCCTGGACTTAATCTTCAACGACCACAAACCAGCAGACAGACTCACTTCTACACTGGATGGAAATTTCCTGTCGGTATCTTTTAGAGAAAAACTTGAGTCTTGTTGAAAGTGAACTATATGAGAGTGTTTGATAAAAGAACTTGAAATATAAAGCTGATACAACTTTTTCAAATTGAAGTAGTTTAAACACATTTCCATCTCTTTTTCAACAGCATTTGAAACTGACTGCACATCTTTTAATCCTTGCAAACTGAGCTCCATCAATTCCTTCATCCCCACTTTTGATTGATAAATAGGGTTCCATCTGGATTATAGAGGTAGATGAGGAGGGCACAGTAGGAGTGAAGGCTTCCAGCACTCAGTTACCTTGAAATGTGCTCTGCTCTAAACGTTCTGGACCCAAGCAGATAAGAAACTGGCAGAGGTAATACTCATATTATTTCCTTTTACTGAGCTTTATTTCCACTGTGGGCTTCACCCTCAAGTTACAAATTAATTCTATTTCTTTTCTTTTTCATTTCATAGCCAAACCTGCTATTTGGATTTAAATATTCATACTTCCTATGGTATTTGGTAAATATCAGATATGCCATAAAGCAAAACTATACTTTAAGAGCCTATACAATCTGCTCATTAAGTGTATTAACATATATAAACCTATTGCAAAAAGAAACCACTATCTGCACTATGCTGGTTAAAGAGGCAACAATGTACATTTCCCTAACTATTTGGCTCACTGAAGCTAAATCCATGTAGTCTAAAGCTTAGAAGTACTGTAGTCACATCAGGCGGGGGTGAGGGCAGGCAGAAGTAATAAGATGCATAAACAGGTTCGAGGGCCACGAATCAAATGTATGCACTGTCTGGTCAGCAGATGTGATGAACAGAAGACCTGTGCTGTAAGTTTCATATATCAGACTGAGAAACAGAACATTACTAAGAAGTTCTCTGCTTGGTCTCTCTCTCTGCTCCCACCAGGATCAGCCAGCCTCTTCACCAAGGGAACTGAAATGAGATAGGTTACGTGGACAGTTTGGGTTATTACTATATTAAGTCATTACTTCAGGTTCGTATCTCTTCATTCCAGTAAAATCTGGTTTAGAATGTCTGAACTGAAATCTAGTCGCTCAAATCTTTAGAAAGCAGAGGTATCACACGCACACACAATCCCCAGGTCTAAACCAGAGGAAACACTTTCAAAATTGCAGACAGCATAAGGAATCACACAGAAATTGCTTCTGAACAGGAAGCATCACAGTGGGAATCAACATCGGGAGCCATCAGAGCTGGGATAAAGCATCAGCTGACTTTGGTATCCCAATAGGTTGGTACTGCCTGTTTCCCTGCCTCAAAGCCTCCCCCTCCAAATGGATTTCATAATTTGAAGATTTCCTAATCCTTTGATACTTTTGTCTACCTTGTGTGTTGATGAAAGTGAACAAACTATTAAAATTTGCCTGTTTTGCTAAGTGTGAATGAAATTGCAATATATCATGTTTAAAACCATCAGTGTCTTTTAAATTTTAAAATTATTTATAAAAAAAACACTAAAACACTTGGAAGTTAAGCCATGACTTGTTCTTCCGCCCCCATACATAGAAGTCTCTCTTTTTCCCCAGCCACAGTCACAAAAAGTCCTCAGGACTCTATGCAGAGCTATCAGAAAGCTGGTTTTACCTATGCAAGTACGAAACCTGCCTCTGCTCTGTCAGCAAGGACCATCGGGGACTAAGGACTGTCACTTCACAAGGAAGAGACTGTCCTTGACCTCTTCTAGCCACTGCTGCCCGTAGCAGACCTATGTCTTCAGCAACATCACTAGCCAATGTTGTGAAGAGGGAAGTGTTCAGGCACTCTGCTGCCTAAGATATTCTTCCAAGTATTCTCCAGAAGTGGGGAACCCATTGTCCAAACCTCACACAGAGGCTGCAAAACTAAGACTGCACGAGCTTGTATGAAGGCTACACCTAGAGATTAACAGACAACCATTTTCTCATGCAAACCAATACATTAAAGTTAAGGATTGTGTTTGGTTTTTTCCCAGTTGAATAGATGGCAAGTTATGTTAGTATCAAATTGTTATCAGCTGTTGAAAACTATTGTTTGGGTTTTCATTTTTAAATATTGAGAATAAAAATGGCTATACAGTCTTTCACATTTAAGTGAAGGAAGTTATTTTGTACAGCAAGTATTGAGATCAATTAAAATCCTTTACTTTAGATATAATTAACAAGTCTCACAAGCATAAAGTGATTTAATTTCCTGTATCAAACCAAATGCCGTTTTCTGTCAGTAAAGAAGGACTATTCTCTTCCAGGACTGCACATTAATAATTCATCATTGTTGTACTTTCAAACAGATGGGACCTGGTGTTACTGTCAGTGTGCTCATACACATGACAGAACTGTACTGATACACATTTAAACTGTGTGTTTCAAAGACAGGGGGTTTGATGTAGATGCTGAATAGACTGACTGTGATCCAAGAACATATATAGCTCTAAATGAATGCATAGCCATAGTCAAGACTGATGGAATTTCCAGTGTAAACAGTTACATCCACATTCTGATGCCTTGCTGGCTAAAACAGCACACATTAAACACATTATAAAAGCAAGTTCATAAAACATGGAATCTTGTTTATGCAAAAGGGATGAAAATATCACAATAGGTATCCCTTTCTCCCTGAGCAGTTAACACAGATACTGGTAGCAAAAATATTCATATTTTTCTCCATTACCTAGGATGCCTGCAGTGTACGTTTCCATTCTACATCCAGTTTATAAAATGCAGTAAGAAAGAAAAAACCATAACAAAAAAATTTGCATTTACACCAAACAGTAATCTATTTGTCCACATCTCCACAACAGCTAATTTAAGAAAAGGCAAGTTTTACAACTCTAATGGAAATTAAGTGAAAAAAGTTATGTGGAACAGAAAGAAAAGGAGTGAAGAGAGAAGGAATATAGCTTTTAAGGACATGCTGAAAATGCCAACTAATATCATGCAACATTCTATTTAAATAAAGTCCACACTGAATGCAAAAAAAGTGTCTATCCTCTGTCTGGTTCTTGACACATGCCACAATCCAAAAGTTTTATTATATTGCATTATGAGAATTATGCATCCTAAAAAACTACAGAAATATATCATAAATGTGCTGTTAGTTAGAAAGTATTCTCAATCAAAATCTATAATGTATTTCCTTTTAGATTTTGCAATATAATGCATTTATAGGAGTTTTGCAACCTACTCCCAGATCTTCCTAATTGCTACTCTAGAAATAAGCCTCAAAGCTTTGAATATCCCATTTTAAAACAAAGTTCTGTTTCTTTGCTTTGAAGAGTATGATACTCAATCTATGCTTCTGAAGAAAAACCTGTAGAGAATATGTTGACATAGTCTTCTGGACAAGTTTTTCCTCTTCTAACAATATTACCCATGTGAATTTTTCTGTCAAGGTCCAGAAAAAACAAACAACTCCCTTTATAGGATGCCATCATAATGCAACCTCACAAAGAACAATAAATTAACAGATCTGTTGCCAGAAATTATGAGTTGTTTGTTTCTAGTGTCTCCCAAATGGAAAACACTTTTGTTAAATCACTGCAAGTGAAATTAGGCAGCTTGTTAGTGAAGCCTAATCATTCATTAGCATTTTAAATTCCTGCAAAGGGACGAAATACTTCAGTATCTGACTGTTTGAATATTAACAGCTAATGCTTTTTGTTTATATGTAAATATCTAAAGTCTGTATCAGAAGATAGCTAAAGAACACTGGGTAAAACTTTTTGCCTTTTGAAAAGTTCATAGAACTCACAATATTCCTCTTTTCCAATGCTTATTCTTTCCTCTCACCATTTTGATTATTTTCAACATCACATCTATCTTTCTTGCATAAGAGAAAAAATTACAGCTCTGCCTGTGGCAAGATCTTTTTGCTTTCCTTTGACATAGCTCTCGGTATTTACTCAGAATGAGTACACTTCCAATATACTTATCCAAAACTGGCAGATTTGGATAGCTGAATTTGTATTATAGAGACTCCATACATTAGCTCAACATTACACTACAAATCCATACACAAAGGGATAGGAAGAGAACAGAATTATGGATGAAGATATCAAATGTTTATAAATAAAGTGTTATGACCTGTTGTCCTGGCTTAATAGCAGGACGTAAATGAGATGGAGACAAGCAAGGCTGAACTGAACCTAATGCTAGATTCTCATCTAAAATTAAGAACTGCAGCACATAAAGCAAGTAGTTAAGCACCCTCAGAGAGAACCTAAGGAAGGAAAACTGAGAAATAGACTGTGAATCCATTATGGAGACTTTGAACAGAGCTGAGATCGTAGAAATATCCCGAAAGACCTTCACAGAATTTAAAATCTTTGCCAGATCATCTAAATTACAGGTTTCAGTGAGTTTGGCATCTGGTATCCGTGGGCAAGCTATGCACTTATTTTATATCATTCTCCACTTTATACTACTCACTGAGAAAGGGGAAAAGCTTTCAGCATCACAGTTGTGTGGATTTAGCTGGTGGGGTACAAGCCAATATGCTGTTACTGAGTCAATTACATGCTATTTTTACTGCTTTTACTGCAGGAGAGGTATCCTACAAGAGAGAGGCAAAACATACATCTCAAACCATTACAGACCTATGAGGCAGAAACTGCAAGACAGAGCCTTTTGCCGTGTGCCTACTGTGCCATTAAGTTTTAGAGGAATGATAAGTTACTGATCAGTCTCAAAATGTACTAGAAGCTGATCAGCAAAGACTCCAACTTCTACAAATTGACACAGAGATTTCTGAAAGTCAAAGTATGAATTGCAATAAAGGTTTTAAAAAAGGTTTCAATCACAAATGAAAAAATATAACCCCTTCTTGCCTTCAGCTTCCTAACTTCTCAGACTTTTGTTTGTAGTTTTTGAGATAATTATGTTTTAAAAAAAAAAAATCACAACAGCAAGAACTCATATAACACTGCCTCATACAACACAGTCTAGAAGTATGAAGTGCTGCAAGAAGATGTACAGACAATAACAATATATCTCCTTCCCGCTCTGTGTGCAGTCTTCATTTCAAGTGCGTTTTCAAAAACACCAATACCATAATGCTAAGTACTAATAAGCTGGGCAGGCAGGCTCTCACCATGCTAATTAACTCACCTGTGGGGTTCTAGCTACAGCCCACATGCACAATTCCAAAAGCTTTTCCCTCCCCTCCTACTCCTTTGTCTAATATTTTTCACTACAATCACACTGAGGAAGAAAATTATAAAGCCCAGCATGACAAGTGTGTCTTGCCTCAGCTAAAACTGTTAAAAAATAATAAAAAGCATCGAGAGACATGAATATAGAAGGGCTTTTAGCCTTATAGCAACAGAAAAATAAGTTAAACCGTTGAAGGCCATTTGGTGAGGAAAATGCATGCTTTCTGTTTTTCTGGGTGAGAGTTTCAAGGATTTCCACAGCTCATTTGCTACAGAGGTCAAATCCAATCCATGAAATTTCCTCCAAACATACAGTCTTTTTACTACAGCCATACACGACAGCTTTCTCCCTTTTGCCCATCTATAGAAGACTAATCACTCCAGGGTGCAGCTTAATATAAATGGCTGTAACGAGGACTTTTCACAGCAGAGCAATAAGAGCCATCCCCAAAGTGTCCACCACAAAGCCTGTTCTCAGATTTCCCTGTGGCAGCTCTTTAAATCAGACTTGTCTACACATTGCTCATAGTTCATTTCCAGACTCTGCTTCCCAACAGGCATGTGTTCAAGATGTATTGTACTGCTTTCTCAACTGCTTGCCTCCTCACTTTATCATACAAGGATGTGAAAGTGGCTAACTTCCATGAACTGGAAAGGGGCATAATCCAGAAATGTATATTAATTTGCTAATTTGACTTCTGTAACAGATCAGAAGGCATATGAGAAGTCTTTCAGCTCTTACATCCTCTTTTTCCATTTTCTGAGTGTAAAAGAAAGAACCCCAAACAACTTCTCCAGCAAATAGAAATAGATACTCTGACCACAGCAAAATCTTTCTCTGGAAACTGAAAATAACCTTAGAGAAGAAAAAAAAAAAATCAAAGACCCAAAGCTAAAGAACTGCTTTCCTTTCCCCTTTATTTTTGCTGCTTTCCTGCAAGAAATTTCAGTCCACACAACTGCACAGATCCAAATGGGCAGAATTCATCACTATAGAGGAGAGAATGAAAATAAAAAAGCTCTCTTACCTCTGAGAAGCATTTCCTTTTGACTGCTCTGGGTTTCCTCCAGATGAAGTTGCAACTAGCAGTTCTTTGTTGATAGATACTGACTACAGATCATGTGAAACACCATGGGCACATCTCAGATTTATAGCTTTATGGAGCATCACAGAGTAACAGAACTATTACACAGCATCTGGAAAGTGAATTGAAAAATTATTCAATATTAATAACTTTCATATTTTTACTGTTTCAGGAAAATTACCAACAATGGGATGCCACTAATTATTACATAATCAACACTAGTTAGTGAGACTACTTTATCAATATAGTTTAAGATTCATGTGGAGCTGAAGGCAAAAGGAGGCAGTTTTAGTCAACCTATAAATACGAACTTCAGGGAGTAGTTAATGTAAAAGCACTTGCCTTCCAAAACGCTATATACATGAATATATATATATTCATATATATATATAATATATAACTGAAGTCCTACAGATCATTCTATGGTGGCTTGCAAAAGGCAAATAAAGTCTCTTGACCAGTCTTTTTCTTAAATACTCTACAAGAAGTATGGACTTCATTATAGGATTTTAATTAGAGAGTGCAGAAATCAAGATGCAATGTCTTCTACTCAAAAAGGCTTTTTTTCATAATATAAACAAAAATTGCTTGTAAGTATTTTAATACCACAGATTTCCACTTATTAAATATAGCAGTTAGTGAGACAATACTATTGCTAAGTTTCTGAAGATCATAGTGTAGATCATCCATATGAATCCATTTTGGTTGTACGTGAAAAAACATGAACTCACATAAATCATTCATAAAGGGCATCTTTACATCTCTCCCTACGACTCCTTAGTATTACTTAGTTCTTTTCCAGATGTAAGTAGTATTGAGTTTAGCTAATGTCTCTGCTCATTAAGGATCTCACTCAGTTCAGCTTCCAGCTAAGCTAGCTCAATTACATTAGGCACCAACACTTTGAAATTATACAAGTGTTATGTTCTGCTTAAATGGCAAAATAACCAAATAAAAAAGGTCTTTGGCTTTGTGTGTACACACAGGGCTTTGTTTTTAGCAGAACTTTTCTCAGAGAAGTTTTATATTCAAATTCGTGTGAAAATAGAAGAAACTTAAACCAATGCAGACTGAGCTGAAGGTAAATAAAAAAGTTCTGAAGATATTGTGGTTTTCTTGTTTATGATCACAAAATTAAACCAGTCACGAAAATCTCATCTCACAAATGCCGAAATACATTTTATCATTTAACTGAGTAACTATATTTGGACAGTATATAAAAGGTACAAACACCACAGCCTTTAAGGTGGAAGAAGATGGAAAACCCAAAGATAAACTCAAATTTAGTCAAAAGGGATCAGTTTTAAAAGAAAATATAACTGTTTTAAGATGTTGCTTTTTTCACTGCAGCTTTAACAAATCTCTGTATTTGCTTTGCTGAACAATAAATATCCATTAATGCAACGTAACTAGCAACGGAGACCATACTTTCTTGTCACAAACAACATGAGATCAATTCCTTCCTTGGAGACTTAAAATTTCTTATTGTACCCACGGACACTTTTTAGTTAAGTAAAAGCAGAGTCGTTTATGTTGCTGTTCAAAGAACTGTTGTTGTATTTAGTTAAATCACATTAGTATAACACTAATATAATGTGTTCTTGTCATACTTCCATATTTTTAAAGGAAGAGATGTCCAAAAAAAACCCATCATAACAATAGTGAATCCAAAAAGGCAAGAGAACTGTGCATTTTCTTCTTCATATCCAGTTTCAGTAGCAGAGTTGCCTGGCTGGAGCATCTTTATGACTCAGTACATTTCAAAACCGCTTACAGAACATAGAAAAATAGTATTATAAAAATAATTTGTACTTGAGTTTAATTTTACATCTAGAACATAATCAAATATTTATCAAGTCAGGTCCACAAAGTTACTTTATACAGTTCAAGTGGGGAAAAGAAGGGGACAAGGGCATATTTGCATTGGATGGCACAAGACTATACATATCCAACTTAACTCAGTCATAAAAGCTCACCAAAAAAACCCACAAACACAAAACTGTAAACAAAAAACCCCGAGCCTTGGCTTATTTATTCCACTTATGGGCTGCTCATTTAGAATGGATGTCATCATGGAGGAGTCATACTACTCATACCAGATAAGGCAACTATGCAGTCTGAAAGAAGTATCATATTATGTGACCAGAGAGACTTAACCCATTTTGATCAAACAATTTTCTAACACCAAACTGCTTTCAGACTTGCCAGGAAAGTAATATTACATTTTAGTTCCTTAACAGGCTTTAAATCAGCCTACTAGGAAAAAATCCTCCATCCCATAGGCAAGCAATATAACTTAAAATGTAAGAGGCATGAGTCATGGTAATTCAACTTTAAGATTCTACAATTCTTATCCAGACAAGCTTGTTTCCTCAAGAAAACAACTGCCCTGAAATCCTGCCCATGAGGCACAGTGGAGTGCTCCAACTAACAATGAATCCTCAGCATCAAGAATGGGTTTTTAATATGAAAACCAAACACTTTACACAGATCTATGATACACAAAAATATCCAGTTTTGTATATATATAAATTAAATGAGTCCTCTTTTCAGTTCTTGATTAAACCAAACAGCATTTTTCCTGTTCACTGCCTTTTTTTTTTTTTATGTGAAGAACATTTAAATAGATTCTGGCACAGCTGCACCCACAGAAACACTCATTCTAGTAGAAGCACAAAGCATGTCAGCAAGACATGATGAAAATCAAAGCAATAATGTGCTTTTCTTCCACGGTGGAAGCCTTCATTCGGACAAGCAGTTAGGCAGCACTGACCACAATCCCCTCAGTCAGTTTGATTAGCTATGATCCCACTCACTTCCACAATTCCCTTTAGTCACCTCAGGATGTTTACAAAATTGGTGCTTGGGAGATTAGGAACACTAGACTGCTGTTTCAGAAGGAGTAAAGATGGCTATTTTCAGAATGAAGTCATACTGGTGGGTATAGTTAGCTAGTAAAGACAACATCAGCGACCTCTGTTATGTTCAAGGCTTGATAATTAAAAAAAAAAATCTTTGTGTCTGGTTAAACCTAGGCATCTAAATGCAATTTAGGCACCTAGATGTGAAGTTTGATTTTAAACGGCATCTGTTTACTACCTTTCACAGTACTTTTCACTGATCACTCATTTACATACATTTCCTTACCTAAATTTAAGAATTGTTTTCTTGTAATTCTGTGATTTGCAGGAGCACCTTTCTGTCCATTAAAGCTTCCATTTTTATTAGCAAAAATAAAAGGAGATTGTAAATCATTGCTACTGCAACAGTGTATCAAAAATTCAGAACTGAGAAAAACAAAAAGACAGTTCTCCAAGATCAGTGTATACCTCAAACCATCTCCGCAAATGGAAATTATCAAAAGGTCAGACATAAAAAGTAGCAATTCATAAATACTAATTAGCATCTTGCCAGTGATTGCATGGTAACATTTACTAATGCATAATTGAATAGCAAAAAATTAAAAAACAGAGAGTGTGGGTAGATTTAATAATTAATTCCTCCCACACTAATCAGTTTCTGACTATTTCTTCTAATAAGCACAATTATATATTCTTACTTCCTTTTCCTTTTCTTCTTCCTTTGTAACAAACTATCAGTCTGTTTCTAAAGCTAAAGGGGAGGGGGAACCATTGCAAATAACATAGTAAAAAAAACTTAATTCTAAACTCCCGAATGTTTTTATTGTACATAAGTTTTTGTTTCATTACTTGATACTACTAGGATCCTTTGTTTTATAAAACAATAGTAGTTTTAAGTTATCCCATTATAATTGGCTCATCTTCCCTCAAACCTTCATCCTAAATTGCACATTTGTAATCCAGTGCATTTGTTTGTGTGTTATTATACACCTCTGTTAATAACCATCACCCACTATCCCAACAACTGGGTTGTGGTTAAGGACAACTCTTCTCCACTTTCACAGGTCTGAGCAGACAAAAGAGGGTATGTTATTCAACAGTTAAAGGATTAGTTATGTCAGGGTGTAACTATCTGGATTAAAGCACTGATTTGCCAGCAGCTACAGGGAGCTCATACATCCTTTTACTGTACAAGGGATAAACAAGATGAAAAGCACAAGAGCAGCTGCCAAAAACATGACTGAATATAGTGCTTAAAATCCACATAGGTCTAGTGACTAGATGTATTATGAGCACAACATACCACAGTAACTATTAGGTATAGGAAAAATGTCGAACTATTAAGTCAAATGAGAACTCTTCCATTATTTTTTTTTAAGCTTCAGCCAAACTTTATATTTTCACAATATTTTTTTTAGACCGATACATTCAGCAGTCAATGTGGGAACAGTGTCAATAGAAACATCACAAGAGCAATGCACACAAACCTCTAGAGGCCATAAGGAAAATTGCTGCAACATTTGTCAGAACACACAAAAAATACCCAAGATTCTGATCCAGCCCTCCCAGCAGGTGGGTTTCATCCATGGAAGGAATGACTGACATTTTAAATCATAGATACATAGGGAAAAACCAAAAAGCAAAATACCCAACCCCCACTCCCCAGGCTTCCAAATCACTTTCAGGATCTCAGGAATAGCATTCTCCATTTAACACTCACCACCAACCACCACCACACACACCCTTCCAAATATCATTGCTTCCTGCACTTCAGAAAACACCCAAAGAAAAGTCACAGGTGTGAGAGGCGCAGCACTTCAAATGCAAAGCCTAGCAGTGTTTCTAGAGAAGTCCAAACCTTAAAGTCACATGTCTTTAATTGACTTGAAATAAAAACTGCAAAAGCACAGGGCTGAACAAAATTCTTCTCACCAGCTGCACATTCCCCAGCAGGCACCAACCAGCAACCTTATGTTACTCCAGAATGTTTGGCACTAAAATTTTCTCCTCCCCATTGCAGGAAATGGAAGCACAAAACATAGGCATGACACATTCAAGAGCAACTAAAGCCTGCAATAGCAAATTTCCAAGATGTTCATTCACCATACCCATAATCATCTCTGCAGGCCTCTGGGAAGATACTGTTAGTGGGTCTGGCTTGTTTCTCGTATCTTGCAGGTGGGCTTTGGTATGAGTTAAGTAAAGGGACTGCAGAGCCCTGTAGCAGAAAACACACAGGAATGGAAACCCTTCAAAAACCACTTTGTTTCTTCTGAGTTTGGATAAGGAAGATGTAGGCTGCAAGGGAAAACTGATATGCAGAAACCTCTCTCCCACAGTAAAATAATACATGTACTGGTAGGCAGAATCACATCAAGCTGTTTGTCTATCCAGTCATGTACCCTGCAGACTTATTGTAGTGAACCTGGCTAAAATCCAACAGAAAAAACCCACAACATTGTGTTTAAAAAAGCACCCTATTATAATAAAATCTCTGTTGCTTCCCTAACAACACTCAAATATGGTAATGCTGCATTCCATGTGTGCTATACAACTGGTAAAATCAAGTCAGCCTACCTGGCATTGAAGAACAATTCATAACAATTAGAGAGTTGTCTGGTTTTGGTTTGAGGGTCTTTGGGAGGGTTGGTTTTTGGTTTGTTTTTGTTTTTTTTACATCATTATCATGAATCTGCCTTCTAGAAATTTATTCCAGAGGGTGCTGTATTTTGCGTAACACATTTTTTTACATTGCATTTCACCTTCATGACATGTGACATTAAAACATCATTAAAGTGACAGCTCCTTCCAATTATGTATTAGTTTAACAGTTCAAATCAGACTGTCCCAGAAAATATGGTACTAAACAGATTAAATTCCAGTAATGTGGGCAAAAAAGGACTGTCCAGATTAGTTCAACTAACAGACAGAATTGAATAGGACCTAGAACCCAAAAAAGTGTCACAGCTTCTAAATATTTGGAACTAGATAGCTTATATAGTATGGGTGCAGGAGGGTGAAAATGCAGGTGTATTTCTGAAGCACTATTTTAACACAAAGGTCTTTTGTGTGTCTCATTTTCCTCTTCCTGCTAACACTTGGCTACTGAATTGGAAAGGTCTGGGATTTTGGGGGATTTTGTGTGTTTTGTTTTGGAAAAAAGGAAAGGAATGAAAAAAAAAAAAGGCCTTCCTTCTTATTTGCAAAACCACTAGCAGACTTCACAAAACACTCTGAGTGAAGTACAGTTTTTGTGGCCAAGCACGCCTGCAGTCAGAGGAATGCTGTTACCCCTCCAGTTCCTGAAAAGGAACACAAAGGCTTACGCTCAGGACAAGCTGCTGAGAAGTAAGTATTGGTGAGACTGAACGTGGCACCATGATAAAAAGTACAGCTATATGAATAATTAAGATATAGCCAGTAAAGTAGATTGATTACAGGTCAGTGAGAAGTTGTTGAAAGGGAGTGACTTCACACATTCTGTTAGCACAGGCTGTAGCAAACAGCAGCACAGTCTCCTGAATATTTCCTAAATCCATTTAAATCATGATAATTTATTGGGAAGTCTTTTTACAGAGTTCAAAGTTGAAAAGTACTTGCATCTTAATTCCTACCCTGTATCAGATTTCATCACTTGGTTGACAAAGTTGTTAATAAAAACATCTCAAATTCATCTATCAGAGTAGCAGAAAAAATGAAAGCAAGTCAGTGTAATCACTTCAAGTGCTCTCATTCATTCTTCTGGCAGAATCAAGACATTTCTTTGCAATCTGACTCCTATTATACTGAGTTTCTCAGATAACCTAATAAAGGTTTTGAGCATTTAAGAAAGGGAAAGGAGAAAGAAAATCAACATTATGAAACAAATTGTTTACTTTACTCAGCTCATCAGACTGGAAGGAAAGATTTTTGCACCAGATTATTCCACACTGTTTGTAACAAGACGTAAATTCAGCAGTACCAAGTCGCCCAACAGTCATCTCAAACAGTGTACGACATTTTTTTCCAGAATATATTTTCAAGCACTGAAACTCAGTTTAGTAAAGCCAAAAAAGACATTGAACCACTGTCTCCCTTATCCTTGGCAAGTGCTTTAATTACTATTATATTAAAAAAAAAAATCTCTAAAATCTAAAGAATCACATTTCATTCCTCTTTTGTGGAGGAAAAGAGGCTATTGTCAAGTTTGTGAGTAAGAGCCTATTGGTACCTACCCACTGTTTCAGGCTACGATTACCAGTGCAGGGAGGTATGTACCTGCTGTGCTTAGGCAGGTATCAAAGCACCAAAGAGCAATATTAAAAGCAACCCTTCCTTCCCCATCTTTATAAGGGAGGGTCTAGGTTCCCCTTCTAAGATGTCAGACTCAGTCTAAGAAATAAACTCAAGATTTTGCACCATGAAATTCTTCTTTATATTCCATTTCATTAAGGTTCTTCAAACTCTGTGGCATATTTTCTTATTCTTAAACCAATTAAGGGAAGAAAAATTTTAAAAAGGACTCCTGAAAAATTTCCCTTCCTCTTGTTATGAATATTTCTGAGATTCTCCTCTTGATCTTTCAAGGAATTAGCCAGGTGCTTAAATTTGCATTTCAATTGTTTAATTTACAAGTTACATGACTGCAGGTTTACTAGAAGTTCAAGATTACTCTTGTGTTCCTTTTAACATCAGATAAATAAATTGATTCTATTGATTCTACATTTTCTCGCATATCAAGAGTACAGACCAGGTCATGAATAACCTGTTCATTTTCAAGCAGGAGGAGAAATGGCCTTCTAAATACCATTATATTAACAGAATTATTATTATGCAAACTTTCAGTTCCTCTACTGGACAGAATAAAGTATTAGGAAAGCAGACTCTGAGGAAGAATTCCTTTTTGTCAGCAACTTCAAAGTGGCTTTTTTTTGGTTTTAATTGCCTCACAATGATTATCTTGCATACATTGATCAAAGAGTCACTAGAAATATTCCTCAATGTTAAGCAATACAATGATGACAAACTACCTGTTCATCCTTAATGCAGGGCAGAGACAACAATAGTTCATCCCACTGCAGTGAAACCACTGGGGGGAAAAAAAATTTTGCATCTTGGACTTTTCAGATGAAGGAAGATTACATGCACCTGTGAGATGGCACACTGCATTTAGAGAGCAGCTCTACAGTTGTCACACTACAGTCGCAGAGGCCCTTTTTAGGTAGCATCTCCCAGGCAAGACATATGCTCCACTATGAACAAGATGCTGAGTCAATGCAGAGGCCTAATGGACCCTTCAGCAGAGCAGCAAAGTGGAGATGTGCTGTGGGAGAAGGATGAGCAGCAATTCCTATCTTCTTTGCTAATCCCAGCTCAAGTCACTTGTTTGATGTAACATCACATATTAGCTACTTAATTGCTTATTTCCTCCATGGCATTAAACTATTAATACTGCAAGCTTGCTGGCTTTGGTAAATGTACTGCAGTGCAGTGCTTTGTTTTGTTGTTTTGGTTTCTTTTCCCCTACCCTTCCCTAGAAGCAATTAATTATCAGCACATGTGAATCCCATCAAACTACTACTTCACAGAAACAATTCAGGAGACTACATAAGCCTATGGAAACCTCCCCAGAATTAGTTTGCAACCTCTATTTGTCTGCAGGAAAAAAAGCCGAGTATCACAGAACAGGAGCTAGCTGAGTGACACTGAAATGGGTCACAGCACCCCAGTCATTCCAAAGTCCTCACTACACTCTAACTAAAGATAAGATACACAATTTACACCCAAACCATCTGCAGCAGATTCACTGCTACTGAGACATGATTATTATTTTAAAAGTTTGGCAGGAACAGAAGAGAAAGTGAGGAGGCAAGAGCACAAAAATATTCAACCAAGCACGTGAAGGGGAACAGCAATAGAGTCATTACCATTTCACTCTTCCATGAAGAAACATCACATTGACTTTTTCTTGGTAATTCACAGAACTGTTTAAGATCTCCAGTAGAAGACAGACTTTTATGAAGAATTCTGATAAAGTGAGAAGCAATATGAGAAAGTTTGTTTCACCATTTATGTGGTAGCTAAAAATAAATTAGAGAATTATATTTTTATGCCTATGCCATAATAAAAACAATTAAGATTTACAGAAGAAACAGACAGTTGCTGTTTGAGGTTTATTGAAGCTTCTGTAATTTCTACAAATAGGCTAGCAGCTTATCTCAAAAACTCTGATTCTCTGGAAACACATTATCTTTCCTGAACTTCTTTAATCTTGTATTGTTTGAAAAGAAATAACGTACCAAAATACTCAGGCTTAAGAAGCTTGAATTTTGCATAGTTTGCTAGAAAAACATTAGCAGATTTTAACTTAAAAAAATCACTGCCTCTTTGTCCCAAACAGGTAACTTATTCAAGACAGAAGGCCTCTCAAACATTTCACAGCCCCTATAAATGTTTCTCCTTTGGTCTGCATGAAAGAGGATACTAGTGAATATGGCAGACACAAGCAAAAGAATATATGTATGCTGTCAGTGATTAAGCAAAGTGTTTTCAAACTAGAAAGGATGAGGGGGCCTATTTAATATCGGGACTGCTTTCTGACAGTCTTAATTTACACATCAAAAGAGAAATACACTCTAAGATTTTGTCACCGTAATGGTTTTGCTATTACATTAACTAGCAATTATTACACAATGCAATGCAAACTGACTAGGCTTTAAATGCCAAGTCCCAATTTCCAAACCTCCTTAGGCTGTTATTTCAGTGTCTTCCACACTTTGAAGGGAGAAAATTAGAAAGGTTACAATTACACAGATTAATAATGGCTAAAAATGCCTACAAAAGCTGTTTTCTAGTCTCTATGCAAGAAAGCAAAAAAATATCAGTTGTGGTTTATACCTTTTCCTCTGCTTTACTCGAGATGTAAAGCACAGGGGTGGAAGCCGGTAGACTTGTCCTCTTCCCCTCCTTCTCCTGGGTAAGTGCTAGGCCTCCCTGGGACAACTAATTTTTGCATTTGAGCAGCTTCACAATAGCATATTGCATTGGATCAGTGCCTTTGATTGGGGGAAATACAGGCACACCACATATCTTCTGTGCATCTAGCAAACTTGAGAAATGGCAACTCCGCCAAAGAGCCCCTGTAATTCCAAATCTGCAACCCCCTCAGCTACGGGGCAGGAAACAGAAATTAGAGAATTGGGAACAGAGAATTTTCTGCTTGCTTTTCCTCATCTGGAAGGTTGCTGATATCACTGCAGAGTTTGAGACTGTTAAGTGTCTCTTCTTTGAAATGAGAAGTGGTTTATTATATTAAGACTTTATATGTAACATCTTCAAGGTCTTTAGACAAAGTCAACTCTATGTGAGTTTTTAACAGGTGACTATTCACTTCTGTCAGTAGCTAAGAATGTTTTCTTTTATGAGCTACTGCAGTTTTCTTTCAACTATAAATACACAATTTATTAGCAAGAGTGGAGGGCTGCAAAAATGCTGTAAATCTCTACTTAGGAAACGCAGTTGCCGTTACTCTTATGAGTGGGATACATCTGCTTTCATTTCTAGCCACAGAGAAGTAGAGTCAGGGGTATCTTTCCTGAATTATTTCAAGTTGATTTGTGTAACCCTACAACCAAAGTTGTAAAGACCTAGACTTTTGCAAAGAAAGCGAAACAAAAGAATTACCTGCACTTTGTCTCCACTGGCATTTCCATAGCACCTAAACCAAAGAAAAGCATGTTCTTACCCAACACATCCACTGTACAGTGGACTCTTTGGAATCAGATTCTTTTAACTTGTGTACACATAGTAGCAGGCAACAGTCATAAAAAAAATTACAAAAGGGGATTCAAGGTGTTTGCTCTTGACACTTACTCTCTTTCACCTCTTCCCCATTCTGTTAATTCTCTGCAGTGTCTGTCAAGTCAGAGCCAGAACTGGGAAATCAGCGGGAACACAGAAGTTACTCAAAATCCTGCACACACCAGGACCCAGACTGATGAAGTTAGATCAACAGAGGAAAGCCACTAAGGAACAAACAAACAGAAGCCCCACAAAAACAACCCCGCCACTCAGTCAAGAGAGCTTCTAGGTTTCCACTCATCTGTATCAAACTATTTCCAAATGTGAACTTTTTGTGGCAAGAGATAATGCATTTTCACTATTTTTTTATTTCAGTTTTGCCTTCCACATTTAAGAAGTATTGCTCACCCAAAACCAGTACTTATTTTGCCTGCATTCCACAGTAGCCAGAGTTACGAATGGGCCAACTGCAAATATTCAGCTTTGGGGTCAGTTGGGGTCAGCTGTACTGGCTGTGTCCCCTCCCAGCTTCTTGTGCGCCCCCAGCCTCCTCCCTGGTGGGGTGAGGAGCAGAAAAAGCCTTGACTCTGTGTAAGCCCTGCTCAGCAATAATGAAAACAACCCTCTGTTATCAACACTGCTTCCAGCACAAATCCAAACCATAGCTCCATACTAGTTACTGTGAAGAAAGTTAACTCTATCCCAGCCAAAACCAGCACCCTTAGTTCCCTCCACTGTTATTGCTTCCTATCTTTATAAAGATTTTTCTGCTCATCTCATAGTTAATTCACCATCATCAAAGGCCAAATCTAGAGCCACTGGGAAGACTGACACTGGTAAACAGGCACTGGATCAAGACCCCTGGGTTTTGCAATAGTTACTACTCCTTGAATGTCCCTGCGATTTGGTTCCTCATTGCCTCTTCGTATTCAAATTCACTGGGCTGAAAACAGGATCTGTAAGTAGATGTAAATCTTAAGCAAAATACATGTAATACGGTTTTCTGTCTAGAATAGGACTGCGAAAAGGAAAGAAATACAGCAAATAAACATGTTACATATACAGCCATTTGTGGGCCCATGTTAAATGTCTCTGCACTAGGAAGTTTTACTCCTCCTTGTTTGAAAATCCCTGACAAAATAAACTTTTCTATTCACTTTCTGTAATACATAGGTCCAACTGCTATTTCTAGAAAAAGGTAACAGACCTTTCTCTCCCTCTGGATCCTCCAACACTAGGAATTCAGCAGCTGGTTATGCAAAGTACACATATGCAAACAGATTTCCCCACCCCACCCCATTCTCAAAGCTTTCTATGGTGTAATTTTTCTCCTCTTCAGCATCAGTATGAGCAACATCATGTGACATTATTTACCTCAATGTATGGCTTCAAGAGTCTGTTTCTTAGCAAGACCAGAAGATCACTCCAAAGAAGAGAACTAATAGTCACCCTTGATATAAATAACTGGTTTTTTTGTTTAAGTATTTGTTGACTACATTACTTTTTTTTTCCAATTTCCAGGAAAATAAAAAAAATAAGTTTGCAGGAAAAGTTAATTGTTCCTTTAAGTTGAATTTAAAAGAATTGTAGGAAGACAACATTTCCCTTGACTTTTTTGCTATTAAAAAAGTGTCTTCCACTAAAAAGAAATGACGTACTCGTAAGAGGAGCTAGTAACTATATTGCCAACCATCTGCTTTTGGATTTGACAGTGGATACAGATAAATATTTTTTAAATGACACTAAGAAAGTGAGAAAAAGTTAAATATTTTACTAGGAGAAGAAATTATTTATTTTCATTACCTTTTTCATTCCCCTTTAATCCTAGAAAAGGAATCTGTTTAACCTAATGAGGCTATTCAGCCAGGTCTTAATTTTCTTTAATTATTCAGTTTCTGTAAACAAAAATTCCAGACTCAACATCTATCCAGTCCACAAAATATGGAGGACATAAGAGTTCACCGTTTCGTTTTATACCATCTAAAAGTTTCTTCTGCTCTTCCTTTAGTGTTTCCATGCCACCAGGATCTGATGTTCAAAGAAAAAAAAAGCTGCCAAATTTAATACAAAGAACAGAAAAAACAACATTGTATCAAAGAAAGGTTATATATATACGAGCAGCTCTTATTAAATCTACTCAGAGGTGCAAAGCACTCGTGCATTAGTGGTCCTCATCATTCAGGTGCCTCAGGGTACCACCATACTGAGCCTGCTGTGCAGTCAAGACAATCAGTTCATGCCCTGACTTGTCAGCCCGGGCTGGAATCACAGCTACAAAACATCAACCAACTACTAAATCTGATGGTGCTCAAGATCTTTCTGAAGCTTTGGGTAGAAAAAAAATGCAACGGCAAACACAAGGAGAGGAATGTCTTAATTCTAAATCAATCATAGTGTAAACACTGGAGGTAGTAAGTACTTTATGAAATACAGCTGTGTGGTATCTGCAAGCATGGATCATGAGCAGACTAGATTCAGGAATTCAGTCATCTGCATTTATTCACTTCATTATTATGTTTTTTTTAAAGCTGTAGATTCCCATATTTATCATTGTGCTTTAATTCACTTATGCTTTAATAATTGAAGAGGGCTTGGGGGGTTGGGAGTGGGGGAATAGGTTGCAGTTATGGTTTTAAATAATTAATTTTTCAGTTAAATCCAAGCTATTTTAATGATTTATTAAACATGCTGCAGCAGTTGTATTAATCAGAGTCCAGGAGAAATTAATGATTAGGTGATAATAGCTGGAGATCCTATCACTGTTACTCAGCTAAATTGATTTTCTTAGAATAGCTAAATAAAAAAAACAAACTACATGGCAATTTGTGAAGTATCATTGTTAAGCACACTACATACTGCTAAGCCCTAAAGAAAAAACAGAAAGGAAATTTTTTCCCTAGTTTTTCAAAATTCAGAACAAATATTTTTGTTTTTATTAAACTCTTCTACAAGAGACCACTCCCTTTATAGAGTAATTTGTATTTTTTGTACTTGAAATTATTTTTTAAAAAAGAAAGTGCTAAGCCTCTCTGATATAGCCAACACTAAATTCACTACTTATTAGTATGGAACTTCCACGTTATCTTCATTTTCTTATCCTTAGTGCATCCCTCTGCACCTACAGCTAACCCAGCTTTCTAAGATATCTTAAAGTTACTCCCTTCTCTAGTAAACTTCACCTTACAGTACGTTCATCCTAAATTTCTCTCCTGGTGAAGACAAGCAATATAACATTGGGACTTTAATGTCCAGCAAAAGCAGGGTTGGTGCAAGTCTACATGTGACTCTTGAAGGCAGCTGAATTTCAGCATTAGCAAAGCCCAGCATTGGCAATGAAACTAGCTGAGCAGTTAATACTATCTCCAACAGCTCTCTTGAGTCTTCTCCTTAAAGTTGCTCTCCCTGTAGCTGGGGCAGTGGAGCAGAACAGATGCCTCAGCCACACCCATTTGCAATTTATGCTTTTAAGCTACCTCCCTACACTTCAGTCTTGCCCACAGACATTCCTTTCTGCTTCCCCTTGCATATAGGTAGAATAGGGGGAGCAGCTAGTAAAGGCCATCTGGTTCCCCCCTAAACACTGCTGCTCACCTTTCTAAAAGTGCCACCTTTTCTTCCCACTAGAAATGTACCCAAGTTGTTAAAAAACCACTGGTTTGGTGGCATAATCATCTGAGAACTGTGTGTTGTACCCAGAGTCCTAAAACTGATGTTGTTTTCTACCTCTTTCCACCATATTACAAGTGTAATCCAGTCAGCCTTAAGACAACTATTACATCATTTATAGCACAGCAACACTAATGTGGTATCATCGCCTGCTTTTCCTTGAAATGTCCTTGGAGAAGCATCCCAATTCTAAATTAGTTCTGCTACAGCTGCACCAGGAATCTAAACTAATCTGGGGAAGTTACACCTCTTAGACCAGAAGAGTCTGAAAAGCCTCTGATTTAAGAAAAAAAAAAAGTAACATATATTCATTTACCAGGTTGAGCACCAAGTCAGAGGTTGCCCCCTGAATAATTACTGTTGTAAGAAGTTCTTAAATCTCAATTAAAAAGAAATCTTACAGAAGAGATTAGCCAGCTGCAGAAGAATAGTACTCAGAGAAAAAAAGGATAAAAAAGACTGAAAAGACCATCCCTTATGCTTTCTTCACAAAGAAGATGGGGCCACTAATAACTTGCCTAATTCAACAGACTATGGAAATGACTTTTTTAATGGAGGATTTCCTTTCAGAATAACTTCTCAAATTTATTATAGTTTATTTATTATAGATATTCAAGACTTTAAACTTTTGAAATCCCATCTGCATTAAATTAAAAGACAAGCAATTTACTAAAACTTCACACAGCTCTTGCACCTTAGCACAGGTGGTGCCATTCAAACTCAGGCACACGTCCAAGATCCTGTATGCATCCATGCAGACCTGATAAATGATAAATACAGACTATTCCAATACCATAAAGCATTTGAAATATCTCACAGAAAGTGAAGTAATAAATCATGTTAAGAAAATAATTCTCAGAACAACTGTGTCTAAGTGCAATCAACATGTATCATCAGAAATGCTGAGCACAAAAGTTTAAAGTAGATCTGAACTTTTAAGTGTAGCCTGATTAAATGCAGCACAGGTTGCTGGACTGCACACTCTGGACCAGCACACTAGTGGAATATCTATTGTGTCTAATTATTTTGTTTGGCCTTGCAGTCATTCAGAACAATTCCAAATCAAACTATTACAATAGAAATAGAAATCTAGCCATGTCCTACTGGGAAGTTAGCTCTGTGCTATAATCTGTAAAGTAATGAGCAATACAAAGCGAGTAAAATCAGCAGGAGATGAAGGCCGCTTTACAAGGCAAACAATACCATGTATTCGCAGGACATAACAGAATTTTTACAGCAATGCATTAAAAAAAAAGTTTCTGCCTGAAGACTTGTCTATTAAAAGTGTTCTTTTATCTGCATAGATTTGATTACAGCCATCTTGGCCAGGAAAACAGTTCAAGTGCTAAGATGGCATGTTCAGGAAATAGATCTCTCTAGAGATCTCTCAGTAAAACTATTCCACTGAAAGAGGCTAAACAGTTTAAATTAGATTTCTGATGAAAACAGCTGTGACTCAGTTATTAAACAGGATAAACAATAACAGTAGAAATATTTATTAGGGCTGCTGGACAGGGACCTTACAGGATCCATTTAGAAATTACATCATATGGTCCATTTTGAAGTTTTGCAAGAGCCTCATTTGCAACTCTTGAAACAGATATTCTACACACATATGAACCAGATTTCTTCATATTTCCCCCATATACTGTTTTAATAAGTAATCTAATTTTCTCTTTTCTTAACGAGACTAAAGACTACATCCAAACAAAACCTACTCATTTTATTACCATTCAATTTCCATTCTAAGCAAAATGTACGCTCTTTAGCTTCCCTATTCAATGGCCTATTCAATGCCCTAAATCCTTACCTGCCTCAGCATACGTGTGTATCTCAGCTATATCCGTGGAGATTAACGCTCTGAGTGAAGCTCTTTCAGAAAGGCGCTTGGAATGAGTTATACCTCTGTCATTAACCACATGACAGTATTTCATTATTTAATAAATTGATGAACACATTCTTCAACAGTGGTGACAGCACAGTACAGAAGACAATCTTTAAGACAACCTTAAAAGCTGTAACTCTCATGTAAGAGAAGACCACCTCAGCCATTTTTAGGGAAGGCAGAAAACTTCACGTATCCCCCAACATTTTATCCAGCATAAACCAGATTGAGAATAGCTGAGGACCTGATACTTTCTGTACACAACTCAAATCTGTAGCCCTGAGTTTTATTTTATTTACCTTAGCTTTCATTACAGTAACTGCTCTATAATCAAGTTATCTAAATGTTTATAAGTAAGATCAGAATCAGGTCTTATTAAACACTATTATTAAATAAGAAAAGTTGTAAGAGTCTAAAGAGAAGAAATCTGGTCTGTGCAGAGTTTTAAGGTTGCATTCTGTAAGTCTTATTGTTCTGAATGTACTGACATACTGGATTGATTGTAACAATAAACACCCCATCCTTCTTCAAATATGTTATACCCAGAATTCACTCTAATTAAGTGGGTGGTTTGATAGAAGTATTATACAATTTAAGAGTAATCCAAACTGTAAAATAATTTCTAAAATGTAATAGCCTTTTATTGTTCATATTGCATAATATGTTATCTCATATACAGCTTTAAATACCATGAAATTTTCTTTGCCCTGTACACCAGAACTTTACTGCATGCAACATTATTTTCTCAGGACCTCAGTCTCAGCCATTTGAAACCCTTGGCATTTTAAATCCTAGAAAGATATTATGATGCACAAAGTAGCATTACTAGGGGAAAAAAATAATAATTAAGAAAGCCTACATCTCAAGCACTCCTAATCCAGAAAATTGGACTCAAACATGACCTGTTCTCATAACTGGCTGGTTAAATGTATCCTTCTGTTGCAATTTGTTTTGGAGAGAGGAGGGTAGAAAAATCAATTTATAGTTATCTGTGGAGTTGGGAGGAGGAAGTAATTCAAACTCACTTGACTGGATTGCACTTTTTTAAGAAAAGGAAAGTGGCTGCCTAGAGTGAATATTCTTTTATGCAGAAATGGTCTTAGAATAGAGACAAATATTTTAGGTCTTCTTCCTGAAGATATATGCATATGACACAGCACAGACACCTCCGTGGAACAAAAGCATGCTTATAGCTGTAGATAA
Source organism: Strix aluco (assembly GCF_031877795.1). NCBI lineage: Eukaryota > Metazoa > Chordata > Aves > Strigiformes > Strigidae > Strix > Strix aluco. The sequence goes on along the minus strand of NC_133939.1, from coordinate 15,161,488 downwards.
TCCTTACCCTGCCTGACTACCTTGAAGCTATTCATCACATCAAGCGATGGAGTGTTGTCGTACTTTAGATAACAATTTTTTGTAGATTAGGTATATCTTCTCTATATATAATTCTTTAGACATCAAGTAAAATCTGACTATTTTCAAGGTTAAACAAAATCATTTATATTCAGGGTCTCAAATATTATATTCAAACAGGGACACCTGCATTATATCAATAACACTAACTATGTCAGATATATAAATCTTATCTTCCCTACTCTTTGGAGAATTGTAGGGAGACATCTTTGGTTATGGTATAATAACTATGACAATTTTTTTTTTTTTTTAAAGCATGCATGTGCCCTTTTTCCCACCTCCTTTTCTCCAGTTAAAACCTAAATATAAGCAGGTGAATATAACAATATTCATGTCTGCTTAATATTTCCCATCGAGGTTGTATCTGTCTGCTTAGAACAAGATCAGAATTCTGGGAAAAAAAAAAATGATTCCTGCAAAACATACCAGTAATTGTACTCTGAAAAGGTCACATTGCAATGCTGCAGGCTGCTTCTGTGAATAAGATTACAGATGTATGTATGATTAATTTGCCATTTTACTGAATTTTTGTGAGCTGAAATATTAAAAATGCCACACAACTTTGAGAAGTGGTTACCACTTACATTGAACTATAGACAAATTTTAATAAAAATACAAGTGACATAAGGATTATCAAAATAATTACTACTAAACTTCTATGATCAGACATTATTCCCATAGCTTCCCATCAAAGGAAGAATGCACCATGATGACAGTCAAATTAACCAACTCCTCTCATTAAATGTATGTAAGGAGCAATAGTCTCAAACCTCACTATAGGTTCATTAAAAGAAATTCTATGGCCATAGTTTCAAGACACATAGATTCAGAAGAAATTTTTCTTTAGGTAGTATGTAAACAAAGAAGTTTAATTTTATCTTTTTCTTTAAAAAAGTGTATTGCTGCATGAAGTCAAGGCACCATGCCAGCACTATATCACTAACCCTGTTAACCTAAGCCACTCTGGCTTGTGTTCCTCCAGGCAATATTGAGAAGCTTCAATCTGGTACAAGCCTTAAGCTAAAGTACCATATCCTGAACAAGTGAGACAAGGAAGCACGTGGGCAACTTGCCTAACAGTTTTACCATTTTCAGGTAGGGACACCACAGGAGTAGTTGGAAGAAGTAATAGGAAAATGGAACAGATGAAGGCACACATTCAATTCTACAGATACGACCTCTAGGGAAGCCCACTGTTGTCATCTTCCAGTCCAAGAGAATCCACTCAGTGGATAGCATCAAACTTCAGATCAGATCCCAAGCCTATCTATGAAATTAAGAGTTGAGAACTTTTCAGAAGGAGGGTGGGGAAATACAATTCTCAGGTCAAATATATTTAGGAGATCAAAAATATGTACATCTCTGAAAATCATATTATACACAACAGACCTCACCCTGCTGTCAAACGGTACCATATATTGCCTTGAAATGCTCAATGTGCTGCTGTTTGCTGCATTTTAGCAAGTGACACTGCACAATGGCAGTGCTGATGAGCTGATGCACACCATTAATACTTCACACTCTCATCTGCTTTTTACTTGCATTATCACCACCTTGACAAAAACCTAGCTGAATAGTAAGACCTTTACAAAGCAGATCTATGCTTCTTAGCATGCTAGTAGCTCCCCATTTTTATGAAAAAAAATGGGAGTATTGGCTTAATCTTAAATGCGGTCAAGTACAACTACCAGCTGGTACTGGAACTAACTCTGTTTAGAAGACTTTTGATTCCAAAACCTCAAAATTACCCTCTCACAAACTAGCATGGATCCACTTCATAACCAGCCACAGTTTACTTTTGCCTTAGACTGACTGAATTTTAAACTATCTTTTGTTCATGGCCTACCACTCTCTCCAGATTTTACATAGTAATTGAGAGAATTTGCTGTACAGTTAACTAGGCATTTTTAGTTCAAGGTACTTTTTGTTACTCATATCTTTCAGAAGTTGATATCATAATGGAAATCTCCAACATCAAAGATAAAGCAGCTTTATGTGATGAAAATCTTGCAATTAAAAGAAAATTGGACACATCCATAACATTAGCTTTTGTTTAATTGCTAAACATTCTTTTTTGTCCATGGCAGGAAGACCCATCTAGGATGCAAATGTTGCTCCAGAGAACAAGAATGATTATTTTTATGACAGTTTTTGTAATTAATGCATTACTAGTTGGGGGTTTTTTTCTTGGGTTTTTTGTTTGTTTGTGGGGGTTTTTTTTTCTTTCTCTCAGATTAAGAGCAAAAGCAGCACAGTAATCTTAATTGCTCATGAAAAAGGAAACATCTACAAAAGATGTTTTTCTCTGTGTTGTGGGAGGTTTTGGTTTGTTGTTTTTTTTTTTTTTTTTTTTTTAAAACCTGCATTGACAACTGACAAACATATCTTCATTACCACAATTCACATTTCAGTTTGTTACTGGCCTATGAAGCAATTAATTCTCCTCAGCCCATCCCGTTGCTTCCTGACATGTTACAGCTACAATGTCAGATTTTGTCAAAACCTTGAAGTGACAGTTTTGATATAAGGTCATTCCTTGTAGGAACAAGGGTTGAGCTACACAGCTTTAAAACATGTTGACTATGTAGTTTCTTTATTAGCTTGATACAAATATGCTGAGCAACCCACTTTGCTTATTTAATGAGATTGTAAAGAGAATGCCTTGCATTTCTGACAAGGATATTTTTTTGTTGCCAAATTAGGAAAGAAAAAATGACAATTCAAAATGCAAAGGTTTGTTTTAACTAGAGTAACACACCATGTATTATTATAAAAACAGACTATAGTTGGCCTGATTGGGTGCTGTAAAGCAGGCAGCATATATAAAGAGTCAAATAAAGTAATTAAATACTTGGGAAGATAAAAGTAAAAATAAGCATGAGTCTGTGGGCTCTTTTTCTTTCAAGTACTTATACTGTTCAAGCCATACAGATTCTATACATTTTAGTCTCAAACTGTACATAGCAAGTGCTACAAAAATAACTGTAATTATTCCATTTGTTACCTATTAAGACCCTGAAATGTTTCAATTAGTAAGGGAAAATGTTTCCAGGCAATAACATTAGACAAAAAAAAATCAGTACCGGTACTATTAGCTTCTTTGTCCTTTTCAATTAATGATATTACAAGTATTAAGAAATTTGCTTGGCCCTTAAGTACAACTTAACTAAACTTCACAGTATAAGGACAAAAGCTACAGAGAGAAAAAACAAAACTGCAGACTTATCGCTGTTCTTCCCACAGTCAGAGTGACCATAAAAGCCCTGTTGTACCTGTTCACATAAAGACATCAGATTTGTATAAGTCATCTCAGAGATGATACACTCTGGAAGTCATTACTGCCTCACAGCTGGAGACTAATTATAGATGGTTTCATAAACCACTTCCATTAGGGTCTGTATGAGTATATTTGTCCTCACTCTTCAGTCCCAGCTTCAGAAGTTACCTAATCACCATCAACTCTTAAAAACATCTGGGTTTCCGAGGACTGAGTTAATATAAAAAGCCTACAGAGCCCTGCTGCAGGAACACTATATCCAGCAGTGGGGTAATGCTGATGTCTTCAAGTTCTCCTAACCATTTCATCACCCTGCAAAACCTCATAGGACTCACCAGCTGATTCACATTTCCAACAGAGTTCCCTAGATATAACACACATACAGGACTGAGTTGCAAAATATGCCAATTACCCCTCCATCTCCAATATCTGCTTTTTGGTGGTGTTTTCTCTTTTTTTCTTAGTAGGATCTTCTCCCTTACAGTTTCTACTCATTGCTTAAAGCAGACATGATCAAAATTCTAAGGAGAACTGTAAATAGATGTTTTGTTGTTGTATCAGACCCTTATTATCATTAAAATAAAAAGCACTTGTCATCAGTGACTTTTTGCTTCAGGTTTTGCCATAACATGCATTTCTTCTAAAGAAAAAATACTGACTGTCAATTGTGTGACAGGCCCTGTCTTAATTCTGACACTCTTTGCAAATATCTGAAGAACTACAGTGAGAGATGTAAATTATCTAAGTGGAACCACTCATAGAATAGTAATAAGCCCTTTAGTAATGTCTGATCAAGATGTTTATGAGCGTTCTCTGTTGGCACAACATTGTGCCTCCTAACCTTTATGTACTAGTCCAGAACACTGACACAGGCAGATCCGATTCACTTTATACCTTTTTCTTCAACACTTCTCAGCTGTGCTCAAAAGGTAGTGCAATGGCGCAATTTCTCATCCAGTCCCTGGTCCTGTTTCAATCATTTAGGGAAAGGAAGGAAGAAAGAAATGAAGGGGCTTGCTACAAGGAGCAAGTTCAGGTATTCCATGATGAAAAGTTAAAATTACCTTGAGGCTACAGGGTATCCAACTTCACAGCATGTTTCACAAGAATTATTAAAATTAAATTGATGTGATGTAAAGGAGACACAGGCACATTAATGTTTAGTCAAATTATGTCTTCAGCAAAAGTAAAGCCAGGGAAAATTACTTTTCATCAGGATAAAAAAATTAAAAATCAGTTGGCACTTAAAATACAGTGTCTCTTATCCATATGTGCCTGGTCTCTGGCCCAGGCAATGTTTTCCCATTCTTAAATTTGCCAATTAAATCTAGATTCATGACAATGAAAAGTTGCCTCTGGAATGAAAGCTGTAATTAACTTTAGTATTAACCTATGCAGAGAGGAACAACTAACAGACCAGTTTCAATAATCACAACACTGTCATTTGTTCAACACTTAGAAACTAATTCCTTACATATGAATCTAGGAAGTCTTTCTTCAACAGAAATTAACACTTCATTAGAATAAATTCTGCCATTTTCATAAAACTTCATATTAAGAGATGGAATAATACATCTAACACCCATCCACCTTCAATAAGAATCAGAGGCTCACACTGACTTCACAGCCCTATATTTCTATTACGTGTATATTTTAACATTCTGCAGGATGCCAGAACTACCACATTTTCACAATGAAAACTCCACATTACAGTTATTAGACTTGGCTAACTGAACTTTTGTGTACAACTTAATCTTTCCACACTAAAGAGTTTAGAAGATACTAACATACTTTACACAGTTATAATGAAAGTGCTCTTAGAAGACCATATACATCAAGAACTGATAACAGGGTCATGGTTCAAGAATGATATGTGACAGCATTTCCTAAGACTACTGCAAATGCTCTGGAAGATAGCAGCAAATAAAAACCACATGATCTCTACCTTAACCACAATAGACCAGACAGTCTTTAAAATTTATGGAAGTCCATAACATCAAAGACTGATTGGATTACAAGTTGTAACCTTATTTTGCAAACTAAAATGCTCACAGATTGCCAACAGACCTTTTGGACACTTCAGAGCATTCTGGCACTCCTAGATCTTATGTTGATATATCACAGCATATCAACATAAAAATAGTATTGTTCAAGCACAGTACCAATTGACATTAGCAGGAATTGGAGATCCTTCACTGCTATAAAAACATTTTATAGCCCACTATAGTTCTCCACATAAGTTGCACTGTATACAGAGCTATACTGCCATGTCAGCCATTGAGGCAATGCAAAATCTTGTGAAGATATGTTTTCTTGTAAATATATAGTTTCTTTAACTATATAAAATATTTGTTTCTTCCAGAACTAGTATAGAGAGAATAATGATTTTAACATGAACATAAAATAACCACTGATCACCATTTCAGACATAAGTGTTTGGCTTCCGCCTTTATCACCTCATCTTACATTTCTGGAACAGATGGTACAAATTGGTCTTTTCTTACGAGTTCCTCCCACTCACTTCTTGTCATTGTCTGGTAGCAATCATATGAAAAAATCTGAATAGAAAAAATCTAAATAGAAATTTGAATAAAGCCTTTATTAGCAGAGAAAGTTGCTTTATTGAGAGACTAAGACCACTCATCAGACCAAACACCACATCAAAGAAATTGCTTGTAGCTTAAGTCTGCCATTTTAGCATTTATAAGAAAATGACTGTAATTTACAGTAAGCTATGTATCAGGTTGACATTCCATTGATGCCATTTTCAGTTTTCTCCATCTGACAAAACACTGTATTTTAAAATTTCTCAAAGAATAGCATGGCTATATTGAAAATAAAATATTTCACTAAAAAAGTTCATCATTTTAATGAGATCTTGAAACAACCTAGGGCAGAGGTCCAGTGAAAACTGCCTGACAGGAAGGCTTCAAAATCCCCTGGGTTTGCCACCAGCTCACTTGCCTGCCTAACCAGCAGCTTCTGCAGAGCCTGAGCTGTCTCAGCCCTCTGCTCTTCAGCAGCCCATCAGGAACATGATGAGAAGTGCAGGACTTGAACCACCTTTTAGCAACAAACTCCTCATGTCCTGAGCTCTGTTGCAGACCAAAGACTTTCTGGCTCCAACTTTGTGCCAGTCTGAAGACACTGACACCTAAGGTCCATCACTTCTTGTCCTGCTGCTTGTCAGATGCATCATTCCAAGCCAAAATGATGTCAAAGTGCTCAATTCTCATTCCAGACCAGAAAGAAACCAGATTGACACAAATTCTGATTTTATCTATGAAATGGAATTAGATTTCCCGACACATCTCTAACAAAATGGCACACAAATTCATGTTTATGGAAGTAAATAGGAAAAACAAAACAGGATTCTTAACTGGATTCAGTCACTAGGAGGGATTTGAGGCTCCAGAGTAATAGCACCTTAGTGGGTTTTGTAACATGTGATTAATACCAGGTGCAGTCACAGAGATGAGACAAAAGGGAATTAAATTTTCCTGGTGTTCTTGTGGTCTAGTAAATAGCTGAAAGCTAGACAGAACAACCACCCAGTCAAATGATAGCAAGCTCCTTTCTCCCCATCCCCTTCAGCCCATTCCCTGTTAGCTCCCTAGATCTGACAGAGAAGTTGATGCAGGACACCAGCACTGTCAGACTCTCAATGCTGATGTAAATTTTGCATGCAAGTACTAGCAGGGTACAGATTACACACGCATTATGTGTAGAAAAAATACATACCCAGTGCCACCAATTAACAAGTTGAAATGTAATTACACTCAGTATAATAAATGCATTTGAGTCTGGAAAAATCTAGCTTTCCTGTTTTAAATAGAAATTAATAAGGTATCACAACACAAAACCACATCTTGAATTAAGGGCATTAGTAGCAACACTAATTAGCTGAAAATGAAATTAATTGAATACAGCATTGTTCCAATCCATTTATCTAACTTGATCAAGGTATCATTAACTAATTAAGTAGCAATGCCATTATGTACAACTTATTAAACCACAAGGTCATACAAAGGCCAAACTATCAGTCTCCTTGCAACAGAAAACATGGTTAAAGAAGGCTATCTTTAGAAATATTTAAATAAAAGTCACATAAATGCACATTTACTGAATGCTTTCAGAATCGACCAGTCAGTTAAAAAAATGGCTGTCCTTATTTAAAGGTATGAAACTGCATAATAATGCTATTATATTCTCTAACTAGCTTTTCTCATAAGAAGAGTTCAGTGCAGCACACCAGTGATCCTGGCACCCTTATTCCTATATTTCAAACACAGTACTTGAGGAAAGGGAAGGCTATGTAACTTGCCTATAAACTAAAAGCAATTCAGAGCCAAGAACTGACAGAAGTTAAATCAGAATCTTTCCACAGACCTCTAGGTCAGCAGAAGTGGGGGCGGCCAGGGTAGTACTAGTGTTTACATTTCAGCCAAGATGGCTGTGAAGTTACACCTTTTTTAATGTAATTACTGCCCAAATGAACAATTGCCTGAAACAAAAGGAAACTCATGTTACTTATATTACTGAATATTACATTAGGCTTTTTACAAAGCAACCTGTTAAACAGAAATTTGCAGTTGTACAAACAACACCGATTTGCAGAAAGAACTGAACCTGAGAACACTCTCCTCAACTTCTGGGCTGTTATTCTGCCAACAAGTAGACTCCAGATTTACCCCACAGGAATCATTACTCCTCTCTCCCCCACAGCTCACCACAGACAGCAGCTGGAATTGACTCAAGATAGATTTCAGAAGTGCTATGAACTAGTGTGAAACTAGCACACCAGTGTGTTAGGTAAACTGCTAAAGCAACTAAGTAATGTTCAGATGCAACTGACTTTAGAGATCTAAGTTCCATTGTGAACACACAGTCAAAATAATTTAAAAAAGGGGGGATGGAATTTAAAACTAAATGACACAAGAATGGCCAATTATTTCATAGCAGGTGACTGATGTGGTATCCCTACTTCTTAGCATTGATTTGTCTTCTCTTTTTCCAATTCTTTGTTGGTTTGGGGGGTTTGTTGGGGGTTTTTTGTTATTTGGGTTTTTTTGTTCTTGTTTTGTTGGTTTGGGGGTTGTGGATTGGTTTTTGGTTTGTCTGGGGTTTTTTGTTTTTTGGGGTTTTGTTTTGGTTTTCTGAAGTGCTATGTTGAAAAGCAAGGGCTCAGTGAATGACAGTTCCAGTAAAACATACATTGTAAAAGCAATTCCAGGAAATATAAGCTTAAGGAATGAAAGAAGTATAGGCCTATGGCAAGTAAATTGCATGACTGTGGGGTATAGTTCAATTTTACATCAAGAAAAATCCTGTTATACAGCTGAAAAATTCATTTCATTCCCCACAGCCTGAAAATATTTTTTCTGACGTTTGAGAGAATTGTAATTGCAAAAGTATAAAACCACATCTATCTTGTCATTTACTTGGTTCCTGTGTGGGCAGAATATTATCATGTAAAGCCCCACTATACCCTAAATATCTTCTTGGGTGAGTGAGATTGCTCTCCCCTTCCTGACACCAATATAGGTTTATTTCATACTTTTTTCAGCAAGACAACTTAAGAAGGTCTTTCTCTTTGTTTATAGGACTGGCAAACAATAGCTTAGGTATTTGTGATTCATGAACTTTTTTTTTTTAAAAGCCATTATATATATCTTAACCTGTGAAAGCTTTAAAGCTAGAGAGACCATCACTGAATACAGACCATCTTTGTTGAGGAGTGATTGTCTGTTGGACTAGGCAGGAGGATTGCTTCCCTCCTTTCTGCTCACAGACCTAGAGCAACATTCTTAGGACCCTCTTTTTTACCAGCTCCAAATGCCTAGAAAAATACAAGCTCAAGAAGGGTAAAAAAAGGATGTTCGAGAATCAACAGCCAAATCTGTACTCAACTCCATGCAAAATGGACTTAATTGTTTACTTTCCCTAGCCTTATAGTTAGCTTTTTTGTTTTGAGAGAAGTAAGGAAATATGAACCATGTCTTGAGAAAGGGAGAAAGAATAAGTGGAGAATCTGGCCTCAAATATATAATTTAACTGAATCTTAGTTGGAAGCCAGCCACTGCAACCACTAAATAAAAAGCTATACAAATGGTATGTCAGATAAGAGAGACCATTGTGAAGCTACAGCAACTGCTTTTTATATAAAACAGCAGATAGGAATGAAAACAGGAATTGCCTCATTTTAGAAGCAGTTCTAAATGCAGATAATTACTACCAGTGGTGAAACCCGGAGATAATAAATAAATGCCCAGATCTAGAAGAGCACCAAGTGCCCAGCAGACATCTCTCTGCCTAAAGGCAAGTAGTCACATCTTAAAATTCTATGGCAATTGCTAAGCAAAAAGTAGAGAAAGGCAGGAACTGTGGATGAGAAGGACGATTTAATATTCAAATTTAAATGTTTCTTCTTTCCATTACTAGTAACTGCAGTCCTGAAAGCAGTTAGTTGCTGTTTCTGCTCTTAATATGAAATATTTAGTGTTCTGTTTTTCTGAGTCACCACAAAGTAAAATAAATGATCTAGATTTCCCCAAAATAATGAAATGAAAACAACCAACTTTGCAGAACTTTAAACAATGATCTATTTCATCTCTATGATTCTTCTCTTTAAGTTAGCATCCTACCATGAATACAAATCAAGATTATCACTCAGATTTTAATCAGGAAATTAATTAGTAAGAAATGAGGAAGTGAATGAAAGAAGAAAAAAACATCATATTGTGCATTAGACTTTTTAAACCTGACAATTTGCACTTTACAATTTCATTTCCATGGTAATACAAAATATCCACTTAGCTGATTGAATCATTTGGCAGAAACAGATTTAATTCCTTCACAAAATAACTCTAGTGCAGTGATGTATAAGATGTTTAACAAAGGTGCTTTACTTTTTATCTTCAGGCAGTTTGGGGCTTGTTTTTTAAATGAAGACTTGATTAGGAATGACTTTGGAATACAAAGGCAATAGACTGATTGCTACATTCATATTAATCTCTACAGTTTTCAAGCTGATCACATTTACAAATTTCATACAGAAAACAAACTAGGAGCTCATTTAGAATGGTGCTTCAGAATCTGTATAAGTGTTGTACATTCATGCTGATTTAAATGTCCATGTTCCTAGTCCCAAAAAATGCATTTTCCCCATCCTTTGCTCATTTGGAGCAGGACTTTTATTTTTTAATGAGCCTGCTGAAAATTACTGACTTAGTTCTAGTTTTTCTTATGCTCACTTTGCAGTCTCTTGGGTCAATTCACTTTAAGTGATTTTTAGATTTTCATAAGGAAGTTCAATGAGTAACAATGACATGGAATGCATTTCCCCCCATCTTTCATGGGCAATAAGATCCTTCTCTTCCCCCCAAGAAAGAGACAGGTGATATCACTACTGTGCTACATGATGCAGTTTTCTCAGTACATGATTTTGGTCATGGCTCACTACCAGCATTACATTTGTTACTCTAATCAGGAATGGAATTTAGTCTTTAATTTACATTTTGACTTCTTGAGAATGAATTATATTATCTTCCCATTCAAAGGGCCAGTTCATGGCTTCTGGCCCCTGAGGTAAAATGCTTAAGCAAGAGGCCAATGAAGCATAGTCTTTGTGCCTTTTCTTTTCATAAGCATGATTTTCAGTCCATTTATGAGCATCGAACTGTGGGACTGGATTTTGTTTCCAGAGTCATTCATGGAAAGAGGTTTTCCCTACTGTGAATGTTTAACTACAAATAAACTGGATGTTTCATCAGAAAAATGTTTAAGAGTAGAACTGATATCCTAGGGATTATAGACTCTGCCACAAGGTTAAATAGGAAATTTTTGAAGTTAAACACATTTTGCCATTATTCATTTAATCTAGTTAAACATCAAACATCAACTGAAAAAATCTTAAACAGTAATAAAGTTTGACGTTCATGGATTGCAGAATCACAGTATCATCTAGGTTGGAAAAGACCTTGAAGATCACCTAGTCCAACCATTAACCTAACCTTGACAGTTCTGAACTACACCATATCCCTCAGCACTATGTCAACCCGACTCAAACACCTCCAGGGATGGGGACTCCACCACTGCCCTGGGCAGCCCATTCCAAAGCCTAACAACCCGTTCTGCAAAGAAATGCTTCCTAAAATCCAGTCTAAACCTTCTCTGGTGCAACTTGAGGCCGTTCCCTCTTGTCCTATTACTTCTTACTTGGTTAAAGAGACTCATCCCCAGCTCTCTGCAGCCTCCTTTCAGGTAGTTGTAGAGGGCAATGAGGTCTCCCCTCAGCCTCCTCTTCTCCAGACTAAACAACCCCAGTTCTCTCAGCCGCTCCTCGTACGACATGTGCTCCAGAACCTTCACCAGCTTCGTTGCCCTTCTCTGGACACACTCAAGTAATTCAGTGTCCTTTTTGCAGTGAGGGGCCCAAAACTGAACACAGGAATCGAGGTGCAGCCTCACCAGTACCGAGTACAGAGGCAAGATCACTTCCCTGTCCCTGCTGACCACTCTATTTCTGATAGAGGTCAGGATGCCATTGGCCTTCTTGGCCACCTGGGCACACTGCTGGCTCCTGTTCAGCCGGCTGTCAATCAACACCCCCAGGTCCCTCTCTGACTGGCAGCTCTCCAGCCACTCCTCCCCAAGCCTGTAGCGCTGCTGGGGGTTGTTGTGGCCCAAGTGCAGCACCCGGCATTTGGCCTTATTGAAACTCATACGGTTGTTCCTTAGCCCATCGCTCCAGCCTGTCCAGATCTCTCTGCAGAGCCTCCCTACCCTTGAGCAGATCAACACTCCCACCCAACTTGGTGTCATCTGCAAACTTACTGAGGGTGCACTCGATCCCCTCGTCTAGATCATCAATAAAGATGTTAAACAGGAGTGGCCCCAAAACTGAACCCTGGGGGACACCACTCGTGACAGGCCACCAACTGGATTTAACTCCATTCACCACAACTCTTTGGGCCCGGTCATCCAGCCAGTTTTTTACCCAGCGAAGTGTGTGCCCATCCAAGCTGCTAGCAGCCAGTTTTGCCAGGAGAATGCTGTGGGAAATGGTGTCAAAGGCCTTCCTAAAGTCAAGGTAGACAACATCCACAGCCTTGCCCTCATCCAATAAGCAGGTCACCCTGTCATAGAAGGAGATCAGTTTTGTCAAGCAGGACCTGCCTTTCATAAACCCATGCTGACTGGGCCTGATCATCTGGTTGTCCTGCATGTGTTGTGTGATGGTACTCAGGATGAGCTGCTCCATCAGCTTCCCAGGCACTGAAGTCAAGCTGACAGGCCTGTATTTTCCCAGATCATCCTTCCGACCCTTCTTATATATGGGCCTCACATTGGCCAATTTCCAATCTGTCAGGACCTCCCCTGTCAGCCAGGACTGCTGGTAAATGATGGGAAACAGGTTGGTGAGCACCTTCAGCACCCTCAGGTGTATCCCATCTGGTCCCATAGACTTGTGTGTGTCTATGTGATGCAGTAGGTCACTGACTATCTCCTCCTGGATTGGGGGTAGGAGTGGGTGGGGGTGGGTGTCATTCTCCCAGTCTCTGTCTTCTGGCTGAGGAGGCTGGATTCCCTCAGTACAAGTAGTCTTGTTATTAAAGACTGAGGCAAAGGCAGCATTAAGCACCTCAGCCTTTTCCTCATCACTTTTTACCATGTTTCCTCCTGCATCTAGCAGGGGATGAAGGCACTCCCTGGTCTTTCTTTTTGCTGTTGACGTACTTATAGAAACATTTCTTGTTACCCTTGACTGCTGAAGCCAGATTAGTTTCTAGCTGGGCTTTAGACCTCCTGATTTCCACCCTGCATAGCCTCACAGCATCTTTGTAATCATTGTGAGTGGCTAGCCCCTTCCTCCAAAGGTCATAAACTCTCTTTTCCTACGTGAGTTACAGCCAAAGCTCCCTGTTTAGCCAAGGTGATCTTCTCTGGCATCAGCTTCTCTTACAGCACTGTTCCTGTGCCATTAAGACTTCCTTCTTAAAGAGTGTCCAGCCTTCCTGGACCCCTATACCCTTCAGGACAGTCTCGCAAGGGATCCTGTCAAGCAGGTGTCTAAACAAGACAAAGTCAGCCCTTTGGAAGTCCAGGATGTCAGTTCTGCTGCCCGCTCTCCTGGCCTCTCTAAGGATAGAGAACTCTATTATTTCATGATCACTGTGCCCAAGTTGACCTCCAACTGCCACATCATCCACCAGTCCTCTGTTCACAAAGGAGGTCCAGCAGGGCACCTTCTCTGGTTTGTTCACTCACCAGCTGTGTTATCTTCCACACATTCCAGGAATCTCCGGGACTGGTCCCACTCTGCTGTGTTGTATTTCCAGCAGATGTCTGGGAAGTTTAAGTCTCCCACAAGAACAAGGGCAAGCGATCGTGAGATTTCTCTTAAGTGCCTATAATTATTATTTGAATTATTTGGATTATTTGAAACTAAAACCAATCCAGTTTGATGTTCATTGAAATGGTAGCATTCTTCACCACTGTGAAGAAGCTGAAAACCCTACGTCATCGTCTTGTTTATGGTATACAATGTGCTACAGTTTGCACAAAACAGAAAAGCTTTTTCTCTTCTACTAGACAAACATGACAACATTTAGGCTCTGGCAAGGCCAAAACAACTTTAGTCAATTAGTTTCTGTAGGCTGTATTCACATCTGAACTGGGAACACTGCCACTGATTGGTTACATTCAGCAAAACACAGTTATCATGAAGCTTTTATTTTAATTGGTAAAGTTTCATAACAAGAATTATTTAGTCATTTTTCTGGATTGATTGGCTCGATTTTAGTGAATGAATTTTTTTTTGCTAGTCTGCTCTTCTCATTCTTCATTAATGAAGCAATAAATAAATACCATGGCTATTGAATGACACAGCTGGAAAGCAGATTGTGACAATGCATCATTATTGGTTCTAATGAATTACACAAATATGGTTTATCTATTGCTGACATTCCTTCTGGTACTTTTATGCTCATTTTCCTGAAGAAAAGCAGACCTGTTACTTGAAATAAATGTAGGATTTTTGCTTATTGCTTTCTTGAAAGCAATTTTTACAGAACAATTATAGTGTCAAATTGAAGTTTGATTATATTGCATGAAACCAAGGAGTGGTAATCTTATTTCATATCTGTCCACAATACTTGTCCCACAAAAGCACATAAACATCTAAAGCAGGCCCTTAAGATAAATATGCAGGACTCATTCACTTGAAGTGTATATTTGATTGTTTAACCATTTTTTATGAATCTTGACCAGTTTTCCAGCTTCCTACTTCGATTTGGGACTCAGACTAAGATCATCTCAATAGCTCTCATACCAATGTGAAATACAGAAGCTACTACTGCTACTAAGTAGTTCCCTTTTTATAAGTCTAAGAATAGAATGTTTTTTCAGGGGAATTTCACCCTGGGAGATCATAAACTGTTAATTAGCCATCATCATCGTCTTGGTTTTTTCATAACTATTTCCCAGAACCCTTTTCCCTTCCTCAAATGTTTAACTTCTATTGGAGCATGACCAAATTAGAAGCCAGCAAACAGAGAGCATGTGTGCTTGACTGAATTCAGCTGCCCAAATGATGCAGAATGGCTAGGACCTGTGTTGGTTATTTAGTATTTTCTAATTTTTCCAGAAGATCATCTGTAAATGTATGTAATGATTAAATACTAATTTAACTATTGCTCCAAAACACCAAGACCAACATTTTCTGGAATCTAGAACTATTCAAGTACAATCATCACTTCCTATTTAAAATTACATTTTGAGATTACTATAAAATGCTACTTATTGACATAATGCAAACCCAGTTAATCTCATATTATTTAATCTTCTCTTTAAGTTGTGTTATAGTCAGTGTTAAAAATCCCTTATGTCTATGCTCTATTTTAATACTACTTTTTAATTAATTATCCAAACTTGAAACTGAGTGAGAATATCATATAAAGTTAGTTTTACAATATTGTCCATCAAAAAGTTATGATAATTGTCTCAGATCTATATATATCCCTCTTAACTGTGTTCGTCAAGGACCACATTAGACAGCTCATGGTTTCCACAGCCATACTGGCTGATTCTAATAGTCAGGTAAATCATCCTGTTTACCCTTGCAAAATATCAGGGGAACATCAATGTTCTTCCAGAACTCCAAAACTCTACTGCCCTGCGAGCTCTGGGGGAAGGAAACAAACAGCAAAAACAAAAACACACCAAAAAGCCACCAACATCACCATGAACATTCAGTTCCAGAGGACTCTTTTGGTGATTCTCTGAATCCCTTGGATACCTGTTATCTGCATCTGTTAATATGAAAAGAACTTAACTTTTGTAGTTACAATTCAACATCATGAATCAGTAATTGAGCTGACTTTAATGAACTTTGTTACTGCCACATGCTAAGAATATATAATGACATCATGTGCTTCCCCTCTTCAGATTAGAAATGTTTATATTCTATAAACTTCTCCTATACCACTATCAACAGTTTTATGTTTGACAGCTAAGTTGTAATTAGGCTTTAATTTGTTCCCTACATACTTCGAAACTACATTTTACAGTCTAACTCTGCTCATCCTGGACTCTTCGCGATACCATCTTGCTTATCTAATTGCTATGGAGCATTGATAGAGGAATGAGAAAGCCAACAAATTTACATGAACAGTATGTCATCCATTTACAATAAGATTTTAAAAATCAGGTATGTTACAGGTAGATGTGAGAGTGAATTAAGCAGGAATTATCAGTATGACACCTAGAACAAGATAAACTGAGTACCATTTTTGGCTTGACAAGCTAGTAATTGGATCTATGTTGACAATGACTATTAAGCTCAGAGGTCTTAAAAATTTATAGTTAGCCTGGGTCTTCTTTCCATACCTTCCAAATGCAGTGAGAGCCATTATGCATACCATGCTTTGCTCCTTCTAGCACAGCTAACACTGGGGAAGAGCAGGGAAGAGTTGGACCATATTACACTCACCTAAAGACAAACATCCTCTTCCTCCTCTATAATCAGCAGAGGCAGACGAGCACACCAGAGTGTGCTTCATTTACCAGAGTACCTGAATAACCTCTGAAAGCACCTACCATAGTCTACTGATTTAGCAAATGCTCCTAATTTAGGTGCCACAGTTAGATGCCAAAATTTTGGTGGTTTCTGACAAGTCACTATCAGTCCTGGGAAAAAGATTCTGACAGCTCTGTTAACTACTCCAATAGATTTGCAACACTATTTTCTTTAAATTGCACTGATATCTCTCTTGACCACAACTTCTCCTGAAATATATTTTCCAGTTTCATCATATACAACATGTAAGGACAGATATTAAATGGAAGTTCAGCTTCTAGTAATGAGAATAACGAAGACTGAAACCGACTCTTGTTTTCTGAACACAAGTCACAAGTGTACCTATTTTCCAGGCCTTTTTTTTAGACAAATAAAAAGCAGGCATCCAGAGTAACTCCTTTTCCAAAGCACAATCACAGATCTGTAAAGGATCTTTGGCCACAAGGCTGTATTAGATTAATCGTTCTGGGCTCAGAATCCAATCACTCCAAAGGCTACATATCTGCAGTCATATGTAAAATTCAGCTAAATCTGTGAAAATGGAAAATATCCAGGACTGGCATCAGAAAATCCTCTGCCATGATCTGCCTTCCAAGCAGTAACCAGATTTGGATGCATTTAGGAAGGAAATTGCACTCTGAAATAATGACACCTACCCCTCCCTCCCCCAGCAGGTTGAAGACAGTACACCAAGATTACAGAAACGCATATTTAATAAGTTTCAGTATTTAAGAAAAATGCTGCATTTTGACGACTACTGTTTTCAGGTGATTAGCCTCAAAGCGTAACTCCCGCACTGACCCCCCACAAGTTATACTGCACTGAGTTTGTTCCACTCATGCCTGAAACAGCACTTTATGACTCAGTTGCAGAACAAAGACCAGCTGATGCCAACTCAGATAGGGTGAACATTACAGTATATCTCCTGATTTATAGGCACAGCCTGTTGAGCTGAAAGGGACCTATTGCTTAGCATATGCTCCATCCAACCACATCACACTACACATAGTTTTGTATAAAGTTGAAACTATAAAGACTGTGAAAAGGGGGAAAAGCAAGCAAGAAAGAGCAGTTTGATTAGCTCTCAACCTTCTCTTTTTCCACTACAGCTTTAATGAGTTCCCTAGCAACTTGCCCAGGATAAAAGCAAGTAGGACAGGGAGACAGGTACCTGGAAAGAGCACTGGGTATGACGTATCCAGGGGGCAAAGGAATAACAGAAATATTGCAAGGACAGCTAACAGTTCTCTTCATGATCAGCTTGGTTTGAGAAAGATGAGATTTCTCAAATACCTGTCCTGTGATGAGGGTATACAAGTTAGCATCACAAAATTTTACAAATTATTTCTGGTCACATATTGTCCTTATTTCTCCATCAATGTATCTAATTCATCCTCATGTGCACCATTTTGTCCTTATTTTTTTTCTTTTAATTCTCAGAACCATTTTTACCATGAAGAACTGCATTGTATTTCAATAATGTTAAAAATGTTCTAATTTTGCAGCACTGAAGAGTGAAATAGTATTTTCTGGAAACAGTGTTGATACCACAGGGATATTTTCATTATTGCTGAGCAGGGCTTACACAAAGTCAAGGCCTTTTCTGCTTCTCACCCCACCCCACCAGCAAGGAGCCTGGGGGTGCACAAGAAGCTGGGAGGGGACACAGCCAGGACAGCTGACCCCAACTGACCCCAGGGGTATCCCAGACCATGTGGCATCATGCTCAGCATAGAAAGCTGGGGGAAGAAGGAGGAAGGGGGGAACATTTGGAGTGATGGCATTTGTCTTACACATGATGGAGCCCAGCTGTCCTGGAGATGGCTGAGCACCTGCCTGCAACAGGAAGTGGCAAATGAATTCCTTGTTTCGCTTTACTTGTGCATGCAAATTCTGACCTGTTAAACTGCCTTTATCTTAACCCATGAGTTTTCTCACATTTACTCTTCTGATTATCTCCCCCATCCCACCAGCGGGGAGAGAGTGAGTGGCTGTATGGGGCTTAGTTGCCAGCTGGGATTAAACCACAACACTATCTCAGTCATTTCTGCAGCAAATCACATCCAGGACAGAAACAGCTGCTCTTTATGAGCACAGGAAAGCAATATTGTAAACACAGAGTTTACACAAACACAAAGAACCCCACCTTATTTGACTTGGAGAAATCACTAATCACATTCATTCTCTCACAAAATGTACTGCAGTACCTCACAGCAGGCGGAGTAAGGTTCACCTCTGTCAGTGCAAGTATCTCTTGGACATAAAAAGCTGGCCAAAACCCCTCAGTTTAATGCAAAATCTTCAAACCTGGTCTTAAAAAAAAAATCAAACTAAAACTGTAAGAAGGCTTATTGCAGGCCTCCTGCACATGTATAGGAGAAACATAAGGCATAAAGAAGCTCCTGTCTTCAACCTAGAAAAATCAGTCAGCTCTTCATATAGACCTGAGCACTAGCTGGAAAACCTACCCTATAAGGACATACACAATACTTCAGTTCTCCTTGCAAGGGAGCAACTGTTCTTTCATCCCTTCATTTCACATTTATACCCACAGCACCCACTGTTGAGTAGGGTCACCATTGCTCTAATATCTAGAGACAACCAGCAGGGAAATGAGTCCTGTACAAGACACACTAAGCTACTTCAGAAGGAAAACACTGGCACTAGACCAGAAATATTTATCTGGATTAAAATGCTGTAATTGAATACATTTACTGTTAGGTATAGTGAGAACAGAGGTTGATTTTGGAGACCTATCTTTGCCTAAATGCAATGAACCCCCCTCTGTAGCATGCTCCTTTACTGTGTTAGTCTGTGGCAGCAACAGCATGAGCCAAGAGAACTGGCTTGCACAACAGCAGATGGTCAATCTGTGCCAGCCTCCACCAAGAGCACAGACCAAAGCTGTTCTGAGCTATATCACTGCCCTGAGCTGGTTAAGGCTACGTCATCCCAACTGAGCGCGAGATGCAGCCAAAAGGAGGTCATTGCTTTGCTCATGTACATGTCTAGCAATAATGAGCTTTTATATAATCTTCCAAATGATGCTACACCTTTCAGTTGCTGTAATTACCATGCGTGTTACCTGCAGGTTTACTGCATTGCTTGGAGTGGCACCCAATGCCTTGGACAGCAACCCAGAGGAAGCTATGGCACATCAAAAGCAGAGAAATAATGTAGGAACCAGATGTTCTGAGAAACATCAGTAACTTACTCCAAATATCTATGCTTTGAAATCATTAAGTGTTTGTTAAGGAAGCAAACTATTCTGTCAGAAACATCCACTTCTCTATGCTTCTACTAGAATTCATTAGCAGTCTTTCTGCTTTAACACATTACTGTAGGAGCAAAAAGAAGTGTATCGTACCAAGCAATAACAAATTTCTCAACACCACATATATGCCCAATGTATCTAGCCCACAGCTTAAGAGAGACATCATGTAGTTTCTTCTCTTCAGAGTTTAAGACACTTTCTAGCCGACTCATCTTTTTTAGGCCATAAAAACACTACTCCCCCTAGCTCTGCAACAGAGATCATAAAACATAAAGGAGAAAAGTAGAGTGAGATAGGAATCCAAGAAATATATCTCTTCTTCTGAACAGCACCAAGTCAGGTGTCCAAGTCCATGGTTCACTGGTAGTAAAGCAATGCAATAACCACGCAGAAATTCAGGGTAAGCTTTACTGGCCATGATGAAATACCAGTGTCATAAAAAGAAAAAAGCTTGTGTTTAGTGGAAGCCTACCGTGTTCCTTCATTCTTATAAACAGGATAAAAGAATTGCCTATTTGAAACTACCAAAGCCATCTGTGTAGCTGAGTTATACTACAAAAAATTACACCAAAAACTAGCTGTAGACTGAAGATCAATAAGTGCATGGGCATGGCTAATGACTGAATAAATAATGCTGAAAAGCTTAGAGGGAAATTTGGAACAGGGCTCAATTTCTGTTTTATTGATTATGTATCTGTAAGATTATGATATGCATCGCAGTGGCAGAGATGGGTTTTTACAAAAATTAAATGCCCAAAATGTTTTTTAGACACAGAAAATAGTCTGTTTAATGAACCCAGATGACAGCCATTTAAAAACAATTAGAAATCATTTTAGAAGCCTGGTGCAAGTGTAAATTCAATTTAGGAAGTGTGACATTTCAACCAGCCTACTTACAATTAATGAATACAACAACATAGCCACTGAAAACCAACTCTTAATAGTAAAAAAGAAGTATGATAGATATTAATGGATTAGGCAGCATTAGAAACATTTTAGCAGGAATACAAGTTTTGATAGTGGTTCTACCTCTGGATTTTTAAAAGGTACTTTTTTTAGTTGCCCGGTAGAGAAGAACCTAGCTCACTACAAGTCAGTCAGCAAGGGCTACACACAAGAAATAATTTAGCCCCACTACTTATCTTTAGCCCTACTACTCATATAGATACTCCATCTCTAAAACTAGGTCCTCAGAACCTTGTTCAGGCAAAGGCTCCTGTATTTTTAAGACCAGTCATCATACCTCAGTTCTGCTCCTTACTGTGACCAGCTTTGAGACTTCCAAGCAGTTCAGTCCCTGCCCCAGCTGTGCCCCAATTACACTTACAGATGAGGCTCTCCACAGCCAGCCATGTCCTTCAGGACCACCTGCTGAGGAAATTGGTATGCTCATAGGATCAGGATTTTCACAGGACAGGAGTATGGGGGAGAAGAGCACAAAAAACCCAACTTGCACTCACACTCAGTACTGTAATTCCTGCCCTGAAAGCACCTGGTGACTTACGGAAATAAAAAGCAGGATCATAAGAATAGCCAAGTAAAAAAAGCTGGCAACTGCCATCTCATTGTTCTCAAGAGTGGATCTATACCACATGAGAACTACAATCAAGCTTTGTAAGTGTTGCTGCTGATTGAGACCAGAGCAATTCCCCCCCCCCCCCCCCCCTCCAGATTCACAGGGGATGGAGAAATTTGCATTTGTATTTGCCTATTTCTAGTCTGACTTCAGGGAGAACATTTCACTCTGCAGCATGTCAAGCTTCCTTCCCCTGGAACACTGAATTTGTTTTTAAAGTATTAGATGATTTGGTGGGTTTTTTGAATGCTGTGAGGAAAAAAATAAATCAACTAAATTAAATAGGTTGAAACCATTTCTTGCCATGTCAAGATTAATGAAGAGATTATCTACAAATCCTTGTGGAGATTCAGTGGTGAAGAGAGCACAGAGCTTTCTGACACATCACAGATTTTCAAAACAGAATTAAAAAGTCATATTTGGAAAAGGAAATACAATTAAAATATTAAAGTCAAATTCCCATGGAAGCTTTCTCCTTCAACAATTAAACTTGTATTAGCAATCCTAGAGTAAACTGCAATTGTAATTAATATTTTGTATGGTACTCAATGATATAGCCAAGTATTAGCTGCCAGACTCTTGGAAAAGACTCTTTTTCTGCCAAGCTTTTCTTTTGGTTTACAAAGCTATGAATAAATATTGTAGAAGGATATACAGAATGGCTGTTTTTTAATATCTTTGTTGATAGACCTAAGTATCAGGCTTCTTTAGATGGTATAGCTCCTATGTAAGAAAAAAACCCACGATTTTCAACAGAAAAGTCAGACAACAGTTAAATAATTAACTCTCACTTTTTCTATTGAACTTTGTTGTATATTTTTTTAAGAAAATCCAATTTAAATATTTTCTTCCACTTATTTTTCTAGTTATAATACTCTAGTAATTATGTGAATGTATATTTGAAAGGTTTAAGATTATAGAAACACTAGACTAATTTGTCAGAAAAATATATATTGTTAGAGAGATCTAAAAAGAAGCTATGGGAACATTTCCATTCTTGTTCTGCCTGCTGAGACCCAGCAAGATACAGAAGACCAGGAAGACAAGAATAGGTGAATCACCTACAACTATACAAAGACTAGGTTATTAGACTGTCACAAGTGTGATTGCAAGAAGGGCACTGAAAAGACAAAAAACTGATTTGGACTGCTAGAAGATAAATCACAGATGCAATGGTGTAGGTTCAGACTTTGGTTAGCATATCATAATTTTTATTTTTTCATTTGCAGATATTTGCTTGTTGATATTACAGCTGCAACTATAATAAAACAGAGCAGCTGAGAGCTATTACCCTCTGTATTCATCTTCATTTTGTCATGAAGGCTTATATATTCACACAATCTAGAGTTAAAGGCACTGTTAGAATGCTCCAATAAAACCAGATGTCTTCTTTATATATCAAAGCAATTAATTTTTCTTGCATATATCTCTGTACTGAACCTATATCTTGATTTGTCCAAAGGGAGGGTAGGAGGTGGATGAAGTCTGAGTTCCCTTGGATGAAACATTATAAGATGGAAGTCTCTTCACCAGTTCCTCCGTACCCATGCAGCAATACACAGCTTCTGATGAGAAACACTGAATTAAGTGTTACCAGAACCTTAATAATGCTGAGCCAGAGGGCAGCTGTCCCATATGATCTAAGAAACTGCATGGCAGTAACTACAGAAATAGCACACTGGCTGAAGAGCTAAACAATGATTAATTATTCTTTATTTTTCCTGTTGAACCTTGTTGTACCATCTTCATTCAGTTAAACATCAAAACTTTTATTCAATTTACAACACTGAGAAAATTAGTATGAGGAAGATCATTCTAGGCACTTGGGCCCAGGACCAACACCTAGTCCCCAGGTCCCAAACAGTACTGACATGGAAGGATTACTGGTGTTCCTAGGGAGAACATGACCAAATTGCACTTAAGCAAGGGCCAATGAAAGCAATGCCTGATCCTTTTCCCACTAACTACTGGTTACCTCCCAATAGCCTACTGAAGCATCTATGCAACTTCACATCTGCTAGTTTAGACTAACACCAATACATTAAACTTGCTTTCAAAGCATGGACTAAATGACAACAGTCTGTGCTCTACTTCGTCAACTCTGTTCTACTCTACCTTAGAGTAGCCAAAGAGACATTTAATAACTGAGTATATTGGACTGGATTTGACACATGTTTAAATTCATGCAGAGTACTCTGCAATACCCTATACAAAGCAGAACAAGGAAGCTCAGATGTGGGTGGAGTGTGAAGTCTCAAGGCAGGCTTGACCCATCAGCTGCCTCATGCACTAATTTGGGGATCAGATGCTCCCTACCTAACAGGGAGCTACAGCCAGCTGTTTGCTGCTGACTTCACCAGAACTGAGCTATTTTCAGGTACTGTAAAGGATCAGGACAACTATGTTTTAATCTATTGAAAACTGTAGAAGGAATTATCTAGCCAAAGAACTCAAAGGAATACGGGAAGTTAAAAACAGATTCCTTGTAATTTACTGCAAAGCATACACTTTAGAGAAGAATCCCCATTTTCATACAAGTAGGAAACATGACAAGTTAATTTAATTTATAATTTAATAACTGAAGAAATTGGTCTGTGCTCTAATGTAACTATATTAAGTGGGTTGATCCACATTCTAGCACAGTTACTTCAGAGACATTAAAAAGTGAGGCAAGTTACTCTGTCTCTGTATAATATAAACTATCAATAACCGTGCATAGCTTTTCTTATTGACTATCTTTTGACTACTGACTTCTATAGCATGACAAGAGTTTTCATTAGAATTCCTAAAAATCACACTATAATTCTAACAGAAACAACTGCTATTTTTTTCAGGAAGTCCCAATTGCTAATTTTATTATTAACATGAACAAAAAACCCTCATAATGTTGGTCCAGTGACTGCAGGCAACTGATAAAACATGATAAGCTAATGTATTTGCATACACAGTATTTTTAAGGTCATGTAAAACCACACTGAGAATACATTAATATAACATCTTCCACTCTAGCTTTAAAAAGGTGCTAACTAATAGAGTATTCCTGAGCTATTGTTTCATCTGTAGCTCTGACTGCTTAGCATGAGTCACTTGCACAGCTTCCTGATGTACTCCCTCACTGCACTGCAGATGAGGAGGGAAGATACAGAAAGTGGTGGAAAGTGCAAGAAAGGATGGGCTAGCCCCTGGGAAGAAGCAGAAAGCAGCAGGAGACCTCACCGTACACAGGTTCTGACTGCAGCAATCACTAGGTCTCTAACTGATATTGATAGACACACTACACATGTACATGCTCACACTTACAAAAATCTCCTCTCTTCTTCACTGATGGCAAGAGGAAAACCAGATATTAAACTGTCTTGCTAAAGCTCCTATTCATTGGAGCAACTTTCTGCCCTGTTTTGTATAGTCTTTTATATCAATTTAAAAAAGTGTAAAATTGGCAAACGTTTTTAATTTCTTGTACTGTATACCTAATTTAAACTGTATAAATGCCTTGAACAGTGCAACCAAACAGGTATTAAAGCCTCATGTAACTTACATGAAGTTTTATTCTAATTGCTCACCTCTACCAATTTATTTCTACCTATCAACAACATAGCTCAAGTTTAAGATATACCAAATGAATACCTGCATTAGAACAACCTCCTACAGAAAACTTGCTAAAGAGGTAAAATTCAGGGATATCCAAGGAAGGACAGTCCTACTGTTTTCTTTTCACTCTGTTCAGAGAAAGAACACAATTTGGGGTATATTCTAAGTATTTTACTTCTGTAACAATCCAGAGCCAGCAAAATTTTTTAGATAGCAGGTCATGTCTGAATAAGTAATATCTATAGAAAGGTATCATCAAGTGTTTTCCTCTTAGAGTCTCAGAATACATATTGCCTTTCCAATGTACATATACTCACTTACACTGAGGAAATAAGATATTTGCTGAAGATCAACAAGACTCCAGTGTTGAGTATTTAACAACCAAACAGGAGAACACATATTGTACTGGCAAAGAGAAATCCATAAATAAGTATTCTCCAAATGTGATACATCCTTGGATATGACCAGTAGTAGAGCAGGCAAGGCACAGTAATGAACTTGGTTACCTAAACTCCATTAATACTTAGAGAAAGCTGAGCACCCACCTCTCAGGAAAGGTGCTAAAGGTGTTCAAAGCACCACCCCTGTAATTACTGCTTGAGTGCTGGGACTTCCCCCTCCCCACTACCCCTTTCTTCATTTCAGTCTAGGAACAAACACACAAGATAAGTCTTTGTAACAGACTGCACTGGAATATCTGGCATCTTGTAATTCATGTTTGCTAAATAACATGCATGCAGAGATATCTTAATAATAAATGCACCAGATGTTTGCTATCTTAGGACCTAACAGAGAAACAGTGAGAAATTATGTTATCGTTGTGTTACAAAACGAATGACTCGAAACAAAAATAATAAAGGCACAATTTATGACACATTATTTTGTTCGTAAGCTGTATTTCACAACTTAGATAAAAAAAATCTTGCAGAGGTAGAAATGCACAGAGGTAGTGTCCTTAAATAACCAAAGCCATCTAGCAACAAATGAAAGTCTGGTTTCGAATATGCATTTCTAAATGCCTGGATGCAGGAACTGTTGAACTTTTTTACTCTCAGGATCAGATTAAGTCCCCATAGACATGAACATGAGGGACAATACAACCCATCCTGGTGATCCTAAAATGTGCATGCAATATCCAAACTGGCATGTTCAGTGCAGCCAGCATTCTCAAAAAAAGTGCATAGGTCTAGAAACAGGTTTAAAGAAATAATTCTAGCTTCATCTTCCATTCATAATGGAAGCCATGTCTGAAAGTTTGTTTCATTTTCCTTTCTCAGGTCACAGAAATCAATGACAGAAGCCAGCCATGTCAGAGTAAGATATTCTTCCAAACTTGTGACTCAGACACTGGAGAAAAACACAGCTACAATTTCCACAGTTTGTTTTCAAATATCTCACAGAAGAACGAAGCCCAGGTTATTGTTAAAGTGACATTGTCAAGAATGGCAGACCTAAATTAGACTTGCCTGACGAGATCTGAACTATCGATTCATGCACACCATATTTTAGCAATGAAATATACAACTCCAGCTCCTTGAAGTGTTTCTGAAAACAACATTTTCTACAATCTCAGTATCTTCCTGCCTGTTTGAAAGACAAAAGTTCTATATAAATGGCAACAAACACATTCAGATCCACATTCATAATGAGAGAGTATCACCTTGTCAGGTTTGTCGACCTCACATTAATAGCAGTTTGGAGTTTACAGATTTCTCAAGCCAGATAAAGTATCACTATATTGAAAAGAGTCCAGTTTAAAGCATAGAACAGCTTTTTTCTTTTGTTGCATATTTGGGAGGGAATTTAGCATGCATGTGTGAAGGGGCCCACTTGACTGGGTGACTAACTATACTGTAGTTTTTATGTGGGGAGGAAGGACTTTTTTTGTAAGTCATCAGAACAGATTAATACATTCCTTTGGGGGGTTCCTCCCTACCATTTCTTTACTTAAGAGATACATTTTAAATACAGACTAAAAACTTTTTCCTTCTATACAGAGATACTTACAATAGAAAGAAATCCACTTACAGCCACAAATAGCAGCAACATTTCTGGTGATTCTGAAATGCCAAAAGAAATGCTATTTTCTGCATAAAAGTTGCAAGAGTAAGTTCCACACAGTTGTGTAATATTGAAAAGGCATTTAGGTAGCCATGGGACCAATACATAAACATCTAAGGAAAAACACACCTCTAAGATTTAACCTCACTTTGAAATCACACAGTTCATCCGAGAATACTGTTTGGACTAAAATTTTAATAGCCTATCTCTATGCAGAGACAACGCTATGCAGGCTTCTGCAGGATTCTGTGAATGATGTTCAGTATAAGAAAAACAGTACTTCCAAAGGGTCCTTAAAAGCCATCAGCCTTGAAACTGAAGATATCACCCATTTTATATTCCTTCTTCCAAAAGAGGGAACAGGCAGAGTAACATATGTTGCAAGTCAGATTCACCACATGAAATGACAATTTCATTTACATAAACCCACCATTATAAGGTTTTAATTAGCACTAATGATTGTTAGACCCACAGTGAAATCAAAAATATAGTAGAAAGTGAGGAAATACAAGTAGAGAAAGTGTAATATGCACTGCAGAACATTCTTTCCTTATTTGACAGGTATAGTTCAGTTTTTACTATATTCCATAGCATGATCTGAAGTATTTTGCAGTTCTTTTTTTTTTTAAAGGGTAATCAAGTTCTAGTACCATTATTACAGTAATCTGTATGCTGTAAGAGTCTCCATTAAATTCCTGCTGGCAATCATTTAAGACCACTATATTTTGTTTATACAATACCAGATAAAACACTACTTGGGATGAACCTGATAGATTTAAAACTCCATTCCTCTTGCCCCTGAGCAGCTCAAGTTTGTGGCTTTTCAGTAGGTAATTTCAAAGTCATCACTTTGAGTTGCTAGAGAAGGCTGAGACTCAGGTCTGATGAGAGAGACTATACAGCAGTATGTGATCCTGTATTCTTCTCTTGGGCACTTTAAGCAGACTTCTTGAGATCCAGCTGTAGCTGTTCTCTGGGAAGGGGGATGTTGTCCAAGACAGCTGAGGCCATCTAGTAGTTCACTAAAGGAGTCTCCTCTTCCTTCCTCCCAGCCACACTGCACTCTGGACTCAAACCTTTTCATAAGTCAATTTGATTCATTAAAACAACAATTTTCTCACTGGAGAGTTTTCTGCCAGTCTAGTTGTTTTGGTCAGGTCAGCGCAGGCAGGCAGGCAACAAAGGCAAACTGTGTCCTTTGAATTTGGTCTACTCTGTCTTTCAAGACTTAAAAAAAAAAATAGTCAAGCCCGGAATTTAAAGTACTCTACACCTGTTGATGTAGGCACCTGAATATTGCTGTTGACTTGAAAAGTTTCTCATAAGTTCAGTGAAGGTCTTGCATACAAGAATTGTACGCATGACTTAAAGGTTTTGATTTTACAAGGACTTGGTCTGCCTTAAAATACAGTGACCACCAGGTTTTACCTACAATTGTCCTGGAAAACAAATGTAGGTCCTCAAGGTTTCAAGCTGTTGCATAGTAAGTTCAGAAACAAGAGGAAGGGTTTACAAGTACTAGCAACCAGGGACAGTTTGCCTTCTCCCTCCTCTTTACATTTTTTAAGCCTGTAAAGACACCAATTCATATCAGACACATCCTCCTCTCTTGACAACACAGAACAGAGGAATAAATCCACAGAGAAAGACAGGTATTACATTTTGATTATCTTACTCCCACGGTGGTTTTACAGTGTTATAATCCTGCTGACTTGCATTCCATTCTCTTTGCATTTAGTAAAATTACAGTCATAAAACTCATGTCATTGCCAAACATAGCAGACTTTAACATACTATACTCTGTGTTTTAAGAGTGAGAAGCATATATTTCAGTCTTCTTTCCTCCTTCCTCGTAGAAAAAACAAAACCAAAAATAAACCCCAACCCACCAATCAAAAAAACCAAAACAACCACACACATCTCACTCTGGGACACGTTTAATAAAAGCAAGGAAAGATACAAAGTGGGAGAGGACCCGATTTATTTAGTAGAACACCAGGGGAATGAGATGGTGGAGAGAGAACAGAGTTCATGTATAGAGAACTAAACCAGAGCTAGAAAATTCAACTTCTGTAATATCCAAGGATTACATAGGTCCTTCTAGGGACCAGCTGCTATATGCTGATCACTTAGACACTGCTTACAAGCTTCATTAGCCAGTCAGGCTGTCTTTGCTTTTCTGTGTATATGCTTGGTTGGCTATATATAATTTTACTTAAAATTATTCCCTGCTCCATCATACCCATCTTTAATACACACTTTAATACAAACCCATAGAGCTCAAAGGCACTATTTAGATATTTCTTTCCCTGATCGACTGAGGATTGGAGCTGAAGAATAACTGGAAAAATCTTAGTTTACCAGCCCAGAAGAGAAACCTGGATCTTGTAGCCATTTTCACCCTGTATTTTTCGAATGTGTTATCCACCATAACACCATGCTAAAGGCATTTAAAAAAAATGAAAGTTCTTCTTGCATTTCAAGATAAAAGCACATTTCCATCAAACTGCTAGAATAGGTTCTCTTGATTCTTTTGGTAAACAACCTATGAATGAAAAATGTCCCAAACATACTAAAAAGATCAATTAATCATTTTCTGCAAATGACAAAAATAAGCTAAACTGTACCCCCAAATCACAGAAATCTGGTTCTTAAGAAGGGCTATTAAGTAAAAGTTTCAGAATGTTTTGGACCAAGCCAACACAGATTCTCTTACGATTTAATAAAAAAATCCTGTGGCCAGGAGAAAGAGGTGGGCCAAAACTTTCCAGTCTTGTACTTTAAAAATGACAAAGTCAAATTAAGTACCATAAGACCAGCTGACACACTGTAATAAAGTTTGGTAAACAGTCTTTTTCCACCTTAACCCAGCTCCAGCTGTATTTTTGCTTGTGCCTAGTCATCAGTCTTGGAAGACTTTGCAAAGAAAGGCTGAATATGGGCAGTGCCCTTTGGCAGTGTGATCAGTGTCCTCCCAGCCTTCGCAGGGACAGCGCAGCCCATGCTCACACCACAGCTCACGCTCACCGCTCAAGGAGATTTTGCTTTTCCCGGAGCTCCAGGGCCACATGCTGTCCTGAGACTGCCAGAACAACCTTGCAGTACAGTGACCCTTTCTCCTGTATAGGTAACAGCTGTGCTAGTAAACCTAAGCATCAAGTGTTTGCATTAATTCAGCAATTAGTCTTAATCAGAAAGATCAGCTCTCATGCACTA
The DNA here is from genome assembly GCF_031877795.1 of Strix aluco. Classification (NCBI taxonomy): domain Eukaryota; kingdom Metazoa; phylum Chordata; class Aves; order Strigiformes; family Strigidae; genus Strix; species Strix aluco. The sequence continues at coordinate 15,131,337 of NC_133939.1, read as the reverse complement.
AGGCCAGCTCAATGGCAATACAAGAAGTTAGTATATCTGAATACAGAATAACTGAATTAAAAAAAACAAGCCAGTGCATTTAAAATGCATTTCTCAAGCTGGAAACTTGTTTGAGGTTTCTACTGAAAAAATTATTCTCATGTACCCCTTCTTAATATCCTATTCCTGTTCCCCAATTCTAGGCTTGAACATAATTTGATTTTTACAGAATTCCATCTTGAATTAAACATTGGAAACTACCATTGTGAAGAACCTAAGTGGTCACTGAAGTATAAACTGATTTGAAATCAGTTCACAAGGTCACCTGCAATCCAAGCATTTCCTGCATTACTGAGGAGAAGTAGGAAAGCAGTTTAGTATGAAAGGGAACATAAGAAAAATGGCTTCTGATGGAATCAATTTCTATAGTAGAAAGTTAGGGATAGGTAGATTAATGCAATTCTAGTCTTCAGCTGTGCAATGAAAGAAAAATATCTGCTATTTGCAAGATCAAGGACATGAAGTCAGCCACAGAAAATTGTTCTTGAAAACAAGTATTTTATTCGTGCACCTGCAGTACTGTCTTGCCAGATACACAGACTTAGCCAATTTGTGCCAGTTTAGTAACCTAGTTACGGTATCAGAGATCCACTTGAAAGACAAAGGGAAATATTGCATTTTCTAGGGAAAAAGAACTGATTTTGGTATTAAAACCAGCAGTATTGAAATAACCAGTACTGGCTTTTGTCAAGAACAGTATCAAAAGCAGACAAAAAGCATAAACACCGTATGGTTTATGCTTTCCCAATGTAGAAGAGAATTCTGGAAAAACTGCTTCAGGAGTATGTCAGAGGGTTGAATTTTATTTGGAGCTATAACACAAGTTACATATCAGAAAGGAGTCAACAACTGAGTATGTAGGTAAACATTTAACAAACAGGTTTTCCCAATATTCTGGCAATAATCCACATCAATCAAACCACAAATCTGATCAGACTGAACTTGTCTACAGATTTAATCAATCATTCCTCACTTGAGCCCTAATCAGACATGGTGATGCTAAATTAACTCACATGGCCAAGGATTGTGTAGAAAGCTGTATGTTAATAAAAAAAAGTTACTTTCATTATTTACAGCTTTTTCTGCTAATGCATTACTTACCCAGTAGAACCACTCACTTGAGTGGACTAAGCTCCAAATGAGCAGGTTTGCACAAAAGATAATTGCTACTAAGCAGAAGCACAGGAGACAAAGCAATTCTTCACCTTAAAAATCCTTGTGCAGAGAACAACTACAGCCATTGCTGTAGTTCTGTGGAACATAGTGTTGGAAGAGGATTTCAGTCCTGGTAACAACTTTCCATCTTAATGGTGAACAGAAATGTAGAAAAGCACTAAAGTTCCAGGAAGCAGGGAACCCCCACCCTGTGTGGCCTAAAATATCTTTCCACCCATATAAAAATTCTGAATTAAGAACTTCACATAACACCAAAAAAATTTCTGGGTGTATAGAAAGCTTTCTTTACAAAAGTTAAGACTTGTCATCCTTAATTCACATTCAGAACAACTCTTACTCAAGTTGTCTTTTCACTGTTCACAGTGCCTCTACTCAGCCAACAGCATCAAATAAATCCATCTGTTTTCAAATAGTGGTAGTACTAGTAATACAAATTTCACAATTGCTTTGGAACAATTCTGTTAGCTCAGGTAACAGCACTTCCAAGTTCATGTCAAAAGGTTTCCTCAAAAACAAGAATCAAGAAGTTGTTTACATTGTAAATGTATTTGATTTACAAATTAGAAATATGACCACTAATCTGGTCTCTCAGGTTCAGTGTATTTAATCAATGCTGCCTTTATAAGCTCTCCTCCCAGCAGACCAGTTGTTTCAGAACTGATACAGATCTTAATGAATTACTGAAATATCAATAACTGTAGGCATTAATTGGGTAGTTAGGACCATGCATTTTCATAGTTCTCAAGCATCTCTTAATTTCTGCTGCTCCTTATGTAGGTTCCTAATCCAAATATTAGATATATTTGCTTTGCTGACAATAAAAGGATGAGGTTGCTTTTCTGTATTCTCAATATTTCATTCACAATCCCTTTTTACACAGTGATTCCACACCTGACAGAAGGCCCTAAAGCAATCATACACACTAAACAATTACAACAACTCATAAAAATAAGCAGTGCATAAAACATAACAGAAGAACATTACCTTAAAATACTTGACACCCTCGGGGGATCCATTTTCTTTTCACAAACACATAGTTCCCTTTGACATTAATGGGAGCTACATGAATAAGGAAAAAAGCAATAGATCCTTTGCCTGAAAACATATTTGTGCCGAGTGGATATTGGCAGCCTGTTTAGTCCAGGTGATTGGTGGTGGGCCTACCTAGAGATTATTTGCCTCCAGGCTGCTGGTTCATATTCCATAAAGCTGAAAACTACAAGTGTCATTACCACTCTGAAGATTGCTTGTTGATTTATCGTCTCGGTTCATTTCTCAACATTCACTTTCAAGAAAGAGTATTAGTTGGGGTATCCTTCCACACCACCATTTAAATGCACTGGTACACTCCAGTGCTAATTATAATACCACAATTTGTACAGTGTTGATACAATTCTCTGCCATTGGGAAACATGCAGTAAAATTAGAGATAAACTTTTATGTTTCCAGATCCGAATGCAGTCAGATGCAGTTAAATGTAGTTAGATGCAGCTCAAAAAGAAGTCAGAACTACTTTGTATTCTGCATCTTCCTTCACTTTCTATAAAGTAATTACACAAGAACAGAGGTAAGTAAAGCAAAAAAAAGTTATAGCATTAGCATCAACTGTTAAAAAAATGCAGCACAACTTACATCTACATTTGATCACAGAAGAGACCAACCATCACATCATACGCTTCAGGTAGTATGGTTATCCACCAAAATATTTTGGGTACATCTATTAAAGCTAGCTTGAATTTCTGATATGGAATCAAATGCAATAGCTTTGAGAAGGTAAGCCAACAACAAAAAAACCCCAAACAAACAAGAGAAGTCAGGAGGAACAAGAAATGTGTGATGGTCTAATAAAGCCTCCCAAAGCTCAATCTCCTCCAAAAGTAGGTTTTTTTCCTTCTGTCCTGTTCTCTTACCTTCAGTCCTTCTGTCAACCTTCTCTTTTATGACTTTTCCACCCATACTTCACTTGACATTATAGCTTCATTAGTGATACCTGGAAAACTAAACTTGTTTTCAGTCACCTCTGTATATTCCATATCTTCTGCCATTAACCTTACTAATTAACACACAAACTATTGTCTAGCTCTTTCCAGACCACTAACTTCTCCAAAATGCAACTCCAGATACACATATTTTCTTATTAACAAGGGATACATAATCGGTAACACTATCCACAACCACACAGCAATTTCTGTAGGCCTTTACAGTGAGAAAGGCAAAGGCTGCTTAAGATTTCCATGGTACTAAATTAAGTACTATTTCAGCCAACACAACTGCCTAACAATGCCCTATACTTCGTCTACTGTTTATACAACTGTTTTCCTCTGAATGGGAAATCAATTCTCCCCATATCACAACTTGTTCTTAAGATTAATGACAAAACCAAAACAAAGATGCTCAGATGAAGCCATTCTGACACGTCAGTACATTTGTCTTTTAGAAGACAGACAAAAACCTTTCCATTATGAGATTCAATTTCTTAACACAGCTAGAAGTAATTGCAGATCCCTTCATGAGAACAGGCTGAACTCGAACACAAAGAAAAAGTAAATCTTTTACAATTCTGCATCTACTATTAGGGACAGCACAGAAACCTAAATTAGAGGCATTTACAACATTGCCAGAAGATGTGTATCACAGATCAACCCTCTAATTTCACCATCTGCATTCCAATTTACTCCATGTCAAGACACTAGCAGACATATAATATCCATGGATGTCATTAGTTCCTATCATACAGTTAAAGAGCCATGGCCTTCTCTGGTCACTGCCACATGTCTACTACGACAGAAGCTTGGTGAGCTTGAGGAAGGACACTTTTGGGGATTGGTGCTCTATCCTATCAGCTCATGAAAACAAATGGCAGAGCCAATGTCTATCAAGTTCAAACGAAAGGAACTCAGTGACTGTTCTGAAAGAAGGAAAATAAAGATATATCCCTGCCGTAAGGCAACAGTGGTGACCCATTTTTAGACTCAGACTCTCTACTATATGCCTTTTCAGAGAAGCTTCCTCCAAAGTTATCCTCTTCTACACATTTCTATTTCTTTCTGCTTTGCACCAGCACAGTAGTAGAGTAATGGGACTCTGACCCACGACAGCTATTCCCAGTTAGCATGATAGAATCATATCAAATAGAAAGGCAGAATTTGCCCTTTTTCCTAAGTGTTTTTTTTTTCCTAAAAGACAAAAAGTATTAAAAAAAAAATCTAAAAATCGCCCCAATTTTAGTGGTCCACAAGATTCTTTATTTGTATTTAGGCTAGCATATTTCAAATAGAAATTATTTTTGAGTTTTGTAACTGTCATATTGCAAGTTCAGATGCAGTCAAACAGGAACAATATACCACCAGGATAAGAAATAGTTGCAATCATTTCAGCTAGCACAATCTGCATGCACAATATTGTGCTGCGTGACAGAAAGAAACCAAAGCTATATTTATTGATATAGAGGAGAACAGGAAACGATGCCAGGAGGAAAAAGGGGAGATGGGTGGAAGACCTGGATATGAAGTCCCTAAATGAGAAGGGAGCAATAGGGCATGGTGCTAAGGCACAGTGATTTTCTGGTATATTTGTAAGAATGCAAAGCCTCCAAACATAACCTATACTGACATGGCAACGTTTTTGCCCCTATAACTTGCATCAGTCTACAAAGTCTGTGAACTAAAGTTATTGGGCTAAGCAATAATTGTTCTTGCAAATACAATACTCTACTAGAGCTTTTGCTAATACAGATATGGGAACAGCAGAGGCAAAGCTTAATATATCCACAGTGAAGAAAAAGCTTTAAGAGAAAATGAATAGCAAATCCATTTGAAGGAATCATTATCTGCCCATAGATATTTATCAAAGAGAGAGATCAAAGCAGTAAAGTTAATTCATCATTAATTGTCTGCCAAGTTTCTTACAACCACAGAGTAGCCATTGTTAAGAGATGGTTATTAGATATCGGTTATCTTCCCAAATTCAGAACTGGAAATAAATCCATTGCCTCCAGTCACAGTGAGGTAACTGTTGGCCTTTTGAAAGGTAACTCTGCTTATCTCTGGGTGCATACTATAATGTAAAGAATTCTCCAATATTTTGAAACAAAAAACCAACACAGGGACAACATGAGGTTGTAATCTCAGAACACAAAGCAATTTTTAGTTTGCAAGCAGTTTCTGAACTTTACATTTTTATACTGTCACCTTGATGTACTCACCCACTGCCTGCCAAGCCACTTCAGTAAGAATTATTTCTATTATGTCCCTGCAAACAGATACTGCTCTAGCAGCCAGAGAAAGAGAAAAACCACACCATATAGAAGGCCTTATCCCATTCTCACATCCCATCAATACAAGATATAAGGCTAAAAGGATGTGACATCCAGGCAAAAACAGTTATAGATTTAAAGCCAAGTTTCTGAAATCCACAAACTACAGTGTTAATTAATATTTGCAGATACAAACACAGACATAAAATATAGAGAAAGGCCAATCTTTTAAATGAGTGGAGATAGACAAGCTTCAAAGTGCAACAAAGTAACAAACTTACTATGTTTATTCACTCCTCACACAAATATCTGTAGAAACATGTCAAAATACTAGCAAGATTTAAGAGTAACATGAACCATCTTGATAATTGCATTTTGCTGTGCACAAGTATTTTGTAGATCTGTAAATCATTTCTTGCAATCATATACTCTTGCCTGGAGGCTCGGCCTCTCCAAGAAGAGCTCACAATTCAGTTCTTAAAAACATACCATCCTGAGACCAGACAGACAATGGACATCTCACATGTATTAGAGCTCTCTACTGACTTTAATTATGGGCCAAAATTCCTAATGACACAGTACTGCCTACTGAAATGAAGATGATATATTGATTACAGCCACCAAGGACTTTGCAATTATGGGAATTTTTCCTAGGATAAAGAAATGGAGGGAGAAAAAAAAAAGGAGGATTCAATGGGTCACAAAGAATCACTCTCACAAGAAAAACAATATCATGTTTTCCCCTCTTTCCTTCCAGAAGAGGATGAAAAATAAAACCATTATTCTTATTTCAGTAACTGTAGCATATGCCTTTACAGAATAATCCCTTGTGTGCATCGACATTTTATTAGGCAAGAAACATTCCAGAAGAGAGCAAGAACATCCAGTGAAAATAAGGGGTCACAGTGGGGTAACTTTTATTGGACACGTTTGTTATATCCTAAAGGCACTGAAGCAGTTAAGGTTTTTAAAAGCCTTTCAGTCCTGTCATTATTTACAGGAACTCATTTCCCTTCCCCTTGCATTGCAAACCCCGAAACAAGCAACTATCAAGTCCATGACCCTCTAAGATAAGGAAGTACAGATCTGATATCTCCCAGATGCAGATAACCTTTTGTAAATATTTAGGGAGTGTCCTTTGACTCATATGCTGTGATTTTGCTGGACCACAGCAAGAGACTACAAGGAATCATGTGCTCAGGGATAAATGAAACCATTTCTCTTGCACATAAATGGGGGTTTCATCCCTTTCTGTCACCGCTGAGCAAGAGCAGAGTTCACAAAGAAATTACTACAGTTGAAAGATAAGCTTTTCCCCTGATGTAAACCCCAAATCTAGCTAGATTAATCTGCACAGGCGTTCCATGTTCAATGCTTGTTATTATGTCTCCAAGACTCTTAATCTGCAAATTTCATAAGCAATTCTTTCTCCAGACCAGTTCTTTGTTAGAGCTTTTTTTTAAAAAATAAAGCTGGAAACAAATAGGAAAGTCACTGCTGATAAAGTGTGTAGATGATTGAGCAATTCGAGTAGTACTAAATATTGAGAAGGGTAGGCTAGCCATAAAAACAAACCAGTTTAGTTGGGAAGTTAAAGCTATTCGCAGACAAACACAAGGTCAGACATTTGGTAAAGAAATTCAGAATAGGGGACTGGATCCTGGAAAGCAATATCTGAAAAAACATGCAAGCAACAGATTGGGCATACTTCTGCATACAGGATTCTGGTCCCATGAAGAGACAGACTGGAACTGGTGAAAGCATCTCAAAACCAGAGCTGAAGTCTGGTTTTTTTTCATGGTGCACTCTATTACTATTTTTTTTAACCAAGAATACATTTCTGAAATGTACTTAAAAAAATAAATAAGTCTGAAAAATAATCAAGGCCCTGATTCAGCTGTATTTTAATATGTGTCTAAACCTCAATAAACTACACTGTGAGATGCAGCTAAATGTTTTCCTGTTCTAGAGTCTTCAGGCATGATTCTGGCATTGTAATTTTTAAAGCAAGCTATTTTCTCTACAATTCAAGCACGACATGCTTCTTTTAGACAAAAAGAGAACTGCTGTCCACAGACTCAAAAGGCCCATTGAGCTTAGCATAAATAGCTTGCAGCTCCAAAACAAGGTCCCACTTTTGCCAGAGCAGACCATGGCAATGCCAACAGGTCAACATACTCTTCCTGAAAAATACATCCCATTCAGCTCAGTATTTTCAATATTTCTTTTGTCTCCCATGAAAAACAGAAAAAGTATTTGTCTACAAATATGCGATGTTGTTAACAGCCTTATACAGAATTCTGCATGAAAAGTAAGAATTGCTACTTGCATGTAGCTCTCAGTACATTTTTTTTTAAATAAGAGGGTTTTTAGCCTTTTTAAATCATATATAAACTTATCAGACTATTTTCTGTAATGAGTGTTCTCATTCTTTTCATTCACATTAAAGGCCACATGCACAGCTAACAAAGGAAAATAAGCAGTAAATGCCTACAGAGCTGCAGCAGGGGAGGGGGCAACACATTTTTCCCTAAACCTTCATCAAAATGAAACAACCAACTCATGCTATTCAGATCCTATACTTAGACTGGCCTGTTAGAACACATTATCAAATACAATTTCAACATTGTATCTTCGAGGTCAAGTTCTGCATGGCCCCCTTGCAAGTTGTGGTCAGTTGACCCTGGCTGGATGCCAGGTGCACACCAAAGTCTCTCTACCACTCCCCTCCTCAGCTGGACAGGGGAGAGAAAATATAATGAAAGGCTCATGGGTTGAGATAAGGACAGGGAGAGATCACTCACCAATTACCATCACAGGCAGAACAGAGTCAACTTGGGGAAAATGAATTAAATTTATTACCAATCAGAATAGGATAATGAGAAATAAAACCAAATCTTAAAACACCTTCCCCCCCATCCCTCCCTTTCTTCTAGGATTTAACTTTATTCCTCATTTTCTCTACCTCCTCCCAACCAACAGTGCAGGGGGACAGGGAATGGCGTTTGTGGCCAGTCCATTATACAATGTTTCTGCCTCTCCTTTCCCCCCAGGGGAGGGGCCTCACACTCTTCCCCTGCTCCAGCGTGGGGTCCCTCCCACAGCGGACAGTCTTCCACAAGCTTCTTCAACGTGAATCCTTCCCACAGGATGCAGTTCCTCATGAACTGCTCCAGCGTGGGTCCCTTCCACAGGGTCACAAGTGCTGCCAGAAAACCTGCTCCAGCCTGAGCTCCTCTCTCCATGAGTCCACAGGCCCTGCCAGGAGCCTGCTCCAGCGCAGGCTTCCCACAGGGTCACAGCCTCCTTCGGGCACCCACCTGCTCTGGCATGGGGTCCCCCCCGGGCTGCAGGTGGGTCTCTGCTCCCCCATGGACCTCCCTGGGTGCAGGGCACAGCTGCCTCACCATGGGCTGCACCACAGGCTGCAGGGGAATCTCTGCTCTGGTGCCTGGAGCACCTCCTGCCCTTCCTTCTGCACTGACCTTGGGGTCTGCAGAGTTGTCTCTCACATAGTCTCACTCCTCTCTCTGGCTGCAGTTGCTCAACTGGTTTTTCCCCCCCCCACTTCTTAAATATGTTATCCCAGAGGCACTACCACCTTCGTGGACAGGCTTGGCCTTGGCCAGTGTCGGGTCTGTCTTGGAGCTGGTTGGCATTGGCTCTGTCAGACACTGGGGAAGCTTCCAGCACCTTCTCACAGAAGCCACCTATGTAGCTCCCCCACTACTAAAACCTTGCCGTGCAAACCCAATACACAGGTCTAAATTCTAATGTACACAGCCAAGAGTTAAAGAAAAAGTGCCTTTGTGATATCTTAGTCAGTTAGGTTACATAAGACATCCAGCTCAGGATGCTTCTCAGAATTTTACCAGGAGGTGCAGAACCAGGTAAAAAAAAATTTCTTAAAATTTCATGCTCCAATTACAGTCATTATTTTACTAGGAGAGATATTATGAATATATGCAATGCTCTAAAAATATTCATGTTTTGTAGCTAAAGAACTTATTTTCAGGATTTATAACCAATGAAATTCTGACACTTTTTATTTGGCGGTCTTTCATTTATGCAAGTGTATTTTTAACTTGAGAATATCTTAAACAACAAAACCCAGCAAAACCCAAGATTGAATACAGCACATTTCATTCTTCCACATGTCTCTGAAAAGTGGAAGGGACACATATCTCTAATTGAAGGGTCAAACCTTTGCTTTCTATAGAAGACAGACGAGAGAAACTCAGAACATGAGCAGAAGAACCCACATTACTTGTACCAAAAGCGTGCCAAAAGCAGCAGCGGCTGACCCCTCTCTCCTAGAAGGGTCTTGGTTTTGCTATTATGAAGGTTAAATGTTTGTGACATTAGCTGTGTCATTTTACTACTTCTCTGTACTGTTATCACTATACACTGGCCATTCAAAGGCCTACAAATATAAGTATTTATATGCTTAAGTCAGGGAAAACAGAATGAACAAAATTGAGAAAGTAAACCTTTCTTTGAGCAGTTCAGATATCATGCTCACGGATTCAAGGTTACCTGTCTAGTACAAAAGGTTTTATGAATAAAATACCAGAGCTCAATGACTTGATTCACTTACTTTGACAGTCAAGAGTTCAGCTAATAATAATTTTTGAAACAAACACATATATAGGATAAACACAGTAAATAGTTCTCCTAGGAATCACAAGAAGTCTGCTTCATATAAGATGACCACAACTAAATCTAAAGAGAGAGTATAAAGACAGACATAGGACAAACTTCTAAAGTGGGTCAGAAAAGAATCTTTACTAAAAAATCCCAACCAAAAATACAGCCGATGTTTATTATTTATACTCTGTTTTTTCTATAATCTGCTATTAAGTCTTAGAGCAAAGGTCAAGCTTATGATATCTTGAAATGTGCACTTACACTTTTCCTGGATATTTATTTTTTCCTCAATGATACTAACCTTAATAAAAGGTTCTTTCAAAGAAATGACAACTGATCTCAGAAGACTTGTACAGTCCTCTGTACAAGCATAGTAAAGAGAACCCTGTAAGAGCAGTTTACTGGGTGCTGGGGCTTCAATCCATGAATGATAAAAGACAGACATGAAAGGTGTGTGTATATATTTAAATCTAGGATTATAGACAAGCACTACACTAAGTAAGGGGAAACCAAGTGATTAGCATGCTTCACAGCCTGTTCCCAGGGGCTTTCTTTTTGCCAGTGACAACACCAAAAGGTTAACTACAAGCTTGGCAAATTATTCTGATGGCAGCTACATCCTCACCACCATTTTCCCCTGGAGCTTTTCACCCCAAGATGTGACAAGTATCCATGTAGTTACACAACAGAAATTGAGCCCTAACGTTTAAGGAGGTCTATGAAACAGCAAAAGCAAACAGTTCTGTCATCAATCACCCACTCCAACCTGCTTCCTTGTTTGGGACGGGGCAGGATGCAAGACCCACATCTCAAGTCCATGAGCTGTTACTCTGTGGTAAGGCCTGACCTATGGCATGGGTCAGAGTTGGCCCTACTGTGTACGCTCAGGACTTTCAGACAGAATCTAGCACAGAGACCCAAAACATGTAGCTCTCTCCTGCCTTCAGAAGTTGTTTGTCCAGATTATCTAGCAAGTCAGGCATTACCCATGCAGAGTAGAAGATGCTCAGACGCATCGTGCAACTTACAGAAGTATCACAACAAGGGGATCGTCACAGAGCCTTCTTTCCCCACTAGTTTCTCTCTGCATGCAGTCTGGCAGTAAATTATACGGTGATTTTCCCCTCATGTCACTAGCAGCATTCTATTGAAAACACATCTCTGCACTGTGCACACACCAAGTCACATTACCCTTGGGGACACTCTTCACTTTTATGGATAGGAAAAAGCAAGGAAAATGACAAGGAAAAACAACTGCCCATCATGACAGCCTTACAAGTGTGTAAAGTTTTCTGACAACATGATTGTCATTAATGCACTACAAATCCTAATTAAAGTGGAAATGCTTGCCTTGTTTCTTCTTTCTTCCTCTAAAAGCAGTCACTATTTTCAAGTGCTGTCAAAAGTGGCACCATTTAAAGGTCAGAAAGTTGACAAAAATGTGAGCAATTAGCTGCTGTCAAGAAAAAATGATGGTCTAAGGGATTATACTACTAGGAGCTTGCCACATTCACAGAAAAATGAAACAAGATCAAATGAAAAAACCTTGATCTTTCTTTATTCCTTTTTTTCACATGTGACTGTTCACAAGAGACCAGGTCCTCTGTTGTTGTACTAGCTCTGGAATCAAACTGTATTTTTTTTGGATGCTGAATTACTACTGATGCTTTAACTCAAAAGGAGAAGCAAAATTTAGCAGATTGCATTTGTACAGGTATGTTTGCATACCAGGCAAACTGAGGAACAAAGAGGGTAAACTGAAGAGATGCAAGTTGCTTGGCACTGCCTATCACTATTGAACTTGGTCCAAAGACAGTTTTTTCACTCAGCTCCTGCTCAGAGGGAGTTTCACACCTACAATTTAAGTACAAGAGTGGAGAGGGTCTCCTTTCTGAATAGGTTTCCATCCATAGGACTTGCCTGTATTAATGGTTTTACAGGCCACAAGTTTCATAAAGCTCCCTACACAGTACTACAAGTACATAACAAATAACACATTTCTAAAGTACTTTGAGCTCTTCAGAGAAAAAGCAGTGCAACCAAAAGTTATTACTTGTGTGATATATTACCAAACTCAACCTGAACTTTCATTTTCAGAAACAATTTAGGACCAAACCATTAACCAACATCTAAGACTAAATCATACTTAGATATTACTGAGAGACAGATAAACATCTATATATGGAATCTAAAAAGGGAAGGAGACAATAACTATTGTATTTTTTTAATGTTACTTGCAGCACTCTAAAGATGTCATATACAGGATTTATCTAATAACCTTTATAATAATTCAAGAGAACGAAAAAGAAAGGGTGTGATTCAGTTTAGTTTAAATAGAGATGACATGTAATGATCATCACAGTCCCACTTCAACTGCAGTTACTTTCAAACATATGAATTACTTTTATTTTTTTAAAAAAAAAAGTAAAGCATCTTTAATTGGTAAGATTATTTCTCACATTGAGAACATGCTTCAGCACAGGAGGGAGAGAAGAATCGCCCCAAGAGCTAGCATTATAGATTTTCAATGCTTCAGGACAAATTCTGCCCTGCTTTTTACTAGATAACATGGCAAATAGGTTTTATTTGCTATATTATGATTATTTTTATTTACCAAAAGCAAGTCTCCAGATAGCTGCATTGATCCTGCTACACTTGAGGCCATTTAATCTAAAGAAAATGGTTGTACAGAAAATGTTTAAAAGAACCCAACAATAGCAGCAAAGGGCATCTTGAGGAGCTTTAATGAGATTTTTCTGTTCAGTGCAAGTTTAGCATTCCACAGAACAGATCAATACTACTTCTTTCTCCCAGATACATTGGGGACCATCCTGCACTTGAACCCATCCAAGAAGATCAATCCTCCCTGCCCCTTTCAGCTTTCTTCTCACCATTATGCAGCAAAGGGTTGGCCATGCAGCTGGCAGGAATGCCAGAGAAAAGACAGGTATATGTAGCATCCCACTCATTTCCAGTCTTGGTCTAAAAAATTTTTTTTCCTGGAGAAGAGAATACTATATAGTCTGAACTGGAAAGCATATTTTATTTACTTGGTTTCCACACATACAAATATTTGTGAATAAATTAAAAACTTACTCTTCAGTGTTGGCAGTAGTTCTCCCATCATAAGTAGGGCAGAGTTGTGAGAAAGCTTTTAAATCTTTGAAAAATTAAAATACTAATTTGGTAAGGGTAGTAAAATCCAGCCTCATTCCATGATGAAATTGTGCTGTTCTCAATTTCTTCACTTAATGTCTCCTGGCTACTTTTAAATTTCCTTTAAAATTTTTCATTCTCATTTTCCCATTTCACTTTATCCTTTCTATCACTGATACTTTGTCAGGACAAGATGTGTGAATTAATGAGTATTTCTCTTTCCCTTTCTTTAGTTGTAAATATAGTCTTCTTGAGTTTATAACCAAAGTTGGACAAAATTATAGGAGACTTCAGCTATTTGGTGTCTCCTCTTGCTTCTTAAAGTAGACCCTGTCATATTTCTGTATTTCACAATAAAACAAAGCCATGAGAACAATAGTAAAGAGGACTAGTATTAATGTACATTCCCATTTGAATGCAGAGTTAGGGATTTGGTACACAGTGGAAAAGCCATTTTTTTTAGAATCTATTTTTTGAACACAGAGAAACTATTCTGAAGTGGATTGACCATCCTTGAGCCCTTCTTTTCCCCCCCTTTGTTGTCATTTTCATGCTGTATTAATACAAAGTGAGTGAAACTGATTTTTTTCCCTCCCATACATACTGCTACCCCCATCTCCTAGAAAAACCCACAACACCAAAACAATAGATAGCATAGACACAAACTTAATTCAGAATAGTAAACACACAACAACTCTGATGACGCTGGGAGTCTCCATTTTCCAGCTGCCCAAGAAGTCTTATTTTAATGAGCACATTTCCTACCTGAAGACAAAGATTCCGTCATCATAATTCAAGTGTCAGCCCCTTTTAACACTTGATGTAGGTGGTCACACAAGATGTGAAAGCATAGCCAAAGGGTGTTCAAAGACTATCACACTGGAGGGTGAAACCTACTTCTGAGGGATGCATGCTGGCAGGGAAGGAGCACATTCTGTCTTCACTGTCATGACCCACAAACAGTGCTATGCTGTTAACCCAATCTGCCCACTGTTTGGGAGATCTCCTTGAGCTAAATAGCATTTCTCCATCCAAACCATACAGCAAGTGCAGTGAGAGGAATCAAGTGAGTAAAAACAAATACCAGCTGAATTCATAGCTGTTTCATAATGAAGAGCTAAAACTCACTGCTAAGAGATTTTGCACTGTCAAGGAAAAACACAAAACAAACCCCATTTAACAGATTTGATTTAAAACTATCCACGTCCTCATAGCATTCTCCATACATTTTTATTCTTAATTCTGTGACATTTTCAGAGACATCTAAAATGGCATAAAATAGTGTTAGATTAAAACATCTTCCTGCAACCCCCCCGACCCTCCCCATTTGTGCTGAAACTGCTACCCTCATTTCAGTTCATATGCTGCGTTAATTGCAGTTGTAGTGGCAAAGGCCAATATTGATCCATTAACCCATCTACCCTGCAAGACTTCACAAGCTTATTCTCATTCATACAGAATATTGAACAGTATTAAGAGCTATTGATGAGTGAAAACAGGGTCAAGGACTATGCCTCTGATGCTGGCTGCAATATTATCTCACAACAAGCATTTCAATAAGCTTTTGGACTGGGCAAAAGAATAAGTCTAGAAGACATCCAAAACTGCAGAACTTCTTAGATTTTGCTAATTAGGCACTAATTTTCAAGCATTTCAAGTGCTTGGAAGTGTAACTCCAAGTCAAGTGGTAGTAAAAAGAAAGTGTAAATAGACTTGTTTAAATGAGAACTGAATAATTTCCCAAATATAGCAACTGGAAAAAGCCCACTACTTTTTGTCTTAGCATGGAAACAAAAACATCAAGTCTGCACCCAATGTTCCTCTTATTGCAATGAAAGCTGAACAAAGAGGGCATGCAATTCTTGACACTTAAGGAGAAAAAGCTTTTCTATTGCAACAATAAGGAATCATCTGAGCCAGAAGTCAGCAGGAGCCTTTGAAAGAGGCAGCTTTTTCTGGACCCAGCTCCCATCAATTTCCCAACAGAAAGAAAAACCCCAAATACATGCCCCCACAGAATTCTAGTTGCCACAGGATGCAAAAACAGCAGCTCCAGCTCTGGATGCCTCATCACATCATTTGGATCAGAGCTCTGATCCAAACCTCAGAGGCACACTATGGGTCTCATAATAGTTTTTGAAGTTTTCCATCTGATTAACAAATTTGCTCAGGCTTGGGGATGGGGGGGGGCTGTTGCACAAACCTTTTCACTGAATAAGAAAATACTAAGCAGAAAATTGCATGCCTGAGTTGTGTTGTTTAATTACAACCAAAGTGCACTATCCTGTGTATGAGACCACCAAAAAAACCTCAGGCTGTCCAAACATGACAAAGTACAAGCATGCTTTCTAGGTTAAAGCAACTCAGATAAGTAATAACATATCTAAATGTTGACTACAGAAAACTAAATCAAAGTTTCAGACAAATTCAGTCCCCTAATGATGAACTTTGAGAGCTCTCACAGAACTTTTAGGGGAGACCAGGCACAAATTCAGAGCATTTCTCAGTCTGGAAAATATGACCTGTTCAGAGCTAGAAGAGAGTCAAGGAGGAATTGGGATGAGTTGGAGATGCCTTATGCTACCACACATTTCTTTTGAGCATCCTGCTCATAGAGCCTGCACTCCAAATCATTTGCTTGATGACCTGTAGCCAAAAGCTACAAGAGTTTGTATCCTATATTATACCAAGAAGCTCCAGAAAACCAGCAGCAAATAAAGCCCAAAGTTTGATCATTAACAGCCAAAGTAATAATGTAAACACATTTGATATAATCCAAGATATTCCAGACACATTATTAGGAAGATAATAATGCCGAATCATTCACCACTAAACACCTTTACTTTGTGTACTGCTATTTTGTAACAATTACGAGGGAGCAGTCAGTTTTCACCACTTAAGTCATCCCAGTTATATGAAACTGGCTGTACTTACATTGTTATCTATGCTTAATAAACCAGAGTGTATGTTTTTAACACATCTTTCTGGAGATGAATGTCCCTGAGGTCAGCACACTTGGGCTGGCTCACTAACACCTATAGCAGTCCTTCAGAAGTGAATACTCGGTAATTACACACATTGTGCAATAAATTATTACTGGTTTATCATTCAGAACACCACCTAGGGTATTTGCATCAATGACTCTTCCTTACCTATGACAGAATGCTTGTCATGAGCCAAAACCTGAAGTGTTTTGGGAGGTCAAAAGTAAATCACTTCCTGGGAGGCATGGGAAGCATTTATCCTGGAATCTGAAACAGTCCACTATCTCCATGTATTTCTAGATCAAAGCTGCAACTGAAAAACAAACTGCCCTGTATTCATAAATTATTTATTCCTATCATTAGGAACACCTCAAAGTGACCTGCTTACTGGAAACAAAGAAGGTGCTCCTTACATCACATGAAGTGTATCAGAAGTAGGTCACTCTAAATGGACATTTATTTTAGAAGTACATAACTCAAACAATTCAATACCACCTTATACAGATTAGTGCTTTGGCATATATTCAATACATAGCTACCAGCTTGAACATTAGCATCAAAGACTTTTAAAAGATTAATTTCTAAACCCAAAACTAACCAGAACGAGGCCCAGTCCCCAGGCAGTCTCCAAGCCAGCGAGCCTTTAGAAGCCTTGGAAAGCTTTTCCTACCAAACACTCCTTTTTTTATCCTGCAGGATTTAAAACTCCTACTGAACAAAGAAGTAGTAATCAAATCCAAGGTATGTAATCCACAGCATCTGGCTGGTGGGGACATCTATATCTGACTAAAAGTTTAAAACTTAAGGTTCAAAGTGACTCTGCATGAAAAATAGCAATCCTAGACACCATCGGCCAGGAGACAAAAGCCCCAGATAAGCTAATCGTTAGCCTTGCCGCTGTCTAGAGTGTTGTTTGTTCCTTCTTTCACAATATTCTAAGGCCCATGTTCCCTCGTGTTACCACTATTTACCACTTACAGGGCTGAGGTATACTCACCAAAAAGCATAAACTGCCTCTACCTGTAGATTTCCCATCTCCTTTCAACTCCTTTCTCTGCTGGACAATGGTTTTCCACCACCTCTCCTGGGTCCCAGCACAACCATGCAGAACCACCAGAGCTGGGGAGCCATGTCCCGCCCTGTCCATCCTCATTTTTCAACTGTGGGCTCTCGCATCAGCAGGACACCAACATCAATGAGGAAGAAGCTTTTGCTGGGATAACTTTGATACTCAAATATACAACAGCACTTTATTGATAAAGACTGATTACCAAGTAGGAAGCACTGTGAGGGGTGGGGTGGCCCTGCCCAGGCGCATGCAGTGGGGACCTCTGTGAGGATGAGGAGAGGCCAGGGCTGCCCTGCACCAGGCATGGCTGGTTCCATCACCATAGGGCAGCGTCGAGCCCAGTGGCAGCGCCGCTGGCACCTCTGGGACAGTGTGCGCAAGGAAGGGTCGAACACCAGGGAGGACTGAGGGGAAAAACAGTGTGAGAATCACCTGGCTGGGGGTCTGGCTGCAGCACAAGGTCACCCCACCACACAGGCTCTGAGTATATTCACATCGCTGGACATTGCTACTCAAAAAAAAAAAAGCATCCCAATAAGAGCAGGAGGATACAGGCTGAACCAATTTCTATAACAGCACAGGTCACCGAGAGCCATGACCTTTTTGGCCGGGGCCTACACTTCAGGGTTGTTTGAATGGAGATGCCAGCTGAAAAAGAAACCAAAAAAGCCTGGAATGGTCCGACTTACAGCCTGACCCTGACAGGAAGCAAAGGAAGAAGGTTTCAGATTCAGCACTAGCTAAGGAATAGGGGAATAATTATTAAAAGATACAATTAGGAGTACCAGCTCAAAAATTTACATTTGGATCTTCCTTGTGCTTAGGGCCTTGTGCAAACTGCTTTCAAATAAACAAGTCTGTGTTAGTGAAAGGCAACCTTATCACCAATTTTCCTCTTTAAGAGAAACAATATGCAAGGTGTTTCATATTGACTACCTATTTGGGTTAAAAGCACGTTTTTTTGTTTGGGTTGTTTTTTTTAATATTTACCTGGTTTTAAAAAAAAGTTAGGAACAGAGGAATAATTCAGGCACAGAAAAAACAGCATGCAAAAACTCTCTCGATTATTATCTTCCAGAGTGGTTGCAGCAGGGAAGGAAAATGTAAGCAATTTTTAACCTCTCTTAATTAAGCCAGGACACTAATGAGATGTAGCTGTAATATAAGAAAGAGGAAGAAGTCACTTATATCTACACAAAAAAAACCCCACACTTGTAGCTTTCAGTTAAGCATATTGTCCTGCTCTCAGTAGCAGCCCAAACACATGTGCAGTGGTCACAAAAGGAAAAATAAGATGTTGGTAGATTCAACATATTGAGAAAATCCCCAGAGTTTTAATTCCCCATCATTTTCTTCCCTCCAGATGCTACTCAGGATTTTACAAAATTAAGTTACATAAAAATGCTTTCATTCCTATGAAATAGGAATTTCATTTCATCCTATTCAGACAACCTAATATCTGTAGAGATTACTGTACCCCATGTTGCATAGGAAAACACTTTAAAAAAGAAGTCTTCTTCATTAAAAGAAGGAAGAAAGTACATTCCAGTAGATTTGCATCTACTGCTGTAGCAAAGTGAAGTGTCACTGACAAGCAGAATTTATATAAAATACCTTGTTATAAAATGTATATCATACTCATTTACAACAGGAAAAAATAAATCCAAGACTGAAAAAAGTTATTAATTGAAGAGAAGCCACATGATCAGGTGTGTAAAGATAATCTTGACATGAATCCAGTTATCTTCTATTGTATAATTTAAATTGAATTCCTTTCATAGAAAGCCCATTAACCAGGTATAAAAAGCCCCATAATTAATCTGAAAACAAGAATGCAACATTAAGTTTCCCAGCACCTCAAGTTTTCTAATGAAGGAAACATTTCCTGCTGTCTTTCATCAGAAGAGAAATCTAATAAAGTTTTATTAAAATGTACAGTAACAGAACAGATAGGTTTAAAGTACAGCCTCTGTACAGTATAATGAGGTTTTGGCTCATAAAAATGCTTAGACTTTCATTAAAGAGATCAATGAACCCAAAAGAAATTAGTTTAGCAAAAATATACGTGTAAGTCCTGCAGAACACCATTTAACTGAAAATGTAGTTTGTAAGCTTCAATATGAACCAGGGCATCTTTCATAAAGGAATACAAATGAAGGAAACACCACGGTTACAGACCAATAAGACTGACAAACCTGAGGTGTTTGACAAAGGACTAAGGGGCAGCCCTGAAGTTAGCAATAAACTAAGTAAAACACATTTGAGCAAGGTCAGCAAAGAGAAACATGGAGTGTGAGGAACAGCAGAGCCTAGCACAGCCACAGCATCACCAGAAGGTGCAGGGGATGTTGATGGAGGGAGGGTATTGCTTCCACATAGGGATGTCCTGAACAGAGCTAAGAATCACATCTGAACTCTTCTACATACCCAGTTCTTCAACAGGTGTATCTGTTTTAAACTGGCTATATGCCACTGTATTGCTTCATAGCAAAATATGGAGCTCATGTCATAAGGAGACATACTAAAAAAGGAACCAAGCCTAGGACTTGGAAATGTATTTTCCTTCCAGGTACTGATATATAAATAATGATATATAAAAATTGCCTTTAAAGTTTTCTAGGCAATAAATATAAATGTTTAGAAATAAATATTACTAATCAAGTAATAACTGTCATGTTGTAACTGCTAGGAGTCCCTCATAGATCCAAAATATGCTTTCATCTCAGGACCCACTGAAAATTTCTGAGGTCACCAAGTACCTCTCTCACTCTTCCCACTAAAGGAACCTCAGCTGTTCTCAGACTGTTTTCACCACTCCAGAAGTATCTGGCAATAACACTGAGAATTATTTTTTAGCTTCTGTTGGACTCTTTGGAACTAAGGAGCACAATATGTATTTACACACACACAGAAATATACAGTTATCAGATTCCTTAAGGTCTTCATTGAGCTGGTTTTATATATTCACTTGATTTCCATTTAATGGTCCAACTGATACAAATATACTTTTCCAAATATCTTGCTGGGGTACCCCTCACTCCTCCAAAGTAAAATAAACATTATCAGTTAAAATTTAGGTCTGTTTTATATGCAGTGCTTGCATGAATATTGAGAACAGCCATTCTTAAATTATCAGACATAATTAATAATCTCCAAAAGGAATAACATTGCACAAAAGCCGCTTTGGAATGGCCACAAAGAAAAAAAAATAATCTGATAAACAAATACAATTTCTGAAAGCCAAACACTGCTGAGGAAACTAGCTAAACATGAGTCTAATCTAACCTGAGGCAGACAAGTTTAGGATATTACCAAGCAGCAGCAAGGAAACATTGACCTTTCAGCTGTATCCCACTTCCAATCTATTCACTGTAGCCCCCTTTTCAAAACAATGGCCTACAGTTTTTAAAAGTTGCGACACCAAACCAGAAGTTTTCAGAGGGTAATGTCATATGCTGCAGTGTAATCAAATATTTGTTGATACTCCCAGTCTTGGTACATGTTATCTAGGCTAAGAAAGGGTGGGACAAATAACTCCAAATACTCCTACAGCTATCAGTAAGACTTATGAATACAATTAGTATTCTTCTGATCACAGCAAGATTTAAGAGACATGTACCCATAGTCATGCAATACAAGGGGGGCTGGCATCCATGACAGATAACGATACTTAAAAAAAGATTACTCCTATTCAAACTGCTCACAAAGTTTGTGTAGATAGCTTAAGGGATAACAGATATACTGAGCAACTATGAGTGTGAACATGAGGCTTGGAATAGCTGTGCTCAGGGTTCCAGCCTCAGTGGTGTGCAATAAGCTCCTGGCTGGCATTAAGCAGGCAGATCTCAGCAGAGAGGAACTTGCAGTCTTCGAGGATGAACTACATTCAAAGGATTGCACAAAGTCCCTGAGTTGTACCAGGCCTGCATAACATATGGCTCTTCAGCTGGATGTGTTCCACTAAGCCACTTCGTTGGCCTACTGCACTCTCTGGATAAAATAAAGTGTTTGACTGGCCCTGTTCCCTCAGTCATAAACAACAGGAACAGCAGCCATAAAGTCACCTGCTTCTGCCTCTGCAAACCACGCAGCCATCTGGGACACTCTACTAGGAACCATCCACAGCCAAGTGGGGCAAGAGGCACAGGGGGAATCGAGGTCCTGGGGCTGAGCTGCTGGGGCCATCAGCCGGCCACTGAAAAGGAAGGTGGGTACAGAGGAGAAAGAGAAAGCCAGAGGCACTACACTGCAGAGAGACTGGAAAACTACAGAAAAATACAGTAAAGAAAGCAGTCTTAACCTGGGATAATGTAGTCAGCAGCATTCTCTCCCCATGCATCCCTGATTCACTGCCAGACAAGTTGCTAGTCAGTCATCCACTGCCTGGGAAAGGGTGTCTGTAGCAGCTGATGACTTATTAGTATTAACCACCTATTCATAAACATTTTCATCCAGTCAGACAGAACCAAGAGGATGACTATTGTCCATAAAGATCTATGGAAAGGGGACAACAAACAAGGGAGAAGAGCCAAAAACAGGTTCAAGATTGGCAGGTTTAATCTGGAAGTGAATAATAATAGCTAAAGAAGTAGAGGAGGATTTCAACTATCAGAATGGTGAAGCCATGGGAAGATGTGCATGTAGGCAAGGAACATGAACTTCTGAATAGCACCAGATGTAAAAGCTGCTTACAATGGCAGGTGATGGTGCTTCAGGACTTGGAACATCCCTTCTAGTCCTCCCTTCCTGTGAGAGAGAGGGTCAGGGGAAAGCCTGCCTTCCCCCAGATCAATAGTACTCTCGCTGTCTGTCTGCAAGACAGCTAGATTTCTCCAGGGATTTGCAAACTAGATGCTCAAAGTAGTAATTTTAATAACATTTTTACTCACCAAAAACATCTTTTGAGAAAAACAGGTCTGTTTAAAACAAGACAGTCCCACACTTGGAAAAACTGCTTGTTGTACAAACAGTAATTGATGTAAGTTTTACAGTTGTCTTTTTTTTTTGCTACACTAATGATTAAGCTGACTGCCAAAATATTAGCCTTGGGCTTCCTCAAGGAGCATAATACTTCCATATTAAAGAGTGTACTGCATTTTAAAATGTCAGTTAAGTAGTTGGTTAAAAGACTGTATTTTTCCTAGAGTTTTTTAAAGCCTAAATTTATCCTTAATTCACAGAAATAGAAAAGTGTAAATCTTTCTTAGCTTTGTAAGCACTAACAAAATGACTTTAATTTAGATTTTCTTACAGCATGTACATATGCAGCAATACATGCCATAGTACAATGAAAGTAAGAACATTTCCATAATTACAGCGATTTTGCTACAGACAAGTATGTACAATTTAACATGACAATGTTCAGTTGGGCACCCAATGGAAAAAAGTAAAAGGCTTAAGTTGCATATGAACACATTTAGGAGTCTACAACAACATGTTAAATGATCAATAGATACTCTGTTTATTCTACTGATTAAGAGCACAGACAGCTGATAACCCAACTTGGAAGCTAGATTCTAGTATGGTTTAGTTTTAAATCAGGAGAGGACATGAGAAAAATAGAAGACACAGAGTTATTATATACAGCGTTTTGTGGGAAATTGGGTTTGGGGAGCAGAGTTACATAAATTTTCTACAGTGCTGCAAGATGCATTATTCCACTCTTTGGTACACAGAACAGCAGGATAAAGCAGTCAGGAGAATGCTACAGTTTGAGATATACCCCAAATATAGCAATATGTACTCTATACTTTTCAAAAAATAATAAAAAAAAACCCAAAACCTAAAGGAGTATGGCTGTCTATTCACAAAGATTCAGAACTTTAGAAACTTCAAGTTCATGTTATTTTGCTCTCTAGTTCATTCAAATCTAGGATCAGATACAGATTAACTCTAAAAACCAGGGAGAAAAGATATTTCCCTCCCCCCCCCCCCCAATCTCTCCCTCCAATTAAGTATTTCCCCATCACACAACACAGAATATCCCCCTACAGTCATTAAAGCCCATCTAGGGATGCATACTATGTATTTGGGTTTTTCTGAGACCACCAGAATAACATTTCACATTATGAGATCCCATATTCCACCCCACTCCCCCACCTTCTTTAAAAGCCACATAAATAAATTGAGATTCATTTGACCTAGACAGCACAAGACACCCAATGCAGCAGCCAGGACTGGCTCCATGTGCACAGTCTGCTGAGACCTACGGAGCGTTGAGACCAAGGGTGCAGCCAGAGCACCCTCAGGCACCCTCCAGCAAGGCCACTCGGAGTCTCAGGCTGCACCCAAGGCTTTGGTGCAGGGCAGGCTCCGCACTTACCTCGCAGCACCCAGGCAGGCCCCAGCACAGCCAGCCCACAGCCTCCCCTGCCAGGGGAGAAGCCACACGATGCAACACCTTCACCCTGCCCACAGAGATTCTCCCTTCACAGCTCTACCCTCTCTCTAGCTCCCACACAAGAGCTCTCCCTTTTCAGGAGGGGGCCAACTGAGCCACCTAAAGGTCCATTAAGTGCTGCCCCACCCCCGCATGAAGGGAAGGCGGTTCCCTCTCACCTGAGAGCTATCATCACTAATCACATCCAGGGATGGTGACTCCACCCCCTCCCTGGGCAGCCTATTCCATTGTCTAACCACTCTTTCTATGAAAAATTTTTTCCTAATGTCTAGTCTAAACTTCCCCTGTTGGAGTTTAAAGCCGTTCCCCCTTGTTCTGTCACTAATCACCTGTGAGAAGAGACCAGCACCAACCTCTCTACAATGTCCTTTCAGGTAGGTGTAGAGAGTGATGAGGTCTCCCCTCAGCCTTCTCTTCCTCAAACAGAACAGACCCAGCTCCCTCAATCTCTTCTCATAGGATTTGTTCTCCAGGTCCTTTACCAGCTTCATTGCCCTCCTCTGCACTTGGTCCAGCACCTCGATATTTCTCTTGTATTGACGTGCCAAAAACTGGACACAATACTCAAGGTGTGGCCTCACCAGGGAAGAATTTTGTAGAGTAGGGCTGATGGTTGGACTCAATGATGCAAAGGGTCTTTTCCAACCTGAATGATTCTATGATTCTATCACATAAACAGGCAGCTGCGCTCTGCCTTGCAGCCCTTTGTCCCCGGTGTAGTGCTGCAGGCATCTCCCCAGGAAAGGCCAGGAGGCACCCAAACCCAAGGGGTTGTGTTAAGCTGAAATAGAGAGAAGCAGGCTCAGAACCAAGCTCAGCTGCTCTCTGCACCCTGACAGGCAGGGCTCTGCTTCCACACCTGATTCATATTACTCAGCAGCAGCCAGGGGCAATCTCCAAGGATGGCTCCCAGCCCAGCTCCACCTGCCCCAGGCTCCTCTCGGTGCCCCGAGGCACCCAGCAGCACCCTCTGCCAGCTGCCTTGAAAAGAGGACGGCTCACCCTGAGCCACCCCCCAACAGCTACCCCGGCAGTGGTACAGAGTCCAACTGACTGAAGGGGAAGGGGGAAAAGACTGTTTTAACCTCAGCAAATTGATGAATGAATATTTTATATTGCATCTACATTTTCTGTAAATGGATGCACCAAGGTGATAAAGCATGTAAGCAGCAAGAATGAAAAAAAATCTCACAAAATCTGGACAGCAAAATAACTTGCTCAAGGCAAATTTAATTAATATTAATTAAAATGAATGCCCAAGAATGGGGGCGGGGGAGGGGGGATTTGCATGATAGATTGTCACCTCTCAAGAGAACAGAAAACTATTGCTTGGTTCAACACACATGGCAGAAGAATTTTCTTCAAATTGATTAACTGATATCTTCCACGTAGCTTAAGATTTGCATCTCTAACCACTTAAGTCAATAGAATTTTTGACATTGATTGTAGCAACCACAGGAATCTGCTTTACAGACTTGCTCACTGCACATCTGTAAAACACCGTAGTTCTCAACGTTCATTTATTTGACCAGACATCCCCCATGTGACATCTTCCATTTACTCCTGGTGAAAAGACATCTAAAAATTCTCAGACAAAACAACAGAGAACTTTCTAGTATATACCCTTTGGGCTGAAAGTCTGCCTGTAAAATCTTAATACAGTCAATGAAAAATTAGTACTGAAGGGGATTTTAAGACATGACCAGAAACATTCTCCTGCCCCAAGGAAGGATTAACTGCTCCTTGATATTGCTGACAGATGCTTATTTCACTTGTTCTTTAAAAGTACCAGTGGCAGAAATGCTGTATTTCCACATTCAATCTGTGCTATATTTCATTTTCCCAACTGTTATTTTTTATCCTATCTAGCTGAAATCTTCTTTGCAACCTTACTTTTGTCCTACTGGTTGGGTTGCTCAGGCTATTCCCTTCCTTTCCAGAGCGGCCTTCCGTTCCTTTCCCTGAACAAAGGAGTTCTGGTTGTCTCTTTCTAGAATAAACCAACCTGCACTCTCATACCTCACGTTTTCTACATCTGTTCTTTCCCTTTATTTTCCATCTGATCTTCTCCAAGTGGTCCAACTCCTACTTGATATGCAGTGAATGAAAAATAGAAACAGTTTTCCAGCCTAGATCTTACTACAAACATTTTTCTGAATACATCTAAGTAACAAGTAATAAGTAATACATTTCATATACCCTAGCAAGCACTCCTGTATTTAAACGCTTATATACAGCAATCTCGGATTCTAAGCACTCAGGCGTTGTGCACAGTGAGTACCTTTGCCTTTGCCTGTCATTATTCTTGCAGCCAGATTTGTATGGCGTACCTGAGCAGCAAAACATGGTCAAGAATTGGTTTGGCTTCAGAGTGAGAAATTAGACAGTAAGTACATTGAGTGTGAAATCTAAAAACAAAAAGCATCTTCTAGTCTAAGAAGAAAAAAAGAGGTTATACATGGTCCATGCTGCAAGACAAAGAGATGCAAAAACAAGTGCCTAGAACAACTGAATGACAAGATGGATAAGGTAACATAATATACGATAGTAAGCAGAGCATTTTTTTTGCTATTTTTTTCGGTCCAGGACAAGGAGGAAAATGCAGGTATTTCCCTCTGTGCCTTTCATAACATGCAGCCTACAAGTTTTATTATGAAATTTCATTATGGCCTACCCCACCACCACTGAATAAAGCATACTGCTTTTCAGAAAAAGACATGTATATATTCCAGCTACCAATTTCAAAGCTTCCAATTGCAGAAATGTGAATCCATCTGGACAAAAGAAAAAACAAATGTGATCCTGCATAGTAAGAAGTATTAAAATTCTTTGTTACCTGTGTACTTATGTTGATCTCTTCTAGTTTCCCTTCAGAGATTTTAATAAATAGTATTTCACCAAGTAGACTTCCGAGCTCAGGCTGCATGCTAGTAGGACTGTATGCCTACCCTTGCCAAGGCTGATGGAGACACCTTCCAAAGTAGATACATAATAGTATAAATGATAAATGAAGACTATTACATAACCACATCAACCCTTGGAATATAAATTGTGAATTTGACTATGGATCAGATACAGCACCACCTTTTTTCACTTTCTTCTCAAATGCAGTCCTAGTTTGTAATAATTTTTTGCAGACTATCCCTTGTAATTCAGGTGTAGTTCATACTGAAGGAGAGAGAAGCCAGGTTCACAGGGAAAATGCATCAACATTACGGTCAGCCATCCTGTAGTAAACCATTCCTCTTCCACACCAGTCATTCCTACTCTCTCTAATTCAGTATAAACTATGAAACCTCAGAATAAAGCAGTATCATTATCTTATTCTTTCTGTAGGTTCTGTAACGTGCGATCAGTTTTGTGCACTGATGCAAGGAGCGGGAACGAGCAGAGCCTACACATTCACAGGTCAACCAATGCTTGAGATCACTTTCTTGCATTCTGGACATGGCAACTGTGCAGTACGTATCAAGCTATATTTCCAGTCAAGGCCCCGTGAACAATTAACAACCTTGCAATGATACTATAGTTCAGTAATTCATGCAGTTTCAAACACCTCAAACCATCTGTGTTCAGAAACATTAAAGCTCTGGTGTTAAAAGTGTTCTTATCAGCAGTTAGTTAATCCCATGATAAATCTAAGCAGTGAATTTAACAGTTTAGAAACAGAGTCAAAAGAAGCAATGCACAATTTTTATTTCAACACATTTCTCTAATTGCTAATTGGACCTTCCTGGACCATGAAGATAATTAGGTTATTTTTTCCTCTCATTTTGTGATATCTCCACTTTTGCATACACTGTGCCTGGGAGAACACAATGTTCCAGCTGAGGGAAAAAACACTGAAGGATGGTAATTAGAGAAAATAGCAAGGCAGAGTTG
The DNA here is from genome assembly GCF_031877795.1 of Strix aluco. Classification (NCBI taxonomy): domain Eukaryota; kingdom Metazoa; phylum Chordata; class Aves; order Strigiformes; family Strigidae; genus Strix; species Strix aluco. Next base: position 15,103,729 of record NC_133939.1, on the reverse strand, counting down.
TGACCCACATCACGAACATTAACATGTACTCAGTGAAGAGATCCCACTAGAAACAACCAATTAATGATTGTATGAGAAGTGCTTTAAGTTATTCTGCTTCTTGAAAAGGTGCAAGCTACTGAGCAGGGTAAAGTGCTTGCTGGCAAACTGAAAATGGAATTTGCAGACAGGTCCCACCCAAACTTCACATCAAGTTTGACATTTACAATTTTAATATGTCTGTACACTGAGAGCATACAGAGGAGAAAAGCTGCTCCAGGTATAGACAGCATGTCTGGTTTAGAAAGTGAAGAAGCTCTTACTTCTTGTTTCCTTAAAGTGAGGAAAATGCACTTCATTATATGAGTGTTTGAGGTAATGATATCTATAAATTTATTAAGATACCTCTATATATTTTAAGATGTCTGCACATATTTTTAAGAGGTGCAAATGTGTTGTTTGGCAGTTTGAGTACCGGACCTTTACTTGGGACACTATGTTTATTTCTGACACTCCTTTAGCTCATGAGTTCACTCATCACCCTTCACATCTTTCTGTAAACTTACTCCCCAAAACTAAAACGAGAAGGATGGTATAGTTTTGTCTATTTAGTAGTTCCTCAACTCCAGAAAGTTCAGCTTCAGCTACCTTCCACCCACATACATGAAACTCAAAACTTTGCTTGACCTATGATGTCCAATGGCATCCTAAAGAGTAGCTAGGGCTACAGGCCCAACCAGATACCTCTTCAGATTTTGTTTTGTTCATGTGAAAGTCAAGCAGCAATTAATTGTTAACTATTTTTTTGTTTTTCATTATTAGTGTTGGAAGTGTGGGAAAAGCAAAACAGCAAAAAAAATGCAAAACACACATTTCCTTAACACATGGTGCCCAGAACACAGGACAGGATGGAGATCCAGTGATTTGTGTTGCCATGGCACCAAGGAGGAATGCAACGCAAGGTGGAGGCCGCGCAGTCCCGTTCTTCCACTTTTCTCAAGGAATATTTGACACAACTATGCAGATTTATCTCCTGCTCTTCCTCTTCTCTCAAGGACTGTTTTGCAGAACTCTGCAGACCTTATCCCTCATTCTTCCTCTTTTCCCACAAAACCAGCACACACCTTGCACCAAGGAATGTGCTGTGAGATTACTCAAGAAACAATGGCTTGACCACAGTCCCACCCACTCACACATACATACTTAGATAAATACTACCCCGAGTTTGTATCTAACTCAGAGGGATGATAATCCGATACCAAACTGGAGGGACAGATCGACGGGTTTGTGCTCCTCACCCCCTCCCAGAAGGGACACATTTTGGTAAGATTTGTGCCGTCGGCTATGCTGAATTATTACCTGGGAATTATGCATGTGTGATTAAATAGGGTTTTGTGTGTAGTGCTATATAGCCAACCTGTCATTTTGCATTTATCATAGGCAATCTTAAAGAATCTGTAGATGTTGCATAAGAATAAACTGTATTATTCGTGAACCTGACTGCTTCTCTTGAATGCAACCGGACCTACACCATGTGAGCTGTTCATGCATCTGGTGTCAGGCCTGTAGTTGTGGCAATAATTGGCATACCTATGAAGAGATGAGTCCAGCCGCCCCTAGCCGCTGTAATCTCTGAGGACTGGCTAGAACACAAAGGGATTCGTCTCTTACCAAATTAATTTCGTTACCTTAAATGCAACAATTAGCCAGCTAAAATGCTCACAGATATCACTACCTTTTCTCCAGCCCAACACTGGTGGAGGCAGTGAAGGGAGGTGCACTCAGTACAATTTCACACCAGAAGAATCTATCTTCAGCAGAAATCTTACAGACTAATTTTGCATTACAAATACAATCAGGAAGACTTCTCAGCAATTTACTGCGGAGACAGAAGATGTTAATGTTGGGATGGTAACAGCTATTTGCACTTTACTCAGTAACTGCAGTGTTACGTGGACAAAAAAAAAAAAAAAAGTTTTGAGTTTGAGTTTTGAGAAAATATGCATAAAAGAGCCAGCAAGCAGAAACTAGTTTAATACTAACGTGTAACCCTATCAATTCTCCATCTCCAGAATCACCTCCCTGGTTCTAGAGAATCTTTTGAGGAACTTGGGAACCATAATGTCCTTAAAAATGTCCTTAAAAATCTGTCTGTGGAAAACAATCCACTGGCATTTTACTTCTTTGCAAAGCTCTCAGTTACATACCTACAAAACACAGATTCTAGGTCATTCCTTTACATGTGTGTTTTAGAGCTGACTAATAAAAATGACAGTCAGTAAGGTTCTGACTGAGAACTATCCCCCATCAGTGGCAGGCCTGAACTCAGTGGGAATGCTTGTAAAGTGAAGGACTACCCAATATTGTATTCAGTCTGTAAAGCTGTAATGTAGTATCTAGGTGATACACACATGATTTTGTCTTCTAAACCTTCCAACCTTTAAGGAGATATCATGAAAAATTACTAAAAGTATTTTACTTATCATTAGGGTAGAAGAGGCTAGACATATACCTACCAAAAGAGAAAATGGACTGTAAAATAAATATGCTTTTAAAAATTATTTTTCAAAGCAACAAATAGCTTCCATAGTTTTAACAAAGGAAATGCATTGTAGAAGCAACACTTTATAGAGTTAAAAAAAATTTAGCATGTCATATGATAGTTAGCCTGAGTCACACATTTATGATCTTACATGACACTGAAACACTAACTGGGAGAGAAATGTGGTAATTTAATACATCTTAGAAGAAATGTCTTGATAATTAACAAATAACATATTTTTTACAGTCTATCAGGAACAACAATGTCAAAATTATTTCACATGTTTTTTTCTAAGTAACTTGTTATAAGATCTATAATCCCTTTAATCTGAATTGGTCTGTATCTGTAGAGATAAAAGAAATAATAATAATAATAAAAAAAAGAACAATATGGAAACATAGTAAAGATTTCATTCAGCTTTCCCTGAAGGCTTCCAAGCAGTTTCAGTTATAGCTGTGACAAACTCAACACTCTAATGGTCCATATATGCACGTTATTTCATATGTTTATACTCCATGAAATTACTGGTAGAAAAGAAGGACCAAAGTAAATAATTCCTAGCAACCATGACTGAATGCAAGCTTTAGATCAATTATACATCAATTACAATTCTATTATTGTAGCTATTACTGATACAAGATGTTCATGTGTCTAAATAAAACCCTCTCATTGGTGCAATTTTTCAAGTTGTACAGGCACTCCAGGGTGCCACCAGGGAAAAGATAGGACGTAGAAGTTGTGAGATTTTAAACTGTGCTTAAATACTCCTAGTGGGAGTTTTAAAAATCTACTAAATGCCTCCTTTCATTTTTAGTTACTTAAATACTTTTAAGAATTGTATATGGCCCCAGCTACAGTTGATCTTCAGTTCAAGCCAAATGCTTACACTTTTTCTAGTGTTTGGTTTTAGTCTTTCAGAGATGATTCTTAACTGATAGCAAAGTGTATTCAGTAAGGCTTTCCATGCAGAACACAGGGTAAATCATTTCCAAAACTTACTGGAAGACACCTGGGAGATAACAGGGGAAGAATTTAATTGTATAATGATAGGCCCTGTAGAAAATCCATAGACTGATAGAAAGAGCAAGTCTAATTAGCAGGGATAGGTGAGACTGATAGAAATAGCAAGCCTAATGAGCAGGAATAAGTGATGACATAGGTCTATGCAGCTACTAGAATTAGAACAATATATGCACAGTTAACTTTTATATTTACATAGGTCATATACATACTGTACAGACTTGACTTCATTAATGTTTGAATTAAAATTTAAAACATTTGGGGTTCATAAGTCAGAGCAATTAACTTAGAAACATGAAAAATTTGGTGCCATTGGTTTGCAGGGTGTTCAACTCTTCAGTGAGAGATACCTCAAAATACTGAAAGATGGATATTTTGAAAACATCACAGAGAATATTTGACAAGATACTGATTTTTATCAGCACTGTAATACACTCTGCTCACTGTATCAAAATAGGGAAAAAAAAGTCTGTTTTCACATCAAATTATTATTCTGTTCTTGTCAACATATTAGCAATTAGGCCAGATAAGCATACTGGTATTTGTATTTTGTGGAACTAAAATGTACTATATTTATCAGCTTCAGTACTTTAAAATTAAATATTGACAAGAAAAGATGGGGAAAAATTATTTGTTATCCCATCTGCCACTCAAAATGTCAAGTCTGAGAAATGCCATTTTCCAGTCTTTCCTGATATGTGAGCTTCATCAGATATTGTTTATATTTGCTTTGTGATGGCATTAAGAAAACGTTCAAAACCATAAAGGTCAAGTTGTTCCTTTTGGTTTGTCAAGCTGTCTAATCCTCTTCCAATGGACTTGGATTTTGGGAGAGATGTGGATGGCAGCAGTTTTAAGAGAACTGAAAACCAGTTCTGACATTGAAAAGCTTTTGGAGAAAACAAAATTTATTACAGACTATATATAGTTGGTACTTGGATTTATTAAAGGATCATGCCCCACCTTTATTTCTCTATGAACAATTTGAGCCCTTTGCAGGCAGGAACTGCAAAGGAAACTATTTTACATCTACTTCCAAACTAGATCATCTGGGAGAACATTGCTGAAAAACTATCTGCCTATGTGATATCTGATACAAAGCTTAACAGAGGTGCGTAGCCCAAGAAGAATCTTCTCTTGAGGTCTGGTCATTATCAGTTTGGAGTAAGAAAATTCTGGCTTTCAGTGGTTGGCTGATTTTTTAAACTAAATTTTACTTATTAAAAACTACTTACAACTTAGAGCTGTTAAGATAGATGCCACTGTGTTGGAAAGGTTAGCTATAACTGCCCCACAAATTCAGCACACATGTATTGATTACACAGGTCTGAGTTATCCATATTGTTGTATTTTGGGGTTAAATACACATATATCTGCAAACCAGTATTAGGAGAGCCAGTTATTGCTAGCAGCAAACATGTATAATGACAGAAGAGTATGACTTCTGTAGGCTCAGCCTTACATACTCATTTGCAGATATTAATGAGGTGGAAAATTAAAAAAGACAACAGTATGTGGGACTTGTTAATTCCAACCACTCAAGTAACTTATTTTACTTGTCTAGATCCAGGATTTTCTTTGCTAGAGATCACCATGCTCCTGATTTAAATCACAGAAAGTGTGAAAATGTAAGTTATCGAAATTTGTTTTCACTTGGGGCTGTTTGGTTCATCTGTGAAGATATACAAGTTAATTATTTTTATTCTATTAGAACAATATTGCTAATGAGATGTGAGTACAATGGAGAAGGGGCATGCAGCTTATTTGATATTGTCAGATTTTCTGCTGGTAGTGTCATTTCACCTGTTCTTGAGAATAAAATATCAAGTAGATCTATAAAAGTTAAGAAGTCAAATTACAGTTTTTCTCAGCCCATTATTATAATAAAGTCCAAAACTGCATATCAAAAAGAGCAATAGATTTGTGTTAAGTACTTGTAATAACAGAAATTAGACATTTAAAAAAAATCATATTTATATCTCAGTACTATAATCACTTCTGAACTAATTTATAGAATTGGGTCCTTGGCTGAGCAGTTATTAGCTCAGTACAAAGAGAGGCACATGTTTTGTCACCATTAGCCAAGTGGATGGGTAACAAGACATCTTTTCTTTTCTCAGATAGGTTTTAGAGACTTATACACCCTTTTTTCATCTTCTGGGCAGTGGCAGAAAGTGTTATCACCAGTCACAGAAGCATACATCACTGGAAGAGTACCACAAGTACCATACATACCGCTGTGCTACAGCTTCTGAATTCCAGTCCTGAGCCCAATACGAAATCCAGTGAAGTCGAGGAAATGACTTTTACTTACTCCCATGGACTCATCTGCTTCATGGCTTGACTTTCAAATTTCAGTTTCATGTGACCCCTTGTGCTAGGCTCATCTTTGATGGTGACTAACACAAGACAAATGCAGATTTTGTTCTTTTTAATTTGCATGTTTGCTTTCAAATGTGTACATAGGTCTCATTGTTCGAATGCTGCTCAACACTTCCTATTGGTTTAGACACTGGGTCATGAGAACAAAACTGAGAGGTCTAAAATGGATCCAAAATATTACATTCACTCTTTATAAATGTATTTTAATTTTTTTTCCCATTTAAAACCCTGCAAATTAAAGAAAGAAAAAGTGCATGTGACATTTTCCATTGAATTGTAGTCTTTCCAAGTCCTACAGATATGGTATGACTTTAATGACACAGTTACTATTTTTTGCCTTCCAAGCAATCATGATCTTGATGGAAGTGACAGTAAGAGACGCTCCCACTGAAACCGTGTCTCAGGAGATAGAGCTTTAATGGAAGAAATTCAATACACCTTTGACATAATGAAAACACTATTAAGAGTAACTAAAATGTATTCATAAATGCAGTTTCTTTTCAAAAGCAAAAGTCTTGATATTTACAGTTTTAAAGAAAGAAAAAATATCTGCAATGCTTTACACTAACATTGTGTTTCCCCTCCCTGAAGCCCTGCAGATGCAATGTGACTCTAATGGCACAGCTATTTTTTCTCTTAGAAATTTTGACCTCAGTAGAAGTGACACTAAGAGATGCTCCCACTGAAATTATATCTCTGGGGATAAAGATTTCATGGAATTGGTTCAATTTACCTATGACACTGTGAAAACACTAGTAAGAGTAACTCAGGAATATTCATAGCAATGGCTACTTTTCAAATGCAAAATCCTCGATAGCTGAGACTTCAAAGTAAGGACAGCAAACACCACAGCTAAAACAGAGCCCTAATATATTTTGCAAAACTGAAGATGAACAAACAGGCCTGCCATCAGTAAGCCCCTATTATATTTTGAAGAGAAAGCTAATAAAGTTTCTAAAATTCAACATAGCAGAACAAAAAATTTTAATTCCATTCCTAGTCTTTGTACCTAAATTCTGTGGCAGAAAAGATCTCCATAAATTGCCTCTAATAAAATGACAATATTTCTACCATAATTACGAAAAGCAGAGGGGCCAAAGTGACTGCAAAATGCAAACTTAAGATATGAGGTGTGGCCACAAGAAAAAAAAAAAGTCACTGACTGAGTCTACCATCAAGATCACACTCTGTGGTCTTAATCTACTAGTCTAAAGATTACTTCATGCAACTTCACCTCACAGGAACAAGGGAGGAAGGACAAGACAGTAGCATTGATTTTTCTTTGTCCTGTCCACAGAAACTACATATACACTATGATTATGGATCATGCTTCCTGCAGATAAGTGTTTGGAAATTTTAGCAGCAATCAGCTAATGATTTTTACTGCATAGACATTAATGGAAATTTGTTCATATTCATAATATCAGGCCTGAAGGACTTTAATGAAAAGATCAAAATGTTGGTTTTGGTACACAACATTATTTCCTCCGTCAAATCTCAGATTTCTGCCACAAACTCTTGGCAGTAAATGATATTTCTGGAAAAAAAAAAAAACAACTGGGACAACTGTCAAACAGCAAATTTCTCCCTTAATAGATCTAAGAAAATGTGGAATCATTTGATGAAACTTAAACACCACTTTTGACCACTCAAAACAATATTGTCAATGAGAATAAGCTCAAACAATTTCAATCTGAAATTTTACAACTTGAAAATCTTAAAAGCAACTGAAAAACACATATTAAATTGGAACTATTAGGCAAACTTGCATTGCTATGTTCACCTTCCATTCTCATTTTATGACATGCAGCTATACTGAAAAGTTAGCATTTCATTTTTCTTGCAGAAAATAAAGTCTTCCTTTGGCACTAGCCTTCTGTCAGATCTGCCAGATTTTGTTATGCAATTTACCCTTAGCAGTTCCATAACTTCTGTGGTGGTATGGTTTACAAGAACAAGGAATATAACAGAAATGAAATGCTGCATGTTACACAATTTATTTTTTAAAATTATGAATAGAACTATTATTACCACAATAACAATAATAAAACAAAACTGTAAAAGTGAAGAATTGTAAATACTGTCATTGCTGACATGCAAAAGATGACTCAGAAAATAAAATCTTAAGCTCCTCTAATAAATGGGAGCTTAGCTATTGACTTTTATGTGAGTGGTAATTCATGCAAAGAGCAATAAATGTGTATTTTCTTGAGTGTTTGAGAATCACAGCAGTAACAAAGGTTCCCAGTGACATCTCTTTGGGACAGTTATCACCCAAATAAAGAGAGCAAGAAAATAAACCACTAACAAGAATGTAGGTATTTTTACCAGTCTGCTTTCTCATATTAATTGGAGAGGATTAGACTTTTTATGTCTTCTAATCTACAAAAATTCACTCACATTATTTGTTTTCAGTTAAACAAAGTAAAAAGAAAAAAACAAGAAAAAGAAAGGACATCACAGGTGCCAATGAGGAAAAGAAAAAGAAATAAAATGCCTTCTTTTAACCTTTTAACCCTTCTACACAGACTTAGATGCAGATCTGAAAGGATCAGACATGATGCTACTTAAGGACTTTATGATCCTCTAAACTCTAAGGTGAAGAAGACACTGGGGTATTCGTGGATGTTGGCATCCAATTGCTCTGCCCTCAGTTTGACTGCCCACAGTGCCAGCATGCAATTCCTATTAACAGGAATTAGCACCCTTGCCCCATCACATTCCTTCCCACTTTCTGACATGTTGATTGCTAGGATGATAATTGGAATCTTCATATTTTTCCATGTGTAAAATTCCTCAGGATCACATTTTCAAAGAGGCCGCAGACTGTTTGCTAAAATTTCATCAGCAGCTTTCATGTCTTAAACTCTGTACACAAAAAATTCTTCCCATATTTGTACAGATTGAAAGAGCTTGCATCAATCAAGCAGTAAAGGAGCTCTCTGAACTGTGAGCTCCAACAGCATCTGTTGTTTGAAGTCCACAAAAGAGCTATGTTCTTTGCTGTTGAGACTACGTGGGAAGTCATTGTCCTCTAGCTTTTCATGCAAAAGTTTGACAGTAAAAACTGTAAAAATACTCTGTACAGAGAGCTGAAAAGGTAGATTGCCATCAACACTGGAACAAAGATGAGTTCAGTTTTGCAATTCTTATTCCTTACCTTCCAATCCTCTTCCAACCTTTATACTTATTTTCTTTAAAATTTTATGACATTCTTTTACACATACTAAAATGCACTTTTATATTTACATTTGAAAATTGTCCTTGTGTACTGTCTAATCATTGATTTTGTGAATCAAAACAAAGTCCTTGGAAGGATCTCATTAATTAGTATGTCTTTGGTAATGATTTTCAATGTTTTTACCTTGATTTTATTTTATGTTAAAGAATACATCTGTACATAACATAAATGTAAATTTCCATAATAAACTATATCCACATTTTAGAAGGAAAAAAGATAAAAACACATACAAATATTTGTTGTATTACTCTGGAGAAATGTCATTTTAAAGCACAAAGAATATGATACAGCCAATGAATGATACCTTATCTACTGAACATCAGACACAAATCGCAAGATGCTTCTTTGGATTGAGGCCAAAATCGTGTGTCCAGAAAGTGCCAAAACAAACAGTCCTGTGCTTCAAGTACCAGATAAGATGTACTGTACAAATGCTGGGCTCCCTTCCAAGCCTCCACAGGTGGCAAAATGGAATTGCAAGCAAGCAATTGTCCTGTGGTAAGGCTTCTTTCTCTTTTAGTCTGCACCCAAATATTTCCTCATTTTTACCTAGCTCAATGGTTTAAGCTATTTTATACCATAATTTTTAACTATTTTAAAAAGAAATTATTTTACTCATAAAATATGCTACATTACAAGCTGGACTAAGGAAGAGAAGGAATCTTCCCATTCATTTTTAATGAACATTTTTGGACTAAGAAGGAGTGTGGCTTCCCAAGGGACAGTTCAGTGTTGCCCCAAGGCAAAAATTGGTCTCCCTTGGCCCTAGCCAAACCAATCCATTTAATGTTAACTAGCTGTTGAACCTAAGCAGGTACATGCATGTCCTTACATTCAGAAGCATATTTGTTGTTAGGTTTTGTCATTCAACCTCTAATTAAAACAAAACTCTATTTGTCCTCTCATCAGAAAACAGTACAGCAGGGAAAGCAAATTCCTGTAAACTTTAAAACAAATTCCTGTAAACTGTAAAAAAGTAAATCTTTCAGGAGTACAGGCTGGAGCTGGCTTTTGTCTCTCCTGTGCCAGATAGCTCAGCCTCCAACAGGAGATTGTTGGAATTATTTGGTCCCTTCCCCCTGTGCCAGGCCCAAACTTGACACGTGAAGGGGTTGATCCTAAATGAGTCTGTGAACAACAACTGTGTTCAGTCTCCTTTAAAACATTAGGTACCTTCAGCTAATGATGGCACATGACAAAATGAACAGTATAGAAAACTGCATATAAATCTGTAGCAAAACAGAAAAAGAGTCCAATTTAATTATTTCAGAAAATATTGGTTTCACGTTTAATTTGCAACTATATCATAAGTTATACAAATGGGTACTCTCTTCCAAGACGTCACAGTCCCTGAACAAGGATGAACAAGATATAAGTTGGAATAGTGTTGTTTCTTGTTATATACAATATTACTCAGTTCCACTGCGCATCAGTGATGCTTTACAGATAGGTCGTATAGTATCTATCAGCAGCATCTATCAGTGTGTTTGAACAAACATAGAAGTGTCTGCAGAACAGGCTCTCCATTTGTGCTGGGATCTAGATGCACTGCTTTGGTTACATCAGTGAGGACAACTTCCAGGAGTAATATATTATTGTATTACATTTACAGAAAGCCTAAAAAGTAATGTACAAGCAGTATTGATTCAGCATTACTTCAGAACAGAAACCAAATACCAATTTTCAGTGCAGCAGACAGATACAACATGACAAATGCTTGAGACAAAAATGTCACAGAAAACCTTTATAAAATGTTCTTTGTTTCCATCAGGGGCTTCTTCCCTCCTTCAGTGTTCCTAAAATAGTGAATTGAGACAGAAGGGAGAAATGTGTTCGTTGACTGTGAGGGGTAAAAAAAGCTGTACATATACAACAAACATTTAGTACATCCAAAATTATTGCAAGTTATTGTGGATGTAAATTAAATTATCAGGCTAATGTTCAGCAATGAAGCAGACAAAATGTACTGAAGTCATACTTTAAGTCACTAGTCATAAGACAGACCAACTCTTTCTTGATTTTTGCACTTAGTGTAACAGATAAGGTTTCTTTTGCTTGCCATGGGCTAAAGTTGTTGCTAACATAGCAAAGTGGCACTGGGAGTCAGAGTCTGTCATGAAACAGACTAACACTTCATTCTGGACTATATCCAGCAAAGCATTCAGCAGCTGTTTAACTTCAAATATAGTCTTAAATATTTGTTGTACTGAGGTATCTGCAAATAGTCCTAATAAAATCAGGTAAGGAATTACTTGCTAGTCATACTCAGGAGTATCAGAAAATGGCTGAGAAACATTCCATGTTAAATAAAGGTATTTCCTTCACAAAATCTTCAACATAGTTTGGAAAAGCCCTCGCTCATTATTACTAGCAGAGAAAAAAGCCACTAAGGTTTGGTAGAAATAAACTGACAAGTATTTGGCTTCTCTCTTCTGACTTCTATACCAGCCATTTGCACCATCTACAAGGTTGTCCTTATAAAATTTCCAGCTATTTTTGCTACCAGCATAGATGCACAGCATGAAGCTTATCCACATCAAACAGCCTTCTTCAGAGTTTACCAGTCACGCATTTAAATGTGTTTCGGTCTTTCTAATCAGCTTGGCTGATCTCTGGTTTTTTGAATCTCACATATATACATACACATTATACTGCTGGTGGTTTATTGAATTTATGAAATTTCTTTACCCTGCTGGACTAGCTGATGAATTTTCTACTGATAATTTAACTGTGGTAAGTTTCATCCATCATTTCTTTATTTATCTCTGGAAGAGAAAGCAATAGTCACAGGGTCTTTGAAAAAAGGTTTGTGACCTGACCTAGGCCTTCAATGAAAACTAATAATGAATTGATAACAACAGGGTTTTGCTTAGGAGTATGAGATCTGTCATAATGTGGGCTGGAAAGAAAGTTCCATTAAATAGCTTGCCAATGGTGCAATATTTGTCGTACTGATTGTTCCTCCTGCAGGAGTTATAAATCAATAGCACGTGCCTAGTTTCATAAAGAAAGTTAAAATTTTCTCTTTCAAGAAAGCTTATTCAAAGGATTTTTGTTATTGTTGAGTTTACATACATTATTTAATCATTTGACTTATATTAATTCTCATTATCAAACAAGGAGGAATTACCAATTCATGTCCTTTGTATTACAGCCTGTACAATCACATAATGAAATGGCACATCTAGAAAGAAACAAATTGTTGTTTTCATCCTCCACAGAGAATAATATCCAAACCCAAATATATGCTATTTTACCTGATTGCAAAAATAAGCTGTGGTTTTAAAAATTTCCTTTGACATTTTTCATGAATAGTTTTCAAAAGGCATATTGGGTGTCTATTTTACATACATATAAATGTTCACCTCTTTGCCAGCAATGAAATATATCTTCAAAATAATACAAAATTAATCCTCAATGGTACTTTCATGAATCACATGAAACTGCATGCATAGAACAGTATTTTCTGGGATGTCAGAATCTCATTTTCAATGCAAAGAAAGACACTGAAGCAGACTCTGTCTCCCTGCAGCATGAGACTGATCCTTCAGAAGAACCTCAGCCCTGAACAAGGCAACTACTAAGAATACAAATATTTTTCCAGCTCTGCCTATACGACAACAAAAAAAGTAAAACTTTCAGCTTGAAAAGCCTCAAACAAAGCAACGATCACAGTAATATTCTGTTATCTTTTGCACAGTAATTCACTGAAAGGTCTATAAAACAGTTACTCATAAAAGAGAAAGAACAAATAGTAAATGAAGCTGAGGTGCTTTTTTGGGGCAGGACCAACATAAGCCCCCTGCCTTGGGGGCTGACCTATCCAGACCACATGTTTCAGGTTAATCAGTAAACTTGGAGGTACAAGAATGAAGAATTTGAATATAGTTTCAATTCCAATCCTTCCTAGTACTGAAGGCAGTTATGTCCTTAGGTCCAAATTCAGAGCAACTGCGATTTATATAGTGTATCTTGAGATTGGATTTGTTGATTTAACTATTACTGAACTGATCTAGAACTGATTAATTCCTATAATTTCCTGTATGGCTGATATATTTATACATCGGTAATTTTGCCTGTGTCGGGTGTGGTCTTTTTGCTTAAACAGTTCTTTTTCCTCCTTGGTGTTTCTCCTGTTCACTATTTTTCTTACCCCCTTATTTACATTAATTTTAAAAAAATAAATAAAGATCAAATTAAAGCCACTTAAAAAGAGCAAATATATCCTATCTCAGCTCCTCTCTTCTTTTTCATTGTGCTAAACTAAACAAACAAAACTTTGCTAGTCTCACAGTACTTTTTCCACTCACTCATCATACTTGTAGCCTTATCTTGAATGTTGGTTTTACCTTCCTTCATCCTGAAGGACCAGAAATTAACTAAACTTTTGCAGATGAAGCAAGATCATTACTTACACAACAGTACTACAGCTTTCCTACTGCTCTTGTGTGTTCAGTCAGGAGTCTATATCTGAGTCTGTCAACCGTGTGAGCTTTACTGAGTACAACTGAGTATGTAACAAGGTGAATTTTAATATAGCAACTTAATATAGCAACACTATTGAGCATTAGAGAAAAAGGAGTTTGAAGTGGAAAGAGTGAGATCTGCATGTTTGGTCTCTGTGTGTGTAGAACATCATACAAAGAAAGCAAGGAAAGACTATTTATGTTCAAGGAAATGTTCCAAACAAAAGGTGCAGCCGTTTCCTCAATAAACTGTGCAGAGAAATCCCCTTATACTTTGGTTCTCCCTTCTCTGCAATCACCTTCTGCTTCAATGTCTACTGTGAGGAATATGTATGAGTATGTGTGTAAGTATACTTATCATTGTTTGTGGACTTTTCAAGAATGTTTTTGCTTACTGCAAGCATTGCACCTTTGTGTAAAGGCATTACACTGTTTAGTTCAAAGCATTCTGCTGTATTATTTGCATTTTTTGTTTTATTCAAAATCACACTCTGTATTTTGCAGTCCCTTTTTCCAGTATAGCAAGTAATTCTGGTTCTTTGTTTTGCAAACTAAGTCCACTGAGTCATTTTGTCATCTTCCTGCCAAAACTTCTATGCTCTCCTACTTTAAACAATCCTGTTTCTTCTAAACCAGGCTTTGCAGCAGTCTTTTAGTTATTTTAGGTGTTTCAATCCCTGATACAATCTGTCCCAAATTAGAAATTCCTTGAATCTGAAATATAAGAATCCAAAAGACCTGACTCAGTCTCATGCCTTTGTCCCTCATTTTGATTTCTCCTGTGAAACTTCTTTGGTTTTTATTCTGAGAATGCAATAATCTTTAAGTCTCTACAGTATGATTTATTTTGCTCACTTAATGTAAGCTGTAAAATAAAACTAAGGTGTTATTCAATTCAACATTTTAAAACAATACCTAATATTCATTGTTCTTTCGAGTTAAGTCTACTCATTTGAATCTTTATAAATTATCTGCTCCACCTGGGATGGCAATAAAATTTAAAATCATACTTCTTTTTTTGTAACACCCTTGCCTCTGTTTATCTGTTTCAAAATTTTTTTTTTCCTCTCCCTGCAACTACTTCATTTCTAGTGCTGTGAGGGCTTCTTATGTGATTAAAAATAACCAAATAAGAGTTAGGAGTTCTGGCACAAATTTGAGGACACTGTTTAACACTACAGCTTCTATAAGGATGTTAGAGGAAAGACCTTCAGAGAGCAGGAGGATGTGGGTGCAATTTCAGTGCTTCACCACTGTTCTAATCCTCCAGACAGCCTGATTATCTGCTCCAAGACAGCTAAGACTTGTTTCATTTCCCACACATCTCCCACCACTCTGTAAATGTTCTCAGTGGAAAAAAAAAAAAAGTACTTCTGGGATAGCCCTACCTCCTGTGATGATTGACTATGTACAGTTTAGAGGGTCAGGGGACACAGAAGGGTACATGGAATACATTTAAGGGGACATTTACTGTCTGTTAGGGTGGAAAAACTCTGGCAGTGGGAGGATAGATAATAGCCACCATAGGGCACAGTTGGTCTCTCTGTAGAGCCCATTGAAAAGGAATATTTTCAGAAAAAATAAAGCCATTGTCTTAGCCCACTTGCCAAGCTGTAGCAGCAAGATATTCCACATATCAATGTATCGTGTCCCACAGAGTCCGTGCCTCTGCCAGAAAAAATCAGCACAAATGACACCACAGCAGATACGTATCTCTGCTAAGGAATTTCCAGGTACTCACACTTTGGTATGCTCAACGCCTGCCTACTCTACAGCCCTCTGAAGCCATGCTAGTTACCATGGCAGCCATGCAAAGAAATGTTGCAGGACCCAGAAAGGTAGCCTTGAAATGCTGTAATAATGTCATTTACCACTCAACAGTAGTCTCCTCCAGGATCCAGCTAGGGTTCCTCACAACGCCCTTGCCCTCTTCAGCTCATTTTTAACCCTTTTTACAGATCTTGTACTCTAAGACAAGATTTTCTCTATTTTCTTTGGTTTATTTGAGTACTTTTTTCCCACGTCCAGAAGATTTCCAGAATCAATTTAAATGTAAGCAAAACTGTTAAGTACAGACCCTTGCCCTACAAGTCATTGATTACAGGGAAAAAAAAGAAACCCATCACTATTCTCACAGACTTTCTCTCCCTCTCTGTCACACTAATCCTCTCAAACAGTACAGGGTCAAGTACAGGCTTTGTATCGTACCAAGTGCCAAGAGATACAGTTTCTATCTTGTCCATAATGTTTATCTGTGAAACTCTGACACTGCTCTAATCTCACATGCTCCTTCCTGCACTGATCCTGTTTGCTGTCTCTTGGTCTTGCAAGTCTCTTTACCCAGGAGGTTCAGGAGGACTTGGGTGGGCAAACAGGTCAGGGTCTGACTGAGCACGCTTGGTACTGAATGGGTGTCTACAGCTCTCAGATCCTCCAGAGCCCCTTCCCCTCCAGCCCAGGCCTGGCCATCAACACCCGGAGAGTAAATAGAGTGCTAAGTCATGTCCGTTCTGGCATGTTTACCAGCCTCAACATCAGGTGCAGGGGAGAATTAGCTCATAGGTGGGAACTCCAGAGCAAAGATAATCTCTCACAGGTAGCAGTTAAGCTCACAGGATACAGTTAAGCTTAAGGCTTTATTAATAATGAGTATTTGACCTTTACTGCAAGGGTTCTGTCACTTAATGGGATTCAGAATTACAGAAGGCACTTTCCATGTGAGAGGTACACTTCCTGTGGTCTCTCTGCCACATGACAAGGCCTAGAAATCTCCCTAGACCCTTGCTTCTTGCAATATGTTCCAGACATCTAGGGGTTTGTGTTACCCTATTCAAAGCATTCTACCCCATAACAAACTCTTTGAATTGACCTCAAATGTCCAGTTTAGGCAGAGTGCTTCTATTTGTCTGAAAGGCAATTACTATTGCATTGACAAGTAGTTCTTTGCAGCAATTCACCTTTGTAACATATAAAACCAGCCATGGGATGGTCTGCCTTTGGAAGAACGCAGTCCTGGGTTCCCTTCCTCAAAAGCAGTTTGCATAAGTGCTGAGATAAGCTCTGAGCACCAATAGTTGTGGTTTTTGAAGCTGCTGGGGATCCAGCTCTTCCCTGTGACACTTCGGCACTTTATCAGATGAACATCCTGAAATGAGGAAGGAAGGACGGAAGCAGCATATAAAACCTTATGCTGCAACTTGGGAGATCAAGGCTTTATTGGTTGCTCTTCCCGTATATGATGTTTGGATGTGCGTCCACTTCCTCTACAGTCTTTCCTGTTTGTTTAAATTACAAAGTTTTTAATGATCACTCTCACTACTCATTTGTGCAATGCATAGATAGTACAGAGAGGCCTTGACAGCTTTGGGAATCTCTCTGTGTGACTGCAATTCAAACAGAAAAAACACATTTCAGAACACCTTTTCAGCAATTCCTGTCCCTGCTGTGTTTTCTCCCCAGCTATGAATGGAGCTGGTGGTATGGGGATAACACATACATTTGAATGACAGTATTTCCCTGAGAGAATCCAGTTCAATGATATTGCTTAGAAGCCAGTAAATACTGAGTAGCCACAGACACATTCATATGTGTGGCCTCTTATGCATCCCTAAGAGTGGTTCTGACAAAGGATTTCTGTTAGAATTAAATGCATCTTATTGCATCACTGTTAATTGTTTTGGTATTTGCTATACAGTTTTAAATATCGCACCCTGCCTTGTAATTAGACATGAAAAAATGTTCAGAACTGCTTACATGATTTAGGAGATGAAAACCAATACTATGCAGCTATATGACTTGCCAGACCTACACTGGTATCCTCGCACAGCGTTGCACTGGCAGAGAATGCCAGCTACCATTTGGGAATATCTCATATATGCTAGCTTGTGGAAATGGCTCTTTCTTTTCTAAGTCACTTAGGTGCTTTGGAATTTCTTGTCGACAGTGTTTAGAGAATTTTCTGGGTTAGAGCACATTTTATTTCAAGAAAATGTTAGCAGCATCTATTTCAAATAATACGGAAAAAAGTCAAATACATTATCACAGAGGGAAGATGAAGAGAAAAAATAAGAAACAATAACATAAGAAACATAAGCATGTGAGCTTTTAAAGTGAATTCAGTTTATTTTTTAAACTGAAATCAGTAGACAAACATTTCAGAAAGTTATTCTTTTTTCCTTGTTTTTCTTCTTTTAAAGAAACAAAAAAATTCAGGGAAAATTCTTTTTTCTTATGGAACACTGTATAGACTGTCAATAGTTAAATCTTGGGCAACACCAATCCAGGATAAAACTAAAACAGTAACTAACAAGCAAAATCTTATGCAGAAGACTGGCTAAGATACCAAACTGAAAAATAAAAGGAGATTCAGAAGATTTGAAAGAGAATGTGGGAAAAAGAGAAATTCAATACCTACAGAAATAAGTTTCATATTGCAGACTTGGTAAGGAACTGGGAACACACTATTACTCTAATTACAGAGGTGTGGAAGTGAAAGGCAGAAGTATTAGATGTTGAGACATCATAATAACCCTATGTCCTCAGAAAACCCACAAGGCAATACATGCCATATGATCACATATACTTGACCACAGTGGACCTTGTCTGAGGTCTGCCTGGAAATACCAGCAGAGTCTATTTGGCCTGCTGAGAATGGACAGATGAACCAGAGAAAGCAGGAAGCTGGCAGTTATCATAGCAAATTCTCCTTTGTGATCAGACACCCTGAATCAAGCTACAGCTGTTGGGTTTTTTAAAATTTCTGTTGAATTCCCTTTGGTTTTTGCCACATATGCAGAGGAGAGGATATCTCAAAAGTTCTCCTCCAAGATATTCATGAACAAGATCATTAACTTACTTCTGCAATGGTGATAAGAAGAGAGCAATGAGATGTGTGTCAGGAGATGTTGCCAACTGTCCAGCAATGCCCGATGGTAACAACTGTTCATCCAGCAGGATGCTGAGAAAAGAGCCTGCCTCTGGCAGTAATTAATGAACAGCAGAATCTGGCAGCAGTCTTCTGCTTGCAATACAAATCTGAATCCATGGCTTTGGAAAAGACTGAAATTCCTGATGGGTGAAATTCCAGAGTTGAAAAATATCACTACTATGATGGGTCAACAGAGGCAGAAATGCCCAGGTGAGAAAGCTGCATTTTGGAAGCCCCCTTCAAAGGCTAGAAGTGACCTGCCTGGGAAACAAAACTGCTCTGAATCTCTGAAGTCCCTGGGAGAAACATTTGAGGAACTTCTACTTGGTCTAGTTTCCATCCAGTCACCACCTAGTTTACAGTTTTCTAGATCATGTATCTTCTAAGCTATACAATTTTGACACCAGCACGAAGATCCAAATGTCACATTTGCGTGAACTGCTTGAAAGTCACGCACATCTTTCACTCTCCGCTCTCACGAATTTCTTCCTTGCGTGTTTACTACGAATTACAGTAAAGATTCATCAGCTACCAACCTCAACCAGAATCTCATTAATCAACAACTAAATACAGTATACAATACAATAAGCTACCCACAGTGTCTCAGCATCTTCCTTTCTTGTCCCCGAGTTAAAATCTTCAGTAAATATTCATGGAGTTTCTTGAAACTGCTCCTTCCATGAGGACTTCTCAGAGCAAATACATTCCTGATAATGTGTTTTAGCTCAAGTATTTACAAGTGTCTTCTGCTTCTGTTGTTGAGAATCAGTTAAAAAGCTACAACTTGTGCAACATCTTTCCTCATGGAAGTTATGGCTCATTCCAGCAACATATGTGAGTATGCAGCACTAGTATATTTCCTTCAATTAATTCAATAAAAAGGGTAATTTATACCAGAGAAGTCATTAAAAAAGAAAAAAAAAAGCACCAAACAGATAAAACTCTGAATAAAATTTTACTCTTTCCTTCAGATTAATGTCAACTTTTCTTCCCTTTTTCTTGAGGTTTGTGCTCTGTGTTCAGATTTATAGCAGTACTTTCAGTAGATTGCAATCTAGATTTTCCCACTTGTAAATTATATTTAAAAATAACTTTTTGGTCATTTCATCATGAGGATTTTTGTGGCTTCAATACCACAAGGGTTTAGGTCTTCAAATATACTTGTCTCCATACTTATACAGATCTTCTCCACAGTGTTTTACCCTATTCCCATCCCTTTCACTGTTTCAATTTTTATATTTATAGCTATGTTTAATTATGCATAATCTAGTAAACACCTTGAAATTCCCTGCCTTCAGCTAATGTTAATCAAAGCTATCAAAATAAGTTGCAATAGTTTCAATGATTTAGAGAACCTTAGGCACTGAAACAGTTTAAATAAATTGACATAGCACTCAAAAATATGTTAGAGTGATTAATTATTTCTAATACATTAATATTGCAAACTCCTTTTACCATTTCAAGGCTATTTTTATATGGATTCAGGGCTTACATTTTCATGTTATTTATTTGTAATAGCAAATAGAGGCAAATACTCAGCTAGTGAACTTTTATGCTTACTTAAGAGTTCCATTTCTATACTATGCCTGCCTGGGTTATTTAGAGAGCAATATTTTATTATACAATATTTATATTCTGTCATTTGGCTACTTGGCACACACAAACCATCACACTTACTGATTCAACTGGACAGATGACATTCTGTAACCTTTGAGGTGCTGAGTACACATTTTGAAGGGATTGTTATGCAATTCTCAACTCTTTCTCAATTCTATTAAAGACTGGGTCTTTAACAACACTAGACTGTAGTTTTTCAAATATTTTATTAAAGAAAAATATTAGTTTTATATAGGCGCACAAAAGGACTACCTTAATTTCAGACCTCCCCATATGGAAAAACTTGGCTTATTTGGTCTGGTGTGCCCTGAGTGCAGACAGTGGGGATGGTGGGGAGAGAAGGAAAGACAAACACCGGGAAAAAAGGAATAGGGGGAGTGACGAAATTCTTAGTTCCTCTGAGATGGAGAAAGAAAATGACCATTTCTGGAATGCAGAAAATTTAAGTGGGATGGAAAATGTCGAAAGTCATGATGTGCCATAAAAGCAGTATCTCTACTGAGTCCAAGACTTTTATCATCTGGTTGGAGTTCAGTTCTCAGATCATCTTTTGACAATATATTATAGCTCTCCCTCAGGGGCTGAGGGCTCATTGTTTCTATATTTTATTCCCATGCTCACCAGTTGATTGCTTTCACTGGCCTAGTATTGATGAAGACAAGTCTTGTCCTGCCTGAAGTGTATGTTTAGCATATGTGAATTCTGATAGTTCATTATGCAGGACAGTCAATGAGATGGTTGTTTTGTATCTAATTCTCAGACATGTTAATAAAATAATGCATATGGGTTCAAATTCTTAGAGTTGTACATCCTTTCACTAGTACTTTATTCAACAGACTCAGTAATTACTATAACAAGAGCACTGTAATTATTATAACAAGAGTAAAAGACTTTTTTGGAATAATAACTGATGCTCCAAAATTACTTTATTAACAGAAACTGCATATTTTAATTTGATTTTATTTTTAATTTGGTACTTAAGGAGCAAGTCATCTTTAATAATGCTACATGTCTGTTAACTTTCCTTTCCCACAGTAAATACTGGCCAGCTGAGGACAAATTTGAAAGACAGATAAAAGTCTGAAGCTCCTGCACACATTCTGGAAATCAGCAGCTGTACAGGAAAGAAACAAATTAGTGCTCTAACAGGGAAAGACAGACAGGATTCAGCCATTATATACTTCTCTTTGGCAGCTGCATGTTAACTGCAGAAAGTGCTATTTCTTGCCAGTGGGATCATCACAGGAGACTTGGGAAAGAATTGGGAGTAATGCAGTCAGAAGAGAGGATTTAAGAGACAAAGGACATAAATCCATAGGAAGTCAGGCCTCATTAATTCCCCTGTTCATAATTAAATGATGTCTTCATACTTAACAACTAGTTTTTGCTCTATAACTGCAATTCTGAGTTATTTTATATGTGTGTATACATTTACTATACACACAAATGAGTAGTAAAAATAATAATTTACAGAAACATAAAGAGGTGCATATTTTACCTCTTTCTTTCTTTGCTTGATCTTCACAGAGCTTGACCACACACACCCCCACACATGTATTCACTAATGAGATGTTGAACTGGTAACTATTCAGTGAGAGATTTATCAAAGAAAGATTGCATCAGGAAAAACAGCAGGTGAACACTGAGCAGTGTATCAAGGAGAACACTGAGCAGTAAATATTTTTCAAGGTACAAAGGACAAGCCACGTGGATATTTCTTTTTTGAGAGGGTATAAGCAGAGCAGAGGGAAACATCAGTTTTTTCAGATTATTAAGTGATGAGAAAAAAGGGTATGGATAAATTTGGCTATTTGTAGGTAGAAAGAAAGAAAATAATATCTGGTGAAGTAAAATACTTGAGAAATGCAGGATATTGGTAAAAAAATGAAGATAATGATAGATGACCCCTGACAAAGCAGAGTTTTGGTTTTGGCTTCAGTATTCTCTCTAGAAACCCTTAAAAAGAGGGAAAAGAAATAATATGTTTTCTCGTGTAGCTTTTCACTTACTGCTCTCAGGTTGTGGAATGTAGAACATGGAAAGGAACAGCAGTGCTATGAGCCAGAGTGGGCAGGAAAGATGTGGATGGAGGGGAGAAGTGCATTTCAATAATGAACTTCTAGTTTATCAGCAAATCATTACAGTTGGAAACTCAGAATTCTATCCAAAATAACTAAAAAGTACTGTGGGCAGCAGATTATTCCAGTGTCTCATGGCACCGACAGCTCTTATCGACAGAAAGACACAAATTGTATTTTTAAACTGAAGTCACAGGATAAGTGTTAAGTCTTTAAAGGAACTGTAGTGCAGTCTGAGCTATAAAATGCTGGGATAACAGTCGGTTGTAAATCTCCTTGACAGTTACGTCTGCAGTTCTAAAACCGAACTACTGAAACAGTGATACAATAATAATAAAAGCAACGCAAGTTCTGGATGTACTAGATTTATGAATAGGATATTCTGTCATGAAAAGGGCATAGAAACCCCAATTAGCTTGAGAAAAAGATTAATAGAATTTTGTCAGTATCCAACAATGTGACTATCATCCAGACAATGAATTATTCATTCCTTAAACTAATCTGATCCTGCAGTAACGCAATGTTAAAAAAAATTGTAACCATGACAATTTACACTTTGTTTCTGTATTTTGGTGTAGTAAAGAAGATCACTATTAATATTTCACAGGAGTAAGGAAGAAATGGAGAGAGAAAAATAGGAAGAGCTGTCTACAAACAGTCTGATCAATAGCAGATATCAATAGGATTTGTGCCCCTCTACTACCAGCTTACCAGAATACAGGGATATTGTTATACTAGTTTTCTGGCTTGCTTTCTTCTGCAGAACATAATTCAGAAGGTTTTTAAGAATGTTTTCCACAGAACCTTAGTATGATGATAATGAGAATCTGTCTGCCACTAAGGAAAAACTAAGAAACCTTAAACCTTAAGGATATGGGATTGAGTCCTATTTACATAAACCCTAAAGCTGCATTTTGTATTTGGGCACATGGACCATTTTGCTAAACCAGCCTCCTTTTCATCCCTGACCTAGTGAAGCAGACCAAAGCAATAACAAATTTGAGTCAGAAATTCTTGGCCTCATCCTCTTCATGTATCAACATCAGCATCAGGATGCAACTGGGGAAAATATTCTTGTGGGCCTTCTTTGACAGCATAATGAAACTTGGTAATGGTGCTTGTGGCAAGAGGTCGTTTTTTCACTGAATGGCCACAACTGTGGGGAAGCAGCAAACATCTATGGGTCTATCTCATACCATTTAAATTATATTTGACAGGTCTGAATATACAATTATATAAAAATTTTTCTATAATTTAACATAATGATAACTCAGCTTCCACTGGGCTTTGTGTAGACATAAGGTGGGTAAAAGTATTCAAACAGCTCTATCAGTGTATCTCATTAACAATTTCTGACCGCTGCTTCCTCATACTTGATCTCCTGATAGAAGAGGCAGACAACTAGTTCAGGTTTCTAATTGTGCTAAGTATAAGGGCGATTATATAGTTTGCATCAAATATCCATTGAAGAAATCTCAGTTCTGATTGATTGCAATGGTGATCTGCAATATGGATCTTACTCAGAGAAGGCTGATCTTCTTCCATTCAGATTAGAAGAGTCTTAGCCACATCCTTCAAAGGGGAAACTCAGATGAAACAGTGCCCAGTATTTGTCTGAGACAGAGGAGTATAAATCCTTTACTTTGTATTTTATTGCCAATCTCACTCACTTAGGAACACAGGTCACACTTTCCCATTGTACATTAATACATGAAAACAAGTTAATGGAAAAGAAACCTACTTAAGTTATTTACAGTGTCCTAGCATAGCCCTCCTCAACACAGTCAGTTAGAACTGAATGGCTCAGACTGGAAGCTCAGTACACTAGATGTAGTTCAGGTAGGTGGAAGAGGACTTCAAAGATATCAAAGACATACAAGGAAGAATAGTAACTGCCCTAAAAAATGACAGCGCAAAAACAAGTCCTGACTGAAAAAAATGATGGTTGTTTAAAATAAGTCTCAATTCAATATCACACTAAATTTGCTTAGAAGTAGAGAGCAAATACCAACTTCTACAGAATTTTACTATTATCTTCAGGAAAATTCATATGTATGAACCTACTTTCATTCATCTACTGTCAGCAAGTGACACATTTGGAAATATACATCAAAACCTACAGGGGAAGAACTTGTCCTCAGTATGGTAAATAGAAATCTATACTTTTCTCAGAGTCCGTTCCTTGCTACTTGTAGTTGCCCCATGAAGTTAAAGAGAAACTGTATGAGGAACAGCAATTCCATTTTGGCAGTGGCTGTTAGCCAAGATATCACTCTTACAGTTTCAAAATAAAACAGATATAAATATCACCTAGTACTTGAAGGATACACGTATCTGTCTATCTATCTATATATGTATGATAGCTGGGGGAGAGGGTTGTTTGTTTTAGGTTTTGTACTTGTTAACAACATCCAGCTCATTTCAAAAGAACTAAAGATCTAACAGTGAACGCTACCCCCACTATATTATCAAGGTTGCAGGAAATGACAGCTGATTAACATACATCCGATGTTTTACTAGTGGTGATAATCCATCAACTTCTCTCAAGCATTTATGTTTTGTTAAAAGAAAAAATTCTGCACCATACTGTACTGTAGAAAAAGGATAAAAGATAATTTCAAAACAAACTGTCAAGGGTTATAGCGCTAAAAGCATCACAAACTTTCACAATAAAATTAAGCTTTTTGATATGAATTATGTTGCCACAGAAACCAGCAACCATAGAATCTGAGACCATTTTCTGCAGAATTTGTGTGACCTTGAGTTTAATCAACAGTGATGGTATTAATTTAAAAGCTGGGAAATAATAAAAAAAACTATTCTGCCATTTTCTGAGAGTTAATAATTTCACAGCTGTGGAAAAGGACTCTTCTTCTTCAATAGTGTAATTTCATAATTTGAACTCCACTGCTGTGAACACTAATGGACATAGTGACATCTTATTAACTTCACTGGAGTTGCTCATAATTGCAAGCACAGCTGACACATCCATGAGTAAGATATTGGAGGGCAAAGCTTTTATCTTAGGAGATTTTATAAAAGATTTTATCTTCTTTTCTTGTATTTGTCAGAAAAAAAAAACCCAAATATAACTGTGGCACTTCAGAAATTATTGTTAATATGCTTTGGAGAGGAAGATAGGGAGATCACTCCAGGGAGTTCTCCCTCAGTAGCTCCATATTCTCTCCCACGCCCTGTAATTTCCACCCTGGGGAAGCTGACAGAGATTGGTTCTACCTATGAAATTTCCATAAGTACCAAACTAAGTGCTATTAAACCCATGGAAGAGAAATTTGATGTTAAATTGGACACTTACGCTCTACGAATGGGAAAAATTAGGGGATAAAATGGAAATGCTTGAAGGTACACATTCAGCTATAAATGCTCAATATGATATAAAAAGAAAATCTAAGGGCTAATGTAAGAAATCTTTCTGCTCTGTTAAAAATAATGATACTTTATGCCATAAATTAGAGGCTCTAGAGAACCAGTGTCAGAACAGGTATTTTAGCATGAGTGGTGTTTTTGAAGGAAACGGTGACATTGAAGTAGGCTTCTGAGTATTCCACTTCCACGGCATGTCAAGAAGTGCATCCGATCTAGTGAGCTTGCAAAAAGTCATTCAGAAATGTGAGCTGCCTTGTGGAGAAGTTTCTCTCTTCCAGCTGAGCATATTCCAATTCCATTGTTATTTCCTAAGGAAATTTGAACTTCTAAGAATCTTACAGTTGACTCAATGGGAACAGAATTTCTATTTTAGAATGGGTTAAAAACACTTAATATGCATATTTATGTTGAAAGCAGAACTGTTTCTAAGCTTTGTCAAATACGTTCCTTTAGGGGAAAAGATAAATTTGTGTTCATATTTATTTTGTGATATAAAAGCACTTATTTTCACATAAATAATTAAAATGTAAATGGGATAATTTTTCAATAGAATGTATATTGACAAATATATTTTTTAATCTTGCAAAAAGCAGAAGTAGCCTAGAAACATCTTTACAGCACCCAAGTGGGGTAAGAGAGAAAGAGTTTTAACGTTTACTCAATTAATGCAAGTCCTTAGTGATGAAATGGCTCTTCCTACAGTCCTAATCTAGTTTTATTCCAAGACAGAAATTTTCATCCTTCCAATGATGTGGTCTATGTTATAAAGCTGCACAGCTATCTACACACCTTTCTTACCAGCAAGTAAATATAATATGTCCTTACTCTGATAAAAAGGATAGATCACAATAGTGAACATAATCCTTAGAAACTAGACGTTTCCCATGACATCCATCTAAGCTCTCTCCTGAGATCTGTGCCTACCAGATTTTGCTGTCATTCCAGTGCAACTTCAAAACATATGTTTCTCGTCATACTAGAAGTAAATATTACAAAACTTCCAGGAAGCAGTCCCTCTTTGAAGGAAGCAGAACCACTTAACCAATATCCTATGCTTGCAACTTGTCAAAAATAGGCAACAGGAACTTGCACTTGCAAGAGATCATAACTCCGTATGTCTTTTATATCTCCAACTTCTATGACTTAGATTTTCCCTTCCCTCCATGTTCATACACTCAGCAGAACTTTTCAGGATACTTGTAGGTTATTAAAACTATATATAATTTGCATTTTAAAATATAAAAACTTCCTATATTGCATTTTAATTATATAATCAGTGTTTTGTATTTGGTTTTTTCCCTAGGAGGTGCCTTTTCTGTGTACTATATAGTACAAAATCTAGATAGTCTCCAGGTGGTCCCGGAGGTCAGAAAACATTGTATAAAATTTAACCCTCTCCTCTGACACTTCCATAACAACTAAAGGCAGGAACTGAAACTTGTTAAGGGGGAAAAAAGCAAAACAAGGAATAAAAAAACCCCAACAAACCAACAAGCAAACCCTACAAAGGAGTTCTAACTCAACACATTTTAGCATAACAAGTAGGACACATTTTGAGGCTACACTGATTTAGGGATTTCAGACAATATTTCAGATACATTTACCCTTATCCTGATTTCTGCATTGTTCTTTTTTCTTCAGTCTTTGTCAGTTTTTGTTTGTGTTATGCTGAGGACATAAGAATTCTTGAGTTTTATATTTTTTATCCTTTTCATTTAACTGTGAATGTCCACAGAAATGCATAAGATGTTTTCTACTGCTTTTAAGCCCTGGTCTGCAGAGAACACTGTAGCAAGAAGGTATTTATTCTAATTAGTGTTATTTTAAAGTACTTAGATAAACAATTGTACACACAGAAACAAAGAGCAGAAGTGATGCCTAAAAAAAAGCTTCTCACAGAATTCAGTGGTATTTAAAAGGATTTCAGGACCACAGCAGAGAAAAAAAACTACACACGATAAGCACCTGAGTTAATATAGAGCTCAAAATCTAAATACAAAAATATGGATTGGAGGTCAGGAATGTGTTATCTCTATACCAGGGTGTTAATGACGCTTTTGTTGGACTGTGGCATTCAGCTCTAGTGTCCATGTTTCAAAGATATCGAATTTCATAAACCTTAGATAAAGTACTACAATAATTCTTTTAAATTGTAAAACAGGCTATACTTTGAGAAAGAACAAAACCAATTTTTCAGAACATATTTAGCTAAAACAAGAAATGATGGTATTGGGCCATTTACTCAAGACAGTATAGATTCATCATCAGTTCAGCTTTTTAAATCCAGATTAGATTTTTCAGAATGAGCAGAAATTCAGAAATTGAATGAGAGATTACTGGGGTACAGGCACCATTTACTTTAACTCCAGTTGTCTGTTATTTCAGTAGAAGTCATACCAGAAAGGGTTAATGATTTATTCTGACAACACAATTATTCTACAAGTCTACCCAGAATTAAATGTTAAAAACATTACTATAGGTTTTCAAAGTATTATAATTCAATTTCAACAATATCCTTTAGTTCTTATAAAAAGCCTAAAGAGCTTTCTCATTTTGAGAAAGCAATGAAGCTAGATTGTTAGCTATGAAGAGCTTATTTTAAAGAGCTTCTGAAGGTCTCTCCAAATCTAACCACCCCATTCCTTTCAGTACCTTCCTCTCATGAAAATCTTTCTAAAATTCTAACAGTCACGATCACCCTTCCTTATACCCATAGTTCTTTTCTGCTGAATTATTCTGTAGGAGGACATCCAGAACCAAGTAGCAATTGCTAAGTCTTACAAGTGTTATTTTTAGTAATATTTTGTTTCCTTCTTTCTACATTACAGAATTTATTTCTCCTGTTACCCAACAAGTACTAGTTCTTGTTTAACAAACAAACCAACTGTCTGCTGAACCTGAGCTTACTTTATTTTCTGGGGGTTTTTTTGGAAAAAGTTTTTCCTAGAGTTCAGTATGAATATATGAACATTTATTTTACCTTGCCAAGTTTATGTAATGTTTGAATGAATAATTTTCCCTAACAATCCAGAGCACTAAATCCAGAGAAGTTTTCAGTGTTGCTAGAGATGCTCAAAGGACTGTTGTCAACCCAACTGATGTAGTAAAATTAGAATCACCTTAAAACCTGGAAAAATTTTCTCATCCATCAGGCTGAAACATAGGTAAATGTTACCCCCTACTAATATTACACTAAACATGTTCAAGGACTTTTTTTTAAATTATATATGAGTTTTTGCACACAAATTATATTTATTGAAATAATTTGAGATCCACATGAGGCCAGCAATACTGAAAATGACTAGAATATCCATTAAATTATAACAGCTAAGAGCACTCAGGACTCAGTTATAGACCCCTATAAAGTATCAAAGGTGAGTCTATATTTAAGTGTAGGTATTGCATTAATAGTGTCAGTGGAAGGGGTTCTTCAAGCTTTTTGTTCTGTTTTGCCAGATTAAATTTGGGTTTTTGAGATTAGTGTTATAGACTATTAAAAGGAAAAATCTCACAGAAACTACCTGCAAATTCAATTATTTTTCCCTTTCTTCTCAGTTCAGTATATTGTGAAAATTGATGAGAGAAAGCCTAGGTCAGAAGTTATTGTTCATGAAG
Source organism: Strix aluco (assembly GCF_031877795.1). Lineage (NCBI taxonomy): Eukaryota > Metazoa > Chordata > Aves > Strigiformes > Strigidae > Strix > Strix aluco. The sequence goes on along the minus strand of NC_133939.1, from coordinate 15,074,475 downwards.
TTCAACGAGGCCAAGTGCACATGGGTCAGGGCAATCCCAAGCACAAATCCAGGCTGGGCGATGAGTGGATTGAGAGCAGCCCTGCGGGGAAAGACTTGGGGGTGTTGGTAGATGAAAAACTAACTATGAGCCAGCAATATGCGCTCACAACCCAGAAAGCCAGCCGTGTCTTGGGCTGCATCAAGAGAAGTGTGGCCAGCAGGTCGAGGGAGAGGATTCTCCCCCTCTACTCCTCTCTCATGAGTCCCCACCTGCAGTGCTGTGTCCAGGTCTGGGGCCCCCAACATCAGAAGGACATAGACCTGCTCGAGCAGGTCCAGAGGAGGCCACAAAGATGATCAGGGGGCTGGAGCACCTCCCTTATGAGGACAGGCTGAGAGAGTTGGGACTGTTCAGCCTGGAGAAGAGAAGGCTCCGGGGAGACCTTATAGTGGCCTTCCGGTACTTAAAGGGGGCTATGGGAAAGGTGGGGAGGGACTCTTGATAGGGAGTATAGTGATAGAACAAGGGGTGATGGTTTTAAACTGCAAGAGGGTAGATTTAGATTAGATGTAAGGAAAGAATTCTTCACTATGAGGGTGGTGAGACACTGGCACAGGATGCCCAGAGAGGTTGTGGCTGCCCCCTCCCTGGCAGTGTTCAAGGCCAGGTTGGACGGGGCTTTGAGCAACCTGGTCAAGTGGAAGGTGTCCCTGACCCTGGCTGAGGGGTTGGAACTAGATGATCTTTAAGGTCCCTTCCAACCCAAACCATTCTATGATTCTGTGACATGTGAAATGACACACACACAAAAAAAAGGTAATTAAATCTCCTATTCAGCTGTTAGGAAGATGTGAAAGTATGTTTCTCAAGGACGTCCTGTGTAAATTTAATCCTATATCCCTGTTCTTATGTCTCTAAAATATTATCTTTAAATAAAGGCAGACAGCTTGGATTATTCTACAGTGGGGAATATTTAGAAACTTTACATCTTTATCTACACCTAGAAATGATTTTAATACAAGATTTATTCACTCTGTCCTCTTTATCTTTATGGTGCAGTGTGTATATATAGGTTCTCACAGATGCAGCCTCTCGGAACCTTACCAGTTAGTACATTTTCTTCTCTGAATAATGTAAAACCATTTGCAGTTGTCCTGTCATAAACTAAAGGTAAAACAAAATGAAATAAATTATTTTTTGCAAGCAGAGAAATAGAAGCAAAGAGATATATTTGAATTATTTGGCCTTTTACAACAAGTAAACTGTATAAAAAATGTGACTTGTGTAATTATTGGATAAAGTGTTTTGATGCTTAGAAGGACAATCAATGCCTATAGAATTTTAAATAGTGAATAGCTTTAATAGAGCTTGGGAAAAGGCTAACCTTGAAATTATTCACTACCTTTTCACAGGACCAAATACTTAATCCTTACAAGGGTAGCAAATCTGTCCATCAAGATCAATAGGAATAGCAGCCTAAGCAGTATCTCACAGGCAAACATCAGAAAAGAAAAAGAGAGTGATATTTATGTCATTTTTTTTTCAAATTATTTTTCAAAAGTTTAGATCTGATCACTGAATCTTCAACTTCAGTTTCTAGTCAGCAGTGTTCATTAAAGAACAAAGACAAAGCAGAGAATCAGCTTAGATCTTGCAAATGAGGAAGGAAAGAAATCTTGTTTACTTCAGAGAAGCAGACTGTTTGACGAACAAACAGACATTAAAAAAAAAAAAAAAAAAAAAAGGTACAAACTGATTCTGACCATGAAAAAATGTCTGAAACACAAGAATTTATACCTTTGGATCAACACATATATTCAGACTGAAGTTTTCAGAGGAAACAGAATTTCAGTGGGATGTGAGTCTTTATCTTTTTTATTTCTTTAAAGATACTTTCTTTAAGCTACAGGTCAAGATTCAAGATTTTTCCTACTAGATCACAAAGTCACATTTCCAGCAGAAGAATAAACCTGAGAATTCACCTGATCACTTGGCAAATAGCTTTATCTTCATCTGTACAAATTACTTGGAATAATAACAACTAGAGAAAGGAATACTGTCATTCACAATATATTTGAATAAATGCTATCAGAGAATATTTGAAGACCATTTTCTCAGTATATGTAATCAGTATAAATGGCATGTAATATCATCATTATTTTCCAAGGATGCACAACTGAATGTAATCAAGACAGCATTTAGCAGCAGTGTCGTCATAACTGTCTATGTCTAAGCTCCTAACCCACCTAGATGTTAGACAAAATATTTTTGTTTAAGACTCTTAAACTGGGGGTTAATATGACATATTTTAGCTCACAACAGGTAAAATGATCTCCTTTTATGACAGGGTGACCTGCTTATTGGATGAGGGCAAGGCTGTGGATGTAGTTAACCTCGACTTCAGTAAGGCCTTTGACACTGTTTCCCACAGCATTCTCCTGGCAAAACTGGCTGCTCGAGGCTTGGATGATCACACGCTTTGCTGGGTAAAAAACTGTCTGGATGGCCAGGCCCAAAGAGTTGTGGTGAATGGAGTTAAATCCGATTGGCGGCCGGTCACGAGTGGTGTCCCCCAGGGCTCAGTTTTGGGGCCACTCCTGTTTAACATCTTTACTGATGATCTGGACGAGGGGATCGAGTGCACCCTCAGTAAGTTTTCAGATGACACCAAGTTGGGTGGGAGTGTTGATCGGCTTGAGGGTAGGGAGGCTCTGCAGAGAGATCTGGACAGGCTGGAGCAAGGGGCTAAGGCCAACTGGATGAACTTCAATAAGGCCAAATGCTGGGTGCTGCACTTCAGCCACAACAACCCCCAGCAGCGCTACAGGCTTGGGGAGGAGTGGCTGGAGAGCTGCCAGTCAGAGAGGGACCTGGGGGTGTTGATTGACAGCCGGCTGAACAGGAGCCAGCAGTGTGCCCAGGTGGCCAAGAAGGCCAATGGCATCCTGGCCTGTATCAGAAATATCATGGCCAGCAGGGACAGGGAAGTGATCTTGCCTCTGTACTCGGCACTGGTAAGGCCGCACCTTGATTCCTGTGTTCAGTTTTGGGCCCCTCACTACAAAAAGGACAGTGAATTACTTGAGCGTGTCCAGAGAAGGGCAACGAAGCTGGTGAAGGTTCTGGAGCACATGTCGTATGAGGAGCGGCTGAGGGAACTGGGGTTGTTTAGTCTGGAGAAGAGGAGGCTGAGGGGAGAACTCATTGCGCTCTACAACTACCTGAAAGGGGGCTGCAGAGAGCTGGGGATGAGCCTCTTGAACCAAGTCACAAGCAGTAGGACAAGAGGTAATGGCCTCTAGTTGCGCCAGAGAAGGTTTAGACTGGATATTAGGAAGTATTTCTTTACAGAACGGGTTGTTAGGTGTTGGAATGGGCTGCCCAGGGCAATGGTGGAGTCCCCATCCCTGAAAGGGTTTAAGAGTAGGGTCGACATAGCGCTGAGGGATATGGTGTAGTTGGAAACTGCCAATGCTAGGTTAAAGGTTGGACTAGATGATCTTCAAGGTCCTTTCCAACCTAGACGATTCTGTGATTCTGTGATATCATTTACAAAGACAACTATGATGTCAAGCTAGCAGGCAGTAACTTGTTCTGAAGCCACAACTGAGCCCCCTTTTCTAGGTTAGAGTCGAGTCTAAAATCACCTATACCTACTTAGGGAATGTGCCTGGGGACTTCTAGAAATCCTGCTATGGACTTCTCTGCATTCTTAAGTGTATAAATACATTCCAAAATCTGATTATAAGAGGCTGTCTGAAGCTGAGTATCCTCATGTGAACTTATGTTGGTAAGTTCCTCTTCCTCAAACAGGATTAGTTATCTAGTTATATACTAGCATATAGTATATAGTTATCTAGTTATATACTCGTTATCCTGAAAAAAGAATAACTCTGCTTTCCACTTACAAAGCCAAAACTATAAGAATCCTAAGAACTTTACAGACACTATTTTTTTTAATCCTTATATCACCTTGAGGCTGTATTTGCAAAGCAAAAACATGACACTTCTTTTATGTGTCACTTCAACAGTTTTAGAAAGTCTGCCCCCAAACCCTCTGTAGGCACAGTTTCACACCTTTGCCATTATGCTAGTTGGATACATCATAGATTAGGGTAACTTTATTAAAAGGATCTTGGTTTGCTACATAGCTACTTTGAAGCAGGCAAATAACACTCTAATTTTGGAAATTAAAGGAAACTGAAACACAGAGAAGCTTTCACAGTTACATAACAAATCTCAGGTTTAACCAGTAAAGCTCACACTGAAAAAAAATGGTTCAGAAGTTAACGCATCATGACAACAATTATTCAACAGAGCAAACCATAAGTAAGACCAGTACAATTTCTCCTCATTCGAAGGACTCACACAGCTCGCGGACACTTGATCCAAAAGATCTTTTCTGCTACATCTATCAATGAATCAAGCTCACAGCCAGAGCTTCCTCTTCTTGCCAGTAAGTTTTCCTTGCTTACCCTGCCTAAAAATCTTTCTTCTCTTGGTCACCTTAACGATAGTGGGTGGCTCTGAGGTGCTTCTTTTTATTAGAACAACTGTCTTCCTGCTAGCAGAGAGCCTGAAAGAATTAAGGTCATCTGATTTTAAAAGGATCTATTTTTGCTGTTCTTAAGAGGCAAAAAAGTGTTATTCTAAACTGCGAGTAAGAGGAACTTGAGGTTCAGTGGAGATACAGATATAGATTGGTAAGGGAAACACCTAATAACACTTGTGAGTAGAATCTGCAAAAATGCAAGAAGACATGCCAGGCCTTTGCTATAGCATTCCTTACTGTGGGTTATTCTTTATGAGACCTTTGTATGTATGGCCATTCTGAGCATGTATGCTCAGAATCAAATTTTAAAATCTTAGAATTAATAAAAATAGGACTGGCAGGTACCTTGATGTTCTACCTAGTCCCTCCATTTGCCCCAAAACAACTTCAGATGATTTAGGGAAAGAGGAAATCACCAGCACCATCCACTAGCTGTGAATATTCAGGGGGTAAGAGCATCTGAGTAACTTCAGGTGACCAGATTGTTTGATAGCTTCAGGTTTCAACTTCCCACTCAGTGAAATCAATGGAAGACATTGACTTTGATAGGATCACAGATTCACAGCATTCTGCAGAAATATCTATTGTCAAAAAAATTTGAAAGAATCACTAAAAGTATCTTCAACACCATCTGCTCCCTCATCCCCCAAATCCAAACCACGATCAACTATACTTAACCATTTCTGGCAAATCTGTATGTAAATCCTCCAACAATGGAAATTCCACAATCTCTGTTGGAAATTTGTTCCGGTAGTTAAGTGTATTATTATTAGAAAGTTTTCCCAACATATTCTAACTTATCCTTACTGCAATCCAAGGTCTCTATACCCTGTGTGTTAACTACCACGAACAAAGAGAACAGTTGTTTCCAATTACTTAACAGGGTAATTGCATGCATACCTATTTCCTTATATGTTTTTTCTGAGAGTTCTTTTCATTCTAAACTTTGTTTTCAAAGTATCTATTAGTTTTATATTTCAATTTCAAAATGGCTATTAATTTTAGAGATAGATTTTTCTCTTTCAACTAAAAAACTGATAGTCCTTGTATTTAAACGCCATCAATTTGCGCTCCAGCAAGAAAAATCTTTATTAAAAATTTTTAAGCTATTATCAAAGACTTATTGAGCCTCCATAAGGAAACGTTCAGAAAATTTTGAGAAGGAAAAACATGTTTATCTGAAAAATCCTTGTTGCACAATTCACTTGATTGTGATTGGTACAATTATAGAAAAGGATATGCAAAGAACAACAGTGATGATTCTAGGGTATTAAAAAAGCTTTATGGTAAGAGGCTTAAACAGTTCAACCTGTTTAGTTTATCAGAAAATACTGAACGGTGCCCAGAACATGATAAAAGCACATTTGCAGGAAGAAAACCCACAGTGTAAGGCCTCTATAATGCAGAAAAAGAAAGAAAAGTGGTGAACGAAGGAAAGCTAAAATAAGCACAAAGAGATAATTAGCCACTGTAACAGTTTATCACTAGTAATGGCAGATTCCCATCTGTCAAAACCTAAAAGTCTGTTAGAATTCTATGATTCTGGCAACAAAGCTGATGTATACAATTCTGGCAACTCAAAAAGATAAAATGGGTGAAATAATAGACCAGCAGGTGACTTGATAATCAGATTGCATCTTCTAGCCTAAAAATTCACTCTGTGGCCTTCTACCTAAACTACAGAATGTTAAACCTTTACTAAAAAAAAAAATATATGAATAAATCAACAGTATTCATGGGAAAAAATGGTTCTCAGAGAAACATATTCCCAGTTCAAGTGTCCTACAACTCTGGTTTGTCTTGAGGGTGAGCAAGGGAGGAACCTAGCTGTAACTTAAGATATTTGCCAACAGATATTCATGCTTTGAAAAATGTTCAAATAATAAGAGTAATGAACTAAAATCACACTTTGTCCATGTTCAAGGACCTGTAATGCTGCTGTGTGAAGGAAGGAACTGTGGTGTAAGTTTTTCATCTCTTGTTTGCTGTTCACAGAGCAACTGAGAAAAACACAAACATCATAACCTTAGTCTGCAAGGTAAAGCCTTCTGGCAGAAGATCAAAGAAGATGGAGCATAAAAGCTCTAGATAAGGCTTAAATCTATAAAGCTTGAACCAAAGGCATGAGAATTTGCAAGTCTGTTTGTAGAAGAAATATCTTTAATAACAAGCATTGCCTCCATGGAAACAAGGCCTTGAGTCTGGGTTGGAGCCAGGGAGTGACAAAGGACAAGATAATCAAGGTGCTGCAATTGCCTTTAGAATCTGAAATATCATGATCCTCATACATACTAAGATTTTTTTTAAAAGGAAATAAAAAAGAAAGAAAAAGTATTGTGAGGTGCTTTCTGTTCTGGCCACTAAACAGCCTTGCAGGGAAATCAGGCAATTTGCTAACATAGGAAAGAAAGAAAATGTTAAAAGAAACCCTTATGTTTATCTTCTTAAAGTAATTATTAAGAACCCTAAACCTTCTAAAAATTATTAGAGAACCAGACACAGGTCAGTATGTCAAAAAGAAAGGCCGCAGAAAAGGAATCATCCCACACACACCCAAATGCTCAGAAGCAATTGCCTTGTAAACAAAACATGAGCTTGCACAGCACTGCCCCTGCACAGACATCTGTCATTAACAGCTGTCCTCCTAATAACCCACCCAACCAACTCCGCTTTCTGGTCAACAAGAGCAGTGGAGATGCTCCCGTGGATTTGCAGGATGCTGTCTGAGTAAAGGACTCTGGTGCCTGAGCCTTAGAGGTTATACATAATATTTACTAAGTTTCAGCATGATCATACCTTAAAATATTTTCTTTCCTTAAAGAAGATGTATTTTTCCTTACAAATTACAAAACAATGAGCAACACAGTTGTTTTAACTGCTTCCTACTCTAAAACAGGTAATAAATTCTTTCTGTTTCTTTATTCTTGTCCATCATTTTTCTGGTGTTGGTAATTTTGTTTAACCACTGAGATGATACTTACTCTGGTGATAAAACCAGTACCTGTTCAATGCTGATGAATCAGGAAATTCTACAACCGCTATGTTAATAGGAAGAAAGAACCAGAAAAAAGCTTGACTAAATTTTTTCTCACATGTTCAATACACATACTCCAACTGTTAATTTATATTACCCTGATCCTGCAAATTTCCCTTACCCATAAGGCAGTGTGTGAATTAATCACCCCTAAAACAAATACCTTTTACTTCAAATTATAGAAATAAATCTTTAAAATTTCATGCCAATGTGAATTTAAATTAGAGAGTATTTATAGATGAAGCCTTAATGTTTTCTTTATTCACTCATTTGATTTGTTTTTAAGTAAAAATTCCCAGCTCACTGGCTTCCCTTTCTCTAGATACTCACTCTGCAAGTGTCACAGCCCTGTGCTTGTGACACTGCTGTGTGCCTCTAGGAGGAAAATGCAATACCCCAGGCATTATGTTACAATTTTGCTGCATTATTAATCCAGAGAACCAACAGTAAAAGAGCAATTCTATTTTTTTAGCACAAAAAAAAAAAAAAAGAAAACTAAATTAGGAAGGCAAACAACAACAGGTAAGCAGATTGCAGCTTTCACAGAAGATATACAGTCCAATCTTCTTATAAGACCAAACTCCAGATGGAGGGGTTCACTGTTGAGGGGTTTAGGCAGAGGGAAGCATATAAGTCTTGCCCTGTGACTGATACTAGATATTAGAGCTCCTCTCATCCTCTCTCATTCCCCTTGAACCCTGTGCTTGCTTGATGGAAGGAGGAAGTGGAGAGTGGAAGCAACAATTCCCTGAAATACAGCAATTAACTTTGAACCATGGTGGTGGAACTCACTTATACATTGCATTGAAGCTACACCACAAGGCTTTGTGAGAGATATACAAAGTTTCATGCAAAGATAATATGAAACTAATACTTAATTTTACAAAATCAGACTTGGTCACCACATCTAGTGTCCTGTCATTAAAGCAGTGGTGCAGCTCATGGTCCACAGATCATCTGCTCTGTTTCTCATGAGCAAAACCTAGAATTAGTGCTTTCAGTCCCCTCCCCACCAAAACTCAATAGCAGTATCAGTCATGGATCAGACACCTATTTACTCTTTGGTATACATCTTACATAAATCATGGATCACAATGGATCAGTAACAACTATCCTTATGCTAACACAAGACCTGAAAGTTTTTTTGAAGGATTCAGTGAAAGACAAGTTTTACATTAGCTATTTTTTCAGATATTATTTGAAACGTGCTCTGAGTCTGTGACAAATGTTTGACTTGCATATTGAAAGCAAAAGTGCTACAACAATGCATTTCCGATGGCAAATTTCTCATACTCAGTGAACCAGCAAAATGCCTTCTCTGGCAGCCTGCATACTTAGAAGATGATCCGTCTTTGGTAACAGGTGCCAACACAGCTTCCACTGTAAAGTCTAATCAATTTAATTGAATAAGTCCTTATCGGCTATGCAGACTATTTGAATGTGTGAGAAGGACAAGAAAGTGACAGCAACCATTTTAACCACAGACTGGGTAGAGAAACTGAATTGATGGCTTTAGAGAGCAACCTGCTCACCAGTCAGGATCATATGGGAGGGGAAGAAAAATCTGTACACAGAGTTTGAGTCCCATGCTGTGCAACCACCGACTGCTAGTACACATTTAAAATTTGGTCAGTCTGGTATAGACTGAGAGATGGATCTCTTGAGTTCAAAACTCCCCAAAAGCAAAATAGCACCAGCACCTGTTAGAGCAAGATGACTAATTTAACAGAAAGAATGGTCTGACAGTATGCAGCTCAAAGGGAAGGATCTAGAGCAGCACTCAAAGGTAGAGGCTTTAATAAACAATACTGGACATGGGTTTGCTTTCCAAACCTCAGTAAAAATGAATGTCTGGGTGATACAGTCAGTTTAGTTGTAATATATTGGCACTGGTTTGCATTTAATTTGCCAGCAATAAGTGCATAGTCCATCTCACAGGTACTGCCAGCAATCAAAAAAATCAACTAAGTAGATATTTCATCTATTAGGCACGGTGGTGCTGCTACTACATTAGCTCTTAGCAATCTGTTGATTCTGTTAATAGAAGCCAGGATCATTTCATAGTAATACTGTTTTGGCTTCTCACTAAACTTAATAATAATAAAAAAAAAAAAAAGATGTAAAAGTCTAACATCAATCATTCAAGAAAATCACAGCTGATAACTGACCTGAACAAGAAAGATTTTTTTAATTAGTGAACCAGCTTTCTCAGATCACATATTTAATTTTATACATGGTTTAGAACAAAAAAAATCCTACTGAAAGTTCCACTTAGGTAACACTGGTCAAAATTTGAGGAAAACATTGATGACATTTCTAGGCAGATTTCACTGACCTTTATAAAGTATACTGTTTATAAACAGTTAAGTAATTTAAAGCCAGAAAGTGTACTTCTGCCTAGAAACTGAGTGCACATTTTCCTGCGTACCATTCCTTATCCTCCTGGCAGTGCAAAACAGTATTCTTGCATAAGAAATAATGGTAAAACAGAACAGGAGGAGGATGGTTCTGAATTCCTTCTCCTACTCTGTGTCCCTTTTTTATGTTTCCGGGGATCTCAATATGCTGATCTCTCTGCGTCTATGCAGATTCTAATTGTTGTTTCCATTAATATTAAAAGCACAGACACAATTGAGCTGATACATATTCCCAGATTCATAAACAGAACAGAGAATGTTTTGATCAAATTATTGTTCTTGGAGCTTCCCCTCTAAAGGCCAGAAACTTCCTTTAGTTTCCAGATTAACAATTAGTTGTCCAGATTAACGATTCTCTTTTCAGTATGAAAGTGTCACGGCACACTCAGTGGTATTCTTTTAAAGAAATTCAGAGAGTAGTTTATAAATTAAAATGATGTGTCTATAGCATTATTTAAATTGGATTTTTTGTTCCATAGCAAAACCATGCTGAAGAACAAATCTCTCGAGGACCACACACTTCCACAGTCCCAGCATCCTCCAAATCATTCACCTGCTAAAGCGAACAGACTTCTGCTTAGTTTTCATTTTAATTTCTTCACAATGCCTGTCATTCAGACACTTGAAGTTACACAAAGGAGAGCCTCTGGAACTCAGATCACTCTTCAGTAAATTCCCATCATGATGGAATGGATTGCTCTCCTATTAATTCTTCATATTATTTTGATTTTTTTATTATTATTACTACTGTTCTCTATTATTTTATCAGTTTAGGAACAAAACCCTGCAATTAGTAGGTATGAACGTCATTATTTTTTATTCTATCTTAAGGAAAGCTTTCAGTTTCTTAAGTTTGAGCTGTTGCCCCAGTATAATCTTAGGGTTTTACTTTCTGCCAAATTCATTTCCGTATAATTGGAAAGGAGTCAATGTCTTTGTTTATTATTATCAATTCAATATCAGCTGAGATTGTACTGGTAGGAGTGAAAATAAAAGTTGGCATAAAATTTCAATACAGAAGTTCATTTAAGAATCAATACTGACATTTTTGCTCCTACTGTATTCATAACCTGAACCAAATCAGGCCAGTTCTACTCTTACTTATTCTCAGTGAATTCAGTGGAATGGTACCTTTATTTTTGGAGCATATTTTAGCCCAGCATTAGTTTCCCAGGTAGTTATAGCTTTATTGAAATAGAAGACTAAAAGGATATGGAAAACCTGCAGCAACAGAGAAGGTCCCAAGCTGCAAAAGGGCAGTGGTTCCCACCAGTATGCTGTTTAAAGTGGGTTTCCTCCATTCTGCTTCAACATTGCTTAGGTAACAGGAATTCCAGCTCTTCCCACATGAAGTTGAGCAGAAATAATTCTTAGAGAAAAAGTTCCACAATTTATATTCATCCATCCCTGTTAAATATGTATTCTCAAATTAGCCCCCCAAAGTCTCTGTGTGCTTTCTGTTTATATCCTTCAAGCAGTTCTAGGGCCTCACATTCATTTCAGTAACACTGTTATACATCAACATTAATTCGATGGAGACCTTCAGGTGTAGTTATATCAAAATGATATCTATAGTTATTTTAATGGTTCTTAATGCATATCCCTCTTGATAGGCTCAGATTTCTCCTGTTTTGCAAGGAATAGGAAAAGATATCTGTTGCCTGTTCTTCTGTTTCCCATAATCCTCTGTACATACAAAAAGCAGCTACAGATTCAAGAACTAACGGGGAGACCAAAATTTCTTGCCCTACAGGACAGCACAGCAAGCTAATGTCTATTTTCATCCCAGAGTCCTGGAAACAGGAGGGCTTAACACTTGCATGTGGTTCAATGTCACAGTAGCTGGTAATCATGCTCAAATCCTCCAGAAAACACCATGTTTATGCCTGGAATTTATGATTCAGTAGGTAAACTTCTGAGAAGTTCCTTACCCCAAAGTGGCCACTCAGACACTATGACAAAGGGCTAAATGAAGAATTTCTTCATCTGTTTTCTGTCTCCAATTCCCTCCTAAGTGTTTAGACAAACAAAATGGAGATTGAAGCTATAATAAACAAGTCTCACCAGTTTTTTTAGTGATGTTCCCCTAATATAAATGCTGTTTTCATTAGCCATAGTTCCTCAAGTCTGCACACTGCAATAAGCAGTATTGATAGAACTTTCACCAGGAGGCAGAAGATGAGGCTGTTTCAGACTCCTGGACATTTGGAAGATTTCAGTGAGCTCAGCTGAGTTGCTCAGACTGTGCTGCAAATAAAATGAGTGCAAAACCTGGCCTGATACTGATGAAAGCCTCTACATACAAGGGCTTGGCTTTAAATAGGGCAATGGATATATTTAAAATAAGTCTGAGAGATATAAACTGCCTGCTGCAACCAGAGAGACAGGTAACACTAAGAGGACTGAATAATACAAATGAGGAGCAAAAAGCATATTAAAACAGCAATTTCAACATTCCTCACTTCCATTTTTACATTAAACTTACTATTCTTTTTATGTCTTATTTCTTCTCTTAATATGATAGTGATAAAAACTGAGAAGAGTTTGTGAAACCCTTACAGTGTGCTATTTTTGGCTCAGTACAAATTGAAATGGTTGTAGCACTTCATAACATCATAAGAAAAAAATGTGGATGACTCCCCCCTGCTTCTACTTTCATACCTAACATATTCTCTAGCTTAATTGTGATTTTTTATTTTAACACTCAGGTCCAACATATCAAAAGAGATTTTGCCCTCCAGTGTACTGATACAGATGCTCCAATAAAACTAATGCTGTTACTCTGAATCTGCATCGCTATAACTGACAGAAGAACTTGGCCCTAGTTTTTCCTCATTGCACACCATGTTGCATATGTTCTGAAGCAAATATGACAGAAGATTGTGTAAATCTATTGATTAATATGGTAGCCTTATGAATTTCCATTCGCATTGTCAAGGACAAGAAGCAATGTGCTCATCAGCTGTAAATGAACACCATTTTGGTGAACTCAAAGGAGCTGAGATCATTCACACAAACCGATCATCCAGCAGCAAGACACTAAGGACTGGATAGTGCAAGCGTCACACTGCTCCCTCTCTAAAAACTGTGAGCAATATTAATGAGATCGATGAAGTGAGACAAGACATATCCGATCCCACATTGCAGCCTGCTGGAGACAAAGCTAGGCTAGTTTGCATAATGAAACACCTGGGACAGTCAGCTTGACCAAGCCCAGGCATGGAAGACATCCACCAGCAGTCTATCATTGAAGTGTATCCACATGTTCATACAGCTGTTTCAAAGACCCAAACTCATCCCTATGGCATCAGGTGGCTCAACTTTCACCTAAACCTTAGCTTTAACTTTCCCATCCCCAGGTGAAAACCTCTATAAGATTAAAAAATTGCTTTGGGAAGTACTTCCATAATTGCATGGCATACCAGAGCCTACTACACTCCTGTAGTTTGAATGCTATCCATTTTCTAGCAGGAGCTGTGAATGTCAAGTGGTGCAGGTGGAGATAATAAAAGGTTGCAGTGCTGTCAGAGTGCCATTATTTCTTGTTGATTGGCCTGTTGTAGAGCTACTCTAATCCAGGTTTGTGAAGGGATGAGGGGAAATCAATCAGTTTCCTGCTGCTCCAGAGCCAACAGTTTTGATGCCCTGTCTTCTCTGCTAGTGTTAGTGTAAGATCCTCTGAGATATATACTGGCTCTGTTTCAAATCATGAATCAGTGTGGGAATGCAAAAGTTTTTGTCACTGTTTATTTGTTTAAATACAATGCTGTCAAATTAAAATTTAAGCTTCAACTCAACTCGTTCCCCAAAGAATTCATGTGAGACACCACAACATATCCTATGTTAGGTGTATATATTCTCTGCCAGCCAGTCTCCACCATCACAACTCCCATTGCTGCATGGCTAAATTACACTCTCTGGAAAGTAGACATAAGAGGGTGATAAAGGAGAAAACATTGTCTGTCATCTCAATTCACAGTAAATTGCAAGTTTCTCTCATTTCTCAAAAAATCAATAGAATAAAAATACCTATGACATCAAAGTGACAGACCTGGTTAACTTTTGCTGGGGCAGGCATGTCTTCTTCTACCCTCAGAACAGCAGGGGCCTCAACCAAGCTTATATATGCACTGCCCCAGTGGAGATCTCTAGGCAACAGGGGTCTATCCATGGGCATTCCTTTACATTTTCATAACTTACCCTGATAAATTGCAATGAGCTCTCCACTTTCTTTCTATGTACCAGACTCAGCTGTTACCTGGCAGAATTCTTTGTAAGCCTGTAAGGTCACATGGATTTACATGACTGGGGAATCAGGGGCTGCCAGCTGCACCTATCATGTGGCAAATAAACATAAGTTTTAAAACTATTCGTTCTTATTGTTTGCATTCCCACCTGATTAGAAAAAAAACCCCACATTACTTCAAGATTAATGCTACTGCCAAATCCAAGAATAGACCCCAGTTTAGGACTGAATTATAAGTGTCTGAAAAGTGAGTTCATTATAAAGTCCACCGCAGTGTGGATGGTTTCATCATTCCTGTTTGCAATGCAGCAAATGGCCAAAATACCTATTCTGCAGCAAATAGCTGAAGATATCAGCTATTCTGGCTGTTTTGTGCAGATTCAAGCTGCCCTTCCTGACCTACCCTGGAAGGCAACAAAAAACCCTAGTCATTAACTGAACAGTTACTCTTTAAAGTGTTATCAGTTCTACTGCCTAAATATTCAACATAACCAGCTGACATTTTCTGAATGTATCACTGAAAATAAGAACCCTTGCATACCTGGTCTTAAATACTATTTTGGCTTTCATTAACAATACAATGCTCTCATTCCTTTAATATCTTGTTAAAAATAATACCCATATAGTTTTCCCTAGGAGATCATAAAAATAACTAAATTAGAATCAACAGTTCAAATGAATCAGCATCTGTCAGATCTTATCAGGAAGAGGAAAAAAAAAATACTGGGGCAAGGCTAGATAACTAAATAAGACAGTAAACTGGACAATAATATTCTGAGGGGATATTATGTGGAATATCAACTTTTATCCTTGTATCCAAGTGCCTGATGCTCAAGTAATTTAATGAACATATACAATCAAAACCTGTGGGAAAAGCAAACAAATAACACCCAAAACAACAGCACTGGACTACTGCTTCCACTGATTTTGATCAAAGCTGACAATGGATGAACAAAAAAAAAAAGTGGTCTGTGCTTTTAGGTAATGCGACTGTGAAAGTGCTAAACATAGAAATATTTTCTTCCATACTATGAAATTCCATCAGCACCCATTTATTTCCATTCAAAATGCTTGAACATTGTTACATGCTTAAACACAAATACATATCATCTAAGCAGTGAAAATATAATCTAGTCTGCCTGGACAAATTACTTGTTTTAATACAATGTCAGTTGTGTTTTTCTATCTGGTGTGAAGGTTTCTTGGTGCTGCCAGCTATTTACCCACATAAAATTTTGGAAAGTGACTTGATAACTATAAAAACATTTATGCTGAAGAGCTACTTGCTGTGATATACCAGAAACAGATTTTTTTTTTAATGTAGATTTTAACTGCACAATAAAAGCATTGGAACCATCCATCAAATTTTGCTGTTGTTGTTTGCACTTACTGCATAAACAGAATATTAAACTCAAGATATAACGTAAGACTCTTTTTCATAAAGTTTCATAAATAGCAAGAAAAAGGCATTCCATCTAAGAGTGCAAATTGCACAACTGTGCAAGGTAGTTCTCAACACAGGTTAAAAGTTGTGCCAGAAGTTTCATATCCATAGAGCATCTTTGCCTGATGGAGACAATTCTCGCACTGAGGCAATTACAGCTTCAGCAGAGCAGGCGTTTCCCAGAGCCAGAGCAGAGGCGGTGGGCCCGGCGCCCAGCCTTCACCCAAGCAGCTGTCTCCTCTGCTGCTGATATTAAGCATTTCACTCCTTCAGGTGGCAATCACAGGACAGCAAATATAATCCATTCAAGACAGGATTAAAAAATGCACAGAAGACTCCACAAGATGACATGAGCTCTATCAAGTTTTCTTTCCAAACACACTGATGAATAAAATTTCAGAATACAATTTAGGGCTAAAAAGAACATGATGCCAGTGACAGCATCAAATACAATGAATGGCATCACTCCCCATTTCAGTATTAATTACGATGTTCTGTTCACACACACATCATAAGCTGGCAGCTTCAAAAAAGGATACTTCAAGGATAGGCAAGGTATTTCCCACAGGGGGGATCACTCCTTTTAAGTCTCAGCTTCACTTTCTGCAAAATGGGGGAGATAACATTTAGCTGTTTTTTACCCTGGATGGTTTGTGAGAATTCCATCAACATTTGTACTTTTGAACTCATCAGTATCCTTTGAATAAAAGTAACGATTCTAGGATGATGAGTGGTTTATATATGTAGTGCACAAGATGTGTTAGCATTATGAGAGCTGTGACTGCCGTTGGGGTGCCCCATGAAGTAGTCACACGCCTCTCTGCACTGACACCATGCTGAATGCAGTATCCCCGACTGGGCATATTATGTCTTTAGCCAATGTAAGCAGTCAAAGCAGTAGCCGTAGAGACTGTTCTGTCTTCACAAAGGGGATTGCCATCCCACGTGCATCTCACAGGAACCCCAAGAGGGCCCCTTGACCCCAGTGATTTGTCACCTGTATTGGGTTAGAGCAAATGCTAGTCAACAGGCTAGAGATCACAGCTCCATTATCTCAACATTCAGCTCTGAAGCTGTGAAGTCCTTAACTTAGTCTTCAACAGGATCACGCAAGGTCTTTTTCATCCTACTGATTTCTTATAGTGCTTTTCTTGAAGACCTCATACTATTGGCCAGTGGACTATGGCTATGTATTATTGTCTTTATCTTTATAACTGTCAGAAGTATTTTGTCTTTTAACCTGAAATATCTCTAAATCTGGAGAGAATTGATTTAGAGCCATCTATGTAGGGACAAAACTAATGATAAAAATCACCTGAATAGAATCAGAAATGAATTGCTATAATAATAGGTGATCTATAACTACAACACATCGATAAGATTAGATAAACAGACTGTTATCTTAATGAATTTGTCTATATCAGCAATTCCAGAGTCTTCCTCTATCATATCTATCTTGTAAGCCGTACACATCAGTTTACACACATGAAGCAGTTATTGATCTCTCTGGAAAAATGTGCTTAGATAGCACTTTCAGGAAAGAAAAAAAAAAAAAAAAAGATGAATATAGCAGAGCTGCCAAAATAGATAAACTGCTGCATTGCATTCCCTGCACGTGCACACCTGGTGTGTTTTAGTATTGGTTGTTGCTATCTGAAGTGTAAACACTGTTATCAGAGTGAAGAAGCAAGCTGGAATGGCTTTGAGGCACAGGAAGAAAAATATTTCTCCTAAAATTTGCATCATGTTCTTCCACATTAGTTTGGGATGCAGTGGTTATAATGTACAAGGAGGGTAATGTTTAATTTTATTACAGCCCCGGGAAGCATGGACAGATTATCTCAAAAAGGATCTTATTAGATTTTTCTTATATGAGATAAAAAACCCTAAATCATTCCCTCAAAATAACAGAGTTGTTATGGTTGAAAACCAGAGGCATTTCAGTGTTTGAGCAAACTCGA
The DNA here is from genome assembly GCF_031877795.1 of Strix aluco. NCBI lineage: Eukaryota > Metazoa > Chordata > Aves > Strigiformes > Strigidae > Strix > Strix aluco. The sequence continues at coordinate 15,056,839 of NC_133939.1, read as the reverse complement.
ATCTAGAAGTCACATATGAATTTCAGTGTCTCTCATTTTCTACAAGCCTTGGTGTGGTCAACAAATACTAAGCAGTTTATAAAAGTTTTCTGTGTTGCTCCAAAGGTCTAGACATTTTTTTTTCCAGTTTAATTTGTGGTGAAACCAAAACCTACTAGGTACTGAATAAATAGATATGAAATGTGAGCTATATCCTAAATCAAAAGCATACAGGCAGCTGAGTAATATCAACCCCCAGCCATGACTCCTTAATTCAGAATTACACAGAAATTAGCTAAACACTTGACTATTTAACTGTTATTAATTCCAAAGTTCTTGTCCTCTGGAGCTACAATTTAGCTCCATTTGCCCATATTTTGGCAGAAATAAGAACCACACACATAAAAAAGCTTCATTCTCCTTGAGTCTCACTCTACACATGACCTGTTTTTTTATTTTTATTTTGTTTATTGAAAAAAAAAATCCCAATAAATATTAGGACCCAAAAAGCAGGAAGTCCTCAGGGAGATTATGCAGCACCCAACATGGTACTTGGAGGCATGAGTTCTCAGTGCAAGGCAGGATTTTGTTCAAGCAGGACTAAGCACTAATCCCAAACAATTTAGGAGCAAACCTTAAGAATGTGCTTTATTCCTCTGGACACTGAGATATGCTTGGGAAAGCTGAGACTGTACCTACTGATCGAGTATGGAGATCCACCAGAGAACATGGGAAACAGGAGGAATGTTTTCTATAAAGATGGTTGTAAACTAAAGGAGGGTTCAATATCTTGCAAAATGTCAGTGTCATCCTTATTTTTAATGCACCAAATGTTAACATAAGAGCATCTCTTTTTCTTAAATTTAAGCTAGCTCATTATTAAAAAATGAACAAACAGACGAACAACTGTTGAGAAAAGTATTGACTAGCTCTGTCAATGGCCTTTGTCCCTTCCAGGGTTAGTGGCGTTAGCTGTACTACATTCTGGGATGTCACCACTGCCTTTGGATTATGAGGGTTTAATTCACAATTTGTGAAGGTGTGAATACAGGCTTCGTTTCTACAGGTCCACATGCTGATGTGCTCTACCCCAAGTCTTAATTGCTAGTGAGAAGAGACAGAGGAACAAAATGTAGCTGAAACTTCTGCCATATACATTTTTGCTACTCCTTAGCATAAAAGAGCGACAAGGATGATTTAACTCACTACTGAGCTTCCAGATTTTCTGAAGCATGCTGATGTCTTGAAACCCTTAGCTGTCACTACATCATTACCTTTGTCAACACTTGATTTAAATTATTATTTCACACTGCACACATTAAGCCCAAAACTACACTAAACTAAACTGAAGAGCAGAACATACTCTGTCCAGCACCAGCAGCAAGTCTGAGGTCCACACCTCAGATATCTGCACCTGCAGAAAGCCACATACACCCTTCCAACAACTGAGCCTCTAATCCTGATGGGAAATTTGATCTCACCATTATGACATTGTTATGCATGAAAAATCTACACTATGCCATTTTCAGGGTTTGAAACATTTATCGTGTGGCTCCTGAAACTATGAGTCAATGAACACCTACCTTTTCAGGCAGCAGAACATAAATATACACATATATTTGTATAAGATATATAAAAATTTTCAAATATTCACTTGTACTGAACTCCTTAGGTGTTTTCTACACTCTTTAAAGCAAAATTAAGAAAAAAAAGAACTCAGAACTTAGCTTTTCTTTGAAAACACTGCACAAAATGCAGGTTCTGCAAATCTTATTGCTGGCAGTGTGAAATATTAACAAAAATCAATTTTTTTGAGAGCTCTCTGTTTAGCTCTACCCATGAGAGTTCGGGGGGAGGGCTCTATGCATACATGCATTTGATTGCATCTAGATCCATAAACCTGTATATAATTGTTTTAATTATTCTTTGCCATTAAGAGAAAGGACCCTTAAATTGAATTTCTTTCTAAAATAATTATCAGTTATTAATGTACAATTATCTTATCATTGCCCATTGTTTTCTCAAGTCAAATTTTCATTAGAACAAAAATGCATGTGTGAAAGAGTTCTTGAAGCACAGTCAGGCCTCTTGCATGGCTTTGTGCTAATTACCAGAGCTTCTTTTGTTATCAGCCTGGACTTTAATGACAAAAGAAGACAAGTGTAGAGTCTATTTGGCTTGAGCTAATTACTAACCATTCCCCATTCAATTTATGCTCGAAGGAGTACAATAATCATGACACAGTGCATTAGCTCTGTCCCTGGCACTATCTGCCATGCTGAGTGTTAATTGACAGGGCAGATTCTGGTCAGGAATAACAGTGTCTTAGGCATGTCTGCTCATGAACAAGCCTTCATAGCAATTTACTCTGTGCAGAAACAAAAAGACAGCTCCTTTTAATTTTTATGTAGGGTAATACTGGAAAATTTCCTCTGCTGCAGATGCAAGTGGCACTGCTCTCAGTGGCTTACAGTTTTTATGATTAACACTTCAGCTGTACCTAGTTAGAAAAAATTAATGAACCAGAACTAAGTATCAATGAACGTGACACAATCAGAACTCAGATTTTTTTTTTAAAGTCTGTATTTTGTAAAAATACAGCAGCACAACTAAATGAGCTGTCTACCTTGCACCAAAAAAAGAGAGCTTAGAGGGCCAGTCACAGGTAGTAAGCCACTTAGCATTATCCAGAACCCACTGAATTTGAAAAGGTTTTAGTAGAGTTAGCACTGCTTCAGGGTCTCTGTGATCTTGAAAATTAAGGGATTTATGTTAAATCCTCCAAAAATCATTTCACAGGGTGTAATGAATAGTGATAGATATTTCAAAGCCATTAGTCTACCTCTATTCTGCACTTTAGTGATATCATGATCCAAACTAAAAGCACCTGTACTATAATGATCTAATGTATCATCAAGTCTTGAGGGGTAAAAAGGAAAAGAAAGCTCATTTCTCCTCTGTGCTTATGCATCTTTAACAAATGATCTTCAAAAACCAAACTGCAGCCTCCCAAAGTCAGCTCATAAAGTTCTTCAGACTATTTGTGTCACATGGCAAACAACCTACAGTGAAAAAAACATGGCATCCTAAGAAATTTCAGTCATACATAATCTTCCTGGTTTTCACTGTCTCTCTCTTTAATAATTCAGCAGTTATTAAAAATCTGTCAATACAGGAGAATTTGCAGTTGTGAAGAACAGAAGTAGAAGTAAAAACCTGGGGGGGATCTGGCAGTGATGGAGAATTGGGTACAAATAAGGTAAAATTTATGTGGAGAAGGCAAAGAAACTGTTTTTCAGATTGAGATTCAGAAAAACAGACAAGTCCAAGGAAACAACCCAAGTTAAGGATTAGCATTAAGAGTACACATAACTCCCACTGTATGTATGTCCTTAAATGTTTTGACAAATAAGGAGGGTCTTGGGTGCATATATGACAAAGGCATATATATATATGAAAGGATATAACTTCAGAGGCATAGCATTAACATTAAAATACTAGATTTTAAGCTTGTCTTTTACTTGTAGAAGTACTTTTTGTAGTTGTAAAGAGAAAAGGAGGTTAAACCAGTGCTGGGAGGAGCAATAGTCCATGTGAGATTTGTAGCCTTTGATCAGTTCATGCCAGGGAGGAAGGAAACTGAGAAATGGTTGTTTTAACTAAGTGCTCAGAGGAAGAGAGAGTGTTCATCAACACCACAAAAGCACTGGGAGTTGTAACACACTGAAGTGCCAAGCTTGCCATTTATGTCTGTGAAGTTCACCTTCAAACTTGCTTTATTTTGTAATCTTCCAATTTTTAGAGCAGAGGTACTATAGGCACTCCCATACCATCTCAAAATTAAAGAAATTATCTACTAGTTCAGGGCCCCTTCACCCCACCAAAGTAATTAGTCAATTAACTTGCTGTAGTCTCCCGTTCTTATCATATGACAATACTTTCCCACTTTGGGATCATTTCCCACACATCAGACATGGTACCAGTGGCGACCTTCCCATCTGGCTATTTAATTGCTGAAAGTGCTTGAGATCCTCACTGAAAGAACTTAAATATCATTCCCTCTGTGAAGAGAAAGATTCCCTCTTCTCAAACACATGCACAAGAACAGCTTCATAATGATAACATTGCTAATTACTTTCTAAATATATTGTGTTTGCATCAAGGTTTGACAATTTCCCAATTCCAAAAAAAGCCTTTAGGCATGGATGAACACTCAGAAGGCCAAAAGTGAAACAACAGTTTTGACAGTCCTCAATATAGTGGTTGCTTTTAACATTATCATCTATGAGATACCAGTAATGCAGGCAGGTATAAGCAAATGTGTGCGGAACAATCCACAGTTGCTCCCACAGCTCTATCCAATAACTTTCATGATTCATTCTGCAAGATTATTTAATGCACTGATCAATCTAGAATAACACTGGTTAGAGATGAGTGACAGAAAAATAACTTGACAAAACAATGAGTGCTGTTATTAAGATATTAGAACCTAAAAAAGGTAACAAAGCCTTCTTGTTATCTAAACACTAATAGAGACATAACCAAAAGTGCCTCTTCGACTCACTGTTAGCAAGAAAATCTCCTCCTCCTGAGGCAAAATGTTTGAAGTCAGTATTTTGCCACATGCTAGTATCACAGAGCCATGTCATGCAAGATTAGACAGATTTCCACAAATCAGCACAAACTTTCCCAAAGCAGCAGGGAGAACAACAAGAACACAAGCTTCTGCAGTGTGATCCACAGCGAGGTGCCTGATGGACTGAAGGTTTATCCTGCCTGAACACTGCTCCCTACAGCCTGCTGTGCATTGCAATAGTACTGTTCAAAAATAGAGATGCATTTAAATACGTGTCTCTGTAGAATAGTGTTTGCTGCCATTTGCAAGTCTCTGGACAACATTCACTGACATTTCACTTCCCAGTGTCATTTTCCAGTTTAGTGCAAAGGTTTTCTTCAATTTAGGAATAATATATTCAGTCCTGCTGTACTAAATAGAATGACTGTCACAAAAAGCATTACTTTGTTTCATAAAATTGTTAACTTACTTGCACGTACGAAAGTGAAGTTAAAAGGACCACCGCTTTTCCTAGGAAAACAATCATTTTTCTGACTTCCTGACAGTTTAAAAACAAAGAATTTATGTTTTTAAAAGTGTATCACCAGTTCACTAACAATGGTGGTCTCCAGTCAAACAACCTGACCACACGCTTGGGGTTACATAGAAATGGCGGTGTCAGGAAAGCAGTCATTCACAATGATTTTATCTATCTTCTCTCATCTATGATAGAGCACTGGGAAGTTTCTCTGCATGTTTATTTCTGCATTTACATTCATCAAAAAAACTGGACTTCCTTCAGTTCTCTTGCTGTAACAGGTGGGTTCATTGGCATGCTCATTAATTTGTAACTTAAAAGCAGAGACGACAGAAACAGCTAATTGCTGTAGCTGATAGAGGTGGCATTTCCATAAACTGCAGCAGCACACATCCCCGTAGCTTAATCTTTTAAATGCGGTACCTTCTTGTTTGATGCAGCTGAACTATGCAAGGCAGCCCCATAGTATGTCTTGAGGTATAGCACAGCAGGGATGTACATGAATCATCATAGCTCTTCCAAGCACTGAGACCTCCATTTTCCTAATTTACATTTCAAAAGGGTCTACAGTTTGAAGTGGTAAAGAAATCATTTGCTTTTGCTAGATAAGTGCTTTTCCAAGTAGGAAACTCAATGCCAATTCTGAAAAGTGTTCCGATTATAATTTCTTTCTATATTAGGACAGGCACAAAAGTCTTTTAGAGCCTCTCCATTAAAAGCTGTCCAGTTATTTCTGCAATCTTTGACCATTTAATCCTTCCATGGAACAGCAGGTCAACATGTTCTGCTGCCTTGAATCCTTGGCAGAAACAAGGTGTTCTTTACATATATGCTTGCAGGTTACAATACAATTAATAGGCTGGAATAAAAACACTTCTGAGAGGCATTGTTAGAAGCAGCACAGAATGAGAGGATTATGTAAATCTCGTCTCTTGATATTTCTCCCAGAAAGTTTTTGGGGAGCAATGATTAATGTGATCTGCAGCACAGTCTATCAGCAGGCTTCTGGGCAAAAGGAAGTGTCAATTCCTCCAGCCTACCACTACCTCTTTGTACAATAAGTTTCTTAACTCTCACCATATGTCTGCAAGACATGGTGCTCTAAAATTTGTGAGGGCCCATCAGTGGTCCTAAAGGGAGGTGAGGAAAGAGGCAGAACACGTTCTCACACTCTCTCGCACACACACAGTCTCACTCCCCCTCTCTGCCTTGGATACTGTATTCCCATACTCGAATGACAGTGAAGGGACAGTCACTACTACAACCTTCCTTAAAATTCCCAGGAAGGTGCTCTGTATTTGGGCAGAATTACATGGAGCTCATCACAGGTCCCAGCAAGATTTGTGATATTTGTTTTGTATTCATCTGGATAACAAAAATTGTTAAGCCTCCTAAAACCAACCTTCAACCATTCCCTCTTTAGTATGATCACTTGTTCATCACAGCATGCCAGGTTATTATTACGTGTTTTTCCTATAATTGAAACTCCAGGTAGAGGAAGCAAAGATACCATGGATTCCCACTACAAAGCACACAGTAACACTTCCTAGCAAGTATCTGGCTTTCATCATGCTCCCTTGCTTTTATGACAAAGCCTGTCATGAGAATAGGTAATTGCAAGACAAGTTTATTTCTGTAATGCTGAGAGGGATCAAAATGAGGGTGGTAAATTATAAATCGTTGCTACTAATTGCTAAAGCTCCTGTTCTTCAAACACTGTAACTGCCAAAACTCAAGTTTCTCATTAACTGTATCCAGGTAATTACAGAATTTTTTGGAGAGGGGGAGACATGAGAACAATTCTTTGCAAAGCAGCAGAAAACCAGAGTGGCTCAGTGATCTCCCTGTAGTTACCTTGCTGACTAATTTTGGAAAAAGGAAAATTCCCAGTATGAACTGAAATTCTGACCCTCAGATGTAGTGTAAAGCAATTCAAAGCTGGCTCCCTCTATCTGGGAGATTATGTCATTCAGATTTATGCATGTGGATTCTTCCTCTCTTCACTATTTACCTGGCACATGTAATACACTGTAATTACTTCACAAATATATATTTGCATATAATGAAGCAATTATGTACATCATTTAGTCACTCTAACTGAAGTTACCAAATAATTAAAAAATTAATTGCCTTGTAATTTGCAGGGTTTAGATCTTCACTGCCCTGAACGCCCTAGATACTCTGTGACAATACATTATTTGAGTAGAAGGAAATATTAAAATTAAGAATATTGAAAAAAATCTAGCAATCAACGTAAATCTCTCATGAAAGCAAGTCCATCTGGCTAGTAAATTTTACATGACATTCCAGTATATAATGTTTAATACACCTAATGAAAACTATTGAGATAGCTTATTTCAATAGATAACAATTCCTTTAAGGTGAGTGTAAAGAACTTAACAGAGAGAAGAGACATGTTCTTTTTAATGCCATTATTGCACTCTCTTGGCAGATGCAGTACTGAATTCCAACACAGAGCAGCCTGAGTTCAGCATCCGAACACCTGTTTGGAGGCTAGGAAATCCCCTCCATACAAAGCATCCTCTTGGGTGGCCTGACATGAAAGCCTGAGACAGATTTCAAGAAGAAACTCAAACATTTACTCCCATTTAATTTGGAATTGGCACCAGATACAAGTCAAAGTCTTGAGAAATAGGGTTTATAAACATTTCTTTAGGAACTACAAAATCATCTATGTCCCATTCTCATATTTTCTACCTCAAGAGAGAGTCTCTGTCTAAAGCAATGATCTTTAACACAATTAGGTGATGACTTGATGCATCTGAATGTTTCTAGCTATCACTGTTTCCTGGGGAACAATGGCAACTCCTCTCAGCCTTCAGCGAGATGCATTATTGCATGCCATCTTGCACCCATGCTTAATTTGGTGTACATGACCAAGTGCTGAATTTGTCCTTAGTGATTAACTTATCCACTTCAGTCTTTCATTTTCACTTCCAAATACATTTAAAGGTTTATTGACTGTTTCCTTTCCATGCATTGCATATGATAAAATTAACCTGTACATTTTCACAGCTGTATTCCAGCAAATCATTATTGCATTATCCCATCATTTTTTGCATTTGATTGTGATGGCACCCGGGTGGCCAAATACAGGTCAATCAGGAGACAGTCTTTTTTACAAAGACTGCTTTGTTTCTTCACAAGAAAACTGAAGAAGTATTACTGGAAAATCTTGTTTGATTTTGAGAACCAGAGTTCGGCTATTCTCAATGTCAGTTAATTGCATCTATGAAAGAGACTTAATATTTCCACCTCAAAGCTGCAGGAAAACATAATCATCATTTATTCAGTTCTGAAGAAGAAGGATTAAGACCATGTCAAACCATGAAAAGTTTAAGTGTTTGGTGAGTTGCTATGTCTAGAGAGACTCTAGAGCTGTTTCTATACCACCAACAGGAAAAGCACAATGCAGATCTCTTTGTACACTGTCTTCTGCACATCAAAAGTGCACAGTACCTATGTTGAAATCCTACCACTTCATAGAAATTGACAGGACACCACAAGGACTAAATACCTCAATGATCGCAAATAAATTTTGTTGTGTACATAAACAGGAAAATACATTTCATGTTACTGCAGAGCTGAAGCTTAGCTTTTGTTTTTATTCTTGCTAACAATGAAACAGAATTTGATGGGGGTGGTGGCATTAGCTTGACCTGGAATAACAAGATGTTGGCCCATCCTGGAGATAGGGTCCTGTGTTTAACAAAGCTGGAAGCTAATGTATGAGGGCAAATCCAGCCTCTGCTCTTTAGTTCTACCTTAGCCAGTGGAAAACGTTGCAGAAGCAGTTTATGCATGCACAATATTCTTAAAATCACATCCCATAGCAAATTTGGACTTGAAATGGTTGTATATTTTGCTTGAATCTAAAATTTGGAAGCTTTAAGTAAGTCTTGGCAATTAACAATTCAGTGTGCTCCAAGGTTACGGCTGGTGGAACAACTTTCAAGTGATTTATCAGCCTTTTAGTGATACACCCATAGTTTGATGACTGTGAACCCCCACTGCATTCACAAGCTGTCTGGTGATCTATTCTCCTTATTGTGGGAGCATTGCCTAGAGATTCAAATGCAAAAAATGGGCTTGGGATGATGTGCATATCAGAAACAGCAAAATGTTTTTGAACTGAGCTAGTAAAATACAAGCCACATTTATCTAGCTCCAGCATTTCTTTGGGTCTCTGAAGTCCCCTTTTCTTAGAAAAAGAAGTTTACCAATTTAAAGTTGGTGTCTGTTCACAAATACTGTATCAATTATAATGACATGAAACTAAGCTCAAGGCAATTAGAGCTGACTTGGTTTAAATTCGAAGTACAAAACCAAATGCACTGACTTGTTTGTGCTTATCAAAGACAAGATTTCCTTTGGAAACATAGTGAGGAAAATAAAACTTCTTAGACTTCTCTATTGCAGTATTGTCCAAGCAGGTAATGATATAACTACCAAATATTTTCTGTAGAAATACTCTGCAGAAAACACTAATAGAGTACGTTCAAGTAACTTAAACTGAAAAATGTCATTAGTGATGAATTGTTGACAACTCCCTAGTTCCTCACAGGGAAACATACATGGATTTATGGGGCAATGCCTCACAACCAGACATCCACGACTTCAGGGCAAATCTGCCAGATTGAGTGGCCTGCAGGCAGGTAGTTTAGATTCTTGGGGCAGCGCACCCCATGCAAGCTCCTACCTGCCCCAGCAGTGTCTCGGGGCCAGGAGTCACAGGTTCCCCATCCCTCTTGAACTTCATGAAGTCAGCAAGACCACAACAGCTGGGAAGCACGTTTAATTCAGGCAGTATTTTGGCACTGTCAGAGCAAGCCAAATTGGAATAAAATTAAATAATTTAAAAAATCTTTATATTTGCAGAAATCCCAGAGCTGAGAAAAGCTGAAGTTTAGGGATCTGGGAACACTGGGGTGAAGTGACGAAGCAGCAGCCAGGCCACACACAGAGCAGCGTGACACCTTTCCTCCCCAGAGAACAAACAGGCAACAGGCAAGTTATCTCAGCAACTACTCATAGAAAAGCAGACACTAGACTGTTTCAATCATCCTAGAGTACATGCCAGTTAGTTTACCTGCCTTACCTACACAGATCATGTTAATGTGCTTCTCTAAAAATAAATGAGAGCAACATACCCCTCCCTCACCTTTTCCAAATTAAATCCAAAGTAAGAGAGGAAAGGAAACCCATTTTACTTCTGGTTCAGCACTGCCTGACCCTTCCTACCACATGATACTACAATAAATTCATCCACAAAAAAGGTATACAGATCACAGCATAGTCTCTGGTCTAAGCCTACATTACTGTCCTAAGAGAAGTGATAGCTGTAATGAATAACGTCAATTCAGTCAGAAGCTGCAGCTAAAATAAATGGATTGTTAACAAATGCTAGTATTTCTCTTTGTTTCACAATGCTTATGTCAATAAAGGTAAGTATTTTAGACTTTGAGGAAGGGAATTTGGACTATTTGGTTGGAAATCTAGTTTAAAAGTTTTTCTCACTTTAGATCACGTTGAAATTATAAACCCAAGCTTGCTGCAATTACTTAGGACAACTATAATTAAAAGTATCCTGGGAGGAAGGGGGAAGGGTAAGAGGATGTTTAGTTGTTCCTCAATAAACTGTTCCATAGTGTTAGTGTAACAAATCAAAACTGTTCTCACAGAAGGAGGAAACTTTTAGTCTAAATAATGACAATTTGAGCTTCAAGAATCAAGGTCCTAGGAAACTGCAGTCTCAAATCTCAGTCACGGTACCTCTGATCTTTTCAAAGGCCTTAAGGATATTTACTCTATGCTGCTCAAGGATTCCTCAGATAGTTTGGCAGAGACAGCAAAGCAACCTGGTTTTCCTCTCCAAAGCTGTATAATAAAGTGCTAATAAGAATTCCCCAAGTGTGATATCAAGATGTCAGTGTTTCTCCAAGAAAGCTTTTATCTTTGTAGGCCACAATCTTTTTTTCATGTATAGACAAGTAGAATGGGATTTTCAAAAGAATTCACTTTAGCCTGACTCAGAGAGGAAAGTAAAATTTCTAGTGATTTCAGAGGGAAGAGGCCAACAGCTACTTCCTGTAGCCTATATAGCATATGAAAACATCAGGGACAGAGGAATGCATTAAATACAACAAAATCTCAAGCAGGAGACTTCTTGAGCTACCTAACATTACCCACTGCAGAGGGGTAAGAACTTGCAGGCAAAGTGAAAAGCTGTCAGATGTCACAATTATACTTAATATCCCTGTTAAGGAGACATCTTAACAGAAAACTTACAGAAGTGTAAGAAAATAGGACTTTGTTTTACATTTCAGACGTATTTCACATGCAAAAAGACAAGGTCATAGAATGAAAGTACCTTCATATTCAGAACAGAGCATATCTGGGAAGTACATGGCATTTACTTTTAATCGAGTCAAGTCAGAATGCGTTGCAGTTTTGACAAATTTAAGTTGAAATAAAAGTGTTCATTAATAAAGACTAAACAATTGTTTTCTGAGGCAAACCCACAACACATTATGTTGTGGAAATAGAAAATTTGTTCTAAGCACCAAAGACAATGAAAAAAATAGAAACTGCTTCATTTCTCTTTTCTAAAACTGTTTGTCAGCTGTTAATTATCTTTCAGAGGCAGAATTCAGATATCAGGCAGAACTCTGTGTTAGATTACTGCTTCAAAATGTTGCTTATAGATAAAATTATACCTCCTAACATTATAAGGTAGACTAACGTAAATGTGGTACAGCTAGGAAACTAAGTAAAAAAAAAAATAAAGTGGTCAGTTTCTATTTCTAATTACATATTAATCATTAAAGAAACTTCTAATGTATTTCAGCTATAGGCTGCTTCATGAATACACCTAAAGTTGTCAGTGATCCTCACAACATGGCAAGGTGCTAAAGAAGATTAAAAGAATGGCCGAGTCTGGGATTATGTTTCTGTGGCAGGATGTATGGGTGAACATTTCAAACTTTCTTTAGTGAAATATGAAATAGGAAAAATAGAACCTTCCTACTTCTAAATTATTGCTGGGAGAATAGTTCATAACAAATCATTCATTCAATTAATTTCACTTTACCTGTTCACAAATTGCCTGCAAAACACTTATAATTTTCTCAAAGGTACTACTTCAATTAATTCACTGTATAATTTCAGTGAATAACTTTTCGGCTGCAGATTGTGACAAGTGTTCAGTATTCAGAACTTGAAAAGTGTTGATTAGCTCTGACTGATCTGGAGATGATTGATTCTTTGCCAGGGATGTCTGAACAGGAGTCAGTCTCGCCCATAGCCCACTACATTTATTCCTGCTGTGCTAACCTGGCACTTGCAAATTACCCAAAGGCTCAGCTATGTCTGCTATTTGCTTGTCAGTAGTTCAAATCCAGCTTTACAATGAGCACAAAACCCCTTCTGTTTACACTACGTTGCAGGAACCCAACCTTGCTTTGATGTTGCAGGTAGATAAATACACGTGGCTAGCTTATACCTAAATGCCCATTTTTTTTCTGGATGAAAGTAAGTTTGAAAGAGTAAAAGCTAAATCTAGCAAGGCTTGTTGAAATCAGAGTAGCTGATTTCAGTAACTGACATCTCTCACTGGCAATAGCCAACAGATCAGGCAGATTCTGGAGCTGAACAAGGTTTCTGTTTTGCTTCTACTGACAGCTACCAGAAACCAGACCATTAAAAACAATAAAGCCAATCAACAGTTTGTGTAGAAGCCTCACGATCATTCCTCATCAGAAAAAATAAACATGAAGGAAATATTTCAAAGGAAAAGCCTACAGCTATTTAGCAGTTAGGGCTGAGTTGCACAACTGCTATTTAACTGCTTGCACATATAAGTCCGGGTAACTAATACGAGTCATGAATTTTAAGAGATTAAGCATTTGTTATACTGTACCATCAGCCGACCTGTTTTCCCATTATTCTAAGCAGCAATCATCTCATGTTGAGTTTTCTTTGTGAGTTGAAAAGTAGAGAATTCCACAAAACCAGTTGCAGGGAGAAAAGCAAACCCAGCCAACCTCCTGTCTGAAGAGGCTGCCCACAGCACCACCTGCTCCACCGATCCAATTACACACAGCTGTGTTGTCGCTGAGCTCCGAGCGCCTCGGCCTCAATTTACCACCTACATTGCTGAGTTACCTGCTCTGAGAGTTTGTATTAATGATCCGTTAGGTGTCTTTTCTTTGTCATATTACATGTCAGGTACAGCTTTTAACAGCTGACCTTCTGTTTCTCAGTCATCTCTGTTCTTTCAGGACTAATTTTTAGTTTCACTATCCTCACTTTATGCTGTTCTATGTTGCTTTTCCTGACAATCCATTTTCCTGCATATCTCTCATCTGACAGCCTCAATACTAACCATCTTCAGCTCTTACCAGTCCTCCCCTTACTTCTGAGACAAGCTAATTGTAATACATGATCTTTATATACACTCTCTTCTACATACTTCACATCTCCACATAAAAGATTTTGTAGATCTTCAGGTCAGAGGGCACCATAAGATCTATATCTTACTCATTTTCCTTATGGTTTCACCTTTAGATTTTCCCATATATTTGCCCACAGGTTGTTTCTAGACAAACTACAATATTGAGAGGATCAAAGATGAGAAGCCACTGAGGCAAATACTTGAGCTTAACTGGCAAAAATTCCTGCCTTGCCCTGAGCCTGGTGAGCAGTTTGATGCTGACAGTGTGAGCATGACACGTCCACTAGGCCTGAAGGAGTCTCTTAGCACATCAGTACAGCTTGTTAAACATCTGGGTGGCCACTCACAAACACTTCAGAAGAAAGGCAGTTGCTGTGCCTGAGTGGCTGGGAGGGGAATTCCTCAGCTGGGCATTTAGATAGGCTTGGCTTACGCTCTCTATGTTTGGAGCCCACTGAAGGTGATGCAGGCAGTCTCACAGAAAATGGCTCCCCAATTAACCATCTCTGCACACAGCTGTCCTTCTTCCATTTTCCACATGCAGATAAAATGCCCTTGGAGATATTCTCCTTTGGGTTGATATGCAATAAAATGTCACAGTGATGCAAGAAATACTTTTGTATATGACACTACAAAGACATCATGTTGATACAAGTCAATGCTGGCAAATACAAATGATCTGAAGCAAGAGGCATCTGTACATTTTCAAGACACTGACAGACTTCAAGAATTATCAGTCAAAATAAGATGCTTGAGCAAAACAGCTCTTACAGGACTTTGACTCCTCTAAACTCAGACAATGTGGCTCACTTGGAGTAACATCCTACTCCACTGAAATTAGTGAGATTACTTTCCAAGTTAGGTTACCATCAGGGTTGGCAATGGCATGTCATCACATAACATTCTGGCCCAAACAATCTGCTATGCAAATCCTCCAGGACATGGATTATCTTTGGAGTTGCACAGGAGCAAGCACAATCATGGCAAATATTCAAATTACCTTGGAAACCTAATTTTAAGACCTTTAAAAAACCCCACTCCAAACAATTTTCAAAGAGTTTCTGCTTAATGTTTTCTGAATATTAGATGCCCTACAAAGTCTCTGACTGGATACTCTGACACTTATTTACATTCAGCTTAGCCTGAGAGAAAAAAAAAAAAAAAAACTGCATACATATATACATTTCTTTTTCATTAAATCCTCTGACTAATCTACAAAGAATGGGGAAAGATTTTATGTATACAGCTCCCATTAAAAGCTGTGGAGTTTGAGTAATTAAATCTACACAACTTTTTAAAGTCTTAGGCTAGGAAGTTGAAGATGAAATTGGCAATATGTTTTAGCCCTTTTCTACCTCTCTGGTTTGGTCAGTAGAGAATTGGTCTATCTCTGAGATTATTTTTCAGAATCTTTTAGACTGTAGCTTACCCTGAGAACTGGTGACTTTCTTTAAATATATATGTCAGTTTGGAGACTTAATAAGGATGAAAAAAATTAGGGATAAGGCTCAATGGAGTGTTAGAAAGGATCTCTGACTTAAAGTTTAGGGCATGTCACAGCCAGATATCTAGTACCATCATGGTTAAACTGATCTCACTATTGAGAAAAAGATTCAATATTATGACCCAGGCTACATTAAAGAGAGTATTTCATCACATCCTTGGACTATTCACAAAAAAGACCTTGTCAAAGAAGCAGTTATATATAACATCTTCATTTCTTTCCTAGAGTCTAAACGACGAATGTGATTAAGAATTTAAAACTACAGCACAAGAGTTTATTTATTTTGTAACAAAGACAATATAAAATACATTGGCTTTGCCACAGAATATTTTATTAAAAGCTGTTTTATAATTAGGTTTAGAGCAAACTAAAAAAACCTAATTGTAATTGCTTTAGTGCAATTAGTCCATCTTATATTTCAATGATGTAAAGACTTGTCAAGCCATAATAAGATCAAAACAGATTTTTCTCTTCATTCCCTTTGCAGTAGTGATTTTAAATCCAGAACGTAGTATTCTACTTCTGATGAAATTTCCTTCTCCTTTTCTACCTACTTCTGTAAGAGCTCAGGGCTCCCATCTGTCACTGTACCAAAGCCTGAACTTACTGTTCAGTTTTAAGGGTCTGAAAAAAAATACATAGAAATCTGTAATGCTCACATTACACTTAGTTCTTCAAATGTATTAGGTGGTATTAGAATTTATAAAAAATTAAGGTTGCTGCCTATTTAATAAAATCATCCTTAGATTGTAACATCATTGTTACCATATAAAAGCAGTTCTGCTACATGTGGTTCTTCTCTGAGTAGAGTGGTTTTCAGAGGCAATATGTAACCATGATTTCTCTTCCAGTCAATGAAATCTGAGCTGTCAATAGCATTCTTTCCCAGTTCTACACCCTACTCCCTTCCTTTACCCTTGCATAAGTAGTTTGTAATAAAAACATTATCTTGTCTTGAGTTACCAAAAAAGACCCTAAATGGCAAACAACATAGAAAGACTCAAAAGGCGTCAGATAAGCCCAGTAACTAGAAAGTGAAAGAAAACCTGTGCATTTAACCAAGCTGATACAAAACAGAAACTGTGAAAAACCCCAAATCTAGAAGAGTGGTACACTGAAGCCAGACAGCATTGGATAAATATTTAGCTCCATAAGGAACACTCTGTGAGAATCAGCTGTGATAAAATAGTCCACAGTGCAGAGACTAAATTCTGCTCAGAAACATAGAGGTTCTCCAGTATTTTCATATTGTAAACCACATTCTAGCAGCAACTGTGACAGGGCTTCCCTGAGATAAAGGATTTTTCCCATCTCCAGTGTAAACTGCCTCATTTTCCCTGAGTATTCAGTCTGGGGTAGAATAATCTCATTTGTTGGGATACTTGGGGTACCACAGTGGACTGTACTACATTTTTGCCTCCTGCTATTTCTGGCAGGAGCTGACTCTTTTTCCCATTATCCTGCCTATTCCAAAACCAATGACCAAACAGCAAATGAAGGAGGCAGCAGCAACCTGCTCCAAGTGTAAATGCTACTGCAAAATTTGAACTCCATATTCTGAAATACCTGCTAACTCCCAGGCAGCCAGATGCAATTAAAAAAGATTCGCAGAACAGAAACCTGTAACTGCATGGATAATTTAGACCGGGCTTAAATTGTATTTTGTTTGTGGCCAGCTAGACAGGTGAATGTGTAACGTATAGATCTGTAAAATATGTGCAACCTTGCAAAGACCACTGCTAATAATAGCTAGTTCTGTACATAAATCATAAATAATTATAGAATTCCTTAAAATTGAATGCCACAAGATGCTGTGTTGTTTAAATATCAGTCAGCCTGAATGCTACTGATTAAAAGATATATTAAATTACCTTAATGATTAGGGGAGATCTGCCTAGCATCGGAGACTTGTTTTAAGAAATAAATTAGATATAAAAAAAATATGAATTGCTGTGAAACATTTTTAATAATGCTTTTGCATACAAGGAACAAATTTATGTTGTGATGTATTTTTCTAACTACTACCTTTAAGAAACTATGTTTCTTAACAAGTTGGAAATTCAAGATGTGACTTACCTTAGAAGATGCTTGAGCTGTCCTCTTTCCAGTATTTCCCTGATTTATTGCATGTGGTCACATCAAAACATGAATTACGAAACTCTAAGATCCATTTATTTCACAGTTTATATGTACTTCTATTTCTAATCTAAAAAATAAATTTATTCCATGAAATAGAAATATTTTATTGATATTTTAAAAAAGCACCCTAAAGAGATCCTGTGGATTGCAAAATTATTTTGTTGCATGCTTCTTCAGGATAGTAATCCTGTTAGGCTTATTTTGAAAAGACTCTGACATCTCTCAAATCTTAGCATACATTAAAACTGAGAAAAAGAAATTCTTTCATTGCAGCTGTATTATGGTTTATTTTCTATTTATAGTTTCTCTTGATGCTTTGGAATCTATGGTACCTCTGAGGCATGGAATATTACCAAAAAAAAAAAAAAAAGGGGGATTATTATAGCTTTAGAGGAGGCTAGTTGTTTCCTGACAGGCCTATATTTTTAGGGTTAAAGTTTTGGCAATATCTCTAAGTAAACATGTATTTATTTATTTGCTTGGGCCTGAAACATCAGTTTCTCTGCAAATGGAAACTAAAGTTTGATTGAAATAGATGTTGCTTTATTCCTTTCAGGGAGAAAATTGGCTTTCCTCCTTTATTTTTGTTGTTGAGAGGTGGATTTAAAACCAGAAAAATGGTTTTTATACTCCACAGCAGCAGCTAAGGTCCATCTCTGCTTTCAGCAGCCACAGTAATTAGAGGTATTCAGATTAGTCCCTTCTTTAATGCAGAGTTAATAGGCCATATCCTGCCATCAGTCACACCCATGCAACCCATCTTTAATCATTGATTTCTAAAGGATTTTCAACAACATAACTGGAAATACAATTTATCCATTGTGGTACCTAGCTTCATAACCTATTCTATGTCAGCTAGCCAAATGCAATAATTAAGATGCAAAATTGTTTGTATCATTCTGTGTAAGACAGCTATAGAAAGGTGAATCACACATGGGTTTTTCTCTCTCCAGCAATGGCATAAAAACTGAACTATCTTGAAAGTAGTGAAATAGTACTCTTTTATAAAGACTTTCTGCTCTCATTATGTAGAATTGTAGATAAACAATTGTCACAGAACAATTTTTCTGTTTTCTTGTGGGCATATAATATCCTGTCATTTAAGATAACCCTCTGAAATGGCAAGAAATATGTATTGAAAGTATTTTTTCAATAAGAAAAATTAATTATTTGCTCAGACTCTTAGTAAATAGAAGAATGGGATCTGCAGAGTCACATCATGTGACATGGGACTGCATGCATCCATCTCTCATGTGAGCATGTGTGTCCTGCAATGCAGGTGTAGTAAGGTCAATGCATCAGGTCTGAATCTGATTTAACACATATGAGCACTTAAGTGCTCAGTATGGGAGTAAAAGTCAGGTGTGCTGCCCAAAAATCTGTAAGACCATTTGTCTAGGTTTCCACATACACTTATTGCTTCTACCAGATTGTCAGATGCCTATAAATCTTGTTGCATGGAACAAGCAATGGGATGTGAAGACACCTTGGTTTCATCAGTAAACCAAATTGCTAGGATTTCTTTGTTTCAACAGCTTCTATAATGTCACTCCTTATCTTCAGGAAGAGGTAGGACGAAAAATCGTAATAAAGTGTTTCTTTTGAGTTTAAGATGAACATATCGGCTAGAAAGGAGAAGTCAATGTCTATGTACATCTGGAATAGGAGATTTTAAATCCAGCTGAAGAAGACAGGTTCCAGTTGATGCTTCTGTCATCATACTTAACTGCACCACTCACCACTTCAGGCCAGTCTTTCATTTAATAAGTTATCAACCATGAAAACAAAATTTGTGAGTCTTAGATGAATTGTATGCAGATAACAATAGATATCTTCATATATTAATATAGATATTTTAGAAAGACAAATTTAACACAGACAACAATCAAGTTGCACATGTTTTTTCATCAGTACAATTTGACCACTGTTCACATAGTTACAGGGATGGACAGAATTTGGACCTTGAGTCATTGGCTGATGTTTCTCAAAAGTCATTGGATAGATCACATAAATCTGAAAATCTTTTTAATTAATTTAGGGTAATGGCCTAAATTGTCTCTAAATAATTGACAGAGATCTGGATTAATCTAAGTCCTCATAGCATAATGACTTCTGCATCCTACTTTACCATAATTATTTTTAAGAGAAAAAAACCTGTGTTTATCGCTTCTTCAACTTTGAAAGGAAAAAACACTGGGGATTATGTCCCAAAATGAGAGAAGAAATCTGTCTTGCTCAAGTCTAGTTCTTTTTTCTGTGATCCTTGCTCCTGTGAAACTCCAACTGTTTTCCAACATTTAAATCTTGAGATAAATTCAACTTTCATGAAGCTAGACTGTTCTAGGCTAGCAGTGAATTTGGACCAGTGGGAGTTTTGTCTTTATAAAGATTTTGCAGTGAGTTGCTTAATTAATTTCTAATGAGTTGCACTGTGGTTTTGCTGAGTGCTAGTGTGTTAATTTTTTTTCTGTAATTGTGAATGTTCTTGGTTCATAGCACAACAGTCATGTTCCTTTGATGTATAATAGATATATAAAGTCATAAAAGCAAGCCTGGAGCTCTCTGGTTTAACTGTATTTAGGTATGCAACCAGATTGGTTCTCCTAATATTCATTACGACACTTGCACCAGATATGTAATCTGAAGCCTATAAAGTAAAACATAAAATTCTCTTACAGACTTTTCAAACTACGTTCCAAACTTCATCAAAGTGTTGCCCTAAGGAACTAATCATTTTCAGAGTTATAATCAAGTGAGTTATAATGACTATGTTCACAATGCAAGTCATATCAGAATTAAAACCCATTCTGCTCTCAAGAAATTGCCAAAAAAAAAGTAAATCCCCAACCAAAAACCCTAAGTCTTTGTCTCATTTCAAAGCACAACTCACAAATAATTCTTTGGCAATTTCTTACTACCTAACCATTCTTAGCTAATACTTTGCTCTGACAGGACAGTGACTCTCTTAAGAGTGTTTGTACTATGAATTCATTTATCTTCTGAATCTTTAAACAGCCTGTTGACTGTAATTTGATGCTATACTCTATAGGGGACAGCACAGTCTTGTCTTTTCTCTTCCTTCCAAATATTTGCCTTCTCTAGTGCATAATAAAAGAAACATAATTTTTTCCAATCAAATATCTTTACTCACCAGAAATCAGGTTGCAGCCCCCATACCATTGTTCATAGTGAATAGAAAGTACATCAAGCAGTGATACTAATGTCATTTAGACTATCCAGAATTTTACTCAGTGTGCTTGAGTAACAGAATTTGGCCAGTTGCGATTTGCAAGGCCAGCAGTCAAAAAATTCTGAATCTGCCTGGGGGTGCTATATTAAAATAAATTAAAAAAACCCAACCTTGCCAAACTAGTATCCTAAGACTCAGGAACGGGTTTGTGAGCTCTAGCAGTTCTATAGTTTTGGCACTTACTACAACTATAAACCTGTGAGAAGAGGAAAGTGGTTCCAGCCTTTGGCTAGTAAATTACACTATCACAAAAGACTAAAAATAACACCAGCCATTCCTGTTTGTTATTTTATCCCTGATATGCTAGAAAAATATGATTTTTTCATATTTCATTCATATAACAGATGAGATGTGAAATGAGTGTCATGGATGATAAACACAACAATGGCTGCTAAGTCTTATGCTGTGTAAACAAAAACTTCCCTGCTCACTGCCACACAAAATTAACAATAAAATTTACTGTGGAATATGGGTATAAAAACAAGCATAACTTCAGAGTGAGAGGGGTCATTACAGAGGGAATGAGTTGGTGACAGCAGCAATCCTGGCCAGCTGCAGCTGAGGGAAGTTACCTGTTGACTTTGAGGGGAAATGCAGCCTGTGCTTAAAATATTACTTCAAATACTCTTATTCCTACCCATTTCTAGAGATGATGAGACTAGTGACACTAAACAAATGAAACAATATTTGGGTTTCATTTTAGGGGAACAAAAAGAGGAAACAAGAAAGCACAGAGCTCACTTTTGTGCAATGCACCTTCACACAGGCCACTTCACAGGCATTTCAGTGTGGCATGAGTGGTCTCTGACAAAGAAAGACCTTTTATCCAGAGCTGAGGTAAGGGCCCTCACTAAAATGCCACCTACTGCTCTATACTCTTAACTTTCTGAAATGAGACATCTCTCAGAAATGCATTAGTCATGCTGTACTCCTGCATGACTGCAATACAGATTGCCTAGCACACCTGGAAGAAAGAAAGAAAACCAGAACAATTGCAACAACAGAATAGGGCTTTGTTAACTGTGTCTTCCCCTCCCAAACCTCCTTGATATAAGGAGCATCTGCTATGAACAAAACCTAACCTGTTACTAACCAATTTCCAGTATTGATGTATGCACGATTAATACATTCCCTCAATCATGGTATTATCCCCTTAAATGGAGCAGAAATAATAACTCAAAATACTCACGTATGTGGATATTGTTTCGGCTTTCACTAAAAGCAATGCAACACTGCATTATAGGTTCACATGGACTTGATTCTTCCTTAACTATTGCTACTGAAGAAGTAGCACTCCTCAGATCATCATCAGAATCAGCGGATGCTACATGCCTCCTTATGTACTGGGTTCTGCAGGCAACTTACGTTTGGTGTTGAATTTGCAGAAGACAAAGCTAGCTTACCATCACTTCTGTAGTTTTTTGATAACTGCACTGTCATGTACTAGTATGCTGCTGCAGGAAGAAGGGTAGAGTAGCCTGACTGCTGTGTATGATTGTCTTCTAAGGAGTGATCTGCGGTGGCCATTCTGAGATTCAAAAACAAATTCTTTCCTTTTTCATTGAAAAAATGCTGTGGGCCAGCTCTTTCATAGCTTCATGCTACTAAAATTTCTCATTATATAGAAGGACTCCCTACAGGTTCTTTAACCTTATTAGACTTAGATTTCCATATTCCAAAATGGAACCAGTAAGAGTATGGACATAGCTTACTCTTAAACACAGAAACAAACCCCACAGCCTTTGCTTTTTCTCTGCAAATCAGACATCACAGTGATGTATGACTGCCGATACGTATGTGCAACGATTTAGGAACTACAGAACCCAGATAGGACAGAGACACTTTCTACAGGACACAGAAAGAATGAAAACCAGGTATCAGAAAGAAGAGAAAATAAAAATTAAGATTTTCTGCTCAAGCAGTGGGTATTTAGCAGCTCTTCAAACCTCCAGCAATTTCTAAACTCTGCCTGCAATTTGAGAGCCTGTACCTCTCATGGAAACAGCTCTGCAGGGTGAAGAAAGATCTCATATTTTTACCCTTACCATATGCAGAATTTTCATAATTCATAAATGGGAAATAAATCAACAGTGAGTGCAGCATAGGGGGGAAGATATTATATATGTGTGTATATTATATATATATGGATGGACAGTACATATATATAAATGTATATGTATAGAAGTTTTGAAGAGCTTTCTACTTGATTATAAAGCAGCAAAGTGTTGAAGCAGGTGCTTTTTAAAAAGTTTTCATTGAAGTACACTGCAACCAGAGAATACTTCCCATTAAACAGGGTAGAGAGAGATATTGGGTTGAAGTAATGAATGGATACCATTGTTGGTTTGTGAGATGGAGATCAAGAGGTTGGTGTCAGATTTTTTGTCTGCTAAGTATAATAGTTTTCTACATTATATAAATGCAAAGGAAGAGTGCCTTTTTATACTTGTTGGATTAACTTCAGGTTTTCTGTGATAGTAAAAAGTTGCTTTCTTAGATGTGCTGCCTGGATTTGCTGGCTTGTGCCATCTTAGAACTTAAGTTTTAAAGTACAAAAATTTTTCTGAAAAATGCACTTTCTAGGCAGCTTAACAAAGGGGATCAGTTTCCTCTTCAACATTTACAGAATAATCATGAAATCCTCCAAAGTCTCCCAGGAAAATTCTGGGAGATATCTTCCTTTTCAATATGTTCTTTCTCTCTACTTCTAACTTTTTAAACAAACACAATTTACTTGAAACCCGGAATCTACTTGTAGTATGCTGAACTTGCTGAACCTGAATTTTACAACAATACATAATTATGATAGGTGGATAGATTATGTTAGTAGAGCCAGATATATTTCAATACAGCCATTTTTCAGTATTTTAATGAAAGAGCTTTTTGAAGTCATGGAAAACTGGTGTCTGATGGGATCTCTTCTCAGTAGCATCAGTGTTTAGTTAAGCTTGTTAACCCTGTTCATGGTGAAATTTTATTTATTTCCTTTTCATCTTTCATTTTTTTGTGGTTAGTCAGCACCCATGAAAGGACTCAGACTATGAGTTCTGGAAAGACCTCTCTCCTTCTAGTAAGAAAGTGCAGAGACTGGCCATGCTGTATAATGTGTCTTCACACGGACCCCGCGGATCCCTGGTACAAGCAGAAAGGCAAGGTGGGTTTTACAGACTTCTAAAATTGAACCTCTCCTCTGAGGGCAGTTAGTGACTGCAAGAATAAGAAGTCATGGTCTGTCCCTCACCATACCCACTTCTGTACTCAGCAGATGATGAGCACCAAGAAAAAATAGCTGTGGGATTTCCAAAAGGATGTAAGCACTCTACAAACACACATCCAAGTACTTCAATGCAACTTGAAATCTCTTGACAGTTTTTGACACTTCCTTTTTGGGATTTCAATACTTTTGCATCTAGTGGTATTGCTAATATACACAAACAACAAATGACATAGGTGGCACAAGAAACATGTTGAAAGGGATGTTTTCTCCTTCTTGCAAAAAGCAGAACCAACTACTTGTGCCAACAATGTGAAGCAGTTTGGAAAGAGGTAATTGTTCAAACAAGCAAGAACCCTTTTGGTACTAGTGGATTCTTGTGAATTTTAGAGCTGACTAAAATATGTATTGTTGTCTTTACTTATGTGAGATCTCTGTAAGGCTGAGAGTTAAAAACTGGGTGATCTAAATTAGTTTTTTCAGTACACACTAAGTCATTTATAAGAAGCTGAGACATTCACACTTCCATTGACGTCAGTAAGACTGGAGTATGTAGCCCTTTAAAAAAAAATCAGGACACTGTGCTCTGGTGTCTGCATAAGTGTTTGTCACAACATTTGGGCCCTATTAAGCCCACACAGACTACTTAGAGATAAGAGGCTCTGTATCCTATTAAGCACTCCTTTGAGCCATGCAATTTTACATTACTTCTCTGTCATTTGTTCAAGCCCCTGAAACCGAGCTGAATAGCAGAATCCAAATATATACAGTAGCCATTATTGGCCAATATAATACAACAATCTGTCTTTGTTTAACTGTGAATTGATTCTAGGACTGAATGAATTGTTTCACTACAATATAATAAACCACTGTAAATCCACATATGTTTCAATAGAACAGGGCACTCATTGACAGGCATGGCCAGTTCTGAAAGCCTCATCCCACCTTTGTTTATCAGATCTCAATTTATCATCTTTCCAGACATTCCTGCTTTCCCATGTTTTCCCAGGGAGGAGTGGAATGAGCAATGGGTTGCTAGACAGATGATAAGGTGTGGCTGATTTAAGAGTTTGAATAGTTTGTTTAAAGAAACTCTATTCAGTTTTGCAGTGACGTTCTGTCATCACCTGACTGCTGCTGGCACATTGCGTGTGAAACAGATGAAATTTTCAAAGCTCTTGTTTGTCTAAAATAAATAGGAGAGTGTATCCAAAACATATTTCATATGTACCCTGAACATATTTAGATAAAATACCTTGATCCAAACTATTTTCAGAGGGAAAAACCAGCTGGCAAGCACTACATTCCTTCTTTTGCTGGCAGCCATGGCTTACTCCACAGCACTAGTGAAAGGAAGGCTCAAACAACCATTTTACACAACCATATGGTCTTCATACTATCACAGAAGAAAGTTTGCCATAATTTCTGAGTGTATTAACTGTTTTGGTTAATATTAAATTGAAAGTAGCGTAGTATGCTTGCCTTCATATGGGACTGGGAGCAGTACTGATAAGTCTGCAATCAAGTGCATGATATTTTTAAATCAGTTCTCAGTATTTAGGGAAAGGACACATTGAAAAACAAACAAACAAACAAATAAAAAGCCCAACAAAAAACATACAAAAAAAACAACAGAAAACTTGCAGATCAAAATTACTGATCGGATACAGTGCCATCTATAATGCCGTAGCATGTATCCCTTCTCAGATACACATGGTTCCTGGAAGTGCTTATAAACCCGTGTCAGCCAAGAGCCTCTGCAGCATCTGCAATTCAAATCTTATAGGGAAGACATGATTATCTGGTCATTTAAACTGCTGCTTAGTTTTCTATTTCCTAAAATTTGCCAAGTCAATAACTTACACAAGTTAAACTTCTATTTAAATATTTTTTTTTTCCATTTTGAAAGCAAAGCAACTAATGCTAGCAGCTTGAATTTATCTCAGCAGGTGTTAACTGTAAAACCAAGTGGCAGCGCTTAAATACCTTCACTTTAACTGTTTCACTATTGATCATTTTGGCAGCCACACTAAACCAGTGATTATCAAAACCTTACACTATTATTTTATGTAAGTAGAGATATTAAGAGCTAATTCCACTCAGTTTTACTGTATCAAGATATGATCAGCCTTTGAAATAAATGTTATATCTGTACCTCTCAACAGAGGAAAGAGGGGAAGTGTATCCTCTCCCAGGTACAGCACTTGCCTTTGCCACCTGCATGTCAAACATGGAAACTGATTTCTCCAATCTTTGTACACTGAAAGACTCCCCTAATGAGCTGTCCAAGCCTGCAGCTTCTCTCCCTTCCTTTTCTGCCACAATAGCTAGCATTTCATATTTTCCATTTAAAAATCTGCAGGACCCAAACAATCTGGGTATTTCATCAATTCTGCAAGCAAATATACTATGCTATCTAACTTGAGAAATAGGGAACAAAGCCATCTTAACTATAATGGGCACTGACAGTCTTGGGAAGACAATTTATGGGAGCAGCACTGCACAATCCTGGGACACATGCAGAATCCAACTGTTATATGAAATATGAATCCTGTCCTTCCTTCCTAAGGTATTTGAGAAAGGTATTACCCTTCCTTCTCTGATGCCACAGTCATGCATCCTCTGTGTTCACACATCAAGAAACACTGCCCTATCTTATGCAAGAGCGGAGAAGGAAAACTTGATTTTTAGCACATCGGAAAAGGAACAACTGTTAAATGAAACAGTCTGCAGTGACCTAATTCAAGAAAGCTTTGTCAGGTGATAATCTTTCTCACCCTTTATATGGCATTCCTTGAAGCACATAAGTGTTCAAAATAGTTTAAAAACATTCAGAAATGTGAGAGAAGTATCTGTCCTCCTGTGTGACTCTGACAAACATTAGCATTCCCAATATAGTCTCTGGTTGCAAAAGTGCTCTTAAGCTCCTGTTTCACTGGGTTTACATCTGAGGGCCACTAATCAAATTAACTGTGATGGCTGCAGTAAGCTGTTTATAGAGATGAAAGACCTACCAAAAGAAGTTTCTGTTACGGCTTATGAGGTTGAATACTGTTAAGCACATGAACACCCACTGCATGGAAAATCTTGATTTTTTTATTCCTTCTGCTGTTCCTCATAGAGGGTCAAGAGTACTTAAGTGTTCTTGTTAAGTCTTGTATAAGCCTAAAATCCCTCTTCCCATCACTTAACTGGTTCCCTTGGGGGGGCGGGGGGGGAAGCGCGTTTATTTTTGTTGTCTCCCTTTAAAATAAAATAAAATAAAGGTAATACAAACAGTAAACAACGATTTAATTGAATAGTATGATGGTCATGTCAAGCTGCAAGCTCTTCCCCATGGTATAGTTAAAAACAGAAAAAGCAGTCAGGAGTCTGTTCCAAAACAGGAAACTGCTAACCAGGCACTTTTAGCCTATCAGATCCTTGTGACTTTGAAAACAAATATCAGGCTGTGGGTGTTTGTGGAAAGGATCACTGTGCCACAGAAAAAAAAAGAGGTAACAGAGCAGCTACTGAGATTACATAGGAGGCCCCTCACATGCAACCAATTACCTGTAACTATAGTAATACCAGAAGACAAGGGAAGGTAGCAGACAGCATTGTCATGCACCGATATAGATGGTGTCAGCTCTTTACCAGGCTCTGGAGCAGATGCCTGAAGACTAAAGATTTGCAAGCTCTCTGCAACTCTACAGATCTTCGCAAGGGCTACTCACAGAGGATCTGTAACAGACTTTCTCTCAGTTCACATTAGCCCATTTATTTTACTTCCTCATAAAAATAACTGCTTTCAGTGTTAGCTGAAGGAAAGTTATGCAAACAGAAAGTGCTGAAAAGATTATTATTTTCCTGAAGCATACCAATGCATAGGAAGTCTTATTAAAAGTTATGAAATCTGTCTCCTCCTTCCATTTTCTCATTAACATACCAGAAAGTCATAAAAAGGGTTGTACTTTTAAATATTTGATACCAAAATATCTGTTCTTAATTTGTACAGGTCAGGCTAGGTAGAAAGAAGGGAAACAAAGCCTCAGACTGCTGTTGGATCCTGCAGTCCTTGTTAAATGAGTACAAGATAACACTGCCACTAATGAGTACCCATCCTGGCACAGCTACACAGCAGGCACAGTGCTAGCAAATCCTAGAGATCCTTCTAAATTAGGTTTGAGAACCTTCCTGACAGGAAGATTTAATTAGTAGCATTAATAATGTCAGAGATTTCTGCCTTTGAAAGTATTCAAATTCTGCTAAATAAATACGGTAGCATAAGGTTCCTCAGAATCTCCAAGCAGAGGAAATCAAGTTTTCACATCTTTTCTGCATTAGTAACCACTGCAAGAGAGAAAAACGGGGAGTTTTCCTGAAAGATTTTTTTTTTTTCCCAAGTTTTGAGCACTTACACTCCCAATGAGAAAGACATGGAAAATGAGTAGTAGGATTTTCTGCAATCATTATATCTAATGATAATATCTTATCCAGTCAGTCAAATGACTACCAAGTTTCACTTTTATAATGCAACAATGCAGAAAGCATTTCATCTTCTCATCACTCTGGCATCTGACATCCTGATTTTATTTTTTTGTTCTCTCCAGTTTTAGCTTTTAAGGCTGGCAGTGCTAGATTAATTCACTGTAGACTTCACAAAAATGTAGACATTTTTTCAGCTCAGAACAAATTTCTATCAACTGATACTTTACCAGAGGCTTTTCTTTGATAATTTTGATGTATAAAATAATTCTATTCCTATCATTCATCTCAGTACCATACCTTTTCTGTACTTAAAGAGACCATAGATGTCTTAGGTATTTGTTTCTTTGTGGCTCTTAGAAGAATCAATCTGTGATCAAAAATATTACGAACAGTTGCATTAGGAGATTACAGGAGCTTTTAAATAGAAAGTTCCGGATTGTACTTAGCAAATACAGAAATACTAATAAGCCACCATTTAACCAGCTCAACAGCTATTTTAGCATTCAAATTAGGATAAAAATGGATAACACAAAAATATTTTTGCTTTATACATTACACACCAGTTTAGCCCTCAGTGGTCAAGTCAGAAACATGGCAAAAGCATAAATACATAAAATAGGATAAAATGGTATTGAAGCTTAGCTTGGAGAAAGACAAAAAAACCCAAAATTTCCTGATACAGCTTCCTAGAAACTGACAGTATTAATTTGGCGAGATAACATTCAGAGGCACAATTATTTTTCTTCAGTGTAAATAGTCTCTGATGTTAGAGAGAAAAAGCTTTCTCTCAGATAAAAGCTGGCTTTTAACAAAGCACGCCAGCAACATATTATAATTTGCTTTGAAACATGGTGTGCTGATGTCATTGGATGTATTGCCCTGATGATACATCAAGACAGGGAATTCTGAAATGGTAATCACATTAGTAAAAATTACCTTTAAAGACCAGTGTTTGCATCCATATGCACAACAGATGTAAAACCAATGTCTTAATACTTGAGCTACTATTTTAAGTACAGGCATAAAACATTTTGTGCATGTAAAATGAGATGTGTTGCAACAACAGTGATATCGGTACAGAAAGCCACAGACCTCGCTGCTGCAATATTCTTCCTAGCTGCTACTCTGCAGCTGGAATGCCTCGACACCCTGTCTGAGAAATCCACTGTGCTGGGGCGAGGGGGTAGCCACGCATAGTCCCCAGGTAGAGGAGAGGATGGGAGGAGAGCGTGCAGGTCTCAACTTTCATTCTGAGCTGCAACAGCCCCACGTTCTCTGCGTAGATCTGATAACCACAGATATGCAAGAGCTGACGGTGATTCTGTCTTGTGGTGGGGACCAACATGACCTGTCATGAGAAAACACTTTCTTATCTTTACAAACAAATAATGAAGTCTTACTAGGATTTTTAGGAAGAAAGTGGCTAGACCTCCACAGGTATTAGCAGTATCTGATTTCTTGCCAAGGAGAGATTTGAAGTCTTACCAGGCAAGTCTGCAGCAAGTGAGGAACACCTTGGAGAGGATTTTGCTCCCACACATCTCCTAAGGCCTGTAAAAGGCCCAGGGAGGCTTTCAAAGTTTTGGGACTACCCTTGCCCTCACCTCAGCAGCAAGACGGAGCAGGATGGGGGCAGGAGGATGTGGCTCTGGTGCTCTCAATGCTGGCTTTGCTGCTAACCAGGGCAAACAGCACCCATCAGTGCCCGGCAGACTGTGACTGTGCTCACCACAGCAGGCAAAGGGGATGCTCACAACTTCCACAAATACGGGACACGGAGAGAAGTTGCTTGCTCTTCTTGCTCTTCTCACTGCCATCATACAAGGCTTAGCAGCAAACACATGGCAGCAGAAGGTATTTCACCCATGTGGGCTATGGTGCCTCTCATGATACCTTTTGATGTCTGTGCCTCATCTTTGCTATGGGCTTTGTCTATATATCACAAACAATCCTGCAGCCATTGCCAGGACATGAGCAGTTATCTGAAGCCTCATATTATGTGTGCATTCATTTGATCCTATGAGTGGGACTGCCCCATGGGGACAATGTAGCTGGCACTCTGATTTTGTGTATGCCTGGATATTATGTGCGTGATTGTTCCTTTCTCCCATGAGAGCCTGCATCCCTTAAGGAAAACAGGATCAATCTAGGCCCTGCTGAAGTCAGGCAGCCTCCTTCCATTTCCGTAAGGCTTTGGGTCTGGTCCTTAATGTACTGCTGATGAACTGTATTAAAAGATATATGCTCAACTTTCTCTAGCTTATTCAGTATAAGTGATGTTTCTTTTTAGCTACAAATATAAATTGTTTTGCTGTTTATATGTTTTTGTAATGTCCTTGCTGTACATTGAAAAGCTGTGCTCTCTATCAAAAGGCATGAGTATTTGTCTTGCTAGGTGTATAGTTATCTATTGCCAGAGACACCACTTTCATTTTTTGATTAGGGAAATATGTACATGTTGTTATTGTTAATAGGCCAGTTTTATTACACAAGTCACACAGGAGACAAACAATATATTAACTATCCTATTGAGCAATGCAAACAACGCAGAGCATTTGGATTTTCAGCGTCCTCAAGAAGTGACTTTGCTATTACACTAACGATGCCCTGGTGAGTATTCACTTTCAGGTAGTAACAACCCTTGAAAATAACTCTTTCAGTCTAATTATACTGCTGGATTACAGAAAGCCTTTCAGTGAAGTTTATGGGCCAGATTCTTAGTCAATATAAACAGTTGTAACTCCACCAGTTTCAGGAAGAATAATCCAATTTGTATGCTGGACCTACCCCTCTATTCTGTAAACCCTGTATTAAAGGTTATGTGATAATTAAGGGTGAAGGAATAAAAAAGCCAAACACCCTAACTTGATTCAGGCAATGACTTTCCACTTACTGAAATGAGGATGAGCAGAATCAAGCTCTAAGAAATTAGTTATAACTAGGAGATTAGTCTGGTGTAATAAAGCACACTTAGCATAACATGAAGAATTCTTCAGTGATTTTTGGAATAATGCATTTTAAATCTGCCAGTTGCCTCTGAAGGTCCCAGTTCTGCAAAGCTCACTCATGATTTAACTTTATGTACTATAAATAATCCCACCGAAATCAGACTATTCACAGTGCAGACAGGCAAGCAGAGTTTAACTGCTGGACAAATTAGGGATCTAGTCAGAGAAAAGTTCCCTGGCTTCCACATCTCCTTCAGACTTGACCTATAAATAAACAGGGCAATGTTTGGCATTTTGCTGAGTAGAAATAGCCCTGTTTTTCAGTGGTTTTGCTTCTACTTCAAAGAAAATCTATTCTTTCTCAGACAAATGTGATTTTCACAAGAAACAACATAAAGGTCTCATTCTGTATAGACTTATGTTTTTAATGCTGTCGCAAAATGGGAAAAAAACCTATTCAATCACAATTGCCAAAATGAGGAAAAATATATAATTCATTTTCATTAATCCTGCTACAACTCTTGCCTGTAAAGTCATATGAAGCCTGTATTCTAGATCAGCAGCACAATGGTAAAGCTGGTTTCAAGCACAGAGTTGTTAGGTGTCATACACCAAATGAAAAAATCCATGATGCAATAAAGTTGCTGCCTTGCTTCAGCAAGAAAAATATTTTTCTCAACATGAATACAGAAGACTAGGAAAGACTGGTGCTTTTAGCTGAAGTGTGTTTTAGAAGAAAAACACTAACCTGAGCCAGGGCACAAAGCCAACAACTACTAGATCAAGAACCTGAAATTTACATTTAATCAACCTCAAGTAGGGAAGAGAATCAATTTAACACACTGTTTGCAGAACATTTACTGTGGAATCATCTTGCATGATGCAGCACTGCTAAAAATTACCCCACAAAAATCAGTTGTTATTAAGGAAAGTGCAATGGCCAAAGAAAATATGCCACAGAAGTCACTGAAATAGAACAAGGAATTTCTTTATTTTGTTTCCCAAAACTTCAAACGTAAGCTTTGATAAGTTGAATGTTTGATCTTTTAGCTACCAGCACAATTTCCTAGTTACTTTTATAAACTGGAGCTTTCAAACTCCTACCTACTCCCAGTGATCTCTGCATACTGGCTTATTTAATATTCCCCCAGCTTATCTTGAGTCTCAGTGCAGCAAGGCTTTTTAGTTGCTATGGCCCTAAGCACGGAACATGAAAGAAAAGGATATCTGGGAGTCTCACTCTATATTTTTCATTTAAAAACAAGGCCTGGGAGCCTGAGGCATGTCCCCAGTCATTTTTAGTTGTTTTGGAGCTCACATTTACACTTGGAGCATTCCATCTTCACAGGGTACTTCGTCCAAATAGTGAGACATGCAGAAATACCAAGGCTATATCAGACCTGTAGCTGTTTCAGTAAGGACTGGGGTGCCTTTATGCGTGGATAGCAAAATGGACTAAACTGCTAAATTTCTCAAAGGGGTCTTGTCCAAAATCTCATGGCCTAGTTTCCTATTAGTCATTCTGGTTCAGTCTTCCTAATCCAAGTATTCATACAAATAGCATTTACTTTCCACAACCCAAATAATTCACAGCTCCTTCAATACAGCACCATTACACTAATTAATCTAGTTGTTGTCACAAGCCAAACAAGAGCTGATAAGCACAATATGTTACATTAAGTATAACCAGACAGTTATAGAGCATTACATTCACACTGTTTGCTTTTGTTAATTTTAATATAAAAGACATGAGCACCTTTAAATTAAGGTACTTGCATCATTTTAGGTTCACAGAAAAGGTAAAGTATGTTTAAGACGTAAGGAATTTCCAGCTAGGAAAAGAAATTCAGAATATCTCAGAACAGCTATTCTTGTCAGGTTTTACCAGTGACAGACAAGCACTTTCAGCTCAGGAACTGCACTGACACCAGCTCAGAAATGTTTTTAACTTTGAGACAGAGCTAATGCAGGAAATGAAATAGCTCACACTGTAAAAACACCACCAGGTGGATCAGCAATGCAAAGTGACAAAACCCACAGACTCCTCTATATTTGGGTGCTGCAATTCTCCAGGGAGAGGGAAGCTCCTCTGACAAAAAGCCAGCAGAAGCAAATAAAGCCCATTCATCCTATACCTCTTCCCATGCAGTGGGGTGTATGATCACAGCGCACTCGATTCTGCCAGCTCATACACCTCATCACAACTGAAGCTGGAGAGGGCTGATCTCATTGATATCTGGGGCCGAACAAGAACAAAACAGTGATAAGAAATTACCTTTTCTCTCTTGCCATTAGTCATATCCTAAAAGTATACTGTGCTTGGACTCTTGGACTTCTCGCTTGATGCAATAGCAATACTTCAGTGTTTCACTCAGAATAATGTGCTAACCACTCTGTTAGTGAGAAAAAACAGTTCTACTGACTTCGGAGGGACCACTTTGAAACTTCAGGCTATAGTGTAGCCTACCTAAACCCTAATGCTGCTGTACTTGAACTCTGGCTTAGCTATATCTGTTACATTGCAAGTGCAATGTACTTGAACTCAGTTTGCTCTGGTATGAAGAACAGCATGACACAACTCAATCCAAGTAAACTCTTATTACCAAGGTCAAA
Source organism: Strix aluco (assembly GCF_031877795.1). NCBI lineage: Eukaryota > Metazoa > Chordata > Aves > Strigiformes > Strigidae > Strix > Strix aluco. The sequence continues at coordinate 15,023,156 of NC_133939.1, read as the reverse complement.
GGGCTGGTATCTAGAAAAGTGAGGATTTGCTGCTCCCTTTAGACGTACTCTCACATCAGCAAGAATTAGACCCTGTATCCTTCTCTAAATCTCCTCTTCTTCAGCAAAGAATGTAGTATATATGAATTAATCCAAACAATGAAGATAGTATTTCATACCCAACTTCTGGAATATTTCAACTTTGCCTGGGAGTTTGAAAAGAACATTAATTATAGAGATGTAAATATGGGCCCAAAGAAATCTACCAGAAATTATACATACGATGAAGGAAAATAATCTCTACTGAATTTAAAATATGCTGTATACTTACATTTTCATTTTGTCCTTTGCTGTAAAGAAGACTAGCAGATAGGCTTAGTGGTATAGCAGAGAAATCAGGAACGCTTTACTGCTGGGCAGTATGCATAGGTGGTAGATAGGGGTAAAAGCCAAACATTCTCAGCTGTTTTCAACCTCCCAGACAAAAATCCTGTACATTCAGAAACATGGAAAGGCTGGCATGCAAAGGTAAAGGTAAAGGCTGGCTAAGGTATAAATCTCCCAAGAAACAGAATATTTGCAGCTAAGAAAGTTACTGAAGTTGAAGAATTTATGCACAAAGAAAGAAAATGTGTCCTAAATCGATCATTTCCACTTCCAATTTCTAATTATTTGAAAATCTGTGATTTCTGCTCTTTGAAATGAACTGATCGTTGCATACTATGCATGATCTCTGTTGTTTAAAGACTGTTGTGTTTTAAATGATTGCTTTCACAAGCAGTTTTGTTGACATTAACCTATAGTGAAAGTTATTTTGAAATAGCTTTTGTAAAACCAATTTTTTTTTAGTTTGATTAAAAAATAAAAAGCCTGTCCTTGAAAGTCAGCAACATTTTAGATGAGCACAGAAAAAGAAATTATAATACTACCTTTCTTTGTAAACTCACAACTTAAATGTACTTGCTGTTCATTAAAGTTTTATAAAAAATAATGACTCATCAGTAGAATATGAAACTTTGCCACAGTGTGAATCTTTTGGAGATTTTCACCTGAATTTCTCAAAGAAACTTACCTAAATATTACTCATTTGAAGTCAGCAATAACTGTGACATAGATACGAAGCATATGACAGATATTGCTGAGTGCTGTGGAACATCATTCAGAAATTATACGAACATAACTCAGCAGATATTGCTAGTATGTCAAGTATACTGCAAGCACTCAGAAAACTTTAGCTTCTTCTCCACTGAGAGTTCCTAGTAGCCGTGTGCCTGAGCAGTTAAATGAAATAGGTATTTTATTAATGCTGCCAGAAAGAGCAAGATTACTATGAGAAGGAAAAGATATATTTGGGGTGTTATATGCCATTTAAATTTATAGTGAGCCCCCAAAATCTGTAAATTGGGCCCTGTTGTAGGGGAGCTCTATCCCTAAGCCTGGAATGCCTTAGCAATGTTTAAAAATGCTTTAGGGGCTCCCTTTCTAATCACAGCTTCTCTTCCACAAATAAGAGGTAACCCACCATTTTGTATAATTCCATAGTGATTCCACCAGGCATTAAGAATAGGGAGAAGAGTATGTGCATAATTCAGACTACATTATCTTTTGACTCCTACCCACACTATCATTATCCTTAGACCTTTGTATTTATAGACTTTTTTAACAGAACTTGAAAGTACCATTTCATACCCAGTATAGTGAAGCCAAAACTCAATGATTTGCATTCCCAAAATCAGATATCTAAAGAAGTTTAGATTGCTAAGTACATAACCAGATTTACTACAATGGGAAGTTCTCAGCTCCTGTCATAACAAGTTTATCCTCAACTCTCCATGTAACATTCCTATCTGTTTTATCCAAAGAAGTCTGTAGGCTGAAAGAGCTGCTCTGATTGATCTGCGGCCACAAAACACATATGGCATCTATGACAGAAAGAGCAATCTTTTCTCCTCACACCATTCTAGACTAAGTACTGCAGACATGACCTGTATATCAACTGAAAATACTGATGATTACTGGTACTGTAATTTTCCTCCATAAAAATTATTGCAATAATCTTAGAATTTACAGGCTGTAAGTAAAAGAAAAATCAAAGGTGTCCAAGCCTACATCTCCTAATCCATATTTTATTGTTTCAAGTGGAAAATCTGTTGTGCTTGTGGGTTTGATTCTGTCAGCATACCAAACATGGTCAGAAAACCACGACTGTACTGAATCTATACTGTGTATTGGCTCTAAGTCAGAACTTCACATGAAAAGCCTGTTTCACTTCTGTGACATCCTTTTCTGCTATCTGAAAGTCCTTTGGGGATTGTTAAAACATGAATTAACATTACAGATTTGTACTGTTTTTAACAAGAGGAAAGAGCACTTCAATAAACCCTTTCTTTTTGGATATCAAAGGATTATATTAACCCCCTCACCCCACAAAACTCCACAGACACCTCATGTTCATGCTGGTGCCTTCACTACATCTTAGTTCTATTTCTACCTCACAGAAGTCTTCCATGCTGCAATATTAACATGCATCCCCTCTCTGATCCTATCTATATTCTTTTATCTTTGTTAGATTTTATAATGCATTTTTCTAGATTCTGACAAAATTGTTGTTTTAACAACTGTAACATGCCCTCATTATCTTCTGAATCATCAGTCTTTGTTTCATCAGCAAACCTTATTCACAAAGATTTTAGTGTTTGGAGTGTTGATAAAAATGTCAAATACCATTAATGGAAGAAATTCCTCAGGGTCTCTGTTAATACAAACCTTGATCATTAATAAGTCTCCATTGACAAATACATTTTAAAAATGGTCAGTGAGTCAAACTAACATGCATCCTTGTTAAGTCTTCATAATGCAATTGACCTACATGGCTCACATTAGTAGGTCATGTGATATTAAATTATGTTAAAACAAAATTTACCACTCAACATAGCTGTTTTTATCAATCAAACCTGTATTTCTATGTAATGGATAATAGATTTGTTTACCAAAAAATACTTCTCATGAAGCCATGTTGATGGACATATCTTACGTTTTGAATCTTAAATTGTTTGTTTACAGTCTCTATTTACCTACTACATTTATTATGCCTCTGCTTGACCTGTGGCTAACCAGTTTAGAGTTTCCTGCTCTTCAAAAACCAAGAGTTTCCCCAGATTTCTCAGATCTGTGAAAAAATAACACTGATGTTCATCTAATGTCTTTAAAGTCTCTGACATAAATTTTCTGAATCTGTGGTTGAAGAAAAAACCTCATTTCAGTAAGTGCGACCACCTTTTTTTTTTTTTTTTTGTCCTAAATGGTGAATATTCTATTCCCTCAGTATCCTCCTCCTGCGTGTGTGTTCTTGTTTTGTTCCAAATATAGGACAAAAACTTTTGTTGCCATTTCTTGCCTCTTTTGCATCACTATTCAGGATTGCACCACCTGTATCAAGCAAAGAATCCAGAAGGTTTCTTTTGATCCCAATTATATTCTAAAATGCTTTTAAAAATTGTTTTACCCTTTGGCCATTGACATATTTCCACTAGCATCCTTTATAAGCTGCACTTTCTTTCCAATAATGTGTGTTTTAACAAGGATGGCTTTTGACCACTGCAATACATTATTTAGTCAAGTCTGCTTTATCTGACTGTGGTTTTGGTTAACATTTTTCACTTAAAATATATGTTCCAAGTGGAAAGTATCAGTGGCTTTGAGTCAGAGAGTTATTACACTCGAACTATATTCTGTTGTACAAAGAAAAGGTAGTGAATCGTAATAAGGGAATATACAAGTTCTTATTTTTCTGAAGGAAATCCAACTGAGTTACTCCATGGTGGGCTCAGAAAAAAATTTTACTAAGAATTTATATTTAGTTTTTAAAAAAATCTGAAGAAACTGTTTAGTAGCCTTGCCAACATTCACCAAAGTTAACTATTATAACAAAGGTTTACTTCATGCATACTATAGACATGGTTACAGCTCATATTGTTCCCTAGTCAGGTTTGTTTGGGAAAATATAACTTAGTAATGCACACACAGTAATTTTGCATGTGTGAGAGTCTTACACATACACCTAAGATTAGCATTGACAGGAACACTCTATTTCTAAAATGGGCTAATATTATGTCAGCCAGTAGGTGATCTACCTTTAGGTCACAGTGACTGTGGGTGCAAAAGTAAAATGAAGTTAGATGTCAGGGACTAGCCCAAATACTCTTTGAAGAATAGAGATGCTGATGTTTATGAGAAATACATTTAGATTTGGATATTTGTTATCAGATAATAAAGCAGTGGAAACACCAAAAATTATTATCTTTATTCTCATAAAATCAAGCCCAGAAATATTTTTTTCTTTCCATTTTTTTTTCCACCAGTGACTCAAATGGAGATACAAGAAAATATTAAAGGAAGAATGTTGTAATGGAACAGATTGTCCTAAAATATAAAGCTTAGGTATTTTGAAGGGTAGAAAAACATTCCATTTGTAGTGATGACTGTATATCTAACAATCATCACATTCCTATTCCTATATTTTTTTTGAGAATTTAGCACTCATTTGACCCAATAACTCTACACATGAGAAATATGCAGAATTTAGAAATCCTTTCATGGCTTTTCATCTGTAAAATTATTTCATGCTATGTTTAATTTTAAAACATTTTCACTTTAAGAGGATAATCATATATTTGTATAAAAAGAAACCATCCAAACCTGAATCATCCAACATAACACACACCAACTAAAAAAGAAGAAAGCAAATGAAGAGGAAAATAGCTTATATTCACTACACATTGTATGCAAAACCACATTTACTTGCTTTATGAGGGATTCTTGAAAGGTTTAAAGAAGTTGGAGTGATAGGTTAGTTTTGTATGTCAGACTAACCTAAAATCTTGCAATAGGCAAATGGAGCATGTAGTTAGCGTTAATGTTTTAGTACTAGTTAAGGAGTAAATGTATCTTCTTTATGGAGAGTTTTCCCACATTAAAAACACAGAGGAAAAACATCAGTCAGTGCTTGCTTTCTACATTTGGTTTGATCTGATGCTTACATGAAAGAAATACGCTGGCAGGTTGGAGAACAAAATAGGTGTTGAAGAAAAGAAGATGCTTACCTATAAGTGCTTTTCTGTTAAAATCTATTGAAACTACTTGTCTGTGCAGTGTGACCAGGATGCTGAGAGGGGCACTAACCAAAACTACACAGTCTATTATTCCTAATTTAAATTCTTACAATCTCATTTGTCATCAGTTTATGGGGACCTTCTTCCAAAATTGAATCAAACTTCAAAAGACAAAGTCTGTTTGCAAAGCTGCTAACACCTTGCCATCTTTCTGAGAATTCTCAGAGTGGGACTTCCTAAAACATTAAGTAATTTTTTTTCTTTCATCCTGACTAGTAAAAATAGCCAGAATCACTTAGGGTTTCTTTTAAGAGAGAACATAATTTCATTTTACTAATAAAACAGTCTTTCATGCAAAAACTTCAAATGAATGTGTCTAATTTGCCCTAGGACTGACTTGAACTTTTGGCACCCACAGTGTTTCTTGTCAAGGAGATCACAGACCTGCATCCCTTAATCCTTCTGCTCATTTTGTTTGTTTTGAACCTCACCCATCCTGCCTTCATTCAATGCCCTCCAGTTACTATTGCTGGAGAAGACAGCAACAACTAGTCTCCATCCATTCTTTGCATGTTGCTAACAATTTTATAGACTGCTCTCACATCTGTTTATGGAGTTTAGAGAGCTTAGCCTCCTCACTCAGACACCAAAACTAAGCACCTTAACACTGGTGCTTTAAATACACCTTGCCCCACCTCTTTTTTTTAATCTTTGTGTGTGGCAAATTGAAAAAAAAGCCTTTCCCACAATCAGTATTCGGCTCTTATAAAAATCCCAAAATTTCTAGTAAGTGAAAAATATCAAGAAAAGAAGAGGAAAAGAAAGATTTTTCTAAATGCATAGGGGCTGTGAACAGACATCAGCAACACTACATTCTTGATTTCCTTTCCATAAGACTTTCCAGTACTTTCAGCCATCACCAACATAGTGATACAGGAAACCCAGTACAGAAGGCTACTTCTAGATTTGGTATTCTATTTCCTTCCTTCCTTCTCTTGGCCATCCTATGTTTATCTTTATTCCTTTTGTCATTCCCAGTTGCTTCATGTTCTCTGAAGACCATAAATTATCTTTCACTCTGGTTGATGATTAAAATAACTCTTTTTTAAGAGGGCATAAAGAAGATATATATGAATATGATTCACCTGGCATTACATGGAAGAAAGACTCTTAAAAGGTAGAGGACATAGACAAATTTGCTTATTTGACTGTATTTATTCTTTCAGTCATAAACCAACTTTCAATTTGCAAATTATCTTTAGGCACTTGTTCAAGCTGACAGCCAGAGGAAAGACTCCATCCCAAGAGCAGGCTAATTATCCCCACGGCCAAAGATTTCAAAACTTGAAAGGAAAACAGGAAGAAAAAAAAAATCAGAAAAATGAGAGACTGTCTGTTCAACATTTCTATACTTAGTGTATATTTGATGAGAGGGTTTAAACACTTTGAAGTGAAAGGATCTTGATCACCACAATGGCTGATGCAGTTAGACTGTTTATGGAGGAGGAGGATGTCACAGACACAATTCCTATTCACAAAACTGAAGTCGAATCTTCTAAAAAAAAAAAATTATCTCTTTTGTTCTTATGAGTATACCAATTGCTAACTCTCAGAAATAATTGACAAAATGGTTTATAACATTTCTATAACAAACAGCATGAATATATAGTGAGCGATGGTCAGACATGTCAGAGCGACTTTAAAAAACCCTCTGTAGTTATCATCTACAGAAAAAGGAAAGGTTCCTGGTAAAAGCCTAAAAAGGATTCAGTTAATAATGTGAAGTCCCTTGAGTAATTCCTAATCAGATTATAAGCATAACTCAAATATAAGATTTGCATGATGTCCTCAAGTGTCATTATTGATGCTTGACTGTATTAATTAATACATTGCCAGCATCAGCTAGACAATCATCAGTTCCTACTTTGTGAATGATTCCTTAAATTGCAAGTCAGTGCAGGATATTGTGAAAATAAGTTATTGTTATGTTTACTCCAGTAAGCTAGTAGTTCACTGCAATTATATAGCAATATAAAATAATTTGCATTCCTAATGACTTAGGGTTTTTTTTCCCTTCAGACTATCTGCTGCTACATTTTCGACTGTCATAATCGGTCAGAGAGGATTCTCTCAAACATAGCAAGGCAGAATGGAAAATTCAAACAACCTCCATAGACAGAGAGATGTCTTTCATTAGATTTGGTAGCATACAGCTGCACTTTGTTCTTCTAACCACACTGATAAATACTTTCATTGTGTATGTTAATCAGACTGGGAAAAGATACGAAATATGGAAGAATTTGAGATTTAAACTACATTGCTGAACAATTACATCAGAAGATGTACCATTTATTGATGGTTTCCTAAGTGAAAAACATTAAAGAAAATGCACAGTAATTATTTTTCTTAGAGGTAGCAAACCTTTATACTAACATGAAAAAGAAATGAAATAGTATATCTATTATAACAGATATTAATATGCATCCTAAGGACAGTGGTACACAGTATGTCACAACACTTCAGAAAAGAAGGAAAATCAAAGCCGTTCATACTGATATAGCAACGAAGGTTTTCAAGAGGCTCCTTTGCATATTACAGGGTTGAGCAGAAAGGATCAGAGATCTTCCAAGACAGGGAAGGCACCAGCACACACAATTCCCCTTGGACGCAGTTTATAGCCTGCAATCCTATTGATTTTGATGAGACTATTATGTACTGAAATGAATGCTGTTTGATTTAATGAGACTTTTTATAGATACAAATTGCTTTCCTTAATTGTAATGGCTATGTAGGTAAGAGAACAGTATTGGATCTTCAGTCTCTTTGTGTATGGGAAAGAGCAATTTCCTGAGTTGCAGGACTGAAATGTCCTACCCCACCAGGGAGATGGAAGATGCTGTTTCATCTTTGAGTTTGGGGGGTTTTTGCCTAATATTATTGCTGAACAAATATGTTTCATCTATGTTTAAAGAAAAACTACATGCAACTGTCTTGTTGTAATATCTTTTAGTTATTACTGCAAAAGTGTTTAATTATCCTTACCACCTGCCCTGAACCCATTACAGTTGATGAAAAAATTTAGTATGCTTTTGACTAAGCCTATTGGTATATCACAAAACTTCATTTCTATTCCCAAATCTCAATTTGATATATGGCCACTGTACAATTATAGCAAGTTCTATCCAAGAGAAGAGAATTTATTGAGATTTAATTGCATTACACTCATCATATGAATTCTAGAGGCACTGACTACTCAAAAGCTCAGTTGAAGTTGGTCATTTGTTTAAAGCAAACAAATATATAAACCAGAATTAACAAGTATTCCAAGTATAAGTTCAAAAATGTACTGGTACTTCAAGTCTGTTTGCCTGAGTATGAAATGGGAATGAAAAGACAAGTGTTAAGAAATCAGTAGTGTAGAACATACAAGGTTTTGGGGGTTTCCTGTCCATACGCTAAGCATGAGAAGCACCATGAGAGTAGATTGGAGGTGGTAACTCTGTGAAGATGATTCAAAGAATACTGCAAGTCTGACACATCTCAGTCTTCATCCTTCTTTCTACACAGCCTATATAATCAGTAATAAGTACTGCATATTAGTAATTTAGTCAATCTTTTGTTGACCTGAATGCTTCACAGATCCTTCTCTATGTGAAACACAATATCATGACACATTATGATAACTTGCACTGAAAAAAAATCACTTCAATATAATTATTTTAGCAGAATTCCATCACTGTATGAGATCTCCTTCCCTATTGTAACTTAAGTTAATTCACCAATTGCTACAATGACTTTCAAACTCCTTGTAAAAGTGAGTTCAGATTTTCTCTGCTGGCTATAAAAAACCAAAAAAACACAAACTAAAAAACAGCTTCACTTCTTAACACAGACAATTCTTCAAATAAATAGAAAAAAAAAATCATATTACTTAATTGACTGAATGAATGTGCTATAAGAATTATGACATCCATTCTGATTTTGCATCTTAAATTGACCACACTTGATGAAACACCCAAGGCAAACCACTAATTTTTACCATTGCTACAGAGCTTCTGCAAAGGAAATGCATTCTGACAGACAAATTACAATCTCAGCTTCTATCAGCTTCTTTCAGGTACAGCAATTGAGACACTGACATGAAATTCCAGTTAAAATGTCCCTCTTCTCCCTCTAAAATGGTCTCATCCAAGAAATCGCATCTCCCAGTAAGGAAAGAATATAGAATACGCTACATATGTTTTCAACAGTTACTAACTCCTGGGAATTAGTGAGTAATAGATCATTTAAATTCAGGAAGACAGAATTTTCCTTTTAAACCAGCACTCCAAATGGAATTATTTGAAATGGCAAGAGAAGAGGGAATCTTTTCAATCTTTTTCACTAAGTGAGCTCTGAGTTAAAAGACTAATTAGGACTTTGGTGCGTAACTAACTGAACCTCTCCCTGGCAACAATTACAAAAGCTGCCTCAGACTTGGAATTGAGCTACTAGAAAATGGATGAACACCCATGGCATAAAGAAAACAAACCACAAAATCAGAACCTGAAGAATCAAAAGGAAACCAGACAACAGCGGTAGCACTATATGTAATTTTTAATGCTTGGGAGCTTGCTGGTCAGAAAGGAAGCTTACAAAATCTACAACATACACCCTGACTTCCTTATAAGAAGAAAGATTTTTGCTGCACCTATAGCCTGAGCAACTGTGATGTCCTCCAGGTGCACCACGACTTTGTTGCTGTAGCCAGGAGCAGCACACTGCATTCCCTAACGTACACATGCATATCCAGCCCCTAGATGGATGAAGTTTCAGGAGATGGGAAGGAGCGAGAGTCTGGTGGCATAACCCACTAACAACTGCTATCTTATCTCACAGGCTGGAGAAAAAACCTCCATCAGCAATGGGTGCTAATGGGAAAATTTCCCACTTTGTCCCTCTCACAGTGTATTTCGGGATGATTTCCTGCACCTCATTTGCTATTTGCTCAACACAGGGCAGGCTGGAGCAACATCTGTGTTTTAATGGTTTCTTCTCATCTGGGAGGACCTGTAATTGTACATGTTTCTATTCATACGAAGGATTTAATGAGCTTCCAATAAAATTTGCTATCAAAAGCAAATATGCAAGCCGTAAGTACAAAAAGAATATGCGTGTGCCTCAGTTAAATTTCAAATACCCTGAGGACCTATCTGAACTTTCATTATGTCCTGTTTTTTGTCTGTCTGACATAGCATAATACATAAAAATAAACCAATTAAAATCTAAGCCTTTTACTTGCTAAAATCTCCAAGTTTATCCAGTGGAAGACCTTTTACACTGCCATGCCAATGTGTTTCATGGGATGATAGTGAAATAGGAACAGAATTGTCCTTAAAGCTTGTGACTATAAAACAGAATATTGCAGGAACAATACTTGATGGAGAATAAAAATCCTGCCTTGATTTTTTTAATGCTAAATAAAAACAAACATTACAAATAAAACTTGGAAAAAACCCACTAAAAACACTAAGAGATGATGTTTCCAACTATTTTTATAGCATTCATTCATCTTTTTCAACTGTTTATTTGTTACTATTTTGTTTTGCTGGAGAATGAGTTTTCACAGTTTAAAAATTGTCACAAAAGAACATGTTTCTTATGGGCCCAGTCGTTTTTACAAAATTACGTATAAAAGGAGCAATTGGAGAATTTTCTTACTAAAAGGGTAAACAGTAGGGAGCTGTGCTGTAGGAAGTCTCTTGTACACTGCATTAGCTGCTCTGTGATCAGAATGAAGGTTATTTTCTCTTGTGGTGAACAAGGCAGAACAAACAAACTATGCAGAGACATTCTCTAGTTCCTGCTTTGGAAGGTTTTAACTGCAGTACAGTGAAGTGGTTGTAGTAAATTATGGTCCATCTGTTTACTTAACTGTTAAATCACTTAACAGTGAAATTCCCTGCAAAACTGAAGTTGAAATAGTATCACAGACACTCATGCAACAATTAACCCCTCAACTTGCTTTGGTTTCCAGTAGTGTCAGAAATTTGAATCATTTGAGATGTGGAGAAACAGCAGACTTCTCTTACAAATTGGAAAACATTAGAATCTACGTATTTTGGCAGATCGCATGTGTCTTCTGGTTTTTTTGTTTTGTTTTGAGATTATATTAATATATCTGCTACATAACTTTCCCGTCTTTCATACTAACTCACAATACTTCAAGTAGTTTAACCCCAGCTCACACATAAATATCTATTATGAATCTGTGTCAGTCTAACTAATAAGAACAGAAACAAGAAAGTATTTGACTAAGGCTATGTGGAAAGAAAAATATTGCAGAGCACATGGTACAGTTCAATGTGACTTGGTTGTCACACCGATCAGTCAGCTGTGTTTTACACGGCATTGTACATTCATTTCCACATGGACATTATTCATATCCTATATCTATACTCCAGCAATGTGGAAAGGCTCTTTTCTACTTGGAGACCTACCTTTTTAAAAAAGAGCAGAGTCTGTGTTGAAAACCATACTTCTATTTTCTTTTTTTAACTATATTAGCAGTAAGAACACAAATCAATGATAAAGTAATTTCCTTGACTCCTACGGGAAGAAGTATGCAAGCTCCACATGATATCTGGTTGACCTCAAATTCTTCTGTAATGGTTTTTCATTTATGACCAGACTATAATTTGGCATCTAAAACTGATGATTTATACTTTTTCTGTGGGTTGCTGCTAGACTGCCTCTCTCTTACATTCCCATATTGCATAGAACAGAAGAGAAAAACATTTCTCTTCTGTGGGATTCCAGTTTCACTGGCAGTGAAATCTGGATGTGATTTGACAAACATGAATCTGATGATTTTCCACTATTCACCAAACCTTCAAGAATATTGGATAAACATATTAGAAGGGCACTGTCACTAATTGCACAGTCTCACATATAACCTGACAGTACTTCTGGAAAGTCTAATCTGCTAAAGTCACAAATTAAAACACGTCATAATAATCCAATGAGAATAGAATTATGTATATAGTCAATAAAATTACTAATACAACACATCCTCCTTAGAAATCATATCAATGTCTCTATACTCCCTTACACTTCAAAAGAAAAACACCTAACTATAAACCCACATGGCTAAACATTAATGTCTTTGCTAATTCAGGGACTCTGATGATTTATAGCTTACCAACTATAGCTCATAAATATTCTTGTCTAATACAGGCTGATAACTCTCATTGTGTGCAAATGACTACATCAGCCCCCTTTCAGATGAGAAGGAAAGTTTTGTCACTAATAATCTTCCAATCATTTTGTCACAAATGAAGAAATGACTTTTCCATTATATGACGCACATACACTTGTCAGTGTGCATGGGGGTCTCTTATTTGCATCTTTGCAATATAGAGACACAAATAAACTGTAAAATAATGAAATTTTTGGTAGCTATAATGATCCTTGCCAGTGGCATATGAGAAAAAAAATTTCATACACATAATCCTATATTAAATTTTAATTTAATTTAATTTTAATTTAATTAAAGTGAGACTAAGTAACTCATTAGGACCTTGAGACTGTCAAAGATTAGGTACAAGTTTATCAAAATATTAAAAAAAAAAAAAAAAAAAATATACAGCCCCTGCTTGAGAAACTCCAATTACCTCTGTGACAAGTCACAAATTGGAGAAAAAACAGACTGCTTACAAGAAATGTCTATAATCAGTTTGCTGAAGAACCTCAGCTATCCAATTTATAAAAATGGGAAGCTTTAGTATCACATTCCATATTATTATTCCAAATTCTTACACCTGTGTCTCCTTACCAAAGTATTCTTCTTGTGAGCTTTTATTCATGACATGAGAGAACCATGCCCTAAGAAAGACAAATGACAGAGCATGCTAACTCATAAGGGATAACTGAGGGTTATTCAGCGACTCACTGATTCTCCATATTTTTGTCGCATACAACAGTGGATTTATTCTAGAAGATGAAGTCCCCATACGAGGTACTCTAGGTGGTTTTACAGAAGTGCACTTCCATAAGAATAATTTATTGTAACCATAAATAAGTATTTGTAGAATACCAGAGATAATTGATGTTGGCTGTGAGTAACTCTCTTAATAACAGCTCCCTCCAATGTTCTAAATAAAATTTATTTATGGCCACACAGGAACCATATAAAATAGAGTATACACACACTACAGACATCAAAAACTGATTAAATAAATGATGTTTCATTTGCATGTGAAGGTAATAAACATTCTTGCATTTGCTAAATTTATTTGTGCTTTACATCACTCTGGCTCCTTGGCAGCACATAAGTCTCTGCTTTCACAGGAGAATTCTAGTGTTTCCTGACTCTTGAGCACTCTATGTATCCTCAGGATTCTTCTTCTCCCATACTATCCCTACATTATTTACTAGTATTCCTATACCTATTCTCACTCCTGTCTCTTTGGAGTAACACAATCTCTATTATCAACCTTAAAGCCTTTCTAAAACCCTAGCTAAAACACATAAGCATTGACTCTACATTAGGATCAGTGAAGCCAGTAGCTTAGTCTTGCTTTCCATCAAAAGATACATTCACACACCATTTACAAATAAAGTTGAGATAGGAGGTGCATATTTTTTTACAGATGTCAGTACAATGTGTAACAGCATGCCATTATCATTTTTTCAGATATATGTGTAAAAAATACTGTATGCACGCACCTTCCTAGGCCCAAGCAGTTAACTGCTGAGTTAAAAAAATTGTAGTAACTCTGTAGTTAAAGCATGTGGTTAAAACTTTATAAACTATCTTTAAATATAATAGTAATTGTACGAAATATGAATTTACTTTCCATATTTGAGAATCATGAATGTTTAAGTCAGACCTCCATTCTCTGAGATTTAACACTCAAAAGACAAAATATACCTGCTCAGTCCATGTGTCTTCTACTTCATACAGCATCTCTGCACTGAAGCCATCCAGCTTCATTCATATATTCATAAATTGCTAAAATCCATTCTTCAGCCATGACTCCACGATTTTACTGCTATGTTGAAAAACAACTTTGATTTCACTTTTTCCTTTTACTAGCTGTCACATTTTTCTTCTCCAGATATACCTTCTACTTAATTTATCCCATTGACAACTTTGTCTAGATATACTTCATACTCATAGATTCATGAAAAATCTACTTCCAGGATACCTTCCTGCATTAACTAGAGCCAGAGCTAAAGATCAGCTGAAACAGTTTTGAATCCAAATAATCTTATAAACAGAGTATCAAAGGACTTTAGGTACCTTGCAAAAAAGGAATGCTATTCACTTGTAAGTGATAGTCTAAGGACAGGTTTACACAAGAAACTGTCTTTAAAGAAAGATATAAATGTAAACAAGATTGCTATCCTGAATAGATTTCTTATGCAAACACTCATATATTGAAATGAAAATGCTTCATACTGAGATGAGCAAGCAGATATTGTGGAATTGTTTCCCTTGTAGGTAAACTCTAAGTGAGCATCCCCAGAACGTATCGCAGGTCTTAGGTTTCTTGGCAAGTTGCTCATATTTTCTGGCTGGCTCATTTTTATTCTGAATCCTCTAAATGAAATAAATGCCAGTACTTTGGAGGCCTAGGCTACATTAAACATCACCCCAGCAGCTAATACCTCTCACTGACAGAGTACAGCTTACATTTTCTCCAGCAACACAGCCAGCACAGGAGGTGCTGAGCCTCCCCCTCTGCCTGCTCACTCATTCACCACCTACTCAACAATGCCAGCGCTGCTGTTTGGAAAACTATCAAAATCTGGATCAGAAGATTTCTCTTAGTTTAAAGAGGCCTACAAAAGGGAGGACAGGAACAAGTAAGCATAGACAGCAGAGGGCAGAAACCTCTCAATCTTCTTGTGAAGTAGCAGCCGGAAAGTAATGTTCTACCACACCACCTGCCATCTCTGAGGCCCCTTGATGTGATGTCTGCTCCAAAACTCAGCAAAATAAATTAACTTCTTATCAGACCCTTTAAGAACACATTTATTTTTATTAAGCTTCAATAATATGCACTTAAAGTCCATATTTGGGTATAATAATCTCTTTTCTGAGGTTCTTCCCTTCAGACCCACAAAACAACTAAATCTCTAAAGAGAACACCATAGCTAGCCGCTTAAATGTAACAATATGCTCTAGTGCTATAGATGTCCTTTCCCAAATCAGAGATGGAGGGATTTCTTCACAAACAGAAGAAGCAAGCAGGCAAAATTGCTGAATTAGTCATTGAAAGGCCTGGTGAGGAAGACTAGGCTCCTTTGATCTGTCAGTGGGATCCTCTTGCCATAAAATGAAAAGAATGACAGAACCGTGTGCCTTAGATAAATCACTCAGTACTGCTGGAAATAAAACAGGCTTTAAAAAATAAAGTCAGTCAGTTCAATCAGAGGCAAATGCAGCTGCACCAGTGAGTTTGGCTGCAACCAGGCTGTGGCAGAACACCTTCTATCACACAGCAAAGGCAGCATGTGCAGGAGCAGTGAGCAGGGACAGGGCAGACACCGCAGCCCCACCAGTTCCCGCCCAAGCACTCCTGCACACGTGGCTCTGAAGTTACGTTCTGAGCACAAGCTACTTTCCAGTGGCATACTCATGGCTTTGTTTGAAAAGAGTGAAAAATTGTGCATGAAAACAAAAAAAAGGAAAACATTTTTGACTTTTGATCACAAATTGTGTTTTAAGACTAGAATGATATTTCAGGGCCTCTTAGATTGTGCACTATTTGCTTTTCATAAATCGATTCATCTAGGGTGCTTGAACAGAATCTTTTTTCCCCATAGCTTCAAACATCAAGCCATTCTTTTTGCAAAAATGTGTCTTTCTACTGTCATGTCCTCTGATGTCTGGTTATTTCAAAGGCTTAAGTAAATTACACTTTTTCATCTAAATTTCTTAATACTTTCTTCTTTCTCTTTCATCTGCTCCTTCCCTGTACTCCATATACTTTGTTCAATACAAAGATCACTAGCAGGGTAAGGCATAAATTTGATGTGTGCTTCCTAGATACAATTAAACTAACAGCCTTCAAGAAATTATATCAATAATATAGGGCCTAAGGGCTTAACATATTAAAAAAACAAACAAACAAAAAAAACAAACCCAGATTTTCCATATTTCCAAGTGTATTTTCCTATTATTTTTTGAACAAATGCCTATTTATTGTGTATAATCTGTAATTTGTGTTACTGACAGAAAGCCAGAGAAACATAGAAAAGCTTGTAATGATATGCAAGAACCCATCACAGTCAAAATTATGTCTAGGACCCGAGAATGATCCAAGGATAACTGACTAGCTCTTTGAATAAACAAACCTACTGACCAAATAGGAATGACTCATTGTGGTTTAACCCCAGCTGGCAACTAAGTCCCACACAGCCACTCGCCCACTCCCCTCCGCTGGGATGGAGGAGAGAATCAGAAGGGTAAAAGTGAGAAAACTTGTGGGCTGAAATAAAGACAGTTTAATAGGTAAAGCAAAAGCCACATACTACCTACTATGAAAAAAATTAGCTCTATCACAGCCCAAACCAGCATACTCATCCTCATTGTCTCAATCTCTCAAATCCCCCTGAAAAAAGCTAAAGCAGCACTGAATCTCTTCCTGAGAATGCATTCCTATAGAAACACCATAAAGCTGCTATTGAGAGAGCTGCAACTGGCACTAGGAAGGGGAACTGTCTCTGGACGCAATGTGATAAATACATGCTCACACTTTTAAAGATTTTCAGATTCACTTCATGCACAAATGCCAAGCTGGCATCAAGCAAAACCAAATCTCTGTTTATCAACATAATCAAAAGACCACACAGCAATCTCCTCATAAACCACATACCAAGGAAATAATCCCTTCTTCCAGTAAAAAAAAAAAAAAAAGCCTAAAAAAAATCAAGAATTTTAAACAGCAGTAGGTAAATATTTTTTACTTTCCATTTAAGCATATGGCTCTTACATGACATTGAGAAAAAAATGTACACCCCTTTCTCCATCAGTCCTGCCAACTGCTCTAGTTTGGTAAAACCACTACTCCAAAATCATTTTCTGTGCTGGAAACACAGAATAGAAATTAAGTAATTCAACAGCAAAGTTACGTTGCCTTAAACTTTACATCAACATAGACACTTGTCTCTTCACATTAATTTATGACAATTCTGACTTAAGTTAACTGCATAAATTGTAAATTTGATTGGATCCACAAGGGACTTGTCTCTTCTTATCCATCCAAGGAAGAGCAGAGTCCATAAAATTGTACTTCATTAGTGGTACTAGACTGACTCCAATAGAAACAACATTTCATTTTTTTCTCATTAATCACAGTACGGAATAAAACTCCTACTAATAATACACCATGTACCCTCTATATTTCTGATCCATGGTTTTGGTAAAATTATTCATAGCACCCAAGCATCTAACCCTTAATTCACAACTTCCAAGGAACTGGAAAAGTGAGAACTAAGGAAAGCATTTTCTTCTTAAAAACAAGGGTTATCATATGATCTCAGCAATGCAGTTTGGCAAACACATTGCCAGAAAGCTGATCCCTTAGTTCAGTTTATATCTTGGAAGCATGTTTCAAATATATTCTCAGTATCAGCTGAACTACTGTTTCACAAAACAGCAGGCAAGTCTTTTCTACACAGAAATAGGAAAAGCACATTGTAGCTCCTCCTTGAGCCTAGCAAAGGAAAGAGGCATTGACACAGAGGCTTGTTTTCTCTGTTCTCATCTGTTTGCAATTGGTAGCAGTTTTCAAGGGCCCTTAAACATTAGGTTGGACAGGCTGAAAACCCTTGGTGGGCCCAAAGGGACACTGTTATGGGGTTGGGCTGTATATAAGGAACAAATGAGCAGCACGCTCAGAACCTGTTCCCTTTGCACTGTTTTAACAGCTCTTACGTACAGCAGACTTGTGAGGAATATGGAGCAATATGTGAGGAACCCAACCCCTTTCAGTGGGAAAGAAAAGTTAGCTTAGTAGTTTCAAATGGAAGCTTTTACAATTAAAAAATACTCTCCTTATTGAAAAAGAAATGGTGATTCTTCAATTTAACATTGTAATATTGGAGAATGAAATCAAATTTTGTAATTTAAAGTCCTATACTTTACATTGTAGATTTTTTTGTCATTCTACTTTGGTTTATTATGTTTTATATTTATGTTTTGTTCCTCTCCAGCAGTCACATCAATGTTACTTATCACACAACTAATAAAAATATGAAAAGCCTTGCAAAACACATTACTAAAAAAAAAAAAGTAATTCTGAAAAAAAGTTTCTGAAGTAGACTTTTTGTGTTTTCCTGTCACACAGAACTGTAAAAGTATTTATTTTATTTATTTTCATATTAATGTCTTTTCATATTAATCTTCAGAATAGCCTAGAATCATTCCCTATCTCTTCCTCCAGACACAGAGGAGTGTTTTATTATGACATTTACAGATATACTCAGATTAATTTCTCACAGTTTTAAAACAATGAGGCAATCTGTTCTCCATCAGTTAGGCATTCTATGTGGTGCCCGGTCATCATTTTATTTAAATAATATCAACACAATTAAATCACAACCCAGGGCAAAAATACTACTGATATATAAATTAGCTCAGAGTGTATTTATTTTGGAGGTATCTTGAAGTTCCCTTACAAAGAAAGTGTATATATATAAAATGTGTGCATATATATGTGTGTTCATACACATATATATACATACATAGATAGATTTCTATAGAGCCTCAATTTTAAAGAATGAAAATTGACTTTGAATTTAACCAGAACCAATTGTCATAGGCTTTAGACTGAGTCAAATCAGAAAAGGCAGAACAGAGTGTTGGCTTGTATCTTTTGAACCAGCACTTTGTTAGTTTGCTATAAAAGACCTAAATAACTTTCAGATGCTGCAGCTCAAGCAGTAAAAAACTATGAGAAAGATGTTTCCAGCTGTGGTTTTCACATTTTTCCTGTATCATCCAGGATTTTTTTGTGCATTTAGGGCAAGAGGTGGGGGACATTATTTGTTTTCCTGGATAGAATTATGTCATTTGGAAGAAGTTACCATTCAATATCTGCATTCAGTTCTGAGTCTTAATTGGATTATCAGGGAGTACTTCACAAAGCAATAGAGAGCTAAACCTGGTGTTGCACAAAACTCCCAGAACTGCAGAATTTTCAAAGAAATGTGGCTGAGTTTAACTTAAAGATATTTCTCCTCCCTCAAATGTACACATTTTAGATGTAGTTTAAAGCTAACTCCTTTTTGAGTGAACACTGTTTATGAAATTGATTTTATCAGGTTGTTCATTTCTCTGACTGTAAGCACAATCTTGTATCTACTTATTTATTTTTAAATAGTAAACTTCAAAATTATTTAGAGGTACAGCTACAATACAAGGATTCTACATTCCCCTCCCTTTCCAATCACTTTAGAAGATTTTCTTTCCAAACAAACAATAAGTATAGAAAACAATTTCTGCTTCACAAATGCCACTCATGTGGAACTAAACTAAATCACCCAACAATTAACAATATGTTAATGAACTAAACCAGAAGCTTAATGGAGACAAAAAAGCATTTCTAGCAGTTATAGTGAGTAGATTATTTTAAACAAAAGCTTCCTGCAACTAAATACATTGCGTAATCAATAAATTTCAGGTTTTGATAGCAAAAATGTTTTTTTATTTGCAACAATTTGCACATTTAACAGTAGGCAGAGACTAGAAATGTACAGCATTTCCTGCTGTGGATAACATGGCAATTTTATCTTGTAAAAAATGGAGCGTGGCTACCATAAAACACATTTTTTTGGCAAGTGATCACAACACCTGCTATTATTTAATAAAACACAAAAAGGCAAAATCCTAGCAGAATATTTAGTTGTCTCAGACTGAAGTTAATTAGATACTGGCTTCAGTAGGGCCACGGTTTACGTTAAAATGATCTTGATACAACAAGAAATGAGTTCTAAAGTTATGAGATAAAAATACACCTGATATAACAAAAAACAGGTGTTTTATACCTCTTAAACAGCCCATTAGCATGAATCCCCCTTCTCAAATACACATTTTACCTCTCCCTCACTTGCTGGATTGAAGTCTACCATTATGTACATGGAGAAATATTACCAAAGGAAAGTTAGGTCAGAAATATCCAGAAACATTTTATGAATATGTTTTCACCCTCCCCAAATTCTTTCAATGGGATTTAATATTAAAACTAAAAAAAAAAAAAAAAAAAATTGCTAAAATAAGAAATCTTTTAGTCTCAGAAAATTACTGTATTGATCGTTCTTTTGAACTATCCATTACCGTTTCTCACCATTCCTTCATTCTCTATAAATCTCAAAATCAACTATCAATGGTATACACAGCACACAAATGCTGGGTGACATCTGACTGTGCTGTTTTGTGTGTCTGGAATTCAGAGGAGTAATGAAATTCACCTTTGCTGCAACATGCAGGCTCTTTGTGTGACACATATAGCGAAAGGACTTCAGTAATATCTGCGACCTTTCCTGGCCACCGAAACCATTCTGCATTTCACCATCAGATACACACAAGCTCATCTGGTATATCAGCTTTCCTCATTTCCAAAATGTCTTTGTTGCTCAAATAACTTTTTTTCTTCCTAAAGACAAAACAATTTCAGCCATTTTAGAGTTGCCATTAATGTAATTTATCTTGTTCATTAATGGATGTAATTCTGTTTAGAACTCTTTATAAATGTTTTTCTTAATGTAGTCAACTCATTTGTCTGGTGTGGACCTGTTCTGTTTTTCTATTGTCCATATGCTCATCAAAAACAATGTATAATTGACTGCATAGCCTTATTTGCATGTCTTCCCATCTGTCCT
This sequence comes from Strix aluco, assembly GCF_031877795.1. NCBI lineage: Eukaryota > Metazoa > Chordata > Aves > Strigiformes > Strigidae > Strix > Strix aluco. The sequence goes on along the minus strand of NC_133939.1, from coordinate 15,002,196 downwards.
TGTCAAGTAAACTTTGTTTTACTATTTACTACTGGAAAATTAACCTTCTTTGCTCTTGAAAAGTGATTCAGTCACCTACGTAAGGTAATTTACTGTTCTATAGAATTTGTAAGGCAGATACCTCTTTGCAAAGGAGGGCCCTATTATTAGGGAATAATAAGGGATGAGAACAAGCACATGGGCTGTACTACTTCCCAGCAGGAACAGCACAGGACCGCATAACATTTTGTGAAATTTTCAGATCTGGGAACTTTCTTTCTAAATGATAAACAGGAGAGATGACAGGCTTTCCCTGCTCATCTCTGCAAGACAAATGAAGGAATTAAAAATAATAAATAAAGGCTACCAGAGAGAAGAACTGGGTGTGTTATACCCTTCAGGTTTCTGCTTCTTTATAACTAATGTAGATTTGGTTTAGTCATGTTATATAATTTCACCTGTCACTAGAATCGCCACAAGACACTCCATCATAATTTTGTAATTCAAACTAAAAGATATAATCATAAAATATCTTATAGCATACACAGAAACTGCAGCTTAGTGGTGTTAGAAAGTCATTCCTGGAATGATGCCATGGTATATCAGGTTAATAGGTACTGAAACATGCCTCCTGTCTATAGACATATATTTAATAGATAAACTCCTGTGACCACTAACATTTAACACATACCAAGATCAGATATAAAAATGAAAAGTGAAATTCACTTCAGATTGTTTTATAATTATGTAGAGCAAGTAGGATTTTCTTAATTTAGACCACGCACACCAATTGCAGCCATAATCCTGTCTCCATTACCTCTGTGTGTATTCAAGACAACAGCTGCGCACACATATAGACACAAGCAGAGGGATATATTTCCCCCAAAGGAAACAGAAAGTTCTGTAATTTATCTTTGCATTTAAAGGGGGAAAATACCCTTTCAAGAGTGAGGAAAACCTAGAACACACAAGGTGTGTAGGTAAGTACTACAAAAGTTCTGTTTCTTTAGATAGCACAAAATCTTATTTCTTCCTCCAATCAACACTCTAGTTAAGTATCAGTCTCAGGAAATTTCTGACTGGAAGAAATACAGAATCAGGCTTACTGAGAGTTACACAGTTAACTCCACTGATGAGAAACTAATTTCTTCCCTGCCCCCGTAATGTCTTTACAACACCGCCATGTGTCCAACCTTGACTTACATGCCGAGCACTTGCAAAAAGGAAAAGAGAACAAGTGGAGCCTAATTTTAACGGTTAACTTCCTGTTTGAGCCTTACTTCTTCACTAGCAGAATTCATCTTCCCCAGTCTTCACCACTACCACCCAAAAAAACCATACTCAAGGGTCACAACCAGAAAAAGAAAAATGAAACATGCACAGTTTGCACCACTCTGCTCAGTCTCATCTAGTTCTTGTGGTTAGTGAATGACACAAGCCCAGTTTAGAAGGGGGGCCTGAGCCTGCCTCACACACACGCATGAGCAATCCCCATTCGCTCAGTTGTCAAGGAACAGTTTTCATCAGGAAGGAAAGTTGATTAGTTAGGTTTCAGTATTCTTGTACAACTCTGTTTTGCACCCAGATTGAACACAAAAAAGAAACTGGAGAAGTGCATGGAAACAGAAATTCATTTCCCCAAGGTTTCTGAAAACTGACATGGCTTAGACCTGTGATCTCCATTACAGTGCAGATACTGTCATACATTGTCATTTAAAAAGCAGCATCACAGAAACAATGTAGCGTGAGGTGTAATACACTATTTTCCTGTGTGCAAGGTCAGATATATAAATTCTAGAACTGCTTTTGTAATGAGATTGCAAAGCAGGTGAGCACTACCTAAATGTATGTATGTATATTTTATTTTATTTACAGAAATGGGATTAGTTACCTTTACATGTGAAGGATATTTCTTTAAACCAATCAGAAATAGTCAATTAAGCTTTTAATTAATTCCCCAAACAGCAAGGTGCATTTACTTTGCTCTGACGGAGACAATGGCTAGGTCTTGTTTCTGCCCTTCATATGCTACTAAGGAGAAAAACAGAAGTTTCCCCTCCCTATTTGCTTTTCACAACAGAGATAACTCCAGCCATCTGTGTAACCAGAGTTGGAAAAATTTATTACCTGCTGCAGCTGAGCAAAACACCCACAAAAAATTTATTTTAACAAACACCCCCCAACAGCAGCAACACACACATTTTCCTGCTATGAATTAAAACCAAGTTTATTATGACACAGCAGCTGACTCATATTGCTTTTGACTGATTTTGTAGCTTAGTTTGGACTCCCAAGCAGTATGGCTCTGTTTCCAATCAAGAGCTTTGGACATATCTAAGGAAAGATATGAATGCATTCAGGCACTAACAGGAAAGGGAAAAATACATGTAAATATATATATGCACACACACACCCCCCAGTTTGACTCACTATTGACAGAAGTCCTTGGGTCTCACAGTGTTGCCTGAGAGCGTGCTGAGTATTCAGATACAGGCTTTCCTCATTAACTGAAATTAAAGAGCAATTTGTCCAATCATCTTTCATGGACACAGGACAGCTAGGTGAAAGGGACCATTCTCCATTGTTTTGCTAGGGCTTGTTCTTGCAGTACTAGAGTGGGATACAAACTTGAAAGGGGCTTATATTGAAAACTTAATGAGAGCCAGTTATTTGGCCATATTTTATGAAGTGACATGGTGCTTTTTTACTTGCCCTTCCTGAAGGACCTTGGAAAGAGAAAGAAAACACTGGTGCCTGGCTCTGCCACTTCATAACCCAGGAGGGGAAGTAGGAAGGGCACTATATGAGGTGTGACACTATTTTGCACAGAAGAGCCCAGGTTACTAGTGTATTATGCATTGTGCATTTCCTTAATTTCCTAAAAGTTAGAATTTGAACCTAGCAGAGTATTTCTTGGTTTTCAGTGTGTATTTACAATGTGTGGTATATGAAATAAATATGAAATGAGATAAAGAAATTAATGTAGACACATTAGATGGGTATACCTTCTACTTTCAAATAAACACACAGTTCTTATAGACTTTTGTGGGAGTCCTGTGTGAGTAATGACTAAATAAAAACTTTGCAATGTACCTTTATGTGCTTGTATATGATACAGTTTATAAATATGCTGTATAAGCATAAAATATCCTCAGAGAGACTACAACCATCTAGAAAAAAATATAGATTATAGCTTCTCTTACATTTTTTTTTTTTTTAATGCAGTATTGTTGGCATACTGGTCTAACATTTCAGAAATTCAATTAAAATACACCTTTTGTATTGTTCCCAGATTTGGTAAATCTTCTCCTTTGAAATATTGGCTGCTGCAAATGAAACTTTTTCAGAAATACTTATACACCTGAGCACAATCTAAGATAAAGGCATCCTATCAGCAGTGTTACCCAGGCAGTAATCTTACTTCCAGCAGCATCTGTAGTCCTTTGCTGAGACTGTGCAAAACACTTCAAACCTGATTTACATAATCTGCATCATTCCCATCCCAAGTGTATTGATGTGTAATTTGATAATCTGCCTTCAAGTTGATCTGTGCCCACCTAGGTAATCTGTGTCTGGTAGCTGACTTCTGGTCTCTGGGAGCTCTCCAGGTCTCTTTGCACAGGGTGTAGTGCCATGGGCTGCTGGTACTTCCCATGTGCTATCATAATGCAAGTAGTAGATCACAACTAATAATCTAACTAACTCAGACAGCTGCACCCCAGAACAATTAGCAGCTTGTAAACTTGAAGCACTGCTCTAGAGATAGAGGTTTATGCTAAAGCCAGTGTGAAAGACTTTAGTGGATTTGATGTGCAGACTATTTAATGAGCTTTACATTGCCAGAACATACTGAAGCTAAAAATCATGAAGTGATAAACTCCTCAGGATGCTGCTCTAATCAAGGCAGTTTTCATAAGCATGTCCTACCTGTGAACATCACTCAAACATGGAATTATTTAATCAAAAGGAAATTTAAGTACTTGAAAGGAAATAGAGGTTTTATTATCTGCGGGTAATTGTTCAGTTGAAGTGTTCTCATTCACTGTCTGGGGGAACTAAGGTATGATTCATGAACATATTCTGCTGTCACTTCCATCACAGATGTAAATTAACTGCTGAAATCAGAAAAATTTTTATTTTGGTCCTGCTTAACTACATCTTCTGTCATTTTAAAACATGAATTATCAAAGTAGAATCAATCAAAAACTGAATTAAAATCAGACATCAAAATTTCCATACCACAGTCTCATTTTCCTCATGTTAAATGTGATGGAAGTTCACTGAAGTCCAAGGGTAAGATGAGGAAAATTAGGCCCTTCAGGAATGGTGAATCAAAGAGTTAAGGAAAGATGTGGGGTTTATTTAGTGAATCAAAGAGTTAAGGAAAGATGTGGGGTTTATTTAGTGTTGCAACAACGGCAGCACAGGATGAAGAATCAGCTGGTGTATTCTATTACAACAACAACAAAAAAAGAAAGAAAGTCTGGCTTAAAAAAATCAAAGGCACTAGTGTAAGATTCAACTGGATGTCATGGTTTAACCCCAGCCAGCGACTAAGCCCCATAGAGCCACTCACTCACTCCACCACGCAGTGGGATGGGAGAGAACTTGGAAGAGTAGAAGTGAGAAAACTTGTGCGTTGAGATAGTTTAATAGATAAAGCAAAAGCTGCATGCACAAGCAAAGTGAAACAAGGAATTAATTCACCACATCCCATCTGCAGGCAGCTGCTCAGCCATCTCCAGGACAGCCAGGCTCCACCACATGTAGCAGTGACTGGGGAAGACAAACACCATCACTCTGAGCATCCCCTCACTCCTCCTTCTTCCCCCAGCTTTCTATGCTGAGCATGATGCCACATGGTCTGGGATGTCCCTGGGGTCAGTTGGGGTCAGCTGTCCTGGCTGTGCCCCCTCCCAACTTCTTGTGTACCACCAGCCTCCTCGCTGGTGGAGTGGGATGAGGAGCAGAAAAAGCCTTGACTCTGTGTAAGCCCTGCTCAGCAATAATGAAAACATCCCTGTGGTATCAACACTGTTTCCAGCACAAATCCAAAACACAGCTCCATACTAGCTACTGTGAAGCAAGTTAACTCTATTCCAGCCAAAACCAGTACACTGGGGATTATTTTAAATGTCACTTTTACGAAGAGAATTTTGGTGGGGTTTTTGTTTGATTTTTCAATTGTAAATTCACCTTTGTTGCCTTGTTCTTGTTTCAGAGTGGGAAAGTCCATTACGTTCCTGTTGCTCAGGACTGATAAAAGTAAAATTTATCATCTTTTGTTCAGCACCTCTAATTAGAGTGGCTAACAGGAAAAGTACAGAAATTGCCTCAAATTTTCTATATCCTTGAGTGGAAAAATAATGAATTGAATACCAGTCTGCAAAGCCTCAGTTTATTGAGTAATATTGACTCAACAAAGGCAAATTCAACAGGGCTGTCAATAGTTGGATGAAATTAGATTCACATTCACATGAAAATAGCTCAGATATGCAACATTGTGGTTATCATTTGATTCAGGAAGGAAGGAAGGAAAGAAGGAAAGAGAGAGAGAAAGAAAGAGAGAGAAAGAAAAAGAGAGAAAGACAGAAAGAGAAAGACGGAAAGACAGAAAGACAGAAAGAAAGAGAGAGAAAGAAAGAGAAAGAAAGAGAGAGAGAAAGAGAGAGAGAGGGAGAGAGAGAGGGAGAGAAAAAGAGAGAGAGAAAGAGAGAGAGAGAGAAAGAGAGAAAGAGAGAAAGAGAGAAAGAGAGAAAGAGAGAAAGAGAAAGAGAGAAAGAGAGAAAGAGAGAAAGAGAGAAAGAGAGAAAGAGAGAAAGAGAGAAAGAGAGAAAGAGAGAAAGAGACTTCAGGACAAGTGTGCAGCATCCACCTGATATGATGGTCAGAAACACATCTCAGCCTTACCCGAAACCATCTCTAAAAGCATATGGGAGTAACTGGGAATCCAAGCATGAGACTCAGGATTGGAATTAGTCTTCTCAGATGATTAGGGATGTTTTATTTTATATCACCAAGTTACATATTTCAGCAGCCTGCACTGCATCTGAATGCAAGCCACAATGTTTTCACTTGCTCTAACGGTCTCTGCAAAACTCCATTTGCTTTGATAGTTGCACAAGTTCAACCAAATGATCAGCCTAGCACAGTACAATTCACAATGACATTTGACTCGTTGTGGCAAACCCTGTTATTCTGCTTCCCCAGTCTGGAACCTAACTTAAAAAAGAACTAATTTCCAGGGGATATCTAGGAGCAAATTGGGAAAGAATACTTTTTTTTTTTTTTCTTCTTACACATAAAGAACATTTGCAGAAGATTTTCAGGGACTTACTGATTTAAACCATCTTCCAAAATATCAGAGGTCTTCCCAAACTTTAAATATCTCTGCACTTCTTTGAAATTTGTTGATCCTTGGTCAGGAAGTGCAGCATTCAGGTGGCTATGGTTCCACTGAGTAGTATTTCATGCCAGGAATAGCTAGTCTACCCAGTTTCAGCAGGTACCCTCACAAAATACAATGCTACTCCTGCTGACCAAGGATAACAAAAATATCCCTTATGGTTAAATAATATAGTGCACTCTATATTAATTTCTTTATTATTAGGCTATATTTTATCTTACAAACATTGAAGCTGCCCTGTACTCCATATTTTATTTCTGAATATATTTCTGCTATATTTTTGTCAGCGTGATTTTTATCAAAAGTCTTTCATTGTTTGCTGACATACTTGATTTAGGTTTGACATTGACTCTCAAATGGTCATATAATCATTGGCCTCCTTTCATAGTCCATTATGTTAAACCAAAGCTGCAGAAACAGGGTTATTTCAGTCTCAGGGTGGTTCAGAGATATTAAATATTTAATAAGTTTTTCCTTTTAGCTGCTGAGTGACTCTTGAATAACCATTTAAAAAGTAGCCCACCATCTAACAGATGCAATTTCAGAGAACTCATTGGCATATGCAAACATTGGTTTCTTGCACACTCAGTTGCTATCATCTTTTGGCTGCAATGAAGTGACAAAATAAAGTAAGAAATGAAGCACCTGAACTCTGGTATCATAACGCAGATGTTAGAGCCAGTGAACTATGTAGATCAGGTCAAATGTACCCTGTCTTTGCTGCCCCTGGAGAGAATGCCTGGCATATCTTCAGCTGTAAGGGCAGAGGTTTTCATATGTAGCAGTATGACCTACATTTAAGGTGCACATACCCTTCACATTTTCAGTAAACTAGTAACCTGTAATTAACATTTCAAATGCAAAACGTAATGCAGAAGGGTGGTGCTGTTCAACCTACCCTGTCAAAAGTAATCATCATTTCCCATTCTTTACACCACCAGCGCACATGCATAAAACATATTTCTTTATCTGTTAGCATCCTCAGATTTCTGCCACCTTGCTCCATCTAGCATCACATTGACAAACTGGAACTCCTCTGACAACACAAGCATAAACAAACATATATGAAAAAAACTGTATGAACACAAAGGCCTAAACTCTGGCCCTTGTGCACAAAAGGGTAAATGTATAGGTCTGAACAATAAAAAATTCACAGAGTGTTCATAGACAGACAAGGCTGAATTGTTCACACCACTAGGACCACTCCCCATATCATACCTGCAGCAGCGAAGGATCAGACACTAGACATACAATTCCCCTTGTGTTAAGGTACTATCTTTTGGTGTAAAGCTCAAAGGTACTTTACCTGCTTCTTGGGCCAGCTGCTCAACTTCTTTGACTTCTGGCAGACCCAGAAGAGGAGGCAAATCAGAGACACCTCAAAATTTGTCAGGAAACAGCCTGATCTCATGTCCTCCTTGCATCAGAGTGCTTAATCTATTTGGGCAGAATTCTGTTTATGTTGCTGTTAATGAAAAATGATTACTTGACTGCCTGTGGAAGTGTAAAGAGCTAATGCAACTTCCAGATGAGGTTTGCTGTCTCTTTTTCACACATCTCCTTCCCACTCTCTCCTGACTGCTGTGTGTGTTCACAGTGATTCAGGCATTTCTTCTCCAGACCCTTGGATATATATAAAATGCTGGTTGCTTCCACTACATCAGGCCTGACAGTCTGTGGCCAGTCTCCATGACACCCCAGATAGGTAGGTAACAGCTATGGGAACACAAACTGAAAACTACTGAAGTAGCATGTAAGTAAAAAGGAACACAGCAGTGAATTCTAAGTCATTGAAAATCCTTAAATCCCTCAAAAAGCGCTTAATGAGTTATTATAAGAAGTCAAAGGTGAAGACAAATTGAAAGCAGTTACCAGTGCTAGCAACATAATAAGGAGGAAAAAAAAAAAATCAATATTCATTGTATTGAAGACTTTTTATAAGAAATTTTACAGCAACAGTAGACCTGAATGTTCATATTTGAAATGTGTTAAAATTGGGCTGTTAATTATTCAGATGTTTAGATTTATATAGCATTCTATGAAGATCTTGGGAAGTCTGGAGAAATTATGCACTTTAAAGACAGCACAATGAAAAACTGACAACCATGAAGTTTAACAGTGGTTTGGCTGCTAAGCAAAGAGAAAACCAGATGAGTAAAAGCAGGCCTAGTTCAAACATTACCCTGGGAATCTGTGCTATTTTGATATGTGATTTCTGTGACACGTCACAAGTGGGCAATGCTTCAAAAGAAAACAGGACACTGACTGGGTCAGATCTTGATTTTACTGAGGAACGTTGACTGCAACCCTAAAAGTAAATCAGTGAGGTGAAATACTCTGTGCTTCCCAAGTTCCCCCAATACAAATTATACCATAAGTCAACAGGCCTAATAACACTCAGTTGCTGTGGTGTAGGCAGACAGGTACTTGTTAAAACCTCTCCACCCCAGACACAGCTGCACTGCACCATTAGAGAGCTTGATCCACCCTTCAGAACCACCTTAAAAACACAGAACTGTATGGAGGGGTTTCTAGTAGAGGTCCTGCCTGCTGGGTGGAAAAGTTACTCACATCACAGATTTAAAAAAAACATTGTCACCAACCTGGGAAGACTGTCTCAAGTCTCAGACTCACAATGTTTTAAGCACTTCAATAAGGGATGAATAACATACTTTCTTAGCACAAAGATATTTCAGAAAATTGTACATGAAAGCTGAGCAAAAATTGATACTCCATTACTGCACTAACCACAGAATGTGTAAATTTTCTGGGTAAGAATTTACTAAATAGAATACTCAGCATAATTTTGTTTATATGCTTGATTATCAGGATTTTACAAATGTAAATAAGAACAGAATTAAACAATCCTCATCCCCTTGAGAAGGGTAGCACTGAATTCATGCAATATGAAAATAGCTGGAATCAAACCCAAACAGTGAAAGTAGCAGTGAAGATAAAGATTAAAATTCTAAAGAAAACTTACTTAAAGTAACCTTGTCAGTAGCAAGAACATGCATAATGAGACACTGGCTGAAGCAAGCATCTGTTCCCTCATCTGTCTGAACTTATTATACATATACATAAATATGTATATCCTATTACAACATAAGTATCAATTCAAGTCACCAAAAGAAGCTAAAGAACAGAGAGTGTTTATTTGAAATATCTTAAATAAAATGCTGTATTATTTATCAAGTGGGTTTTTTTAATTGAAAAAAGTTCAAATAAATAGCAAAGATCATCTTCCTTTAGCTAACAGAGGAAAGGATTTACAATTTTCTGTCCTGCAAACTCAAAATAGGTTCTCTAACTCAGATCGGACCTTCTATATAATCATCCCAACACAGACTGGGGCTGGAGTTTTATCTTTCCAACCCACTTAGACATTAAGATGTGCTGAATTAATCTTGTTTATGTCTGAAAAATGAGACATACCTGCCACAGCTCAGAAATGTATCATAGCAGGATCTTGAAGCTATCTTCAAAATACTTATACAAACCATGTTGTGAACCTGTGTTACACGGTCACTAAGTCAAGCAGTTTTTGAAAGATATCCTCCCCCAACTTTAAAACCAAACCAAAACAAAACAAAAAGATGGAGCTGTGGAGCTGCAGTGCAGTTTTCTGTTTGTAAGGAGATAACCATGTTAGGAAGCTGATTGCCAGACTCCACCAGAGAACTCACTCATCAGGTTTTCTGTCCAGTCAGCATGGTTTCAAGTGTCACAAGTGCCAGAAAGCATGTTTTCTCAGTCTAATTTATAAGTACAAAGTAATATAAAGCTTTTAAAACAAAAAATGCCAGTTTGCGCAACACCTGAAGAGCCCTCAATGCTTGTAAAGAAACAAAGTCACAGTCTTGCCAAGAATGAACTAGAGTCATACAATTGGATGAACTGTAAACTTCTGAAGATAAAAAATAACCCAAATTTCACATTATAAACAATATTGTTATCTGGTTTGCAAGTGAGGGCTCTGGATGTACCCTAAAGAAATAGAACTGATGAATGTTAAAGAAGCCAAAAAAACCTAAAATTTAACAAACTAAAAACCTAAAAATTAACAAACAGGACAAACTAGCAAGTAAATGCAAGCAACTAATAGCTGCTACAGAATTGCTCACAGCACAATTTCTCCATACTTTCAGCTCCTTTTCTCTTCAGCTGCCAGCTCTCCCCTTTTGCAGTACCTGACCACCATAAATAATGAATTGCTTTATTTTAGTTTAAGAGGTATTAAAAGGGTGAGAAGGATAAGGCACATAGAGAACAATAACACAATGTTTTTTTCAGTGCTTTGGCCTTGGTGTCAGATTTTCTGGACCCCCATGAACAAGGCTGAACCTCAGCATTTCACACAAAAGAGAGGTAGTATAGGTTGCTAAGGTACACCCGGCCAGGAGACACAAGTTTAACAGTTTTCAGTTCTGAAGCAATTTGCTGCATCATCTAAATCATCAGATGTATGCAAGAATAAAAGAAAAGTTGTATCAAAACCAAACATTGACAAGCTATCACATGCAAATACAAAATTAGAAGCTGATCATGCAAACTGTAAGCATGGTATATGAACCAGGAAACCAGGCAGGCATAAAATTGACACATGGGAAAAAGCTTATTGTACTTTTATGGTCTACTCACATGCATAAATTAGTGTTTTACTGAAACTAGGTCAGAAAGCTCAGAATCTTGCAGGATCAAGTGCAGAAAATGCAGAATGAGGACTACAAAGAGAACTGGTGAAGAAATGGAGTTCTGCTTTTTTGTAGTGTTCATAACATTTTTCCCACTATATTCAGTCTTTAGACTGCTAGATTTATTCTATAGGCATATATAAACTTTTCTATAGGCATATATACACTTTTTTATTTTAAATTTTTTTTTCTTGAGATACAAAGAGAATTTCGAAACATTGTCCAGGCTGTAGGGATGGTGTTAGGAAAGCAGAAGCTCAGCTGGAGTTCAGACTTAGTCACCAAGAGCGAAAAGAAGAGCTTGCCCTGCTTTGAGCTGGAGATTGGACTGATGTTCCTTCCAACCTGAATTATCCAATAATGTTAATACTACTTTTAATACTGAAGATTGCGTTAAATTATATTAGTTATATTATTATTTAGTACATTAGTAACTTACTTATATTAACTTATATTAGTTTGAATTACACAGAAAAAACCCACAAGATATACTAATAAAGTGAAAAAAATGTGCATGATTCAGAAATAACTTGTGTGAGATTATATAAAACAAGTCCAAAATTTGCTTTTCATAAATATTCTCTAGTAATTGTTTAAACTGCATACCTACAAACTTTGCAGTCATTTTTATTCCATGAATACCCTAATGATTGAATTCAACTAATATTAATTTGCCGTTGTTGCATGCATTCACACAGTGGTAGTTACAAGCACATAAATCCATTGAGGTCCTTTAGAGTCCCATAAATTGGTGCAAATTTATAGTATGTTCCTGAAGTTATAAGGTGTCTGCTCACTGTCCCAGAAGATAGCCAAATGACAAAATGCGTTTTGATATACAGGGTAAAACTTTTATGCTATTTTATTCTATGGTAAAAAGCCCATTAACATTTATGCACCTGCATATTATTCCAAGTCATTGGCCAGACAGATACAGACCATGGAAAACATCACTTTCTTACAAAGTAGCTAACTTCAAGCAAAATATAAAGACTGGGGAAAAAAAAAAAAAAAAGTCTGTTAACTCTCTGTTTGCCCCCCTCTTCCCTTAACCCACCATATAATTTTTCCCTTGGAATTAACTTATGCTCTCTCCTCCACCATACCAATATTCTATAATAGGAATTAATTATTATGTACCAGTAATTAATTTCTGTTTTCTTCATTTTAAAAATGTTTAAATCATATAGAAACTTCTATTTTACAGTTATGTTGAATGTCTTCATGACTTTCTGTTAAAAAAAAAAATCCTTTTTGAATGAAAATGTTCAAAACGCTCATGATAACCAACAAAGAGATTTCAAAAATATAAAGATCCTCACTAGCTGCAGAGTTAGGAAAGCCAACGCCTATGGGTAGAAACAGTAAAAAAAGTAAATATTAATACATTATCAGAGACATCTGTGAGAAATTAAAAGTCCTGATCATTATTTTCCAGTGTCTGAAAGCCACACTAACACATGTATTACAATGCCAGACAATAGTTCCATTCTGTTCTTTCTGGAGCATCCCACTGGATTTTGTCTTAAGATCAAATAATCCTTCTGTTTAAATTGAGTTTAATTTAAAATTCATTCTTGGTTTACTTCTAAAGTGTATGCACTTATTTCTATGAAAGAAAGAGACAACATTTCACCAATCCTAATTGCAGGAGGCTTGGCTCCCTAGGTAAAAAGTTTTAGAAAACTTAAAGCCTAAAATCAGTGCTCAATGTTCCCACGTGATCAGGTCCCAGAAAATAGGTGACAAAGCTTTTTACCAGAGTTCAGCAAATTAGGTGTTATCATTCTAAATGTTTTTTTTTTTTTTTTAATCCTTAAATAAGTAGTGAGCTTTTCTCATTATTAAAATTTATTATTAAAATTTATTAAAAACTGAAGCACTGGCATCTAATTTCTCTGGAATGCACTAGAGACACTTCAAATATGGGATTCTTCAGTTAATCAGTACCAGAGTACTCTAACTCACTTCATGTAAACAAGTTTTTATAATAAATTCATACACAGTTGGCTTTTTTGTTTTCACAGAAAACTTGGGGAGATAGCTATGGGTCTCTCAGACTCATGAGTAGCTGCACACACAAGAGATGCACAGGCAGTTGCATAACAACTATAGCAAGATAGTTCTGCATGCAAAATCTAAAAAAACTTGTAATTAGTACCATGAAGCACAAACTTTATTTTCTTTAGACTCTGTAATTTTTGAGCAGAAAGCAGTTTTTCCTCAGTACTTTTAGTTCTGATCCCACTGATGTCACTAGCTGGTTTTCTACTGAAGATGGTGCACTGTGTTGGGAAGAATACAAACTTAGTAGTGTTCACAGGAGGGAGAATTGTGAACTCACCATCCTTGGCTGGCCTGAAACACAGCTGTCTTTTTATCTGAACAGCAGGTTACAGCTCAAAAATGTAAAAAGAGTTTTAAAAAGAAATGCATCGATAACAAACATATACTCCGACAGTGAAGTACATGCAATTGGAAGCCACAATTTAAGCACTAACTGATAATCACTAATTTTCAATATCTGGCGTTCTCCTGACAATAGCTTTGTTTTGCTTCTAGTACATTCTGAGGCTGTCAAATGGGAAATGAAAAAGCCTATAGTCTATTCCTCATAAATATATCAATTGCCTTCAGTCTGGCTAGATCCATTCCTCTAAATGCTATTAAATATATTCCAGACCTCATCAGACTCTGCTCTGTTTGCCAGTGTCTACCTAACTGCCAAAAGCTGTCCAGTGATGATTCGCTTTTGGCTTTAAACAATGAATGCCACAGCATTCCCAATTTCCATTGTCCAAGATGAAAAAGAGAGTCCCAAGCTTCACAGATACCCTCTGCAATCTAGTTGCATCTATCACTTGGCAGTCCCCTCAGACTACACACATTGCACCTTCTGAACAAAGAAAAAACAAAAACAAACGTCAGTAGCATCTAGATTGTTCTTCAGAAGACTTTTATCTTGGATTTCACATCAAATTTTCAGTGTTACTGCCTTCCTTGCTGCCTTAGACTGTTGACTCTACAATAAATAGAGGGTCACTTTGAATAAAAACCTAACTTCTAGTCTGCTGTCAGATTGGGAATAGTGAAAGGCTGGCCAAATTGTTACAGAAATAATTGCTCTTGGTAATTTTTGAGCTGACAATACAGGCATCCTAGAAGCAGCATACTACAAAAAAACAACAGTCGAACATTAAAAGAGCATCTTTGCTCTGCTAAAATCTTTGATGATTATTTTACCGGTTGCACTTATCAGGGCCACTGACATTTGCAAAAGACCTTGGTGTAAACTTCTTGTGAGCTTATACGTGCTTGGCAAAGGCATGGCTACTGGAAGCTATCAAAAAGGTGGAGAGAAAACAGACATAAAGTCTAATACACCGGATCCTCTCAAGCAATGAAGTCCAAAGACAATGAAGATAAAAAAAAAATCTCTTGTATCTGTGTTTGGGGGCAGATCAATTGCTGAACTTTTTTCTTCCTCTTGCTCAGGGCAAGAGACCAAAAAAGTAAAGATATTATAGACCTTCCTTTATTCAAACTCAATTATTTGAGTCCAAATATGACTTGCGCTTGAGCTGAGCATTATCACAGAATCATCTAGGTTGGAAAAAGATTTTGAAGATCATCTAGTCCAACCATTAACCTAACACTGACAGTTCCCAACTACACCATATCTCTCAGCACTGCGTCAACCCAACTCTTAAACACCTCCAGGGATGGGGACTCCACCACCTCTCTGGGCAGCCCATTCCAACACCTAACAACCCGTTCTGCAAAGAAATGCTTCCTAATATCTAGTCTAAACCTTCCCTGGTGCAACTTAAACCTATTCCCTCTTGTCCTATCGCTTGTTACTTGGTTCAAGAGGCTCATCCCCAGCTCTCTGCAATCTCCTTTCAGGTAGTTGTAGAGGGCGATGAGTTCTCCCCTCAGCCTCCTCTTCTCCAGACTAAACAACCCCAGTTCTCTCAGCCGCTCCTCATACGACATGTGCTCCAGAACCTTCATGAGCTTCATCACCCTTCTCTGGACACGCTCAAGTAATTCAATGTCCTTTATGTAGTGAGGGGCCCAAAACTGAGCACAGTCATCGAGGTGCGGCCTCACCAGTGCCAAGTACAGGGGTAAGATCACTTCCCTGTCCCTGCTGGCCACACTATTTCTGATACAAGCCAGGATGCCATTTACCTTCTTGGCCACCTGGGCACACTGCTGGCTCATGTTCAGCCGGCTGTCAATCAACACCCCCAGGTCCCTCTCTGACTGGCAGCTCTCCAGCCACTCCTCCCCAAGCCTGTAGCGCTGCTGGGGGTTGTTGTGGCTGAAGTGCAGCACCCAGCATTTGGCCTTATTGAAACTCATACAGCTGGCCTTAGCCCATCAATCCAGCCTGTCCAGGTCTCTCTGCAGAGCCTCCCTACCCTCGAGCCGATCAACACTCCCACCCAACTTGGTGTCATCTGCAAACTGACTGAGGGTGCACTCCATCCCCTCATCTAGAAACAGGAGTGGCCCCAAAACCGAGCCCTGGGGGACACCACTCGTGACCAGCCACCAACCGGATTTAACTCCATTCACCACAACTCTTTGGGCCCGGCCATCCAGCCAGTTTTTTACCCAGCGAAGCATGTGCCCATCCAAGACACAAGCAGCCAGTTTCACCAGGAGAATGCTTATCTCACAATGTGAAAAGTACCAGCAGTTTCACTGGTATTACCAAAAATGAGAAAGAATATGACCCTAAATAATTTAGATCTCATGTCAGAATTCAGTATTCTCATGCATCTCTAAGCATCTGAGTGTAGCCTTCTTTACACAACTTTAAAAAAAATCCCATGTATTGTACAGAAAAAGAATAATTGTAAAAGTCCCCCGCTACACATTTGTCCTTGTTTGCAAAAGTTGATGATGAATGACTGACATAAACATTGATCTAAGTTGAACCAGAAATTGCCTGAACCAAGAGCAATATGAAATAATCCTACCAGATGGGAACTCTAATCACTGTGTTTCTGACACTGATACAATAAACACAGTGTGCAAGCAAATAGACACCTTATTTAAACACACATTAACCCATTTTTAGAGAAAAATGTATGTTTTCTGACAGCTGTATTCAGCTCTCTGCAAGTGAATGATAAATTGCTTCAGTTAGCTTTTAAACACATTGAATTGGGAAATTAAACTAAATAGAAGAGATGTAGTCTGCCTGCCATACCTTCCCAAACATAGTTTTACATAGTTTAAAAGGAAAATACTGGAAGGAACACAGCAACACGTACACAATCATTGCTAGAACTGCTTGTTTTCTGCAGCCTCCTCTGTTCTAACAACTGCCTCTTTAGCTGCAAAATACTCGGAGAAACAAAAGGGTTCGAAATCTACATACTATTTCTTTAAAATTTCATCAAGATACAGAAGGGTAGAAAAATCTAGGCTCTGAAGTAAGGCAGACATACACAAAACAGATAAGCTTTAAAAATTCTTGATCCAGTTAAGAGAAAAATGTAACCACATGGTAATATCCATGCAAAAGTTGGAACAGCTAGAAGTAATAAAATTTCAGCACTCTAGTCTGAGTACTTAAAAATATTAAACTGCCACTCACAAGAGCTGAGAATTCTACTTCTTACTATGCCTTACTGCAGTTCTTCAGACTGTTACTTCTACGTCACTTAAACGTGCTAACTCTTCAGTGACTGCACAGTAAGACAGCAAACATTTCATAGCAAGACTGTGTTAAATCTATTGAAACTCCAGCGTACATGTCATACAAACAACAATTTAATATATCATCATTAATATTTACCCTTGCAGGAAAATTATGGAAACTTCTGTGATTGACCCCTGATATTAAGCCCATCCAAAAATTTTGCTTCTAAGTGGGATGAATTTTTTTTTCCTTGGAAGAATAATTTCAGGCTTTTTATTTAAAGACATATACTCATTCTTCAAGTTGATGTAGTAGTTATGGACTCTGAATGTAAAGTACTATTTCCTAGCAGGAGCCTACCAAATGAAAACAGAAATATTCAATTCCTATGCTACATCATCCTTCAGCCTAAGCTCATGACTTTCTGATACTTTGACCAAAGTTTCATTAAACAGGAACTAAAAGTTGGAGCAATTGGATAGCAGGGCAGAGTTTTCGACAGAAAAAAAAAAAAAGAAAAAGAAAAAAATTCTTTCCTAAGCAATCATTTAAAGATAACATAGGAACATTCTATTTATGTGAAGTAATATGAAGAGGAACTTCTACTGTTTTGGGTTTTTTTAAATAAATACAAAAAAGATGCAGACATTGTATGGGATGTTGATGACACTGTGATAACATTTCTATGTCTTGAGGGTGTACTTATTGGTAACAGAGATTCATTGTCACTGAGATCTTTAAGTTACGTTTGCCTCATTTATAATGAATATGTTGTGTTGTTGAAAAGAATATTGAAGTTATGTGTAGTTAATCAGCAGTTCACACAGCCTCTTTTGCACAGTATTAGCAACAGTCTCTACAACATACTGCATTGATCTCTCTTCTTTGTAGTAATATCAAGAGGAACTTATGCAGACTGTCAAAAACTAGTCCAACTTATGACCAGAAACAAAAATTGAGAATATGCATATATAGTAAATATGAATTTCACTCAAATTTCAAGCTCATTCTCTTTAGAATAGTCAGATTTTTTCTGACTCCTCAGCCACACAAAAGAAACCTGCACTAAACATGTATCAGGAACAAAGAAAGATCAGAACAAACACTTAACAAGACAAGGATTCAGTGTCTGGAGAGCAATGCAGCAAGGATAGACATGGCAGCAGACTAAACAAGAAAGACAAGCCTCAATTTAATCATAGGCTTTCACAGGTTTGTACACTATGTCTATCTCTATCCAACCAGTAGTATTTCAGTCATTGGTTTTCTGGTTTTCCACCCTGTTTTTTGATCTCAGCATGCTTCCAACTTGTCAGGTATTAGGGATGTAAACCTTAATTACTTATGAACAGTAATAAATTTAATTTCACACTTACTTGATTCTAAGCACAGCAAAATAAAACAATAGGTATTAGTCTGAACAAGAACTCTGAAGCTTGATCCTAGAGTGACAATTCTGGACATTATTATAATGATTTATTCAAAGTCATTAACAGACTGATCAGGTAACTACTTGTGGCTTGTGGACTGGTCACCAGACTAGACCCAGGAAACCTGGATTCAAGTCTCAACCACATGTTGATCTGGTGAGTCCTTTTCCTAGGCCAAGAAAGAGGTACTGCTTCTCTAACAGGTACCATTCTTAATTTCACAGTCTTACCTCCAGGATCCTGCTTGGTTTTGTTCTGAGCTTTGTGGGCAGCATAGATATGAGAACCTCTCCAGCAGCATGTGTTCACCACTTGAAGAATATACCAAGCAGCTGCTGCTTCCTCTTCCTCAGCAAAGGCTCTACAGTTTCCCAGAACAGCCCAGAAAAACAGTCACTAGAGGGAAGGGGGACAGAAACCTTGATTAACTAATGCAGCTGGAAAAAACCAATTTTTAACACAGATTAAAAAAATTTTACCGGGAATATCAGCAAGAAAAACTTAGATTAAATTAGCTCAGGTATAGTGATTCTTGTTAATATTTTTCTGCTTAGCTTCTATTTTTTTTCTCCTGCTAGCCCTTCACATTTCTGTTTCAAATTATCAAGAGCTCTCTTTGTTTGAATATACACAATATGTTAAAAAAACTAGAAAGAAAATTCTGCAGTACAGCCTCCTTCCCCAAACTATCGCTATCCCAAATCTACAGCTAATGAGATGCTTTTAACCAAGAGGCTGCTACATCACATCTACCTCCAAAAGTGACGAGTATGCAGTGCTTCAACACAAACCACTCTCGAGACAGAAATTGTAGATAAGAGAAGTGTAAGCAGTATATTTAGCTAGCCATTAATCTAGGCTGAGAATACAGACTATCGGGACATTTACCACTCCCCTACCACATATTCCAGTTACAGCTACATTTTATAAATCTAACTGTTCTTCTACTCCAGGCTGTGCAAGACTAGGAGGGATAACTCTAATCAGAACAAAAACACTGGTGTGTTTCACATCTTGACAGAAAATGCTGGATTTTTGACCCCAGGAACTGCTAAAACAAAAAGTGAGATTAGTTTGACTAATGACTCTGATACTGAGTCTGCCTTGAGTGAATTACATGCAGTGTCCATGAAAGCCAAGCATGAGAAGGAAGTAACGAATTTATGAGGACACACAATGAATGTTTCTTATGTTTTATAGAGCTTTGTGGCCACTATGGGAGGCATTCAGGCAGGAGGGAATATGCTAGTTACTAAACAATACAGATAGAATTTAAAGATGAGTCCGCATTTTTTTAATGGAGAAATAGTTAGAGAAGACTAACAGTGCATAAAGACAGAAGAAGATCTGTTTTCAAAGAAAGGAAGAGAAATAGATCCCAAACAGCTATCAACATGAGCATAAGGAGAAAAGAGCTGGATTTCCAGCTCTCATTCCCAGACTGGCCTTAACAGTAATTTCAAAGTGCATTGAAAGAATTAAGTTCTCCTTAGTTGCCTGACTGTCTTCACAGCTGCAACATATCTTAATAAAGAGAGATTTGGTGTCACGTGCCCATGTTTTAGTTTTCCCTGTCCTGTTTCCATTTCCATAGCAGAAGTTTAGGCTTCTGTTTCACTGCAGTAAGATTGCATGCTATTTTTCATGTTCAGTTTGTTTAGTATCAAAGGGGAATCTGGAGGAAGAAGGCAAACCAAGGCTGCATTTGTTTGTGTAACAGCAAGCATGCCAGTTGGGGTTAGTGCACAGACAATCTCTTAAGAGTATGCAGCCTATCATGGAAACTCAGGGGTTGGGGACTACCTCCTGCCCAGTTTCAATGGTTACTTTTAAGGCTGATATGGCCAGACACTGAGCTTCATGTCAATGAACTTCCAGAAAGGGGAAGGTGACAGAAAGAGAATTCACAACTTTAGGACGCCCTCAACCCCCAATTGCAACCCAACTCATCAGAAGTGTCAGTCTGGGTAGAGTAGACAACTGCCTTCTCCAAGCTAAGTGCTCTAGGAGTTCACATCTTTGCCGCAGCTGTTACATTGATGTGGGAGGCAAATTGCAACCTGCCCAAGCTGGCTTTATTGCTACTCATTGGCAAGCCTCTGGAGAAATTGGAGTAATCCTAAAAGAATTAGAAACAAGCTGCTACACGCATGACAATGTTTTAATCGAGAGTAAAGGGAATGAGTGACTTCACTTTGCTAGTTTGTGAGTTACTGAAACCAGTTCTTACAGTCAAGTCCTGCAATTTTTACTCTAGTCAAATTAATGATAAAATTAATTTATGGCTCCTTATATGCACAGATCTGCACTTGATATTTTTGCCCAAATGATCTGTACACAAGACTACTGAATCTTTCCTTTTGTATTCCCTTCTCACTACCCCATCCACCAGCCATTGTTAATGTAGTGGAAAAAAGAGGCTAAATTTTCCATGCTGTGCTACAGCTCTGTGAAGGAGGCCCTGGAGCACATAGCCAAGCAAAATAGAGGAAAATAGACTAAAAGTATTCACAGAGCAACAAGTTATTCTGTTAGTGAATTTCCACAGATCATTCAGCGTCGGCAGTGCAATAATGATGACTGTGATTGCCATCACACACACACTTGGTCACTCAGCACATAATTCCTATTTGTGATGGACTTGACTTCAGCAGCTATACACAAAGATTAAAAGTCCAGCACTACATGTTTAGGACACAGCAATACAGACAGAAAAGACTGCTCTTCACACTTAAATGAACAAAAGCAGGCAGCCTGTTCAGCTGTTTCTAATGCTCAAATAGGGAAATGTATTTTTCCAGACCTTAGGCTTCTTTTATCGCCAATGAGGAAAGATGACTCAAAGGGATATGATTATGTTTGAAGGTAGGCTTGCAGGGAAGGGACAGAGATCACCAACCACACAAACAACAGGAGAACACATTGTGATATAATATAGGATATTCCATCTAAATAGGCCTAGAAATCCTCAATTCCAGTTCTCATAATACTGACCAAGGCTTCCTAAGGTAGAGAAACATTTGTGCTTAAGTGTTAAGAGACCTGTTGTGGGTACAAGACAGCTCTATTTCTGACACCCATTCAGAACATGGTATTTCCTTAAGAGACCTGCCTGAGGGATTGTTATATAAATACGGGAGTTTTTGTCCCTAAGAGTTTGCACCATTTGATGTCTGTGTGAAATGACCGCATGGCATCAAACCACTTTCTGGAAGAAAAGACTCTATGTCAAATTAACAATTCCAGTCATGCCCCCACCCCCCCAGTCTCCCTTGAGTTTTATCATTATCAAAGTTATAATTAACCCAGAAAGCTGATTAGAACATTGGTATTCCCTGCTACACAGTTGACTATTGTAGCACAGATGATATCCTATTGTTTCCCATGTATACTAAAATACTTAAATAAACTGTAACCAGACCAGGTGACAGCCATGTGTTTGACTGGGTTAAAATTACAGTGTCAACTTAGATAACAGACAACACATTGATGAAGACAGGCCTACATTCTGGGGTTTATGGGTATGGCTCATTTAGAAAAAGTCTGCAAAGTCAAGACCAGCATATGTGGGGAAAAAAGATGTAAGTGGCAAACACACAGATAGGTGTACTTATTACATGACTCCTCAAAGAATGCTTGTGCAATCTTACCCCTGCCCAGTGGCATGTAAAGTTTTCATGGGGAATAAAGATGGGTAATTTTTCACAATTACATGAAAATTGAAATTATTTCAGTTAATTACTGTAATTTTAATGATTGTATATTAAAAAGTGACTTTATATCATTAGGTTTGAATAAAAATCTTGGTATAATTTAGATTTTCTGTTAAATATATACCAAGTGTTACAATCCCATGAAAATCCTACAAATATTAGTACATGCAGTGCAGCTCTGGACAGGCAGTAGCTCTGTGAGATAGGGTAATCTTAATCCATATAGAGAAAATTATTTAATACAGTACTAACTTTGATTTGTTTACACAAATAAAAGAATAACTATTTAAGTTCTGGATACTTAGTCATCACAGAGAACAAAGCATGCCTATAAAACACCAAGACAGCATTTTCTAGCCACCTGAGAGAAAAAAAGTGTAATTAATATTTCCCTCTTTTTCTGCACAAATGATATCAGATCCTGACAACCAGGTCCAGACTCTTCCAAAGCTGTCCAAAGAGGTAAGCAACCCCATATGTTTTATCTATATGCCTAAGCTTTTGTTTGATCTCAGATCACAGAATAGAGTGCTACTTATGTTTCCTAAAATGGAAGAAGCAGCATGGCAGTATTTAGAAAGTCCTACTTTAATCCAAGGATGTTAACAGCCATATGTTTTCTATACCCTCAATGGATAGAGAGACATGATCCTCTTGAGCACAGTTAAGATTCAGATTATGCTTTCTTGAAGGAGTGTCTGCCATCATCATCATCAACAGAAAAGTATAGGGAAACTAGGTTCCCTGGGCTAAAATTAACCTACATAAAATCCTTCCTCTCCTTCATTGCTCCACCCCCTTTGAACTTAACCTTATATATGTGTTTGTAAGTTTGGTTAGTTTTTCTGGATAACACCTATCTTGTGGCTGTGGGGTATTGTGTATGCTCATGTCGGCTTTTTGAAAACATTACTTCAGAAAAGTGTAAATACAACATGGTTATTCAGGCTAATCAGCTGCAGGGAGATATTAGCATATAGTCAGTCATGGTGGACAGCTTCAAGATACATACCCCACGAGGAAACTCTTCTAGGTTAGTGTGAAGAAACAGCATCACAATAAAGTGAAATAATTCTTTCTGGCTGTGCTTATTTCCCTCTTTTTGCAACCTCTGAGCAAATACTTAGGTATTTTCCAGACAAACTTAGGTTTTTTATAGGTCAGAAAAGAGGACAAGCAAAAGTCAGAAGGAACCAAAGTTCTGAAAGCTAAAATATCTTCACTCTTTAAACCTCAAAGAAAATTGTACAAAATTATGCCTATTAATTCAGGGAGCAGCAAATACACAACCCTTGCTAACCTAGAATACCAGCAGGTATTTATTTACACTTGAAAACTTCTATGCTCTTTTGGAATAAAAGCATTTCTGTACCGGTTCAAGCTGACATGTTAATTTTCCCTCAAATTATCTTGTACAGTTCAGTGAATGGATAAATACACTGTGCTGTAAGCTAATAGCCATGTCAGGCATCTCCAGAAGAACAAGGCTATTCACAGATGTTACAAAGCAGTATTTCATGTCACATGTAGCAGCGGGTGCTACCACTATATTCTTTTACAGGTTTTAGAATTATTTTTCTAGAGTAAAAGATGCATACAACTCAATCTCAAGTCTAGAGGTAAACAGATAAATAATCACCCATACAATATTCCTATTTTTTTGCTGCACTAGGATCACATACTTGAGAAGTCCTACTATCACTCACTAGTATGGGCTATGGAAATCATAGCCTGCCCCTACCATGGGGATCTTCTGTTTCCTCTTTGACTGAATATTTATAAGTCACACACACTTTTCTATTTCCCCCCACCATGATATTTGTCAGACTATGTAAACTACACACAGTTAACAAAGTGCTTTGCCATACAATAGGGGTTTTTTTTCTATAAACTCTGTGCTGGACTGCTTGCTTTTCTTTTGGTCCCTTTAATAAGTTTGAATTTCTATATAAAAAAATATTCTGATATAGAATTATAAAATCATAGAATATCTCAAGTTGGAAGGGACCCATAAGGATTATCGAGTCCAACTCCTTGCTCCTCACAGGACCACCTAACACTAAATCATGTGATTATGTTCTTTTTTCTATTTCTCACAATATTACTCTGAAGTCAGCAATTTCAATTTAGATTATAATGCTGAAGAGGAGGCAGCAGTAGAAACTGACACACTCATAATGCCGTATGGCTGATACCATCAACCAATAAGGCAAAGAATTTGACACTGGTGGTATCAGAAGTCTGACTTCCACATAATTGTCAGAGAATTTCTAATGGAAGCTGAATTGAAACAACTTCTTTTGCTCTTCACATGAGATCCACAAAATGTAGTATCTCAGTTCTACCTTTTTTTCCCAACTATTTTTACTTTGGAAAGACCTTTCTATAAAGCTGATTTCTGACACAAAATACTGAAATTTGCAGCATGATATGGAGCCTACAAATGAATTGAGTGTTCTGGATCAAGGTGGCAAGTTTGTATCACAGAGCCTGAAAGGAGGAGTTTACACATTTTTACCTGATATTGCAAACTTGAATATGAATAGTCCTAAGGAAATGAAATTTTAGCCAAAGAATCTCTTTTTCAGGGTGAGGAGCATTACATTAAATACCAACTGAAGTTTCAGAGTTCATTACCATCTTTGCTTTTCATTTAACATGATACCCCTTCCCTTTGAAGGATCTGCACCTACTCATCCAGTATCTCATACTTGGCTTGCCAGGAATCTCAGGAGAAGTTTGAAGCATAGCAACCACAAGATCATGACTCTCAGTAGTTTGGAGCTGGACCTTCAGCAGGTGAAAACTGACATTCTCCACCTATTTCAGCAAACCTATGACAATTTGTAAGAGCTGAGGATGACATCATGTATAGTGTATTGTCACCAAAATTTAAATCTTAAGATTTAAACAAAAGGTCTATATGCAGAAAACATACAAGTTTGCTGTCTATAGTAAACAACAGAAATAACAGCTAATACTGATTTGTCAGAAACAAACAACAGGATAACAGGATCTGTGGAAAAGCAGTAAATGTACATATTAAGTAGTAAGAGTTTTGAGAATTTTTCCATGACAATCTCATAAGTAACTAGAAATACATGATGTAGATAAATTCTATAAAGGCGGATGCATATATGTTGGAAAAACAGATTTAAGGTGTGCTTATCAATGGTTCATTATTAAAATGGAAGTTATACCAAGTAGGTTCAATATGTGTCTGCTCAGAGATATTCAATATCTTCATTAGTGATGTAGATGAAAGTTACAGAAAGTTGTTGCATCTGTGTTGGTCCACGGATACAAGCAAAACAAGATTTCCAAAGAGAAACAGTATCTTTTAGTCGGCCAACTGATAAAATATGGGAAAACTAGACAACCATTGGAGCACCTTTGTCAGAGCTAAACGGTGATGTGTTCGTGTTAATAGTATTTGAGGGGTCAAGAAGGGCTTAGGTGACTGAAAGCTTCTCCACTGTTTTCCTGGTTATATCAGCTGGTCTAAGAAAAGATATATCTCCTGACAAACCTTGTCTCTTTGGATGATGATAACATTTTTAAATTAAACACAATTGTAGCATTTTTAAATTAAATGCAATTGACACCAAGCTGGGAGAGACAGCTATTACAAGTTGCAGTTATTTTCAAATCTTTTTGGAGAACAGTAACATTTAGCCTTAAGAATGAAACTCCTGAGGATGAGACGCAGGTTCCAGCACATACAACAGGTACTATTAAGCAGTATGACACACTGAATGAGGAACTTGCCTACTGGACTAAGTCAGACTGGCACACTACATCAGTCAAAGAAGCTACACCAAGTTTACATTAGCCAGATCAATGTTCTTGTTTGTGATCTAATCTGAGTGAACACCTATAAAAGCACAATTTAGATGCACTATTCTAGCTCTACAATTATGGAAAATTATTTATCCAGAATGATTTATTTTTCAACTTAAGGAGTTTAAATTGCAGTAAAACAATGTCGTGGTTTGAGCTCAGAGGGCAACTGAGCACCACGCAGCTGCTCACTCCCCCTTTCCCCCAAAGCGCTGGGAAGGAGAAAGTAAAGCAAAAGGCTCAGGAATCAAGATAAGGACAGAGAAGGATGACTTCCATTATGCTCATGGGCAAAAGACAGACTCCTTAGGGGAAGAAAAAAGGAACATAAATTTAATACAGACACTAACAACAGCAACACTTAACAGAGCAGGACAGCAAGAAGCATTACAGCATCTTAAAAACACCTTCCCCCCACACCTTCGTTCTTTCCAGGCTCAGCTTTGCTCCCAATATCTCCACCTCTTCCCCTCAGCAATGCAAAGGGCAGGGAATGGCGGGGGTGCAGTCAGTCCTGCTGCTTCTTCCACCTCAGGGAGGGGGGGAACTTCTGGCATTCTTCCCCTGCTCCAGTATGGTCCCCCTCTCACAGGAGACAGTCCTCCACAAACCAACTCCAACATAAGTCACTCCCACGGGCCACAGCGTTTCCCAAGCTGCTCTGGCATGGGTCACCCCTGCATGTTGCAACCCTCCCAGCACCGAACTACAACAGCAGGGGCTGCTTCTTCCAACAGAGTCCCAGTCTTCTTCAGGCACAGTCATCTGTTCCCACTTGAGGTCCTCCACAGGCTGCAGGTTGGCATCTGCTTCCCTGGTGACCCCCATGGGTGGCAGGAGCAGGGGTGGCCCTGCCATCTCACCATGGGATACAGGGGGGCTCTGCACAAGCACACTTCCCCCCCTTCTCCTTTCTTCCACTGACCTTGGTGTTCACACAGATGTTCTCCTTGCAACTCCTGACAACTCCTACTCCTCCTCCCAGGTTCCCCTTCTTAAATACATTATTGCAGAGGCTCAGCCACCATCACTAATTGGCCTAGCCTTGGCCAGAGGCAGGTCTGACTTGGAGCCAGGGGAGCTTTGAGGACCTTCGAGAACCTTCTCACAGGGGGCTGCTGCTGTAGCTTCCTCCCCTGCTACCAAAAACCTCTGCCATTTACTCAAACCCAGGACAAACAATTAGAAGAGTAAAAAAATACATGTATTTTAAAGTGAATAAATATAAAAGGTCAGAGTGCTATACAGGTAGAAATAACCCCAAATCTAAAGTAGCTAACTAAAGTTAAAGTTTCAGTTTTGCTGAGAAAGTCAATTTTAATGGACTTCTCTGAAATAGTTTCTTTTAATTTAAATTCTGAAATGCATCTTTTAAAAACATTTTTCCTACTGCTGCTCTTAGAGTGTCCTCTTCCCTCAAGCAATTTCTGAAAGTAGTTTCAAGAGGAAACAATGATTGGAGACTGACTGATTGGTCTCAAGAGAGTGAAAGGAGTTGTGTTAATTTTCGCTAGCACAGGGGGAAAAACAAACAAACAAAACCAAACAAAATCAAAACCAAACAACCAAACAAAAAAGAAAAACAAAACTAAAGTCTTCTTTAAGTAACTGGAAAACCTGCTGAGTAGGATGACCTTCTTTTTAAACTGCATAATGTTCCGGGCATGCACCAGCTTTTCCAGTGATAACTATTCATCTGCTTAACCTCAGATACGTAAAAATTTCCCACTCCCCTATCATTAATTTCCTTGCTCTTGCACCTACATTTGGACCAGAGAGCATCACAAAATCCAGATGAAACAAGTAATTTCTCCAAGTGCTTCATGGAGGTTTGAATGAGACCCGTACTTTTTCCAAGCAGCAGTAAATCAGCCAGGGGATATTATGCCACTGACTAAAAGCAGACAGAAAAAGTAAAGATTTAGAAGTGGTTTGGTGCATTTTAATGTCTTCAAAATGCATAGAATGCTCTCAACTCTGCTGCCTTGTGTCAGAGAATCATGTACCATTCCCTTCATTTTGGAAGTCCCAGAGAAAGAAGGTAACACAGTAAATCTAAGACTATCCAAGAAGTGCCTGCTTGTCTCCCAGGATTAAGCAGCATCAACAGAAGCAGAGATATTCTCTCCTACCTAAAAGCCTTCATGCAGCATTTCTAAATTTGAGGGGTTTGTCATCTTTTCTTCCCTGTCTTTTTACTACAGCTGCACAGCCTTAGAAAAGTGCAGATTGATTTAGCCAAGATAACTTTAATCTGGACTAGTTCTCAATAAATGTAAAGATGTAAGGTGGCATGGGTTTCAGCACAGAACCATCACCCAGTCATCCAGTCAGCTTTTACTGATCATTGTACTATTACTCAGCTACTTTAGATGTGCCAGTGCAGACTACAGGTAAAGCTTCTGCAGCAGTGTATTTCTGCTTAACCCAGATATTAATAGATCTCTTACTCATGCTTGAAATAACCTTCCTAAAGTTTCTGAGATTGGTCACCTGGAAAAAGAAATGGAAGCTCTACAGAAGGTCACATCTTTCTATCATCTCTCTTTACAGACTTTCCTTCCCCAATTATAAACAGTCAGTACTGTAAAGTTCACAACTCTTGTACAGCTCTAGACTCAAAAGTATCTCTTACTGACCACTTAGGGGATCCTGACCTTCCTTTTCATGTCTGCTCTGAGGTGAAAGTCATAAACAACATCAAATTGAAATTTATTGTTATTGCAGCTGTCTCAGTTCTGAGGAACCACTCACCGGACCCAGCTTTCAGCTTCAGTTCCTAAATTAAATTTTACCAAAGTGACTAGCTTCAGCTGTCAAGCTTTCTGATCTTCAGTCCTACATAAACAGATCCTAACAGTATAATTTTCAGAGGAAATGAAGATGACTTACATAGAATCTTTTTTTCTTTGAAATCTTTCCAAACAGATTTGGTATTGACCTTGGTGATAATGAATTAGACATGTTTGACCAACTCTGCAAACTGAGATATTTCAGGTATAGGACACTGCTGCAGATTAGCACTCAAATGATTTCTAGTCACCTTTGGAAAAAGCAGATTTCTTCCTGTGGAGTATTACCTTATCCCAAACATAACTAACACATATGTTTTCCATTAGGAATTATGTGAAACAAAAAGACAACTTAGTCAATTATTAGAGTCTAAAAAAGATACCTCAGACCAATGCACTAGTTGGGGAAGGAAGGGGGAAGCAACAAGACCTCTTCTTCAAGACAGCCCATCAACTATGTAACTTATGTAACTTGTGAATACTCTGAACTGCAGTTATCACTTCCTCAAAACAGTACACTTTCTTCACAAACTAAAAAAAGCTGCTCAACAAATCTTGTTTAAGTCACTCCTGAAATGTTAGTGTTCACAAATCCCTCTGCCCCCAAGGCATTCTGGAAACATTTGTGCATCTTCAAGGAAAAAATCTTACCCCATTTGTGGTTTTGGGACATACCTTGGTTCTGATCATTGGCTAAAAACACAGAGATGATCCTATAAGAAATGCTGAAGTTTTATCTTATAGATTTCTCTTGATACTGATACACTTCTCAGAATATTCATGTTTCTTTTTGTAATTTGGAGCAATTGGAGTACAAGGCCACACACTCTTCCTTGTACTCTAACACCTGTAGGCATATGAGAATTCTTATCAATAATGACCTTTGGATAATGATAAGATGATACTAACAAGTATCCTCTGTAACTAGGTTTGTTAAAATTCACAGAGCAGGAATCTTCCAAGGTGGCTGCAGAAATGACTGCTGAATACAGTGTTCTTTGTACACTTAAATGGATGTTCATCCTGCTTCTTCATTTTAATCTTCTGAAAGTATCTTAGCTAGAAACATCTTAAGAACAATTTTATCAGCTTAACTGTCCAGTAAGGAGTATAACCTGGGGCATAACTAGAGCACAAGGAATTATAAAAGCCCTGAGTATGTGCCTGTGCACCTGTATATGTGTCCATGCGTAGAGAGATAAATTGGCATTAAACCGACCCCCAGAATAACCCTTTTTCTTTTCAGAAGGATGCATCTTCATAGAATTGCAGCATGTAAGTTAATGGCTCTTACAAATCTTCAGTAAGAATATAAAAAACATCATTAAATATCTTAGACATAGCTATGATGTAAATTCATCTTACTCCAACCAGTGATTTCCAGGGATTTATTTATGGCAATATTTTTAAAGCTGTTTCATAATGAACAAGAGATTTCCTCTCATAAAGGCTCTTCTTAGGTTGCCTTATGAAATAAGTTGTCTATCAGTGAAATACCCGTTGTAGTCTAGAATTCTACACCGTCACAAATGGAAGCAGACCAAGGCTGCTTTGATTTACTTTCTTATATTCAGCTGTCTTGCCCTTCATTTAGTGCAGCAACATATGAAGATTAGGTAAATAGATTCAATTTGCTATGTGCCAATCAATATTACAGAAGATAGTGTGTTGTGATCATAAATAGAAAACAGCACATGTTAATTGCAAAACTAGGTATCACAAATTACTACAAATCTACTTTAACTATCTTTATTTCTCATTATTTCACAATGGCTTTAACAACCTTTACATTCATCTCACTGAACCAGAAAACCTGATTAGGGGCACTAAGTGAATGGAATAACAGTTCTTGGGAACTGATTACATGCATTTTGCTTAGTGATTATCAAATCTTATCTACTGATAAGGTCTTCCTCCTCTCCCTTCTTCAGAATACCAGCTCCCTCCGTGTGGGAAATATTCCATTGGGTTGATCTAAGACATAAGTGAACTGAATCTTCACTGATATAATTCTGTGTGGTCTAGGAAACAGTGGTTCTTTGCCAATTTCCCCACCCTGAGACTTTGTGTTTATGAAGTATACAGTGTAGATTCCACTGTTGGATACTTATTGGGGTTTAAACATAACATGACATATTTGTTTTAGGATCTTTTTTAGAAACATTTTTCAAGGTTTTAAATATATAGTTTTGAAGTGGACCTTTCCACAGCGGTATCATCACCATACGTCCCTCAACTATTCAAGCCTTAAGAAAAAACAAACCCAAAACATCCCACCAAAACCAAACCAAACATTCAAAAAAAACACTTGAGGTATTAAACTAAACAATTCAACTCGAAGAAGCACAAAGATGTACATAGTTGATAAGAAAGTTAAATAGTTGACAAGAAAGACCAATCTTCCCAGCTGTACAGTTTTCAATGAAAACAGTCATTTGATCAATGGCTTGCTCTCCACAAATGCAGAGGAATCAGAATGAGTATAACAGGTGCACTTTACAGCTGTAAGGTTCTTGCACAGCTGATGGACATGACTCTACTTTGCATCAGTATTTGGATAAGAATTCAAAGTAGTTAGATTGTATCAGAATAAAAGCTGGCAAGTACTTATTCCTTGTTGATTTTTTTTTTTTTTTTGTTAATTCAATAGTTAATTGGAGAAAACTAAGGGTTTCCAATTTCTGTATCACAATACACTAGGGAAGGGCCCCAACATAAGGGTGGGAAGTGTTCCTTAACAATGAAATGTTATCATGCCTAGCTATATGAAACAGTTACAGAATTATCTTTTGATCCTCGCAAAAGTGTATAGATGTGTCAGGAAAGACATCTGCCTTTCCATATCCTCTATCTACATTTCTTTTGGAAAGAACAATAACATGCTGAAATATAATCATTTTATATATAATTATTTGTATAGAAGATTTTTATATATAAATTTATATAGAACATTTTTTTAAGTTTCTAATAATCTCAATGCCTCCCAACACATGAAAACCCAATTTAAATCATTTGGCCTCATTTTGCCCCTGCTTACATAAGTCTTAAGCACATGATTACTCATATCTAATTTAAGTAATAATAACAACCACAGTAGAATTGACTCTGCTCATACTATAAACCAAACTTACCTGCAATATATTTACTCCCATTACTTGCAGATACACATTTTAAAGCCTTCATGATTAGAGTTTCAAAGCCCACCTATTTTGAATTATTATAATCCCATTGATTTTATTATATTTTTATGAATTAGTTGTATAAACATTGAAAGCACTGACAATTCAAACCAAAGAATTAATGATTTTGTTAGTGCTTGCACAATTATTCAGTATCTTGTATCTAGATAATTGAGTCAGTTTTTTGACAAAGTACCTATTGCTCCTTTATCTCATTTGTCCTGAAATATAAATATTGTGTATTTTAATGTACTAAGTTTCATATAGACAGCAAAACAATTTAGGATTATAGGTACTTACTAGTTAAGCATTCTTTAGTAGTTCATTCTTCATTATACTTCTAATCTTAAACAGGCACAACCAAATTAAAAAATAATATGAAACTAAAATATTTTAGTAGGTAATCTACATTTTTTTCATCTGTACATAGTTTTGAAACTGAAAACTTTTCCTCTGATATTTTCTTAGTTACTTTTTACCAAAAAATTCACTGTAACATTGCGGTTTTATTGGGAGGGAGGATGAAATGGTAGAGAGATCATTATCAGTGTGAAACTCTTGGATATCAAGATGACACAGAAAATAGGTGGGTTTTTTAAAGGAATTGTGTTTATATGAGAAGCTGGTCAAGCATGAACACCCACAGAGCCATACAGACACACTAACTCCAGTGGCACCAACTGCATTGAGAAGCGTGGCTTTGTGAAACTAAACGATTACTGAAAAATATTCTGAAAAGCCTTCAAACAGCTTGGGTAGCTAACTAACATTGCTGAAACTATCTTCTCATTAATATAATCTTCCTCTCAACTCTCAAAACAGAAACACTTTTGTGTTATAAAAACCCTGTCCAAGTATTACAATCAGAAATAATTCCTTTCAGGATGACATGTGTCTTACGACATTTAACTGTGAAATACAGCAACATTTTCATTGTTTTCTGGATATTCCTGGGACACTCCCTGGCAGGGCTAACAGGTCTCTACTGAAAGCACCAAATTCAGGCCTGTTAGAACAGCAGTAAGTGGACTGACAAAAACTAGTGTTAGCCCTGCTGGGAAAGACATTACAGCACTGTTTTTGATAATAGGGAGAAGAGGAAAGGGGAGATTAAATAATTAGTCCTATGAGCTTTAATTAAACATATTTTAGTTTCATTGTTTAGACTTTAAAGAACGAGTCCTGAAGTTAGAGAGTGGATACAGTCTGGAAAGCAATATGCTCAGAGCAAAAACTCTGAGGTCCTCACTTTACAAGTAGAGAAGACATCTAGGAGAAATAAAGGTTATCTTAAATTACCAACTCTTATGAATGTTTATGATAACTACAGAGATGATTTCTGGCCTCTTTCAACAGGCATGAAGTCACAGAAGGTTGCTACTTCCCAAGTTTCTGTAGTTCCTCATGATGATATAGTCATGCTTCCTATTTACCACTGCCCACAGAGCCAACTAAAGCTCTAAACCAGGCTTTTGCAGTTAGAAATTCAGAAAAATGTAGAGACACAGTGTAAGTGAGAGGTGACAGGAAGACGAACAGCTAAGAGAAGAACATAGGAGAGAGAGAAGTTAACAGCAAAAGAGAAGTTAAAGCTGAAAGCAAGTGTATACACATGTTGAGCTCTAAGGAAGCAAGAGAGCCATATGTAACAAAGAACGGGTAGTAAAAGTGATTATTTTTTTTTTTTAATTTAAGATTTATGTTGTTTGAATGCTTATGGCTGACAACAGTCCAACACTAGAGAAACCCACGTATGGCATTTAATTCTTGGACAAGGTTTGGTGGACTTGGAAGAGATAGAAATTTTTCTTAAGATCCTTATAATAAAGTACAGAAGAATTTAAATTATTGCACCATATACCTACTACAGACTTTAGAAGATTTGCAAATGTTTATAGTTTTTAACTGTCTATGGTAGTGTTTATTAAAATTTCTACTAAAAATTCCATGGAACCAGTGTGCATTAAGCAAAAGATGATGAATAAAAATAAAGTTATGAAATGTTTAGCAATCCATCCTTTTTGAGTAATTAAATTACAAGCACCTGCATGCCTTGGTATCTAATTAAATTTGCTAAAATACCTTTCCTACTGATGGAATTTAGATGTTTCATAGAACATTTAAAAGTTGCTGCAATTGTTCAAGTTAATGTGCTGTTCAACAACTGGCATGACAGACAGGTCAGGGAAAGCAGTCTGTTTACATTACACAGCTTCCATCGTTAATGACTTATGTTAGTAATAATAAATAAGCTAAATAGTTTTTATGATTCTCTAGCTTGGGAAAATTATATTAATTTATGGTTCTCCAAACACGTTGCAATAAGCAGTGCATTCTTGCAGTGCATAAGGGGAAGCTTTCTCCGTGGTCCCTCTACCTACCAGTAGCATTTATTTGCACTACCTTGCCTCCTGCAGCCACAAGTGTAACATTGATATACTCCCACACAAGCATGCTTGTTGAAAAGCCCGGCTTCATACGTGTGTTTACATTTTTAAAGTATTAAGGTAGGCATGTTAGGAGGTACTACTTTTTTTCTCATTCCACTCCCACCCATCCCACAACATTCCCATTGATTAAAACTGAGCTACTTCAATCCTGCCTACCCAATGCATCATTATGGGCAGCAGTTATATATCCCTCAGGCAGATCTTTACATCCTTTTTTTTCTTGCAAACTTTTAAACCACAAGCCCTGTGTGACAGGGACAGTTATTTACCATCTTTTTCTCAGACCTAGCTGAGACTTTCTGACACCATGGCAATATTTAGCCACAAATTCCATCAATCAGCGGTGCAGCCATGTTGACTCCTCAGCTAAGGCTGGGGATTCCAAGCCTGCAATCAATATGCTTCAAAAAGCAAAAAACGGCACATCTTAGACTCACTTCTCTGTTTCGTAAACCATGAATAGAACTAATGTAGGGCACATTTTTTTGCCTTCCTCTCTTTATTTCCCTTTCCCCAATCCCTTGTAGAATAGCAGAAATTAAAATCTAGAATTTCACTGATTTACAGATTCTTTATTCCTTTATTTATTTTGTCAGACTTATTGCATCTACACAATTCCCCTAGCAGATTAAGAAGCCTCAGAGGCTATTGCTCAGATTAAGCAGTAGCTCTTACTGTAAGCTTCTTATTCTCAATGTTTCCATCTTCTACTCTATCCACATGATTAAACAATAAGTATATTATATCTTTCAGTACATCTGTCAGTTCAGGTCCCATCACTCTCAGCCTCTTTCTGACATTGCCCATTGCAACGAGACTTGGTATCTGTCCTTTATATAGATAGTGCATTTAGTCCAATTTTCAAGCATTCTAGAAAATTGTCATATTCGGTGATGCTGGTTATTTCATATGCTGCTTGTAAAAACAATGACATTTGCTGCCACTTTCAGTCATCTTTCAGTACAAAAGGTTTATAACGAGGTAGCAGGCAGTCCCATTACTTAAATAACAAGTGACACTAGGTGGGTCTATTCAGCCAAGCAGAATACCCTACCTTAAAAAATTGTATCAATCTTCTCCTGAAGTATAATGTGACCATTAACTTTAAGGCAGTCCACTGCCATGGGAAATAGACATGATCTCATCCACAAACTTTCAATAGTTTCCAAAAAAAAAGGCTAAACTGATGGAACACCATTACAAATTCTACTGAAAGAAAACACCTTAGATAATGAAGAGAATAAAATACTGTAAGTGTGATGCATTTCTATTTTTCCCTTTATGGCTGGCTCCTTAGGAGTCAAAAAGTTAAATAAGGACTAATACAAAAAGGCATACCTAGGAAACATTTTATCATGAAATGTCTCAATAGGCTAGGAAGAATATTTGTTTTTCACTTGAAACGTATCAATCTGACAACAATAAAGATTTATTTCCTATTGTTAGTCACTAATTGTGGGTATTTTATATTGTTGGTGTTCGTTAAAATATTAAAACAAACTAGAGACATTAGAACGTGTCAGAATCCTAAACCTTGCATCAGCTTCAAAAATAACATTCTTCTGGCCAAATTTTACCAAGTTCAGGCCCAGTCCTCCGGAGTGTGGAGGGTTTCTTTTGACCTGGTGATTGGGATTAGGTTGCCAAGAAATAAAAGACAGATCTGAAGGGGACTCAAACATATTTGTTACAGCAAATAAAGCTCCAGTAAGTAGCATCTGGCTATTACCCAGCATTCCACTGGCTCTGAGAAGCCTTCATCCCTCCATTGCTGTCAGTGACTGAGTAAAGCCAGAAGCTGCACAGCACTTTCCAACAAAGAGGGACTGGAGGAAGTGGGAGGAAAAATACACAAACAAAAAAACAACCAACCCAAAACCAAAACCAGATAATACTTGGGCTTGATCTGTTGGACACAGAGTCCAACAGTAAGTACTTAATTAAACCAGCTGAATAATACCCAAAGCAGAAACAGCAACTTCCATTAAAGAGTCATGCCAGGATAGTGTATGAACTTTCCTATGCAGAAAAGAGCTATAGCAATCAGTCCTAACCAGAAATTACTAGAACTACAACCAGAGTTCTACTTTCTGAAGAAAAAAAAAAAAAGAAGTATTATAATGTTTCAGTCCAGTAAGACTCTTGATAAGGGGGGTGAGTAGGAGGCGATGTAGCAACTGTGCTTTTGCTCCATGGTTATTATGCCTGAAGAAGTAGAGCTCCTAAACAAACTGTAACAATGAAAATTCACCTCTTGTCAATTCTACAAGGACTAAAAGATCTAACAAAATAATAATCTCATTGGAAAAGCCAAGAAAATTAGACTTAAACAGCTGTCGGTTATCTAACAGAAAACAGTAGCATTCCAGACTTCTTTGACACAATGAACAAGAAAACAAATGGACAAAAAAGAAAGAAAAAAAGTAATTAAAAACAGCCTTCTGCAGCACAACCATAGCCAAACAATATAAGTATTCAACATTTTGCATATCGGTCTTTTGAGTCTTACATTTCTTCCTGTGTCAGATAAGGTAACTCTGCTACCAAGAAACATTCTTTATTTCCATTTAAACTTATCATTTAAACTAAAGGCTTGAATGTGTTTTTCCTTTCCAACTCCTCCTACTGTCTGCTTTTCTAGAAGCAGGGTAGCAGCCACTTCTTGGCCTTTTATCTCAGGCAAATTGGAACAGCATAAAAATGCAATAAAAGTCCTGATTTAGTTGGAATAATACTGTTATAATGACCATTTTTAACTCTGCACATACTCGTTTCTGAGTCCTGGAAA
Organism: Strix aluco; assembly: GCF_031877795.1. NCBI lineage: Eukaryota > Metazoa > Chordata > Aves > Strigiformes > Strigidae > Strix > Strix aluco. The sequence goes on along the minus strand of NC_133939.1, from coordinate 14,965,266 downwards.
ATTCATGGTATGTTCATCCTCTATCCCTATCCAGCATCTCTTAAAACCTACTGGAGCAGAAGCTGGGCTTCACATCTGCAAGAAAAATCCAGTTGAAAGACTGGAGTCAAACACCAACAAGAACTAGTGGGAAGAACAGTAGGAGCCCAGGTAAACCAGCACATACAGAGACTAGATTGAAGCAAGAGGACTGAATTTTTGAGTTATAATAGAGATTGTGAAAAGTGAGGAAACTTCACAGTGACTGATGAAAAGAGAGGTGTTTGGGGGTATTTTTCCCTTACGGGGAAAATAATAGAGACGCCCAGCCACTTGTTCAATACTCCCAAGCCATGAATCCCATAGAGTCTAGAAGTCTACTGGTGGGATTGTGCCTCCCAACTGCTCCAGACACAGAGGTCCTCACAGCATACAGTCCCCACAATTATTACTCATCGCCATCTCTCTCCTTCTCCCATCTCAGAGAAGCCCTTCTTCAGTCCTGCTCTCAGTCGTCCCACTGTCAGTCCCAGACGCAGGCTGCCCTTTCTAAAATCTGTCCACACAGGCCTCTGAAAGCAGAGGGTTGTGGAACTGGTGGTGGGGAGGTAACAGTAATGTTCTTATGCAAAATCACTACTGTTTTTCTTTTTCTTGGGTTTGTTTTGTTTTGATTTTTTTAATCTTCAAAAATTTTAGAACACCATAGAGCTTAGTTTATGCTGTTTCACAGACTCAAATTTCTGCATTTCTATAAGGGTTAAAAGTTACTTTTAGTTTTAAATGACAACTGAAATCACAATTTCATAACTGAATGAACTCGAGAGCCAAAAATCAGAACTAGCAAACTGAAAATCTCGAGATTTGGCACCACTCTACAGGAGGCTCCATAACATGACAGCTGTTGGGAGTGACTCAGCCTCTTCCCAAAGGGAGCTAAACACAAGCCTGTCTAGAGAACTGCTGAATTCAGTTATTGCTCTGAAAATCTCGAGGATTTGAGCTACAGAGAAGCCAGGAGAAGGACATCCAGCAACCCAAGGCAGAGCATTGACCCAAGGTACCTAGGAGTGCTAACCTTCAATATTATCTCTAAATATTATCTCTGTGGGAAGGGAGTCATTCCAAGAAATTACAAACAGTTTTTGCAGACTAAAAGGCGGCAGGGTCACTTTCTTCCCGCTACTCACAGTACAGAGATTGTATCTAATTCTAGTCCATAGGATTCTAGCATTTGTAAGATTAAAGCACAGTCATTTGGCTTCTTACTGAGGAAATACGTTGTTAGGCTAAGACCTGATGTTAGGGATCATGTCATATATGCAAATGAATAATGCATATGCATTAGGTATGCAAATATGAACATAAAATCAGATTAATCCCAAAGCCTAAAATCTCCAGCTACCATGACCTACAGGTTTAAATTGTGCATGTAAGACTGCTTGTTCATCAGTGTGACTGTAGCCTGCTTCATGATTAACTAACTACGTATCAGCCACATACACATAATTTTTCTATGTAACTATATGTTATCTATATTAAAACTGAAAATATTTATTGTAAAGACTTACTCTTCCAACTCCTATTCAAAGATTAGTAAAACATCTCTGGATTTGCCAGTCTATTCCAGCTACTTCAGGCAAGTGTTCGAGAACACCAGCTTTCCTTTAACACCCCTCGTTAAATGGAATGAGCTGACAATGCAACAACTCCAGTTATTTAGTTTTTCATTTATTTTCTGAAGAGTTATGCAGCAAAAAGAACTCCCCTGAGGTCTGGTCAGCTGAGTGGGTACAGCAACTCTACAGTAATCTATGCCACGCAAAAATAAATGAAAAACATCTTTCAACACACTTGTGTGAAAAATCTTTACCACACTGCATATGCCTATTCAGCTACTGAATAACTGAGTTTAGTTATGACAGTTTGAATTAATTATTCATCTTCAAATTTGTGAACTTCTATACTTAGTCCAGAAACTACCTTCTACTCTGATAGGTCCCTGAAAAAAAGGACAGAGAGATGAAGTGACTCTTATCAAAAGCAATCATGACCTGCACTTTTCTCCAAATTATACCAAAGTGACTATTATCTTCATAATTCCAGAAATGGGAAAAATTAATTTGTGCTTTAACTGGATTGGCACGGTATTAATTTTGATATGGTAACTGAATCCTGAAGAGCACAAATAGTCAAAATAGTTTGGATTTTACCACATACATGATTTCAGCAGCTACACAAGGCTCTACAGTGAAAAAATTTCTCATTCAATCATGGATTTATTAGTTTCTTTGTAGGTGTTGATTTTAGTATGAAACAAATTTTGACCATGCCATATATTTTGATAAGGAACTTTCTGTGTTTTAAGGTGCCACATATTGCTGATATGTCTGCAAGTATGGTGACTGTGTTTATACCCTCTTCAGACCTTTCTTAAATGGACATCCATTCCTCAATTAGGACTTTATATTCTTTAGATTAAGTACTTTTAAGGAAATTATGGTGGGAGTTCTAAATTCAATGTTGTATTTGGAAATTTACAACTATAAACCCAGTAAAAATATAAGCCTGAAATTCTTCAGTTCTGAAGTACCCTTTCGTTGTTTGAGTTCTGCAATTCATTCTTGTTGCTATATTTTAGACACCTCATATATTTAAACAACACTTGCAGTTGCCAGATCTTGGTCACTGGGTCACAAGGTGGTCATAGTTCTCTCCAGCACAGATGTCATTGGAAAAATTGTAATGACTAGATAGATGCTTATTCATTCACCAACTATGAAAATTTAGGAATGATTTTGATTAAAAATATTTATACTTTAGTTTTCGCACTTACAAGTGCTTGTTAGCAACTTCTGACACATTCACAGTTACAGACAGATACTCTGAAATCTGTGAGGTAACTACTGAAAATCAAGAATTGGGACAAAGTTAGCAACACCAATCAAATATAGAATTATTATCTTACTTCCCATTTCTGTGTTAGCCCAGAGTAAAGATCTGAAGAGAAAATAAGTCAAAGTCAGTATTCCCCCAGGAAGTAACATTCAGTTTAGGTTGTCTGTCTGTCAGAATGAGAAATTCAACAGGAAATTGGAGGAGGCGGAGGAAACAACAAAACAAAAAAAGGCTCACAATTACAATGCAAGCCAAAGAGCCTATCCTTTCCCATACCTCCTAGAACAATCAATAGCCAACACAAATTACCTTAAATCACTCCAGCAGTCTTTTTTGGTTTGAATGTTTTGCTTGATGGAGTTAGCAAAATGCAATAGGAGATGATATAGGCTGAATCCTTTCCTAACATTAATTTATCAGAACAACTAAGGAGATGCATTTTATCTGAAAGGATCAAGAGTGCATCATTTCAACACTACATTCAGATGTTTGCATCATAACCCCTCTTGCCATAGGGCTGACTGGCAGTTAGATGAGAAACAAGTATAGACTTCTAATTTAAGGGCTGGAGAGTCCAAGTCAGCTATTAGATACCACCGGAATTTTAGAGGTTGAGTTTGAGAGATACTTGGATTGTATCCCTCCCCAAACCCATTTTTCCTTTGTAAAGACAGATCACATCAGGTTGTCATCCTCTCCTCTCTCCCTAGATTTTTGCCCACCTAGAAGGGCAGCGGTCTTGACCCCTGCTACAGTAGAGCTCCTTCTCTCACCTCAGTAAGACTCCCTGAGCTCCGAATACGCCAATACCAGCAGATAAACATGTCGAAACAGACACAAAGAAAAAGAAAAGAGATGGACAAAAGCTAGCTGACTGGACATATACCACAATAATCATCAAGATTTGTGTAGAAACAACGTGGGATGTGCTTCCTGTAACCTATGCTTTCAATAGGTGCTTATTAAACATGTTTAGCCCACATCAGTGAATATTTGGAGCTGATGCAAGTTGCTGCAACCCCAACAAAAGAACAGATGGCTGTGAAAGCTGCTGTTCCTATGCCAGAGATCTCATGTGTATGCAAATCTGTGTTGCAGTATATACCATTAGGGTTTTTCACACGCACACCCTTCTTTCTTCAGTGTACAATTAAAATATTGAAAAGTCCTGCTTTTTTCCTCTTCCCAGAAGCAGAAATGAACATTGAACACATGAACCTTCCAGTCTCACCTCATCCCTCAAATTCCTTCCAAAAGTGAAATCCAGAAGACCATAAGCTAGAATCCAAAGATGCCTCAAGAGCTTTTCACTTTGTTGCACCCCACCATGCTTTCTAAATGTGCTTCTAAGGCAAAAATAAGGAGAAAACAATAAAAAAGGATTCAAAGCATCACCAGAAAGATTTTCTGGTCAGATATATTAAACTAGAATAGTAAGTTTTAGTTCTTGTATTAACACGTGGGCATTTTTTGAGATTTTTTTTTTTCTCTCTAAACCCTTGAGACTCCACTAACATTATCTATTAAAGTGGAAGACATGTAAATTCACATTGAATTCATTGTCATGTTTTAGAAGAAACTAAGGAGCATAGTTCTTGTGCACAATTATAATATAGTGCTTCTAACACCACCTTAGCTACAATTATATTCCAAACAAAGATGGCTTCATACCGTTTATCAACACTGTTTTAAGCTCCCACACAAACATATCCACAACTTGAAGCACAAGCAAATATTGACTTCATCTGAAGACCGATGGCTGTTCTTGTGATTACTCATGCATACTGGCAGCATTTATAACCACCAATATAGGCAATGGAAATTTTTACAAGCATAACATAAGTAAACTATTTGTCGCATAATCAACGCAAAATATGTTATCATACTTCAGAAATGTTAAAGGGTTCAAAAAATATTTGATGCAGGGCCTTAACTTGTTTGAGCTCACCAAGTAAAGAAAAATATTTTTTTCTATCTGTGAGAGAAGAAGGAAGGGAAGGGAGAAAAGAAGGCATTACTGTTATTCTTGGCTCTGGGTCAGATGGGTCTGGTTTATTCTGCTGAGTGCAAAGGAGAGTGGAAAACTACTTAAAGCTGAACAAAATAATATTAACAGATTTTTGACTACTTTCTACCTGGTGCTGTGGGGGGGAAAAAAAAAGGCCAAACATTCACATGACTGTTATTTTGGTATCAGTGAGGTTATGAAGAAAAAGAATTGTTAGCGTCATACAGTGTGCAAGCATTCTTTTCTGAATGAGCCATACTGAAAAGAAGTAGCAACTAAAAGGTTAAATTCTTCATTAAAATAAGAAAAGAATGCTAAAGATCAGTACAGTCAAAAGAAAATACTCAGCCACATAAATTAGATGATGTAGATTTAAGTGATTAGCCATAGGAAGAAACATTTGTAATTCTGATCTCAGAGTCTGTGAACAACAGAAACTATGATATATTAAACAATATTTATACCCAGACATTTGTCTGTAGTTGCACAATGTATTTGAATATGTGTCAAATGATTTGGAATGAAGTGCTCATGTTCAGTGTAATATATTATTGCTATTATACAGGATGTGAAAATTTGCAATAAAAATACACTTGAAGACTCTGCCCTCTATTAGTTATAAGTCATCGCCTTTTCAGATGGATTCAGTGAAATTCTTTAAACATCTAGTGAAAATGTGTTGATCTAATAAAGATTTGCCACCATCTTATATACCAATTAGTGATGTCATTTCCTGCACGCACAAGCAGGTGTGCAGGATACATAGAAAAAGAGCAAAAAAGAAGAAAAAAGAGAAAGAGAAAAAAGGAGAACATGAACACTAGTTTTGAGATGGTTTCTAGAACTATCTTGAGGAACATGTAATACATACAAAGTACAATTACATTGCTAGGATCAAGATTGGACAATCCTGTACCAAAACCTCAAAATTCATCGAATATAGATATGACTGGAGTGATTAAAGTGTGATAAAACTCCCACAGGTTTCACAATTAAAGTATTAAAAACAAAAGTCTTACACCATCACCTTGTCCATAGAGAACATGCATGTAGCCTCCAGCCTATTGTAAGACAATAGAAATGGGAAAGGAGGACTGAAACAGAAGTCCATTTGGGGTGAGCAGTCTTGAAGTTTGCTGTGGGAAGGTTTGCCAGTGAAAGCATGATGCTATACAACAGGGCAAACGATTAGATTTTAAAGGACCAATCCATTCTTAGTTACCATAGTTATAAACCAGCACTACTCTTACATATCCCTTGACTGAGCAATTTGCTCAGCTCTGTGCAAGTCAGAAGTAAGAAGTCCTTGTTCTGCAAATCTGTACTGCAAGGTGCCAGCTCTTTAGTTCCACTACTATAAAGCCACTAGTACTTAAATGCTCTGCAAGAGCAAAATTACAAAACCCTGACAGGATTAGGATGTCAGTGCATATAAAACAAAGATACAGATGAGAATGAAAAAATGCTTCAAGAATAGGAGAGTTGGAAGATTATTGGGAAGACTAAAAAAGTTTTCAAAATACATCCGATGAAATTAAAATATGACATTCACAATAAGATGTGAACAAGAATGATTTTAAATAAAGCTTCACATAAACAGGAAAAGCATGAGGTTTTTTTATAAAGAGAAAACAGAAAATAATCTTTGTTCATCACTGTCATTGATAAAGAAAAAATCATTATATGTAATAAAAATTACACTAAGTTCTTCACTTAAGAAAAAGCAATTCTAAGGCATTAGAATTATTAATAAAAATTAATTAGAGACACTGGACACTACTTCTTCCTGTAAAGATATGAATATAGAAGATTGTTTTCTCTGTCAGGGACTGTGCTGCTTCCTATTTTCAAGGGCAGGCTGAAAGAAATGATGTTAAAGCAGAGTCAGGATTTCCAAAGATAAAATCAGGTGATACTAAGATAGTTGCAGATATTACTCTCTTCAGCTCCTCTGCCAGGAGCTACTGGCCCCATCGCATCACATGCATGTGCACCTCGGCCACTGTCAGTCAGAGTCTGGCACATTCACGCAAACTGTCAGCAAAGGATGCCAGAGTGAGCGGGTGCTTTGCCTGGAGACATGTTTTATGCTGCCAGCTTTGTTCTCCTGGCTGTAACCTCAGCTGACGGGATGGGCAGGCAGCTGGAGAGAACAATGTCTTAACCTCTCATTGCTAAATCTGCTGTAGTTTACTGGTCCAAGCCCTTTAATTTTTTTTCTCCCAAAGAACACCCAAATCACAAAACACAAAGTTGAATTCAGCCTTGGAGAAAACAGGTGCATGTGCCAGGACATTAGAGTAATCTTTCAATTATGCCAAGGCCACAGTTATGCATAAAAAGATACTAACCATATGGCAAAGGAGGAGAGGAATTACAAAGAAAATTCCCCAATAACTCTTCCATATTTAGCCTTTTTTTTTATTTAAGTGTAATTATGTGACAAAGATATTTCAGACAAAACTGTATATATGAGACCACAGATAAAGTAAACAAAGGCTTAAGACTTTGAAAGCCAGCAGAAGAAATATTTAGGTTTCTAAATTGCCCTTCAGAACTGGATGTTTAATTTTTTGCAAAACTAGTGTGACTTCAGAGTTAACATTGGAGAAGGGAAAAGAAAAAAGAGACACACTGCCCCCACCCCCCCCATCATGCCACATAAGAAATGAACAAAGATTTGTGGCTTTGCATCTGCAGACAAGCATATATTCTACTCAATCAGGTCTGCATTTCAGAGACTAGAGAGTGGTGTTTATCCAGCAAGTCACAAAGCACAGCTAACATTAAAAGCTTTTTTGCCTTCAGGTGTGTGTATACACAGAGTAGCTCCAAGAAACAGCTCCCTTTTATAGCCTCCAGTTGCTTTGTGTAACAGTGTAATTAGTCTCAGTGCAGTATAATCAAACACACCGATGACTTGGTGACCCAGTAACATTGACAAGGTCTAGGTTATGAGGATAAATACCACTGTAATCTTGTTAAGCAATATGGTTTTAAACTTCAATTCCACCCATATTGTATGAATTTACAGTGATTGGAATAAACTTGCTGGGAGAAGAAATGCAGGTATAAGTTTTTGTTCGCATGTCTACCATACCAGTTATTTGCTCTCTTTTGACTCATTTTCATTGACTTCACTGCTGTGCTTTACAGAAAAACATATCACCACAAAACAAACCCTAAAGAAAACTTGCTACCTATGTTACCTGTGCCTTTCTTGTGGGTGATAGCTCACATCGATTTCCCTAAAACTTCCCACAGCTACTTTCAAGGAAGAGTGTTTTTCATCAACCCTCATTAGAATAGCATATATAAACCTCTAAACAAAACACAGAAGTCTCAAAAGGCTGTTGGTACACTTAGGCATGCACTAGAGCACTGACTGGAGCAGCTTTACGTGCTAGGGCTATTACCCTGGTGAGGAGTGGAGGCTCTACCTCATACCACACACGTACCCATACTCCCAAATAGCATTATTGTAACAGCAAAACACAAAGCAGATCAGCTCCAAGGTAAAGTCAAACTTCACTAGTCAAAAGTGATCAATGTTGTTATTTTAAATTAAGCATTATATGTAATTATTAATTTGAAAGAACTGAAGAATAGGATTACTGGGGAAGCCAAGTACCCCCAGCAAGAAACAACTACAGGTGTAGTTCTATGAGCACGTCTTCCAGTGGCAGTGCCAGTTTTAGTCCCTTTCTATCTTATTACCCCCTCAGTTGTGCCATGCATTAAAGAGATTAACTTGCACATGTTCACTGTGCAACCACATGAACAAAAGTATCATCCTAGGCCATGACGACTCCCCAGTGCCATCAGCACAGGGAAGGGGGATGCTTAAATCAACAGTGGCACTGATGGAAATGTTTATGAGTGTGCGGCATAACAGCCAGCAAGTCTAGGTACAATTCAGTGGTAATATTTAAGGCAGGTCCACTCAGACTAGAACATGGTGCTGAAGAAAGTGGTGGATTCAAGTGTTGCAAGGTCTGTAAAGCAAGATTTGTTTCTTTTTGTTTGGTTTTTTTTGGTGGTGGTGGTTTGTTTGGGGCAGGTAGGGGGAAGGGGAGTTTTAAGCATTAAACCCACTGAAACCTTGTAAAAAAGCACCAAGCATTGGGGTGTCTCCCTTCAGAAGTTCTGACAAAATAGCAGCAGATCTCAAATATATAAGGATGTCTTTTTTAGCAGTAATGATAGCCTAGGCCTTTTCTTTTCCCTTTCCTTGCTGCTAGCCTTGAGTTCCTGTCCATTCGCCCATTTGCTATCACATTCTAGTTGTGCCAAATAACCATTTGTGGGGCCGCTCTATGAACCTGAACAATGAATTGCTCAGGGTTTTAAAAAAGACAGAAGAGATTCTTTGACTTAATGAATCTGGTTACAATGTGCTGCAGCAGTGAGAACAAGTGGTGGGAAGCAGGAAGAACAAGCACAGGAACTGCTCAAGAGAAAAAGAACTGCCAAGAAAAGGTTCCAGTATCACAGCCTCCAAGACCATGATTTAACCTAATTAAGTTAATTAACTGGAAAATTTGAGAGAAAGAGTAGCTGGCATTTGAGAGAGGAAAAAAAAAAAAAGTGGAGCAGAGAGGGCTGTTAGCAGGAGTGTGGAAAACAGATCATCAGCATCTGCAGAACAGAGAATAACACTGTAAACTGTAAGATCTGAAAATTTCTCAGGGACATGATTGACAAGCAAATGTGGTCACCCAAATTGAATTAGAAATTAAATACACAGAAAAGCCGTCTCTTCTATCATGTAGCCACCACAGGAAATAAGTCAGCAATTATGTACAGAATGAGTTGCTAGTGAACTCTACTGGACTTCATATTTAAGCTAATAGGGAGAGCACACCATTTTCCAGGAATATCACATCAAGACCTCATTTCTATCAAAAAAGATTCTCACTTGAAGTCATTTTAAATCTGCTGAGCTCCAGACCTCATGGTCTAAACCTGAGCTTTAAGCCCATACACCTTCCTCTGCACCAGTCATGTGATATTTGAGCATCAAAATAAATCTACTATCTACATGTGAAATTTGAACTGTTATAAAGGTGATGATCTTAGTGAAGTATAAAGAGAGCTTCTGAATAATATTCTCAATGCACAAATTTTCAAAGTCAGGAAATTTAAATAGCATAAAAACTTTAATAGAATTCATTTTTAAAATCTCATTTTGTGGAACGCAAGTAATACAAGATTTCAGGACAAATAAGTTATTTGGAAAATTATAACCATCTCAGAAAAGGGCTTTGAAAGAAAGTGACTTTATCACCCCAATTACAGGAGAATAACAATTTAACCATCACCACATCTGTATGTGGCTGCAATGCTGTAATTACAAAGCTAGAACCAAAACACGTGAAATTAGTCAGAAAATTACTGAGAGAAAACACACAGAACAAACAGGCAGGATTAATGCCTTAAAAGTAGAGGCAAGCAGCATCAAAGAGTATCTACCCAATGACGACACATTCTCCTAGCAGTTTTGTTACTTGCCACTAGATAAGGCATGTTATTTCAGCAAGAAGTAAACTGCTCTTCTCCACAGATGGGGTAATTTTCTATTTTAGGTTAGATGGATTAGAAAAAGGAAGGTGGATCATTATAAGACCTCACAGGGAAAGGCAAACTGGCAAGGTATAGACATTATCAAGTCCAGTGACAAAGTTTAGGAAAACAAAGAGATGTCTCATCCTGAAGTAGAAGAAAAGGTTTTAGTGTGTTAGGACATGAGCCTAGCTTTGATTATAAATAGGTCCAAATGTGTTACCTTGGGGAAGTCACAAGATTACAATTTCAAAATCTATAGATACCTAGGCACTACAGGAATTGTGTATTTGTCCCACAGACCTCACCAATAAGTTATATACAACAGCACTGTGGTAGCTGCAATGCAAAAGTAATACCTTATTGTGGAGACAAGTGTGAGCAGTGCCATTCCTGCAGGATCACTTATGAGATAACTATCCTAAGAGAGCTAAATGGGACTTGATATAAAGCAACCAAAATTAACAGGAGCCTATTCAGCAGTATGTCACAACTTAAAACAGTGGGACTTTTCTTACAGTATTGAGTATTCTAGGAAAAGGCCTATTGTCACTACTATTTATAGATTTTTCTATATGTTTCTATGTTTATAGATTCTCTTTGGCTTGAATTGCCCATATAAAATCCATCTTGTGGCAAAACAAACCAAACCTAGAGTTTACTCTATTTCCTTGCAGCCATAGTTTTCAGCCATGACAAATATAGAGAGAGTAAAGAAAGTGGCCAACTCAAATATGTCTGCAAATATCACTCTACTTCATTCAATTTCTCTTTTCTCTACACAAGCCTTAGACTCACTGGTACAGTCAAACTGCCTGTGTTTGGTGACAGAAGATGAAATTTCCTCCTCTAGTGGGTTTCCAAAGCAGTAAGACATGCTGTTATAAGGTTCTCTCTAGTTTGAGCTGTATAAAGCTGGGATTCACACTCAACTGAAGCTCATTAAAAACACTTTTGATTGCTTTTATAATGTATGGTGACATGCCTAACTCCATTAACCTACTGAGGCTTAAAATTATTATTGTGCTCACTGTCCTCATCACTGGAGGATAATAAAGATGTCACAGCATATTCTTTAAAAAGGTTGCCATTAAACGGACAAAGAAAGAGGTAATTGATCTGGTGCAAGGTTTCAAATGCACTCTATCTACACTCATGAAAACTTTCAAGGGAGGCTTGTATTTTAAAACAGAAAACTTCATAGATTCATGCTACACATTTGCAAAGATTACATAAGCAGTGTGGCTTTAAGCATTTCTACAGAAAACTGTCAGCCACCTAGGGCAGAGACTGAATGCAAGGAAAGCAGAAGATAGAAGCTGCTTGCAGAAAAGAAAGTGAATGTGCAAGAAGTGGAAGGCAACTGATTTGCTAGCAGTGGGGAGAGAAATCACACCATCACTTCACTGTATTCTCTACTCCAAATGCAAGTCAAGATTCTGAGGTCATTAGATCCTCACACCTTTCCCGCAGGTCAGTATTAGCTATTGTTACACAGTGACATGACAGCTTCATTATGGTTTAGTTTTCTTTTATACTAGTACTGAAATCCTTTTAGCATTATTTTCTACTTCCACCATTGTGCCTTGCTGTCCAGTTTCTACTCTTCATTCATCTATATGGAGGAAAGCTGAAACAGCTTCCAGTACAGCCTTTTCCTTTCCCTCTGGTTTTTTCCTTTGTCTCTACTTCATATGACCCTATTAGGCATCTGAAGACCTAGGAAAACATGCAGCACACAAATCAGACTACCAACAGCACATGCATCAGAAAGTACTTGATCTCTACAAGGCCAGATTTGGTTTTATTTCTTCTGCAGATAGTGTGTGTGCTGTAAAACAAAGACTTGAAAGAAAGTAGAGCTAGAAACCAAAATGAGTCTTCTTCCTATGCCTGTAACAGTTTTCATTCCCAAGACTGCCCATAAAAAAAGACAAAAATACCTGACTTTGCATAAAAGTAAAAAAAACCCAAGGTGTTCTTTAAGTATTTATAATTCCCACCAAGAGGAGGGGCCTGCCTCACTGCTCACCTCCATGCAAAAAAAATACACTTATGCACAGGGTAGAAAAGAGGGGGTCATCTCTCTCTAATAAAAATAAATAAGCAGCAGCATAATTAAACAGGGATGGCAGTATGACTATTACACTAGCAATAGGCAGGATATAGTAGTTTAATAATTGGCATATTAAATAGCAGCTAGACATGCCAGATTTGGTATGTGCAATTTTAACTAACAGTGAGTCACTGCTGTAGGCTTGGATGCTATGATCTTGAATTTGGCCATGCCAATTAAAGCTCAGAATTCGAAGCGACTGAACTAAAAATGTATTTCGAAAAGTGATCTCTCTTTATAAATATTCTTAACTCCAGGAGGTGGGGGGAGTATGCACACCAGATGCAGTCTTTGGAAATAAAGCTGAGTCATGAGCTAGAATAAGAAAGAAGTTGATCTGCAGAAGAATACAGCTACTTATTAAACTCAACTCACCAAATGCCAAGAGAAATAAAGAAAAAATGCAGAAAAAAAAATTCAATTCTCCTATCTTTTCTTTGCATAGAAACCAGCAAAGCTACAGATAACTTACCAAGAGTAGAAGGACATCTAAATAATTGTAGAACTTAATTGTGTTATGATGCACAAATACAAGTTAATACCTCTAGTAATTAAATCTAAATAATAAGCATGGGATTCTGCTGGATTTTAAACAGAAAGGTCAGACATTATTTTAAGTCATTTCCTACCGTAGATAAGTGTCTCTGTCAGCAAAGCTATGCCAATAATAGAAACTTCCTATTTGGAAATAAAATATTGTGAAACTGGAGTCATTTGACCAGCTCTAGACAGGAAAGTAACAGTTCTGCCCTTTTTTTTTCTTAACAGATAAGTTTCAGCTGCAGCTAGACATAAACAATACCCAGCAGGAGTTTAGCTATAAATTTAATTATTTTATTGTTGAACCATTTGTCTGAATTGTGCTATACATTTCTAACAAACACAGGAACACAAGAAAGGAAAGCCTGCTACACAAGTAGTACCATGTCTCCATCACGACCACTGCCACTTCAAGACTAGAGTACATGAATAAATATTTTCTTTATCAAAAGGAATGAGAGACAGTGCCTGGTGGCCTAGCACAGCTGCAGTGTTAGCACAGAACAGCTGGTTTCACAAGCCACAGCCCTGGTCTGTCACACATGTTCAGCTGAAATTAGAAACAGCAGAGGAACAATGTATGGGAGTTTTCAAGTACTCAATTTGTAACACGTTGTCCTGGCAGTAAGCAGGCTGGGGAATAAGAGACAATGCTTAATCAAACACATACAGTACATTTCTATGCTTTCTGGTTTTCATTTGATCAGTGCAGCCCATGCTAAGATACTCTTCCTAAATTTGAAATGCAGTGTTTTGTGCATAACCTCCGTGATAGCAGTGAGACATAATATTACTTCTTTCCTCTACTTCTTGTGTTCAAGCTCCTCTCAAACTGCTTATCCCACATGGAAAACCAATTTCTACTTTTGATGTCTTTCCCCAACCCTCTGACACTTTCTGCAGTCAGAGGGTTTGTACCTCCCTCTCAGCAGACAGGAGACTACAAAATAATCTACAACTTCATGTGCAACACAGGTATATTTTAAGTTTAAAGTCAGTATATTTTAATGTAATGGAGCTTCACCAGTTTCCATAAGCAAAACTTTTGTGCCATTCAGCAGAGCTTTCTACATGTAAGAAGTCTCAAGATCAGTTAACTTATTCTTGGGAGGACATTAAGCTTTGCAGTCTCCTACCCACTGAGTGTTTGATTTATCTGCCTTATCAAAGGAGAGGTTGCAGGTAGATAAGATATGCACTTGAGAGGCTACATCAGCAATACCAACACTGCAGACTTTGAAGTGTTCCTGGACTGCCACAACAATTCATCCAGCCTAGATCCTCTTGGTCAACCAGGAAGAAGTGTGCAGCTCCCCCACTGCTGGGAACTTCCAGCACAGTCCTGCTACCAAGAGCAAGCATCATTGCCAATACCACAAACCAATGCTTCTTCCACAGAATATCCTTACTGCCAGTATTTCCTCATGCCACTTGCCATATCACTTAAGTGAACACTCATCATTTATGGATTTTCCCTACTGCCAATACTCTATCTGACCTTCTAACACTTTAATTTGAAAGATAGAATGAAAGGGAATTATTTGTATTGTTTAAAAATCAGCCCTATAATATGGATCTTACTGGAAGTTATTTGAACATCACTCATGCAGTCATATCATCATCAGAAGAATCATCCTGAATTCCAGCCTTTCTCATTCATTATCATAAAGTGAGTAATTGGCATCATTATCATTCTTCCAGGCTGGAAAGAATGCAATTCTACATCACAGCTAAAATAATACATTGTTCAGGGATGCCTGTTCTTCAACAGGCATTCAATGGCAATTTAAATTTTCCATTTATTCCTTTTCTTTTATAAAGACTACTACCTAAAATATTCCTTTAATTCTTAAGGAAACTAAAATACTATTCAAACAACAAATCCTGCAATAACTATAAACCAGCAATAACTATTTTGGCATTTGAGCATACCATTTCATATCCATTGCTATGAATGGAAAAAACAGAACTATAACTACTAAAAGAATCTAACTGTATGAAATCAAAGTCATTAATCCCTTTAAATAGAAAGCATAAGGTGGAAATTAATAGTAAGTGACAAAAGCTTGTTTTTTCCTTATGAAAGTTTATGCATGCTGTGATTTGTATGTCTATTTTTATGAAAAGTCAGTTCTCTTTATATAATTAGAACAGCTCTTGAGGCAGGAAGAATATAATAGGCAATAATGACTTAGAACTGAGAAAGCCTCACTGGAGTTATCACTACGTCACAGCCTAAGTGTGTTGCATAAGGATAGTTTTGTAAAACAAGAGACAAAAGCAATCTGGGGGAGGAGCAGCATTCAGCTGCAGACATTTTTCCTACTCCTTGGCTGTGAAGATGAATGGTTGGAAAGCTGACAAGTTTTCACAGGCATGACTGAGCCCAGTCCTTGACTCAGAATTAAATGGGACATAAGGCTTTGGCTGGCCAAGATCACTAAGCATGAACAAAAATTAAAACTAAAATTACCTTCACTGTTTATATCAGTGTAAAGAAAAAAAAGTAATTGAGACTGGCACTGTTTATTGTTTGTCACGGATCCATCATTACTATGGGCTAATAACTGAAAAGAAAGAAAATTAACCCAAGTGTTGGTCCATCCTGGACAATAAAAACTAGTAAATTCTGTGTTGCCCAAATTGAACAATAAATGAGTTTTGTTTATACCTATGATTACCATAGATTATGTCTTAGTTTTTGTAAGCTAACATTATCATACTTCATCTGCATTCATATTTCCAGTTTCTGACAGTGCCACGCTAGGATGCACACAGCCCATATACATTTTTACCAGGATGCTGAATGAATGAGTAGGAAAGGTCCATAGTATACCTAAACAAGGGTTTCCATGTTAATGACCCTGTCCCACAGTAATATTGAGATGAGGAAATTATCATTCTAGTTCTTCCTTCAAGATAGTGAAGAGCAGCACCAATAGAGTCACCACCGTGGTGATGGCAGCTCTCACCCACATCCCCAGCAGGCAACTACTCAAAGCTAGATGTCAAATGCAACTTTTCTGTACCCACATGCCCCATCTAGATCTGTGCAGCTCAGAGCTGTTGTCTTCCCACTCAATGACTGAAGCTACAGACTATGGCTTAAACTGAACTTTTGCATTTACTCATGTCAGAAAATAAAAGGCTTTACAGTACTTTGTACTTTTTACAAACTTAGACTGAGCTAACATGTTTTCTGGCACTTGTGACACTTGAAACCATGCTGACTGGACAGAAAACCTGATGAGCAAGTTCTCTGGTAGAGTCTGGTAAACAGCATCTTAACATGGTTAGCTCCTTACAATCAAACAGAAAATTCCACTGCAGCTACATTAAAAAAAAATAAGCTAAAATAAAAATTTATCAAGGTTCCAAATTCCTCTAAAAAAACCCCAACAAACTTTTAAAAATCTGTGTCCATTTACATTATCTGGGTTACAAAATTATCCCTTCCCACCCCCATTCCACCCATTAAAAGCTAACTGCTTATTTGCCCTAAAAAATAAGTAACTTCAGCCTGCTCAACATTAACTGACACACACAAAAAAAGCTTAAAATAATTGCTGTAATTTTAAATTTCAGTCTTGCAAAAAATTAAGGGGATGAGTAATTCTGCATCCAAGAGTCATCCCCATTGACTTCAACATATGCAGAGTCAACACATCATGTCTCACCCATATGCATCTTACATAAACCTGAGGAGATTCTACAAATACACAGTAAGTAGCATTGGCTTAGAGGCATATAAATTGTGCAGAAAAAGTCACAGGAGAAGAAAAAAAAAAATCTATATTTATAGTTCTAAAATTTATTATATCTGCACAGATACGTATAGTCCTGGAACCAGTAAGAGGAAAGTATGGTTAGAAAATGGGGAAACATAATTCATTAAAAGTAACATGCTAGTAAAACAGCAATTATGAGCAACTTCTTGGCTAAGTTTGGGCCAGTGATGAAAGATGGGAATGGTTGTGGAAATTTGTGAGTTTAAAACCAAATTGAAGAGGAAAACAGTGTTGAAAAAAGTGGAAATAATGTTGCAGAGAAGATAAACATGTAAATCACATTAACACTGATTAACTTTCATCAAGTATTAGTATTCTATTTCAGAAGACTGCTCATAACAAGATACATGACTCCTTTTCCCTGATTATTTGGCTTCATATTCTCCACTACACACATGCTTCTATGCATCAAAACAATTCACAAAATACACAAAGAGAAGATTCAATGGGACTTTGATCTTACTATCTTTGACAGCACCAGATTTTTGTAAAGTGGTTTAAAAGTTTTAGTTTATAGAAGCAAAGGCATTACTACAAGAACTGTTGTTCTGTGGGATCAAGGCAGTCATGGAAGACAGCAGCAAGGACACTAGAAATCTTTGTTATTATATACAAACTATAGCAAATCATAATAAGCTGTAATTGCACCGGTGATTCATTGGTCACAAGTTTAGCAAATCATTGGTGTACTAGTTTTTGCTGGGATAGAGTTAATTTTCTTCATAGTACCTCGTATGGGTCTGTGTTTTAGGTTTGTGACCAAAAGAGAGTTGGTAACACAGGGGTGTTTTAGCTGTTGCTGGTCAGTACTTACACAGCATCAAGGCCTGTTCTGTTTCTCATGCTGCTCTGCAAGCAAGTGGGCTGGGGGTGCCCAAGAAGCTGGGAGGGGACACAGTGGGACAGCTGACCCCAACTGACCAAAGGGACATCCCAGACCATATGATGTCATGCTCAGCAATTAAAGGTGGTGGAAAGAAGGAGGAAGGGCGGGACATTCAGAGTTATGGCTTTAGTATTCCCAAGTAACCATGACATATGATGAAGTCCTGCTTTACTGGAAATGGCTAAACGTCTGCCTTCCCATGAGAAGATGTGAATGAATTCCTGATTTTGCTTTGCTTGCACACACAGCTTTTGCTTTGCCTATTAAGCTGTCTATCTCAACCTCCAAGTTTTCTCACTTTTACTCTTCCAATTCTCTCCCCCATCCCACTGTGGGGGGAGTGAGTGGCTGTGTGAGGCTTAGCTGCCTACCGGGGTTACCACAAAACAATTGGTCACTGTTGTCCTCCTCAGTGAAGAGACCTTGACTGATAGTTCTGTTCCTCTTCTTGAAGTGGGGAGCTATAATTTTCTATACTATTAATACTATGCTACCTATGCTTTAATCCTCATCAGCCTGTATATGCACATGGTGAATGAATGAGAGGCCTCCTCAGAATATATATTTCTGGTAAAACAGTGTGGTAATCCTAGCTTCCTGACACCTGATCATGTTCCATATCAAAGGTTTCATATCCATAGCAGTTTCATTTTACTAAGCTAATAATAACAACCTATACATCCTATATATCAGCAAAAAGATTCCCAGAACTGCAACTATTAGCAAAAAACAAGAGTGGAAAAATTTATGCTACACAAGGGTGAGTAATGACAAAGCCTACGCTCAAGTATAGGCCTGTGTTAGTCTAAGTAGATGTATGACACGGTTCAGATGGTGTTATAGTTATTGGAGTGTTTCTAGCTCAGGTATTCAATAAGGGGATGGTAGATAATACCAGTGAACTGGTATCACACAGTTCACTTCTGTTCTCACTGTCAATGTAGGGCACTTCTTTGATGTAGAGGACAGTATCCCTTCCTGCCTCATTTATACTCTTTCAGCTGCTTCCATTCCCATTGGGAACCTCTTGTGCAACAGTCTGATCTCACTGAGCTGAACTGAAATGTAGACTACACTCCCTTCCTAGAGAATAAGAACAAGGTACAATTTCCCTTTCATTTGGTATTCTAATCAGACCTCAAGTTGTAATACACAAAATTCAGCAGGATACCTACATAAGTACTGAAAGAGCCAGGTAAGCAGGAAAGAGGCTTGGTTCCACTATTGTTTTTCAAGAAGAGCAGCTGGATCAGCACTGAAGTCAAATATCACCGGCTTGTAAATTACTATATACTCTCAAACATGACTGTTGCTGTACTAATGCTTCCTGAATTTCTCCTGTAGTACTAGCAACTTGCTCAGGGTTCTGCTCAAACAAAAACAAGAAATACAAAAAAAAACCCCACCACAACAAAAAATGTGTTTCTTTGCGCTACTGAAAAATCAGTTATTTAGAAACACAAATTACATCAGCAGTAGTATATGAATACTATAATCATTTTAGTTCCTTGGAAAACAGGGCTATTAGTCTTAAAAGTTTAAGTTGACTTCATAAGCTTTAGGTCAAAGATTTTCATCCATTTCCACCAGCTTTTAGTCTGAACCTAAGTGTGTAAGATCCTATTAGCTCTGCAGTTTCTTCTCATGCCTTTTCTTTAACTACAATAAGAATGAAAATGTGAAAAAGATGCACCATTTGTTTTAAAGAGACAACCATTTCTTAGGGCATTTTGACAAGCTGGCAATACATCTCCATCAGCCTATTTTCACAGGTAAAACTTTGCCTATTGATAACTGGCAAATCCTTTTCAGTTTAGAGCCAGCACATGCATCTCTGTGTAGACCAGACAAGACTGTCACGCTTTGGCCCCTTGCTCTGAGAGCACCTCAGTTCACATCAGTGAGATCAGTGCATTGGGCAAGGTACTAACAGATGAGAGAAAGGATATTTAAATCTCATTGATTGGAACTTAAAAGTTAAAGCATGAAACTCTGAATCCAGAAGAGAATCCCAGTCTCTGATAACAGCTAATGTCATAACTTTTTTCTTCAAGCTTTTGATTCAGTCTATTAAGGGAAATTTCACTTCCTTCTCCCTCTCTATCCAGAAGAAAACAGACCTTAAGTAGATCCAACTGTTTACCCTATAATTTACCACCTTTCCCGATATCTTCAACAGCATCTTTTAGCTGATCAGAGTCAAGGCTAATATCCAGACATAAAATCCATTCTCTGCCCTCCAATACTAGACCAAAAAAGACATTTCACAAACAGCAACATTTCTTTTTAAGATGACATCCATCAAAAATGTATTTTTCTCACTACCTTGGCCTTGAAAACACTGTATTTTCCATTTTCCTACATGCTGCTTAATGTTATGCAGTGTCAGTCACACTACATTATGTCATTTTATATAGCAGGTCAGCAGGAACTGCCATGTTCAGTGATACCTGATATTTTGCCAAATCATTTGGCACATCTCACATTCTCATCAATTTGAATTACTTGTAGATCATTTCAAAAGAGAGACATAATTATTGGCAACCATTCAGAAAATGGCAGATAGTCTACTGAGTGCTTTGCTGGCCTTCTCATCCATCTATAAACTGCAAGATAGACAGATTTCCCTAAAACAATATAACTGTACCTCAGGTTAATACACGTGCAATTCTAGCTTACATTTACTGCCTTGGGGAGATGCTCTGCAATTCTTCCTTACAGTGAATAGTACTTCATTCTACAGTTTCCCTAAAGGCAGCTCATAGTCAGCATTATTAGGAATACCAGATTCTGACCCTGAGGCTGAGATTATATAATACTTGTTAATTGATTCAAGTATTAATTCAACACCATATACTTGCTAGAGTAAGCATGTATCTTTCTTTCTTTCAAACATTTAATTCTTACAGTAATTCTACACCAACTACAGTAATTAAAGCATTCTTTACATTGAACTCTAGATGAACTATCCCTTTATGATTATGCACATCTACTTTTGTGTCACCTTAACACATTCCATGTAGGACCAAAATAGGTAAACAGTGTCAAATTGATGGTTAAGGTTAAGTTCTGGTCATACAAACAAGAATGTTCAAGAAAGGGCCATGGGTAGTGAGAGCAAAACAAAAATCACAATATACGTATCATAACATTGGTCAACACTTAGATAGTTTTAGGGGATGACAGATCTCTGTGGAAAATACTGCTGCAAAACAAAGCAAAGAGCTTCTTTCTATGTAGAAAAGCCTTGCAATGGGAAACTGTACAGGGAATTGTCAACCAACTACAGTTCAGCAACAAGAAAGCATATGAAATTAGGTTGGAAGAGCATTAATTTTAAAGTAAAAGAATACAAGGTCTTCACCTAGTTGCAAAATGGGCTCCTATAGACAGAGAAAAGACTGCAAAGCAGTACTGGTTCAAAAGTAAGTAAATAGAGGCTAAAGATTTGTAGCAAGTTTGCACTGATAAAAAATGTGTGGGCCAAGAAGATAGACCAAGAACTGAAGTCTGATGGATCGACAGACTATGTGTTTGGGAGATATGCAAAAAGCTTGCAGATGCCTGCAGACTCACCCAAGGGTAGCCAGTGAGATCCTAGACTGAAATGTCAACACACTAGAGCCCATTTGTGAAATACAAGTCTCTAAGCAGAGAAGACTTGACATTTTCATGGGTTCCTTTGTGTAACTGCTTTCATCAACTATGGTTTTCTAATTTAAAAGCCTTCGTTTCGGTAAATCACAATAATTAAAAACCAGACATAATAGACAATCTATATAGTTCACAAGTCAAAGTTGTAGAATGTTCTCCAAATAAAGGCCAAATCCAAAGACGCTCTGAAATTAATAATGAGAGTATCTGCATTCTGCAAGCCCATAAAAAGAAATGTCCATGGCGTTTGACTGATCACAACAATAAAAGCTGGCCATTCAGTGTATGTTTGTAGAGATACTGGGAAGACTGAGGCTGTAAACCTAATTCCCACCTTGAAGGTAGGCGTGGTAATTAGCTGCTCTCATCCAGAGAATGACAGCAGTTTGAGACTGAGCAAACAGCTTCCCCTGTGATCTGCCAAATAGTGAAAATTATTTCAAATGAGAATAAAATAACCTTTAGGTGGGGATAAATGGGGATAAAATAACCTTGGAGTGTTGCAAGGCAGCTAAAAGTTACTCAGAACTAAATACAATTTCTACTTACAGTTTTACCAGCCCCAGGGAGCCAAATGTAAGAAGTTTGAAAGCAAACCCAAAACCTACATGGTCTCATGGACTGCTAAGAAGGCATTTTGCTGTCAGATATAGGAGTGACCTCTTTAAGATGAAGAAGGAGTAGTCCATAAAGCAGAAGGACAAACTGAGGAGCAGAAGTCAGAGTATGGAGAGAAAAGTACCAGCTGTGTCTATCAGAGGCTACAGAACTATTCCTCTGTAAGTCTAGGTCAGTGGCAGGGCAAACACAGGACTTGGAGTTAACAGAACTCTCAGTCCTATAACCTCTCTACTCGGCAACACTGTTTGATTAAGAATATGAAATATACACCCTTTTAACTTTTTCACTTAGAGACTAGAGAGTGTTTTAGGAAGAGAGAAATGTACCTTAATATATATGAACAGTGAGCATATTACTAATATTTTTTCTAGCTACCTAGCCTTTTATGTGCATTATCAGTGTTCATAAAAGAAAAAGGTTGCCAATAATTTTCATCAGTGAAAATTTATGAGACTTTGAATAGTTTAATCCCAAATTATACAACACTGATTCTTTATTATTTTTAAGCCAATCACTTATTTCATTAAGGCTATAATATGTCCACTGTAATTTCAATGTTCCATTTTGAGGAAAAAGAACATTTAAATTTTTCTTAGAATGTAAATGTAAAGTAAAATTTGCTAATTAATTACCTTTTTTAATTTTAAGACATTCAAATTTAATTAGAGTCCTATTCCCAGAAGAAATCTATTTCACCAGACCAACCTTCAGCTAGTACTGTCGTGCATTTAACCTATTTTATTTGACCTGTATGATTGTTTTTTGTTATGAACATTAAGAAAGAAACAATAAGATACACAAGAGGTTATCAAAACTGGGATTGGTCTGAACCAAGTTGCTGCCTTCCTTTGGTTGTGAAATGAGATCCCAGCCTAGGGAGGTGGGGGAGACACTCATGAGAAGAAGCCAGCAGAAAATGGGTGACAGCAAAATCATTTCCATACATTTTTCATTTCCATTCTTGAATAAAATGAATTCCCTGGATTTGAAAACTATTTAGGCAGGATGTACTGGATAAGGTCATTCTTACCTTCACAAAATGATCAATGTTCTCTTTTGATTCTCTTTTCCAAAGGGAGAACAATTCCTATCTTCCTACAACATAAACATTTCAGAATGACTCATGTTTTGACAAGCTATCACATAAATGGGACTAAATATCACAAGAGTATTTATCAAAACATAAAAATATACTGCATAACATAAACTTTATAAGCAACCAGTTTAATTTTTTATAAGTAAATGAAATCCATCATCAAAAGAGTTACATTTTACAAATTTTCAGTACAAAATGCTTGCTTAGAATGTGGTGAAAATAAGGTGAAAGTAAATATTTTGATATGACATTCTAAATTGAACAATGTCACATGTCTAAAAATGGTCTTAAACTCATATTACTTGTAACTGCACTACTTTTCTCTCAATCACCTTCTTTATTCCCAAAGGAAGTTCCCTGTGATTGAATCATTTCTTTTCTCCACTGACTATAAAAGAAGCCGTGTACCAAATGTAAAAGTAGACACATGAATATGCTACCAACATCTCTTTACTAACTTTTCCTGTTATATAGGCACTTCAGCTATGCTACCATCTTAATATTACTAGTTTGGAGTCTATCCCAGACCAAACCAGTACAATGAATAACAGGTTTTTTTCTGATCAGAGGTGAAGCAAAACGGAAGGTTTGTTGCAGAGGAATGTGAGTGCTTTCTAATTGTATTTCCACAAATAAAAAAGTTAAGCAATCATTTAAGTCAAGAAAATATTTCATTTTCTCCCCCCACAATATTTTTTCCCTTCCTAGGATTTAAAGAACAGCAGCAAAATCTTTGGATATAAGTAGTCAGTGGGGGACACAACCACATACACTGTTTGTTTCCAGATATTCATCTGACCACAAGTTTGAACGTTAAGTTCCAAACAGCAACAATTTGAAAAGCTGAGATGCACAGTGGGAAAGACTAGCAAAGCCCTTCCCGATCCGTTTAGTATCTACAAACTATACTGGATAGATAAGGAAACTTTAGCATATGTCCTTCTAACTCCCACTGAATTACTGTAATTTGTGTTTTCATTTAAAAGAAATTATATATTTCTTTTCATTAAAAAGGAATTTCAGTATTGACATGAGGGAAAAAAAGGGGGGGGCTACAGTCTTCTGAAAAAGATCAGTCATCTTCTTCATTCCAAAATAGTAGATGTGTTCTTTCAGCACTATAGTTCAACTTTATTGTCCCTAGCATCTACTTTTATTTACATCCTTCATTATTTATAATAGCTCCTGCAAACTAATTTATCTGTTTGTTTGTTTCCTACTCAGATTTGGAGTAGCCTTATGAAACATAGAGCTTCTATCTTTCATTAGCATTGTTGTAGCACAAAAGATCACAGTCAAGATCTGGTCTAGAAACAACAAGGTACTTTGGCAGGACCCTTTGGCCCACGGAGCATAAAGGAACATAATCTTTTGGACTAATGCTATAAGCTGTTCTGCACATGCTGATCTGCCTGTAGGATAAAGGCTGAAGCCTTGGTTGACTGAAATGCAAACACAAGTGTCAAGCTTCACAGACTGAATTGCAAGATCTGAACAGACAATTGTGGGGAAAAAAAAGGACCAAACTGAAAATAAGATCACTTAATTATACAGCTGGGTATTATATAAGTACAGTACAGGCTGATGGCTCCTGAAGGTACTAATTATCATTACTATTTTAAGCAACATCATCTGTGTGGATATAAGCTACCACTTGTTCATACAATTTGCTTGCTACAGGTATCTTAGTGGAATTTGGGCTCCAAGAAAGATTTTTTTTTTTTTTAAATAACAATAAAAATTTTAATTTAGTGATCATTTTTGTCCCATCCTGGTACTTAGGACCATTTTTGTGCTTAAAGTTGAAAATATATTTTAGCACTTTGAAGAATTAAGCAAGAACATATAATCCAGAGGCAGCCCTGTGAGACATGGTCAGGTGGACACAGGCAGCATCCCCACAGTTCATTCAAAGAGGTTCAGTAAGAATCTCTGTGGAATATTAACTAACAATAAACACTCTTAAAAAAAAAAAGAAAACAACAAACCAACACACACAGAGGACTTTGCAGCACTATGGCCAAAGAAGTTCAGATAAAAACATTGTTTGCCAAAGTTCTGTGTGAACAGCTCCCACACTCCCACAAATGAGCTGGGTTGCACAGAACTGATAATATGGTTCTGAATGGGACGCTGTGCTATGGAGTTAATAAGACAACGCTGCAGTGCCCCCCCGGTATGGGCAGAGGCAGATGGCCTCAGCATGTTTTCATGCTTGGTCAGGTGTTATTAATCTATGACCAAGAGAGCAGGTGGCTGTCATAAATTGCAAGAATTTTTCACAAACCATTCAGCTCTCAAAGCCAAGTACCTGAATATGCTTTTATTATGTCTTAAAAAAAAAAAAAAAAAAGAAAGAAAAATGAGGAAGAGATTGTAACCAAGTGTTATTTAAAGTAATTGCTAAGTTTAGATAATGGTGCATAGTGAAAGGAGAAACTGGAAATGCCACATCCAGCAGCCTCCTGTGTCTCAGTCCTTTTCCCATTAAAAATTATATGAAGCACATATTTTCTTGAAGTAACAGAGCTCTACTTCCAAGGCAAATGCAATTCAGGAATAACTTAAAAAATGCACTTCAGTGACACTGGACTGCAAGTATTTTGAGCCCAGCATTCTGCTGCCAGTGAGCTTTACCATTTATTATTTCTACCAATAGACTGACTAGGGGCCCCACTTGAGATCAAAGATACTGCCATATTCAGGGCATATTAGTACAAAAGTAGCAAGACAAAGGCCTGCCTTGGAGGAGGTCACCATCAGCATAGAGAAGAAACCCAGAGAGAAATGCTGAAAATGTTGCTCATCTGCAGAACAGGGAAGGCAGTAAATCCCAAAGGTCAGATTCTGAAGACCTCAGTTCGCACTTAGCCCTGCAAGCTAGGGATCCACATTTGCAGAAAGTGCTCCATTTTCAGCAGCCCATAAGTGTTCTCCTGTGCATATCCACACTGAAATAAGGAAGTCAAGCTGGAAAGTGAATCTCTGTATCCCATGATCCCGTCCAGTCCTCTGACCAAAACACTGGCTCCTACCACCGCAATGGACAGACATACTACAAACCCAGCCCTGCCACAGTAATGTAGGTGATTTTACAGAAGCATGTATCCTGCATGAGGTGAAGAGGAGTAAATGAAAGTAGTATTTTAGAAGTACCACCTTACTGCTGAACTACTGTCTAAAGTATGCTTGAATAGAATTAATATATGCTATAATATATTAAAATTGTCTGAGTTACTGGAATTTTATCTGTATGGTTAAAAGCAGCTATGCTATTTGCACAAGTGATTCAACATTTTATTGATATTCCTTGCTTAATACCACTGGAACTTTTTTTATTCAAATGAAATAAATTTTCCAACCTTAATTCAGTTTGCCCTAATTGTTAAATAATTTCTGCCACATTTTTAACAAAACCCTCAAGGCAAATAAAAATTGACTCTGTGTGCTCAGCTTGAATCTGAACAAATTGAATCTAAACCATTAACACTGAGAAGGTGGTGTGTAAAAGGCAGAGGAAGAATCCCAGGGGCTCTCTGGGTAACAGGGTTATCTTGTGCATCTGGTGCCTCATTCAAGGAGTCCTGACATCAATATGCACTTCTGTGCGATAAATTGTGCAGAACCACAGCAATAAGGTAATAAGTGTAAACTAGTGAAATGTATAAAACTATAAGAAAGTAAAATATACACTGAAGATATTAATTTAAGACTATGGGGATGGAACTGTTTGAGTTTAACTCTAAACCATTTGTGGCAGATGGCTAAAGAGGAACAAACAAGCAAAACCAGATACACATAACACAAAATCCTTTCTATAACATTCTGTTCCAGATTTACTCTATGACAAGAGGTGATATCTCAGTGAGAGTATTCATGTGACAACTACTATTAATAAATACTAATGCATTTCTCTTTAAAAGATACAGCATATAAGAGTATAGTAATATAAAAAGGTGGTGCAAGGGAACAAACAAAATTATTTCACTATACAATATGTTAAAGAACAATCAGTACTTGACTAATTTAGGATCTTAGAAAAATGTTTACACAGCAATTTTTATAGAAAGCTAAACTGTCTTTTGTGGTTGCTTTACTTTTTTGGGACCTACAAAGGCTCTAGTATACTGTGGGAGTCATTCCTTGTCTCTTACTCTTCAGATTCTACTTTAGATGCAGACTGAAAGAAGTTTTTGAAGCTCCCCTTGAATCATAGGGAAAGAAAAAAATAGGAAAGAAAAGAGTCAAATTTAACCAGGTGTTTGGAAGAGATTTTGAATGAACTATCATTCTCTTTTATTTTAACATTAAAGGAAGAATATGGAATGACAATTTTTCCCTCTAAAACTAAGCCTAGAATAGTGCTTGTTCAGCACGTCAGTGACACAAACATTTCAAAATATTCAGTTTAAAAAAAAACCAAACCAAAACCACAAACATAAACCACATATCCTCTTGACAGTAGGTTCCTCTGAAGGATTACCATGGTAAACTGTAACCCAAGCTCCAATTGCAATGTTCTCTGAAAGAACACATTACACAAAACCTCATGTAGAGACAAGGCACAGATGGCAGGTTATTGTCTAGTAAGAGAGTCTGTCACATAATAAGCAGGACAGTCTTTTACCAGAATAGTATAGGAGAGAAGTTACACAATGGGGATTTTATATTAAAGGACTCCTGTGTTTAATAAAAAGCCACCAGCTTTTATTTTAATAATAAAGGTATAATTTTAAAATATTTTTCCTCTTTTTCATTAATTAATGCATCTGGTTACACTTTACTTTGCTCAGACTCAACAACAAAAATTACTTTATCAGTAAGTAGAGCTATGCAAGAAAAAAGTCATATTTTGAATGAGGATAGAAAGCCAGTTTCAATGTTTCATGGGCAAAAACTGTCTCAAAAAACCTCTTCTTACCTGTGCCAACTACAGTATCCCTATTCAATAAAAACTTTTAAATTTTGTAAATTTACATTTCTAAATAAATTCGTTTGAAACATTAAAGGCACACATTATATACAAGAGTATATAATGAAAAGTTTAGAAAAGGCAGTTCCACTCAAGCACAACGAAAAAAAAGATGATTTCCTCAAAAATTCCCAATTCTGCTGCTCTTCTATTTAGCTTGGATCCAGTGAACTAAACACAACACTGAAACACTGGCATTTGAAAAAATTATTCCATTATTTTCCTATATGCCACACTATCAATGTTTCTTTAGAGTTCTGCTTCTCACTGCTACAGTGTTTTGGGGACAGAATGGTTTAAACTAGTGAACAAATAAAAAAAGGAGCTAAATCTACCCTGTGTTTCAATCTAGGCAATGTCACTGGACTTACTGACTCAGTTTCCCATCCATAGGAAGACAATGCAAAATTATCTACTGCAATACATGCATATCTAAGCAAAAGTATCCTTTCATTACAGAGCCTTTTGGACTACCACAACCTTCTTCCAAGCAAGGAAATAAGTGGTTGTTTTTAGCTCAAATGAATTCTTCACTCTTGTTCACCAAGCTGCTCTGCTCAAAAAACGCTAAGAACTGAGAAGAACAGACTGAGAGAAGTGACTAAGCCCATACTGCCATTGAGAAAGAACCCCTGGATCTGTACCTTCAGTGTCAGTGCCTCAAGAAAGACTGTGTTAGTAAATAAACTCTAGATTTGCTGGCTAAGTAGCGGCTAAAAGTATTTTAGAGAAGACATCAACAGATCAACATTGTCTGCTAATAAACATAAAAACCAGCAGTGATGTTTGAAGTTAAAGGAGTTGTGCTATTTCATTTACTATCTAGCTGCAATCTGGTGGTTGTTTCCTTCCTTAAACCAAGGGCTTTTTTTTTTTTTTTGCTTTTTTTTTTTTTTTGAGGGGGGAATGGTTTAAAAACAAAAGCAATCAGAAGAACAACTTCGCTATGCTTAATTGTAATGACTGTTTCTGTCAGCAAGGTCATTCATTAACTGCAGCACCACAATAATTGCCTCTACTGTTTATTGCATGGGTTGCCCGAGACTTGATATTCTATTACAGCTTTGTTGAATAGTAGAAATTGGACAAAGGTTCAGGCAAACGATGTCATCATTTAACCACCACAAATGTGAACTGCTATTTCTTACCTGCTTGCAATAACAGACTTATCACAGTAGGCATTTTCTAGATGGAGACTTGTGGCTTTAGTTTTACATGTAAGCATTAAAATCTAATTGGTGTGAACTTTCCTTGGCGCAGACAAGATGCCTAATATAGTAGTACTTACTGCTTAAAGCTTACATTGTCCCAGGCTGTTTTAAGTGCAAAGGAAGAAGTAGTGTTATGACAGTCACAATCTTAAAATATACAGAAAGTTACAAGATATGGTCATTGGAGAGGAGGAAAATCCCATGCAAATCATTCTGAATAGGTAGTGTTGAGGAATTGGGGATGGTTCTTCCTGCAGTGCACAGGTCTGCAAAGCTTGATAATATTAGTCTCAACATTTGAAGCAGTACTGTCACATTGATATAGTGCTGCCTGTGAGCAAATAACCCTGACAGACCCTATCCAGTACAGTCCATGACACAGTCAATCTGTAAATAAATGCAAGTTGACTACCTTCTTTCCTCAAAAACCCGGTTCAAAATATTGCATGCCAAAGTATTTGAGAAGTCATGCCGATGTATTGAGGCAGACAGTTTCACAATTGAGTTTCTTGAACTGTTTAGCAAAATAGATTAGCTTATATGTTCAAAAAATAAAAGTTCACCTTCCCCAATGTCTTTCTTTTGTTTTGTAGAATTTAACATAAAAAGCCCAGTTTCTACTTAATTAAGAATCAGAAGGACTTAAGTATTAACAGTACTATCTAGACTAAATGGTGAAGAGTTTATAGAAATTCTTTAGATAAATATGTTATGAACAGATAGGAGGCAGGAGACAACCATCAATATCAGAGCACCAAATAGTCTTAGGGACTATGCACAGACTCCAGAATGAAGCCCCTTTATTAAAATATACAGTTCTCAAGCAGACTCTTTTGCTGAGAATAGCTTAAATGAGGCTTCAGACGGATGCAAGGATCCAAAACTGCAAGATGAGATGGGTTTCCTATTACCCAAGCATTTAAGAGTATAGAAAGAATTTTAATTTTTCTTTAAGAAAAAAAGAGGTTGGAAATTTATTTTTCTCCAGCTTTTATCTCTTATTGCTACTGTGGCCCAAGATTAGTATATGCAACAATCAAAATCTGTATGCAAAAATATCACACTATTTCTCTTTGCAAATGACTTTGACTACCCTGTTCTCTGAACACTGTCATTTTTACCATTCTTTTAACACATACTTTTCATCTAAAAGCTGTTAAAAGGCCTCAGCTCTGTTAATGTAGGCATCCCTTTATCTGACACCAATGATTTTTACCAGGTCACTGGTTTAATGCCTTTAAGCCCTTGATAAATTAATCATCAGTGCAGTCAAATGATTTTGTCAACTTCATAACAGTATCTGCAGTTTTGAATAACTGGCTTCCAAAGGCAGATGTGCAATGAAAACCCTTCAGCAATTTTTAAAAAACTCCTCCTGTCCACAAGAGTTAAAGAACTGCAAGGAGTATGCTACTATCATTACAATGCCATGTCCCACACTAGAGGTGACAAAGCTTGATGAGGATGGGGAGGGGGGGTGTAATTACATCAGGGCAACTGAGGCATTTTCCCTGTTAGGAATACATTAGGAGTTAAACACCTCCCACAGTCCGCCCCTCCAGACCAAATCCAGAAAAGCATTTCAAATTGAGGAAGTCCTTGCTGATCTCAATTAGCTATATGTATTTTTAACATTAGGCATTGTTTAGATGCTTGCTGGATCAAGCTACAGCACTGGTTTCTGGATGAAAAGGCATACAGTATAAAAATCTTTCACACATGTAAACACACAAGCATTAATTTAACATTATACATCTTTGTCCATTTAACATCCATTTAAAACAGGGGGTGGCATTATATAACAGAATTTCAGTCTCCCTTCTAGAAATCAAATTCCTTCCTAAAAGAATTAGAACTCTCAATCCTGTTACAAAAGCAGTCCATGTGGGCCTAAAATCACTGATAGAACAGTGCTTAAATGAAGCAAATTTATATTATTGATGGTTCTCATGACCTGTGAAGAACTTCTGGAATGAAGGACAATTCCAATTACTAAACCATTCAGCACACTAATAGGGTCTTCTTTCCTCTAAAGAGTGCTACAGGATTTGGGGAGCCAGCCCTAAATGATGCTTGCAAAATATATCAGTGTAGATGACGTACAGAACACGCTGAT
Source organism: Strix aluco (assembly GCF_031877795.1). Taxonomy (NCBI): domain Eukaryota; kingdom Metazoa; phylum Chordata; class Aves; order Strigiformes; family Strigidae; genus Strix; species Strix aluco. The sequence goes on along the minus strand of NC_133939.1, from coordinate 14,933,819 downwards.
CTGAAAGTACATCTGTTTGGGTCAGAAATCACAATCAGAGTGAGTGACAGATTTCCAGTCCTTGACAATGCTGCACCTCCCTGAGGAGGAAAGGGCGTAGGCAGGGTGGCTGAGTGACCTTGATACACTGAGCTAGTCACAAGTCAGCATTTCAAGACTGTGCTCCAGGGAAGTTGTGATGTTATTAAAGCAAGACAACAGGAGAAATATTGCCAGAGGCACTGATACTACAATAAGGATTTGTGAGAGGGGGAAAATTGAAAGAAACAGGAGAAGCTGTTGGAAAAGAGGGTTGTCACAGAGGGTGGGTAACCAGCAGGGCAAAGGGGAAGAACAATGTGGATATATACAAAGCTACTTTAAAAAATTATTACATGTTCTCTATTAGCATAAAATTCTTGAAAGTCCAGACACAATGCAGTTAAGGTATCAAGGAACTGTACACAGACAAAAACGTATCGTATGTGTTAACGTTGTGCTGAACAAAGAATGAAGTACTTTTTCCTTATAGCAGCTACAAATCACTGAAGGCAGAACTGTGTAAAACTACAGAATTCAAGAACAATTAAGAGTGAAGAAGGAACACAGCAAAGACGAGGAGCGCTTTAAGAGCTATGTTAACTGCAGTATCGAGAGCTATATAAAAGAGAAAAATTAATTGTCATACATGAATAATAAGATTCATGCAAAAAATACTGTATTCTGCTGTAACCTTTATATCTGATTCTGACCACAGAGACTGTATTTATTTCCTGAGATGGAATGTAATGAAGCTATACATAAGTGTCTAAGGCAGTTCATCTGATACCTATTCCTAATTTTTTACCTTCACTCCTTGCTAGTTTTCTATTAATTTGAAAAGGTGGTAGAATTACAGTTTCAATTAAATTTTCAATTTCAGTTAAAACACCTGAGCAGATTTTAAATTGCCATTGCCCACTCCTGTACCAACAAGAATCCAAAACAAAGGGGAAACTAAAGGCATTCTCAAATAGCATGGGCAAGTAATGAGTTTTCTATTCATGAAGCTTACATTGAAACCTCAAAACTGGAGAAGGGAAAGGGAGAGAGGAGGGGAGGGAGGGACAAGACTAGTGGCTTTGACTTGCCTTAGAAGAGTTGTGCTCCCCATTCTGTGTTGGAAACATGAACAGTATAGTACTTATCACTGAGCTAAACAGAACATGTTTGGTTCACAGAATTGTAATTTTAGCGTTAAAATTGCTTGCTGGCAATTTCTAGCAGTTTGTAGCTGTTGTTGCCAGCAAGTGCTAACAATCACCAGGAGTCAGATTCCAGCTAAGCCTGTCAGCACTTCAGCTTTTGGCAAACATTTCACAGATAATATTTTGACGCCTCTGTGATCACTTGCAGTTCAGTCAGAGATCACAGGTTGAAGTACATTGCACCATCGCACTCTCCACAACAATGACCCTCTTCTAGTCTTTGAAACGAAGGAGACCAGCATTGCTTCTCTATCTTAACAATAGATGTTTCAAAAGTAGTACACATTTGGTATTTAACTTTAAAGATGGATCGCTTCCATCTCCATGCTAGTTTCCACAAAGCATAGTCACTTGCATAATCCTGTCAATACAGTTTCACCCAGTAGATTTGATAAGCACATGACTTCAAGGACCTTCAAAATGAGGCAAACACCTTTACTTGCAAATTTAGCACCTGGAAAATTCTGTCATTTCACTTGTGCTCTGAAAACCTCAAGGAAATTGTAGACTTCTGGGTTTTGCTTTTGTATTCTTTGCCCAAAGATTTGAAAATCAAATGAGAGAAGACCCCCAAAAACTAAAAGCCAATTCCTTTCTGGGTTAAAATCAAAATAGCTCTACTACATTTTAGAATGCAACATTGCTTACACTGAGAAAGGTCTGGCCCAATATCTGTTAAGCTGTGCAAAAGACATGATTTAGTAAGGCCTGTTGTGATAGGACAAGGGGTAATGGTTTTAAACTAAGAGTGCAGATTCAGAGTAGATATAAAGAAGAATTTTTTTTACAAGGGTGGTAACACACCGGAACAGGTTGCACACAGAGGTGGTAAATGCCCGGTCCCTGGAAACATTCAAGGTCAGATTGGGCAGGGCTCTGAGCAACCCTATCTAGTTGAAGATGTCCCTGCTCATTGCTGGAATATGGAACTAAATGACCTTTAAAGGTTCCTTCCAACTTGAATTATTCTATGATATGTGAAAGAAATGGGGTTTCTATTGGAACGTTGGAAAATTTTAGCATATGACCTTTAGATTCAGAATCCTTCCATATCAAAAAATGGAATGGCACAAGTGCCTGCACCTTGTAGCTATGTGCTCGTACTTGTTCAAACTTAACTTTCAAAATGCTATCAACCTCAGTATCTACCTAGTGAGGCTAGATATTTTTCTTTTATAGAAACCGAAACCATATACTCACAACAGAATGAGCAGTAATATTTAAACAGATAGGAGGAAAACAGAAGCTCATCTCTAGAATGTAAATTGCATTTTTTTGAAGTTTAAATCTGGATGCAAATGCAGCACTATGAAGAAGATAAGTTTCCAAACCTCACATAAGTTCAAAACACATACAATTGTTTCACATGCTTTGAAACTACTGAACTATAGAAGTCCTGACATAGAAATAAATCCAACTCCTGTTAGAGTCAACGAGAGTTGGAACTGCATACAAACTGAATAAGAGCTATTATATAGTGAAACTCCAGAAGGCATTTTGCTTTCTGTTTTAAAGTGTGCCTCAAACTTTCCATGCCTTGGCAGATTGTTTTCACAGGACTTAGTGATTTCTTTTTAAAGCAAAAAATAATTGTAGACTTTGAAATCCACTGTCAGAAAGTGTTTCTAAATTTGGATGCACAAGACCTTAACAATCATTGCATTGCATCTTACACAGTCTTTTAAACCACTACAAAGTAACTACCACTTTAGAGGGGGGACTGTTTACATGAACACAAGCAGAGGGGAAGACATCTGATCACAGGGTGTAGCAATAATGAGATGGTGCACATTCCAAGCAGCAGCATTATTTGCTTAAATGCAAATATTTTCCAAAAGAGTGACTTTTTCTAGCTATTGAGTAAATAATTTCTGGGTACCCATCAAACATGGGGTACACTTCAGCAGGCTTGCAGTCTTCACAGAAGAGCTTCACACTCCTGACCATATTCCTAGTTAAGTTTCAAACTGTATTGTACATAAAAGCAAATTAACTTTTTCCAAAACCTATGCTTTCTTTTGCACAGCATCCATATTTCAGTGTTGAAAACAATAAAACCACCTTTTTGCAAAAACTAAAAGATATTTTAAAGCCATTTTGAATGAATCTGAGCAGAGCCTTTAAATCTACTCCCCTTTATAAGTACAATGTTTGGGTCTGGTATACATTTGAAAGTCTGCAACTCAGCAATGAAGTTAGTTTAGAAGTTTCTCACCAAAATTTTCTCACTGTCAGAACTATTGTCAGACTTACACCAACATACCACTATTCTCACTATCTTACCTATGCAAAAATGTAGAAGAAATATGGAAGTACTTGTATGTACTGAAGGTGCATTCATACAGGATGGGGAGTGCAAGAGAAGGAACCACTTTACCACTAGCCACGTAGACAAAAGCAGCATTTGTTCAGACACCTCCATGAGCAGGCTGCTACTGCAGGCTCCTGTTCAGCACAAGAGAGGTTCTGGCTGCTAAGCTGAAGGGCGGCTCCTGGGGCAAGCTGATACTGTCCAGCACAACAAGCAGCAAAGGCTCTGGGCAGACCAACCACAGCAGAAATGATGGACATTACATGTTAACCTGCTGAAGGTGATGCCCCCCCTCAGCTGTCCCTAAGGCATTCAGCCTGTGTCTGGCCTGCACAGGCAGTGTTTGGGCAGCATTACTCAGCTACTGTAACTCTGCCACCATCTCAAATGAGGGTTACAGTTTCAGAGTAATTTTCAGGTCACTGGACTGAATACAATAGGTTTGCTTTTTTAGCTGTAGTTTCTTATTTCTGTTCACTAGGGAACTCCTTCTCCAGTCTATTTGTGAACAGGTTAATGTGTCATCTGGCAGAGGAGGTTATGTCCTATCACACTGCAGAAAGTTGCTAAGAGATTAGCATCACAACTGTCAATTCAAACCACGTTCTAGCTCATGCAGTATTCAAGCTGTTCAGATCTGCACTGCTAGTCTCAACAGCAGAGTTCACAGAGCTCCAGTCTTAGACTGTGTGTTAGGTTTCTTGATCAAATGGGTTTCTGTCCTGGTTTCAGCTGGGATAAAGTTAGTTTTCTTCCTAGTAGCTGGTACAGTGTGTTTTGGACTTAGTGTGAGAATAATTCTGATAACACACTGATGTTTCAGTTGTTGTTAAGTAGTGCTTATCATAAGTCAAGGATTTTTCAGTTTCCCATGCTCTGCCAGCAAGCAGGTGAACAAGAAGCTGGGAGGGAGCACGGCCAGTACAGCTGACCTGAACTAGCCAAAGGGCTATTCCAGACCACGGGACGTCATGCTCAGCGTAGAAACTGGGGGGAGTTGGCCAGGAGGGAAGATTGCTGCTCGGGCATCGGTCGGTGGGTGGTGAGCAATTGCATTGTGCATCACTTGTCCTTTCTTGGGTTTTATTTCTCTCTCTTTTTTATATACTTTATCATTACAATTATTACTGACATAATTACTAAATTATTTTAGTTATTAAACTGATCTTGTCTCAACCCATGAGTTTTACTTTTTTTTCGCTCTCCTCCCCATCCCAGCTGATAGTGCTTAGTTGCTGACTGGAGTTAAACCACAACAGTTTCTGCAGAAGCACAGTACAATTTCAAATCAAATTAAAATTGAGAAATATCCTAAAAAAGGCTTATCCTGAATCTAGCTTCTTACTCTACCCCCTCACCTCCCGTCTTCATCTCTCAACTTCTTGTGGCCTTTCTCATCAGATTCATATTACCTACTGCAAGCCTCTCACAGGTCTCCTGCCTGACTTCACCCCAGAGGAAACGCATTAATATAATGAACTCTGGCCCCAAGAATGTTCCCACTGGACCATGTTTTTGTACAGGAATCTGCCCCCTTGCCACAGCAGGTAGAAATTTCAGACCAGAAAATTAAACAGATTTTCAAGAAAGTAAAATAATGTGCAATTAACCTTTATTGCAGCTTATCAAGATATGTGGCAGGCTTCCAACACTCACCATGTCTTCAAATCAAAAACTGAAGATTAGAGATCAGCAATCGTTTTAGCTAGTGGGCATGATGCTGGAGCTATCTGTGAAATCTTCCCATGTGATATATGAGGTCAGGCAGTAAGATTCCTCCTAAAATGTATAGACAAGATTATCAGCCTGTAATAATAAAGAGAGCTTCAATTATGCCAGTGTTGCTTTACAGATTCTCAAGGGAGAAGACTGCCATGTGTGTTTGGGCTGCTCAGAACTCTATGACATTTTTCAGCAGAAGGAGAGAGAGTTTTGTTGCTATCGTCAATATTCTTTGGACAAATTCTGTCCAAGATTACCTTAATGAAAAAGCAACAAAAATCTAAGACTAGAGTCTGGATAGATTACTAAAAAGACATGCACAGGATATGAAGTACAAAAAGTGTCTTGTTTGCAAACCAGCACCCACAATCAAAATAGAAGGACCATAAGGTGACTGGAGTTAACACAAAGAAATAAAATTTATTATCTCTCTGGTGATCCCAGCAGTATCATTGAGGCAGAAAATAACTAAGTATGTTTTATTTTCTTTTATTTTATCTGGTGGAATCATATGGTTTTACTCAACAGCAGTCCTAATTTTTAGGTCATGCAGTTACATCCAAACGAACTCTCAGACGGTTTTACCTGGTACAAACAATAATTTAAAGTAACCTAATTCAACATACTATATGTTTTGATATTAAAAAAAATTAGATACACAAGTTTGGAAACAAAATCCAGGCTAGAAACACCACATGTATGCATGACCAGGGAACAAATCAGTTAGATATACTAACATTTTGACGTGATATCAAAACAAACTGCTGCTCTCACTTGAAACTAACAATAAAAGGCATCTTGTTTATGCTCAGAAAGGTACATTCATGTTGTGACAATATGTAAAAATAGTTAAGTTTATTAAAGCATTGAGGGGTTAAGCTTAAATTAACTATATAATCTGAAATGATGCTTGAAGAATATATTGCTCTCCAGATCATTTTCGTTTTCTGACAGCTGCTTCAGTAACCAAAAAGTACACTGAATACACAGATGATGAAGCATTCATGAGCTTAAACTAAAGCACCACTTTGCCATATACTTTTGCGTGGCTTTCAGTATGTTGCTTTAGGATTTTTGTTTTAGCAAGATAATAGACAAAAATCAACAAAAAAGCCTTATAATTTTTAAGGAAAGAATAGTCACACCAGTGAGTTACTAAGGCTGTTTGTGCCTAGCCCCCAGGATCCCCATGGCCCTGCTCAGGCAGCAGGCCCCAGGCATGCCTGCAGCCCTCCAGGGGCCTGGTTAGCAAGGTACAGATTTCAGTGCTGCTTTCACCTACACAGTGTCTGTATTCTGTATGCTAAAAAAACCAACCAAACAAAAAACAAACCAACAAAAAAACCCGAAACCCAACTATCTAAAGGACAGCTCCAAAACGAGAGTCAAGATAAACTTACACTTCCAGCTTCCCCTGTCAGCCCTCTCAAAGGAGTTCAGCCCATTGTCCTCCCCCGGGCCTCCTCAGCTTTCCTCCTCAGTCATGGTGTGCTGTTGAGGCTGTCACAGCAGTGACAAGGAGGACCCTGCTCTGGAGATGAGCCCTCCATCCCAGACCTCACACCTACTCGCAGCACATGTCCCCCAGGGAGTCATGCTGCCAGATCATGCTCTGCTCACCGTGAGATGTGTCACAGGCGGCCGGTTTAGGCAGCGTGTACCTCGCAGGCTGGCAGGCAGTTTCCACAGCAACAGCCATCTTAAACAACAGCAGAAGGGAAGGCAGTGCATGACCCCCATCCCTGGGGCACACAGCTCTCTGGATGAGACAGACAAGTGTGAAAGGGCTGCCAAATGCCAGTGGGGACACTGACTCCCTCTTCCCACCTTCTCCAGGCCATCCCACCCCCTGCTCCTTCCCTCAGCTTGTCCCCTGCACCCACCTCAGGCGGGAGGCAGCCCTGCCTCCACTAGGCCTAACCAGGCCAGAGACAGCCCTCAACACTCCTGTTAACTTTGTCAGTGATTGTCTTAGACCATTGGTTTTAGCAGGTTTTTGTGTTTTCATGCAATGCTCTTCACCACAATATCTGTGTGTATCAGTGCCTGGAGCTAGACTTTTCTAGGGGAAGAGAAACATGGTACCACCACAACTTCGGGCCTCACTCTGCAGGGCAAGGAGAGAGGTGGCAAGGCCAGAGCCCAAGAAGAAACACACAGCAGCAACAAAACCAGAAACAAAGATAAATGAAGGAGAAGAGTGTGAAAAGCAAGGTTTTAATACATTGACAAAGTGTGCCTATGCCATGTTTTTAGAAGCATTCATTTAATAAGTGTTAACCACAGCATAGTGCAAGTAGTGGTGTAGAGAAAACAAGAGATACCCTTTAGGGATAGGCCAAAAAGCTGAAGATAGACAAAACTGTATAAACAGTTAGCCACCTTGTTTTAAAAATAATTGTTCCTGGAGGCGACTTGACAATCAAATGGATTCATGAACTAAGCAGTTTTACACAAAGATATGTTTAACAAAGGATTTATTGCAATATTTCATTCATCTTTCTCAGCCAGTGAGTTATCAAATTCTGAGAAGTCAAAATTAGTACTGAAAAACTCGCCAGCAGTCTCCAGAATCTGACTGTTTATATAACTGCCAACTTTTTTTTTTTTTTTTATTGGAATGATGTCAAGGAGCATCCCTCACTGGTATGAAGCCATACCAGTGCAGCACAAACACAGAGCTGGCAGGCGGTGCCTGTCTCCACAGCTGCTAATCTATGCCAAGAGGTGTGACAGAAGAAAGAGCAAGGCAAAAAAGGCTAATTGATTTGGACAAATGAATAATTCTGAGAAGATCACGATGGTTCTTCAACGAGTTTGTGTTGACAAAAATATGCCGAGCTGTTCACCTTTCAAGCTGGACAGCTGCTGACTCAGCTCTTACTGCACATTTTAAAAGTGATGTGTCTTCAGGGTAAATTTGCCAATCTAGAAACTAGTAAAGTCATTGCACATTTAGCTTGTGAGATTAAGCTGCCACAGATTATAAAGAGCGTTAATCATCAAAGTATTTAAATACATATTTACTCTGTTGTATTTTTTTAAGTCAGCTTGATATGCAGGAGGGCCATTTCCTCATTTCCTGCTTCAATTCTATGTTTACCTAAAATAAGACAGAAACTTGATAGAAAATAAACCTGAAGCCTGAAACAAAACAGGAGTATTCTGTTCTCCAATAAACCATACCATGGGATTCCTGTAAGTTTCATTAGGCATATTCTTGAAGGGGAGGTGAATTAGTAGGAAAATGTGCAGCTCATTCTAGTAAGATCAATAGGCAAGAGCAAGGCAGGATGTAGTTATCTCTTTTTTTTCAACTTAATACTGATAAATATTCCAGTAAAATTGTCACAATGAATTTGTTTTTCTCCTTTTATATTAAAAATTGTATATTCATATGGCAATAAGATTTGACCTCAGTCTCATACAATAGTACACAATCCCTGCAATAGTGATGAAGAAAAGTTCTTTATACAGACTGAGTTTTCCTTACATTTCATAGTTTCCTTATATTTCATAGTTGAACTTCTAAACAGTTCCAGTGGCTGTTCCATCCAGTTGAACAACCAACATACAAGCAAGGCCCCAGCATCACAGGCAGAACAGTAACCAACCAAGATCAGATCCTGGGAAGGAAAACCAGATAGGAACTTTCTGCTAGAGAATTAGAGTTATAAAGGCTTTGGTCCTGCAACTGAACCCATTATTTCACTTCTATAAATCACATACCAACACTCAGTTTGAAGCACCTCTCCCCCACCCCCTTATCCCTAAACTCAATGCTATTTAAGAGCTGGGTGAAATCCTGACCATAGCAAAGCTGTTAAGAATAGAACAATTAGATTCAAAGACACTAGAATTTAACCTATCTTTACATTTAGACTTCTTTGGTTAAAGTCTAGTGCTATTTATCCTAATAACAGAAATGTTTACCTGTTTGCTAGTCAAACACAAGCTTTTGAAATTTTACTGTATCTGTTTAAGCCTCTTTCCCAGTTCAACATTGATCTGATCCACAGATTGTCAGTACTGCTGAGCTCTATTAAATAGTTGTTATAGCCTATTCCTTGAAGTCACCTAATTTCTGTGGGAATAGAAACTATCTTTTTTCACAGTACGTTAAAAAAAAAATAAACATTTTTACAGCATTTTACTAAAGGTAAAATTACATACGTAACCTTAGGCAAAGAACAAGAAGCATAATGAAACGATTTTAGAAAAGGTATATTGTTAATAAGACTGGAAACATTTGCAGTGCTGACAGATTTTCAGATTGTTTTTGAAGAAGAGGAGACTTGGCGTATCCTCTTCAACAAGGATATTATTCCAAAGGAGAGGGTCGCTGCAAGCAAGTAGCTGATGGGAGAAGTAGAGAGGAAAGGCAAAAGGAACACATGCCTTTGGGATTTACTGATCTTTGTTTCTCTATACAGTCCATAAAATATGCTCACTGGTAGACCCTTTACACTAGTGGAATGAGATCAATCTTCTTTAACATAAAACAGAACTGCATTTAGTGTGTATTTTAAATAGTAATTGACTTTGAGATCATTTGGGAAAATGAACTAAATTTCATTAAAGAAGATAATATCTTTAACCAAGAGGCCACAGAAATGATGGACTGACATGGGCAGTAAGTATGCACAGCAGAGATAACAACCACCCTTGTAGGAGGCAAATTGATTTTCTGCTTCTGTGAAGCCTAACAAATGGTTTTGTACCACGTGCTTTGTTCCCAAATCACTCTCAAACCAACTACCATGTTTGTCAGATTTACTTGTTCCCTTTTTTAAAAAAAAAAAAAAAACAAACCAAAACATAAATCAGATGTTTATCTTTTAAATCTAGTATCAACTTACTAGACCCCTAAAAGCATAGCAGCTGGTAGATACTGTGCTAGGAAGTTTCCTTTCATCCCCATTGTAACAGAAGCAGTTTCTAAAGATATTGTCAAGCATAATGCAATGATTAGAAATGATTGACTGGCTTTCTGCCACCATACAATTTACTTGCTTCTGATTTATTACTTACCCAATCTTATATGTATAATAAGGGTAGACAGATCCAGTACCAGATTGACAAAACATCATTTCTTTCCTATTTGCTGATCTAGCTTTTTTGTAAAAACTATCCCACTAATATATAGCTGAAGCATGCTGGCATAAGTTCCTGCTTGTCTCTTCATGTGCTGTGTAGGTGCTTGCTATATTTAAAGCAGATTACTGTCCATAGGAAAAATAATTCATTTGGATCCAGTAGAAATGCACTGAGGTATACAGCACACTTGTCAGAGAGATTAACGTAGACCTTAGTAATAAGATTCACCTCAGCTCTAGGGTTAAGCTCTAGCTCACCCTCACTGTAGACAGACCAAGAAAGCTGCAGCAGCAGAACGCACCCACATTTCCCTGTGCCAAGGCCCACAACACCTAAAAGTACTACACAGCCCAGACAAAACCAGCTAGTCCCTTGGGTAACCCCATTAGCTATCCCTGCCAAGCTTTAGGCAACATATCTAAGCTGCTGTCAGGACTGCTCAGCTAAATAAAACGAAGGGGAAGACAGTGCCAAACATTCTTGCCTACCCCTCAGGTGAACCTCAGATGAGCAGGACAGGGGCCCAGGCAGATACCAACTGGTGAACCCCAGGGCAGCTGTGGAGGCCCAGGCCAATATGCTGCCAGTGCTCTACACCAGGTCACAATACCTCCAGGGATGTCACCCCCAAAACATTAAATATGGACCTATACATATCACATCTCATAATAGCAAAAGGCAAAATCATTCTCAGTCTTACCTACACCTCTATATTCTGATTTATCTAATTTATTATTCCTAAACAACTAAAGAAAGGTAGAACCAGGGCAAAACAAAAGCACCCTCCTTCCACACAGCCACTGCTGGAAGAGCTTCTTAACTAGCCAAACAGAATTTAAACCTCCTTTCCCAGAATTTTCTCACAGAAATCAGCTAGAATTGCCGCAGCCACAAAGGTGTTAATCCCTCCTCTAGCACAGCTGATTCTACAAGCATGAATTATCACCACCTTCTCCTTTTCCCATCAAAATCTGCATGGCATAAACCAGCCCCTGAATGGTAACTGTATTTGAAATAGTCATTATTTCCCAGGTACCCATTCAGGCACTCATAGCATAATTGCATCACTTGGGTTTAACTCAAAACACATCTCAAGCTGCCTGATTAGGCAGTCCCAAAAGTTGCTAAACCAGTCTTGGATCAAAAGTCATTTTCTCAGCAAGATATATTTTAAGTGAATACACTAAATTGGATTAAAGAGAATAAAATAGCCAAATACAGTTTGTAGGTCTTCCATACCTCTTAAAGAAGTTTGATTCCTCTAAGCACTCGGGGACAAACTACTGTGCTTTAGCAGTAATTTGAGCTGAGAACAGAAAATGAAGTTTCTTTAGTTTGTTACTCCCTGTGACATGAACAGGTTTAGCCAATATAAAGTTAAAAAATGGGGAAGCTGCAAATTCCTCCTGGTAGAAACTATTAAAACAAAATAGTCTTTAAATGGCAACAATGGATGCCTTGTTGCTTGGAGAATTTAAACTGGACTAGCCAAAACACCAAAGTCAGTATATAGCAATCTTCTACTGGCAGGGAATTGATCTAGAAGAGGAAGAGAATCTTTCTGGTTACAGTGACTGAATATTTATTCCATTTGTATTAAACCAGTTCAATTGTATAGAAGCAGTGACATGCATATCATTCTGTAATACTGAAAATGAACTTCCATTCAGTAAAAATCAGTAAAAGACAGATACATTCAGGTCATGGGCTGATTATGCATGTTTTCGTGTGTTGTCACCTTCAGTAGTATGAACTGCTGCAGGCCAGACTGTCCTCAGTTACACCTGTGCAAATCCTGATGAAAACTAATAGGTTTGTCAAGTTTATCCAAAGATATCTTTTAAGAAAGAAATAAATGGGGGCAAAAAATTTAAATGATGGTGTAATTTAGCCTGTGGTGCTCTTACTAACAGCAGGAGGATTGAAAAGGAAAGTATCCACCTTGGCTTTCAGACCTTAGGTGAAGTTTATGGGGCTAACAGGGATCAGGGAAAATCTTTTATACAAAAGCAGACCATACCTGATAAAAATCCATGACAAAATTAAAAGCCTTATTGAGTAGTTGACACCTTCTTCACAGACATAGCATAACTAGGTTTCAATTAGGCTTGAGAGATTTTTTTTTTTCTCAAGAGACCTACTTCTAGAAGGGAAGAATATACTCTTATGCAGTCATCCCCTGTCCATAATGACATACCATACTCATCTCTTTCTAGAAACCACTTTTATTCAGATCATTAATATTAAAAACCTGAAAAATTACAGATATCTACATTAAAAATTTTAAAAGTTAATTAGTTAATTAACTAATCTTCTTAATGATGATGCCACTAAGTTCAAAGTATTAAGGCATGTTCTTCATGGAGAAACAGCTCATACACTATTTGTGAACTGTAGCCATGCCAAAAAAAAACAACAAAAAGAAGGTAATTATGTCATCAACAACAAAGAGAAGATTATTATGTCATCTATCATCAAGGAAGCCATGGCATTCCTGAGGGATTACTGTTACTAGGGAGAAACATTACACTTAGATTAAGGTAAATCAATATAGGGCTAATCAGAACACCATTGGCTCATATTGATTTGGTGCTAGAGAGCTGAGATTAAGAACACCGTAGTGCTTAATCTACCAGCACTTGAAGATGAACTGAGTAACATTAACATTTCTGGGAGAATAAATTCTGTAAAGCAAACTAGTAGTAAATTGGCCTTTACACCAAAAGATAACTGCGCTAGTGTCCTTTAAGAAAACAAACAAACAACAACCTAACTTTCTCCAGCTTTTTTTTTTTGCCTTCATATTTGATATATCAGTGAGCCAGCTGATCTAACCCACCACTTGTATCTGCCATTGGCAAATCAACAGAGATTATGAACTCCAAAAGTGGTGACAATGAGCAGCTGGAGACAGTAATCTCTGGGATCTGTAAAGAGGATATAAACCACAGTCTCACCCTCCCATTTTTGCTTATTGCTCTGAGAGCACAGGGGCTACAGAGCAAGTTTTTCAATCCTGTTCTGGCTTGTAGACTAGCTTTTACTCCACTCTCTGTTTGGAAATGTGCCCAGAAACTGTGCATGTGAACTGCCTCAGGAGATGAGCAGGTCTTTGCCAAGGTACCTCTAAAGAGCGCCAGGCTCTCTGTTATGTCTCTTACACATGGAGCTGACAGTACCTCTTACAGTTAGCATATTCAGTCTTCCACAATAAGGCCTATTTTTAGTAGTTTATAACTTTGCCAGTGTTGACCATCCCTAGGAATTTCCTGTGCTGCTGGGTGCTTGCCTCAGGCTGAAAGATTTTGGAAAGTAGTTTAAGCAGATGAGCTAATTTCAAGAAAGATGCACGTGAATAATGATTTACTGTTTAAAAAAAAAAAAAAAAAAGAAAGAAAATTTCATTTAAGATTTCTAACACCTTCAAGCTAGAGAGTAAGAAATTGAAATTTGGCAGAGGGAAAGTATCACTGCAGTGTCATGGTGTGAAAATCCTCCCAAATTTGGTTAAGATGTATGCTTCCAAAATTTCAGTTCCCACGTGAACAGTTGAGGCTTTTGGTACAGCCTGACAGTAAAATGCTTTGAATATGCAATTTCTAGCCTGAACTAAATAAACTTTTTTTCTGTCATTTCACAATTGCCATGAGTAATTTAACACCATGCTTGAGAAACAAGGAAAGAGAAACTCCTTCTCCTATGTTTCTGTAGCTTTGGCACTGAAGAAAAGAGAGAGCTGTGTAATTCAGAAGAAAAGAGCTGGGAAGAATTGGGAAAGACAGCAAATTAGAAAGACTTGACGGTGACAAGGAAAAAAAGTATGGTGACAAAAGACTGAAGAAAATAGAAAAGCAATAGAATTTAGAAGGGAAGGAATGAAAACAAGGAGGGAATGGACTGGAGCTGGGGTAGGTAGAAACACAGTAACAGGCTATGGCAGGAAAGGTAGTGACAAGGTCCCATATGGACAGTTCAAACAATTATCATCAGAACAGATGACATCCTAGACAGACACGTGCTAATAAATGCAAATTATTGGACCTTCGTTATTTACGTGATGATCTGTGATGGTTTGCATCCATTCTCCTCTGGTGTAGCTGGCAGGATTTGGGCCCAATCCGATCTGTCTAAAGCCTTTCATTGTGTTCAGTCTCACCTGCAGAAGACCTGTAGCTAAGAAAGAGATCAATGTTCAGCAGCATCTCCTTTTGCCTAACCCACAATCACAAAATGTGGAGTATTTTGTGGGTTTTTTTAAGGACTGTAAAAGCAGGCAGCCCCTTGGCAGATATGTAGTCCCAGTAAGGGGCATTAAATTGCATAATAGCAGTCTTTTGTCCTCTTGTTCTCAGCAGGCTTCAGGTTCTCCCTTCTCATGTAGATGTAATTAATTGTCTGTTGATGAATATGGCCATGACCTGTTAGACTTGAGCATAGTTGTTAGTTATGAAATGAAACAAAAATGCGTTCTATAATTTACAGGTTTCAGAAATTTGAAGTGGTTGACCCAGGTACACAACACCTAGGAAGGGTTGTTTTGCTTTACTGTTTTCTGCCAGAATGCGTAGGAATGGAAGGTTTTCCACCAGTATACTGAAAACCTTGATCTTCTAATCAAAAATCAGAGGCAGGGCCATGCAATGTAGGAGATAATTTATTAACTTATGAGTTATATGTGGAAAGGGATTATTTTGTATAGTATGATGGAGGAATGGAAGGGTAAAATTTGCCAGTTGCAGTTATCAAGGCAATGCAGACTTCACTAGAACCATAATATAATTAAGAAGATGTCTGATCAAAGCAAGTTGTGCTCTTGCTTTTGAACTCATCCTGAGGAAAGGCTCAGTCAGCATTTTGTTACTGTAAAACTGAAGCCCTCAACCTTTGAAGTTATTAAAGATTTTAGAGCATTTTTTACAATAAAAAAAAAAAAAAATCAAAGTTTAGCTATGTCTCTAAGTACATTATATTTGAAGTAAGCATTTCCTCTAAAATTTTAACTAAGTATTTTACTTGCTGTACTAAAGCATTTTGTGATGTTACTTCACACAGCTAAGCAATAACTGCATCACATCGTAGCTTTTAGTGGTTCCTGTCAATATAGGTCAGTCTACATAGAGAAGAACATTTTGGGAGGTACAAATTTACTTCCTTCAGCTGCCTGCAGAATTAGATATTACATGTGATTATTTTATTTCAGAAACATCCAGGTCTACCCTACCCTTAAGCAAAGGACAGCTGGGATATTAGGTAGGTCATTTCTGCGACAAAGTCTAGAGATAACTGCAGTGCAGCCACAAGCAGCAATACTGTCAGCCACCACTAAACATACATATTATGTTTGTTCTTGTGCCCTAGGTAGGAAAGTGGTGCATTAGAAAAGCTACATCCCCTGGCCTGGGCCGAATAAGAGACCGTGGAGATTACTGTGCTTTAATTAGAAGTCCATCTCAATAGTTTGCAAGATAATTTTCCATTAGATTGGCCCTTCTCAGTTTCCTCATGGATAATGGATATAGAAAAGACAAAAGGCGCTTGCATTTCTGTTGCTTGATTATGGATGAAAATCAGATACATCTCAGATTGAATTATAGATTTAAATTACAGATTTGGTGCTCAGATTCTGTGGGAGTAAAACCTTTGGATTTTCCCAGCCAAAATGCTCTTAAACTATGGGTAACTTTCACCACTTTGCCATCCCTCAAGTGGAAAAGCCCACAGAGGTTCTCTGAACTCTTGCAACCTCCACAGTTATCTCTGGGCACTCTGCACTGTTTCCCTTGATGTTAATAAAGACTTGGCTGTTTATTTTTCCTCATACCTTGTAAATTTTTAGCCAGTTCCTGATCCAAGCCAACAGTGGTTTATCACAGAGCTTCCAGCAGCCATCAGTCAACAGCTGTTCAGCTGCTAAGAAATAAATGATCAGTATTTCAGCAGGATCCTTTAAGATTCATTTAAGATTCTGCATATGAGAAACAGAAGGTTTATGTGAGGTTTTAAACCTATTTTTAATGAACTTCACCAGGTAGTTGTTTATCTTGACAACAGTAAAACATACTATACACATTTGACAGCATGGGACTAGAGCTGGTTGCTTTTTTACAGCTAACAGTCACTACATATTTAGTTCCACATTTACTGAATGTGGTCTTCTCTCATTTTCCCTTCCTCAAAGGAAAAAAAAAGATAAAAGAGAAATCAGCATAAAAGTAGTTCCGTTCCTTACTTCTGAGGTCTAATGACTAGTTTTCTCTAGCAGAGGTGATTTGTATTCACTTTCCCTGTAACGATGCTGTGTTTATACAGTTATTGCTGATGAATGCTAACAGGTAACATCAAGACTCTGTACAGAATTCAACCCTTTTAAGTAGCCTTTCAAAGCAGACAAGCTGACATTTGTGGGTAGCTGGGGGTTACAGTGCTGTTCCTAGTGCTTGCTTATTTTTAAGTTTATACATTTGAGATGGTGGCAAGAGAGCCTCTGTTTCATTGATCAGGTTTTGGAGTCAATAGCTGTACTTTCAGAAATGTCTGAGTACAATAAAATGTGTGTGTCTAATTTCATACCTTCACCATATGCCTGACATTCTATGTGTGCATCGTCTTGGCAAACTACATTGCTTTAATTATGCTAGGTTTACTAGGTACACACAGGTATGCCTGGTTACTGAAAAATCAGGCTTCCCTTGTAAAATAGTTTCTCCTGAGAATGAAGTAATTTCAGAAAGCTTAAATACAAACTGTGCTGACTAATAATAGAGTGTTCTTGATATACAAAGCATTTAAATGCTATACAGTCTTTAATGTTGCCTGAGTCATTAATTTGACTGTAGTAAATTCCACACACTGCCTGGAAGCAAAGATCTTTTAGTTGTATAGGTCCACAAAGGAAGATAAAGACAATTAAACTCCATCTCATAAATTATGGGTTGAAGACAGTATACAAAAGTGCTAGAATATGCCTGAAAACAACTACCAAAAAGGAGCTACATTTGTCTTGCCATTTGACAGCTTTTGTTCCTCATTCCACAGTTTTAAACATTAAATTGTTTTTACATTGACTCACTATTTAACTTTAAACTTTATACCCAGAAGCCTTTTGGGAATATCTGATAACACACAAACAGAGTTTCCACAAATGGCAGCATTGTATTACATACTCTGGCTTCACAAATTCCAAATTTTCAGCTCTCAGCCAACGAAGAGCTTCTAGAAACCTTCAAATGCCACCCCAGATGTACAATTAACATTCTCTTTTATTCTTGCTTCTTAAAATTGATATAGATTTTTCCCAGGACATTTTCTGAGACAAGTTAAAATTTGGATTTACATAACTTCTAAGTTGCACCGACTTTGTAGATATGTTTCTGTTACCATCAGTACCATGAGTCAAAACTATTCTGCTTCATGTATCAGCTAGCAAGTTTTCTATTATGACACTAACACCTTTCTTGTTAATATGTTCTTGCAGTCTTTTTTAAAGACCTTTTAAAATATTTTGTCTTTTTCTTAAAACATAATTCATGCAGCATAGTAATTGCATTTAACAAAATAGAACATACAATTTCTGTTTTGGATGACTTATAAGTCATATTACTTTATAGCCATATATTCCAGAATCATTGCTGACCACTCACAGCTGAGACAGGGTGTTCATTTGACTGAAATTTGCATATTGAAGTTACTGATAATCTAAAAGATATTTTAGAATGAGAAGCTGTTTTTCTGGATATCATTTGCAAAGGCACCTCAGTGACTTAATGACTAAAATCAAATGGGCACTTACCTAGGAGCCCAATTTTGAGTGTACAGTCAGCTTTCAATGCACAGACCTGCAGTCCTTTTGATCACACAGGAAAGAACTTGCATGATTTTGAAAAGCCCGGTAGGTTCTTTAGCTGATCTTTAGGCATCTAAATGCATTCAAAATCTGGCTTTACGTCATAACTAACAGTGAGACTTGGTTTATAAACTTACTTGATTCTTGCTCTAACTTCTGAATATTTTACCTACTATACGACATGGTAGACAAAAACAATACAACAACTTTCATGCAGCATACTCATGATTGTATGGAGAGATATAAAAGCCAGCTTAAATCAGTGTAAGGCATCTTCAAAATGTTTTGGATCTGGCCACAACTGACAAAAAACTCTGTTGATTACTTTTAATAGGGGTACTTTTCATCTATTTAATTATTCCTTACAATAGCCTTTAAAAGGATTTATTTTCTACACAATTCATAGATAAATTATGCTGATAAAGCATAATGTGACACCATTATTCCCTAGGAAAATGGTCACGGCTTTTGTTTTATTTTCTAGATGTTTAATACAACTAATCCTCATTTTTCCCTGAGCAGAGAAACCTATGTATATGATCATTTCCAGCAAAGATCAAAGGAGAATTTAATTTCATGGCTTATCAATAAGAAAATCTTTCATTTTCCCAACTAATGTTTATATTCATAGGTTGGAAACTGAGATAAACTCCCACAGAAGAATAAAAAGGCATTAACTCCTGTGAAGGCTGCAGTCTGCTTCCAGTTAGAAGGAAAGCAGCTCCTGCCAGACTGCTTGCTCCCTGACTAGATGGTGGGCAGAAAATGAGGACTGTTTCAGCGCTGCTTCTTCTGCACCAACGCACCAGTTAGCACAGTGAATTCCTTCACCAAATAAAGGGGGAACAAGGACTGAAGTGCGACTTCCTGGCTTGAGACAGCCAGAAAGGTGCTACTCCAATCCCTGTGCTCTTTTGCAAACGACATTGCTGCTGTTCTTCAGTCTGCTCTTCTGAAAAATAAGAATATTTACCTTATGCAATATGTAGGGATTTGATGATAAAAAGCACTGAAAGCATGGATGTTATAAGCTGCTGAGCAGTTCTATCAGATAAAATTTGCCGTTAGTCCAGGAGCTGATAGGGATCCTAACCTTACAGGATCACAGCTTCAAAGAATTCAGACATCTTTTCAAGCATGCCATGAATGTCAACCTACTAAAGACAATCATTTATGTTTGACTAGGGTATAGGTACAGTATGTGATGGAGGAATATATATTAAGATGTCCTGAACCTGAATTCATTAACAGATTCAGAGCATAATTAATTACTAGCCAAGGTTATGTCTCCAAGAATGACTAAATATGACTGGCAGGACTGCTCTGATTAAATGAATGTCCATCCTAAAAGCAAAGGAGCTGTGAGAAATATGGAATGCGCAGAATCCCAGAGAGAATGACACATATTCATCTTGTCTATACTTGCAGAATCATCAGCCTTGAGTAAGAAAAGACATATGACTACAGTTTTCTAATAAAAGTCTGCATTATATGAGAATAAGATTCATTATGTTGATAAGGATTTTAAAGTATTCATTTTGGCTAACTGGGAAAAATCAGAGTCAGAGAAGTAGAACTGTTTTGTAGCATTTTTTAGCATAAAAGGCAAGTATTGGGATGGGATGATCTTTGCTTAGCAACACTACAAAGCAAGTAAACACCTGTTCAATTGTAAGTATGTGATTAATCCCAAACCTCTTCAGTGAAACACTTAGGATTGTGCTTACAACTCTGGCACAATTCATGGTTCATTACTCAGACAAGCAAAGATAGCCTCAAGAGCCTGTTTCAAGGAAAGAAATCTCCAAGAATGTCATTTTGATTTCAAATCCACTTCCATCCTAGAGAAAGAGCCTGATGTTAAAGTACATTTTTTTTGCCTACAGCAGGCGAAAGATGTGTTCAGGTCTCCTGGCCTGCAGGCCTGTGCCATTCCACCACAAGTAGTAATATCTATAAAAGTTTTCTGATGAGATGAGGAGTGTGAACTCCAAGATCTCCAAATCACCAAAATCCTATTAGAGAAAAACAAAATGCATATATATTGAACTCACCTCAGGTTTTTTTATTGGAATAGGAAGGCTTGGCTGCAGCAGAATCCTGTGCCTAAAATGTAGAAAAGGAGTGTGGGTTTTGTTCCCTCTGGGGTTTAGTCTTGTTTATTTTACAAGGCTAACATCTCAAAAAGGTGACATATGCTCCAAAGCCATGTGTGAGTAATTTATATAATTTAGTATAATTTAAAAAACAGATCACTGAAACTGTGACTCAGTAAAGCACTGAAACATGTGTTTGAATGCCAATCTGAATAGATGTCTTTTCCTAAAACTAAGCTAGGTACATGAGCAGGCAGCGGCATGAAGTACCTTTTATCAAATCCACTAATTCATTTGGCAGCCCCATATTGTGTCCTCTGTTGCATCAGCATTTTGCTTTTTATTACCAAGCATTTTATCCAAGTATTTAATTTAGAACCAGATTTTTGAAACAATAGGGATTGCCACAACCAAAAAAACTAACACGTCACCAAAGACAGACACGTGCAGGACAACCCAGGACAAGCCCTTATGGGCAGAAAACCTCTGCTGATTTTTCTTTCACAGAAGAGTCCAAGTGTGAAAGAGAAGTCGTAGGAAATGAGAAAAGGAACACCTGCAGAATACTGGTGCTGTGGCCCAGAGGATAAACTGGTAGATTAAATTATGTGGTAAGACCTAGAAAGGAGCTTTCAGTACCTAATATTTTAACTAAAAGTCTAGAAGAACACCAGAAAAGTTGTGCTGACAACTATTTTCACATAATACTTTTCTAAATTTCTTATTCTACCCTAATGCATCAACATAACAGTACTGCCTATCTTGTCAAGGCTAAGAAGGAAACACATAGAAAAGGAAAAGCTGAAGAGACAACAGCGACAGAGTAAACATAAGTAAGAGAAATGCAACTTGACAGACAAGTTTCAGGTTTTTGGTTTGTTGGGGTTTTTTTTTTTCCTTTCTGCTAAATATAACTGCAATTTCCTAGGGTACAGTAGTGCTCCGATTTTGACCCACTAGTGTTTATCATATAGGCATCAATGTCATTCAGCCTTCATTCTCATTTCATTAGTCATTACAACAACTCCATGTTACAGTCTTCACACCCTTCACTTCAGGTTTCAGGTTATTTCTATCAAAACTGGCAGCCTCTCACTACTAGTGAATTCTGATGAACATAAGACAATTTAGCAATTAGGAGAAGATGAAGGCAGCAATATCTGAACTTCCTCTGCTCTGTAGAGTTCTCTTACATTACTGTAGCCAAACATGGGGTCTAACAACTTGCTGTGTCCAAAATCTTACTTTAGAAAGACTTATTTTATTTGCCAAGAGTACTTCTTCCTACAAACAAAAATCGATGTAACCAGGCCTCTTAACTTTTCTGCATGGGAGTCCCAATTAGTCATGTTTTGGAGGACATTCACTTTTCTAGAAATAGAAGAAAAATAGAAGCCCTAATATTGCAGCTAGATTACATAGCTAAACTATACCAGGGAAGAAAATGTGACAAGGGCAACTCGAACAGGATCAGTTCTTCAAGGTGTAAGTTTTATACGATAAGTCAATTAGTACTGAAGGAAAATACAATGCCTCTAGAAATTAGTGTTTGCCATAAACATCAGTATTTCAAAGTGGCCTAAAAATGAATAGTTCAAATTGTTTTCCTACCTATCATTTAAAAACACATGGACACACAAATTGAGCCAATTCTCTGCCAGCTGCAGCTATACAATTTTCAAACATAAACTGAGATCTTAAACACTAGTCACAACTCCACTCCTCGTGCTCAAAAAGAGAAAGTTACTCGTAAACCAAAATATACCAATGACCTTTGCAAAGTGCTTTTCCAACCATTCCTAAACATCTTTTGCTCCCCTCTATCACTATTTTGTTTTCTGCTTCAAAATGTGCTTTAAATTTAGTTCTGTCATTTCCCATATTACTTGAGGGGCAAGCAATAGTTACTTATAAAATCACATCATAATTTTACGTCAAAATTATTGTCTAAAATCATGAGATAGCACTTTCAGCTTCCAATGTAGCCATTGTTTGCCGCATTGTTTACCGTCTTTGACATACACAGTGCTGGAAACATTCTCTCATAGTTGTTGTCATTATGCAGAAGTGTGTGGATCTGAATCTGGATTCATACGGTTGCATTTTTCAAGTTATCCAAAGCAGAAATTCTGAAATTCAGGGTGGCTTATACTTTTATGGAACATTACCCTGGCTACAAAACACAAATAATACCTGTTCAGCATAAATGTATCGGTACAAAGTTAACTGTCAATAATTTAAAAGAAGGTTTTACACATGGTCAGCATATTTGTCATGTGCCCATAGCAATCTTTCAGTACTAAGAGTACTAAATTGGAATTTATTATATCATTAAAACACAGCCCAACTCTGCCAGCTACAGAGTATCTGGACAGAAGTGCAGTCTCCTGAGTGGGAAGGCCTCAAAATCAGTTGACAAATCTAGGAATTATCATAAAACAAATGTGGAAGGTGATAGTGGAGACAGTGGAACAGAATGAAGTAGAGTTTAACCCAGTGTCTGTCAACGTTTAATAGTACAAGAATCGTAAAAGGCCCAAATATTCCCAATTTATCAAATGCTTCAAAGTCCATGCTCAGTACCTTAGGAAATTACAGTGCAGCGCTGAATCTGAATAGCAATGGAGGGACATCCTGTCCAGCTGCACCTCGGCAGGGTGCTGTCCTCAGATGCACACACATTCAAATTTCTCTACACAGCTGAGGGTCATGCGTACCTCATCTGCTCACGTCCCCAAGAACCACGAGACACAGTATCATTCTACCTTCCTTCTACACTTCAAAAAACCCTCTAAATCCATCAGGATCCACTGACGTTACTCACATCTAACACCTCACCTTCCTAAATCCTGCTGCTCCCTTTTAAGATTCAACAAGACTTGGCAGCACTGCCAAGAGAAATCAATCTATATGAGCATGCAGCTTTGAATTAAGTAAGAGCATCTAAACTTCATTATATGTGGTACACTGGAAGGCTCAGCTGAATGAAGAGTTTACAATAATAGCTCAGCACAATAATTATACCAGTCCCAGATCTGTTGTTTTGAATTTCATCCATAACCTTAAATTTGGGTTTCACACACATAGATACCATTGCAGAATTGTCATTTCAGTTCTGTTTGCATATAATTTCATTTAGCATTCTCAATTCCAGCTACCACTTGTACTACGTCACATCTTTGTGGCAGCTTTCTTTCAAGCTAACAGTTCTTGGCAACGCACAGTAGATTAAAATCATTCTTATTAATATTTCACAATACTAGCTCTATTCCAATACAGCCCTGTAATTCCATCTGCCTCTCAGCAGTGATATGTTTTTCTGAGCTCAAAAATCAACCTAAAATGATTAAACTATTAAAAAAAATGCATCCTTTTTAAAAAGAATCTTGAATTATGCAATATTTTAGTAAAAGGTATAATGGTCAGAGTAAAGTACTGCAGTTCCTAGAACATACTCTTTTCAGATAAAGTTCTTTTCCTCCCATTTCAATTAAAAATATGAACTTCTGTTACTTTGAAAAGCACCTATGTCCGATATAAAATATATACTTAACATTTTAAAGGCAGCAACTTCTTTGTTTCTAGAACTGTTAGTCTGACATTTCAGTATGATCTGACCTACTAATTTTACAGTCTAAATATTTAAGCCACTTGCTTAAAATACAAAAAATCCAGCTACATGTTGAGCAATTATTAATCTTTTACATTTTTATGATACCTTTCATCTAGGAAAATTAAGAATAGTTTTATAGATTGTACAGGAGTTAGTTTGCCTGTTACTGTAAAGCAGTAATTCTGCAAAGCAGTGCTTCAGATGTTGAATACAGGAATCATTTAATAATAGACAGCAACCTTCCCCAGAAAGTACAGAGTAATTTATCCAGCTGAAGTTGGAAATTCAGTAATTTAATGTCAGTGTAGTATCCTAGATCCACTCTGAGGCATCGGCTGATATTGGAGTGGGGTGTCTCACAACTAACCTCTGGGAAGTGCTCATCTTTAGGCATACAAAATTGTGTCTAGACAGGCTCTACTGATGTTGATAGGTTTGTGCTGCTCTTTGGAGCTGGCTATCATGGCGATGATTGCACTACTGAAAAACAAACTCAAAATCTGAAATGTCATTTATTGTTCCAAAAACCACAAGCATTGATGAGAGCCTTGGCTGTTATAATCTGGAACTTCAGCTTCTGGAGCTTCAACTCTGGAAATGATACAGCCTAAATGATTTCATTAAATCAGGGGTACTGCTATACCTCTTAGACAGTATACATGGCATTTCCTCTAATGACGATCCCATATGCTTAGTCTGTCCTGCATGTTTTTGGTAAGCACAGTGACACCTCTTCTTCATATTACTTATTAACTTCTGTCCACATTATCTTCTTCAGTCAGTGTTTGGTCAGCTTGCTACAAGCCTCAAGACAGGGCATATATTCACCTTAAGAATGAAATAGGACATGACAGCAGCTCAGAGGGAATGTACATAAAGTCTAAGTAGAGCAAGTGACCATGAACGTATTCAGTGGGTGTTTCACAGCATGTAGGAGTGACCTGCAGTTTTCCAAGGTGCAATTTTTGACCTAAGTCCTGTCAGATCTGCTACCTGCCCAGCTGAGAGACTGCCTCTGCCCCCCAAATGCAACGTGGCAGCTGAAATCAGCTAATGCCCTAAGGCCAGCCCTACTCTGAAAAAATAAGCTACTTCCACACCTTTACCATGCTCTTGCCTTATTGACTTGAAATAGCCAGTTGTCTGACCCCTAAGATGTGCTACAAGACTTTTTGGTATTGTTTTAAAAGTGCTGAAGGGCAACTGTGCCACAGGTGTAGTGGTATTATTATTAATCATTGGCTCTGCGTAGTTACTGAATTAGGTATTTAGTTATTACTAGTTGTTTTCTTTCTACACTGATTATAGTGTTTATTCACCAGTTTATTCACCAATAAATCTGCTCTGGCATTAACTTACATTCAGGAAAAGTGAACTACTTAGCTGATTTTCTGCTTTAATTGTGCTTTTCCTGATGCAGGGTAAAATCCTATCCTCAGTGGAAGAAGCCATTCTGGGGAACAGGCAGAGTGCCAACCACGTGTTGTTTCAAGACCCACCCTGCCATCCCAGGACAGGCGGACAGCCATGCTGGGCACAGAGGCACACACTGCTACTTATTTTAGGAATGACTAGCGTCTCCTCAGTAATGGATAACATTAAACTAGCTGGGCAGAAGAGACCTAATTATAACTCCTAGCTAACTGAATGTGCTCACTCAGGCTGGCTCCAGGAATGCAGAACCGGTGTCCTACCCCAGTCCCACCTGACCTCTCCTATCTTCTTCCTCAGCAACGGAGAGCAAACTAGAATGCAACTGCCAAGTGAATTGGTTCATGGAGCTGATTCAGAAATCCTGGAGCTGAAAAGCTTGTTTTTTCTCATGAGTTTTCAGTTCAGCTGCATGAACAGGCTGACCAAAAAACTGCACATTTTCCAGTACCAAAATGAGAACAATAGAAGGAATACAAAGCTGAGGGTGCACCAGTTGAACCTGCAAGCTCAGATGCTCTCTGGAAATTTTCTTGAGTGTTAAGTTGGCTTTTCATGGCTACAAAGGCAGGGAAAGTACAAAAGGTATCTCTCCCAGTAGCATATATGCAGATCAAAGGGGATTTTTTCCCTTCAACTTATTTCCTGAACCTGTATTCTAAATCTTTTCCTAAAACATAAACCTGAATTTAACAGAAGCATTTGGACATGAATTAAAATCTTCCTCTTTAAGGTCTCACCTCCATCGTCTTCATCAATGAATATTGTAGCTAGGTTCTGTTCTTCTATCCCATCTAGTTCTGGACTAACTGTGCATGAATGCAATTAGTTATTTAAGATTCACATCAGTATAAATGAAATCACAGTTTCTCTCTCTTAACTTCACTAACCAAGCAGGGAAAAAAACCCACAACAACCCCAAACAAATGGTCTCTTCAGAAAAAAAAAAACCCACACCCAAACTGTATAACTTCAACCTACCACCATTTACAAACAATATAAAGCATACCACTGCAAAACCTAAAATTTCATCTCCCATAATGTTGGCAACACTTGCCATTTTTTGCTCCATCATCTTACTCTTAAAAACTTTCTCTTGCAACCTTTTAAAAACACTGTTTTCCACATTGCTTGTGCGCTGTATAAATTCACATGGAAAGGTAACGCACTTATTTTAAACCATCTAATATGCTTTGATTGTAAAACTTAAACCTCTCCGTAAACCTCCCTGTGCAGTAAAGACTGCCAACCTCATAGCCTCAGAAAGCCCTAGGATGCTGAATCTTTAAAAAAAGGTAAAAAGGGAAGACATTATTATTTTACATAACACAGAAAGGTTTCTGAAACTTAGGTACAGTGTACCCTTTTGCCTGAGAACACTACACTTTTAAATCTTAATCATCAGTGTCTCTAGCACTCTGGATATGAAGGTTTTAATAAAACAGAGCTAACAGACATTTTAAAGAGTGTCTACCCCTTTAAAAGTAGTAGATGCACACATAATGTGCCATCACCTAAAGAATTATGGGCACAGACCTACAAAATTAAGCCATGGTTTCACTATTTCAAACTTGAACTCATTAAACCTTTGAACTCATTACATTATCACTCTGTTCTATAGATACAGAATTGAACTTAAAATCAATATATAATCCAATTACTAACTTTGTGAACAACAGACAGCTCTTTCCCAATATTCTTTTTCCCTCTACTGTAAATGCATACATGGGATGATATAAAGATTTTTGGATGTCTAGTTGTTCATAACTTGTTTCATGTTTGCAAAAGGAATGTGATTTTGATGATCCCAAATCAGAAATCTGACTAGAAATCTGATACCAGCCAAAAACTGGCAAAATCTAAACAAAACATCCTCAAAACATCTGAAACGGGGCATCCGCATCATCGCCATTTGAAAATAAAGCTCCACATACATACTAAAAGGACACATCCCATAAGTTAAAGCATAGATGGTGTATGCTGCACAATGACCTCTTTGGGGGAAGAACAATCTTTTGATTCTCTTTGGTTTGTACAGCATCTATATTGTCATACTAAACTTTTCAGTTTGGCCTTCACTGATGTACTGTAGATCCCACTTGGGAACTTAGAATGGTAATTTTTCCCCCACTTCCCTTGAACAATTAAACTGTAATCTGCAATGCAGCAATAATTTACAATGTGGCTCTAGGCAAAAAGCCTACTGCAGATTCTGTCAGAAATGCTATTAACACAGTTAATATCAAGGTCATTCTCAAAGCCTGTCAAGAGCATCTATAGAAGTTACCCATCTTTTTGCATATGGTTAAGCTTTAAGGTTGATTACATTAACACACGCACATAAGATCTGGTTTTACTGAATGAGGTGTAACTTTTATTGCCAAATAATTTTAATGGCTTGGAAAGCAGAAGCTCCAAACATAAATGCCTCTTCAACAGAAACATTAATATACAGCCTCACTGAAAAGTTTGCAAAGACAGTATGTCTTGATACAATGACATCTAAACCTATAGTATTTTGGGATTTTTTTAGGAAGTTGAAATTGTGACCTCTGCATATTTTCTTACATAGTGATAAAATAAACTGAAAACTTAAAATAACCTGTTACTTCAATTGCTTGTAAGTTTTAGGCAGTTGGCAGTAAATTTACTTTTATATAAATAAATGTTATCTCATTACCAACAATCTCCATTAGGATCTAGCAGACCATGAAATAGACTTTGCAAGATCAAGCAATGTGCTAAGGCCCAGAAAAACATTATTTTAGCTCCCAGCTTCAGAAATTATGGGGGAAATGAAGCACTATATTGCAGTTTGAAGCACACACACTAAATAAGCCTTTTTAGTCAAGGCATTAGGAAAGAGAAGTGCAGATTACTCATAACTGTGAAAAGTACAGTTAGGTTATTTGGCACGTGCTTCTTAGCTTAATTTCCTACTGTTATTAACTTCTTACAGAATTTGCTTTTTGCAGAGGAGAGGCTGTAATACTTCTAATACAGGATAAGGAAGAACTCATTTTATATACTAGGGGAGGCAAATATATTCTAACACATTACCAGAAACAACTTTCCTGTTCAGAGGAAAAAACTACAGATCTATGGTAAGAAAAAAAATCAAAAGCAAGAAAAGACAAAAATATTGTTCTGAATTGCTAAATAAAATCTTAGAGCTTTGATTCTGTTTGAACAGAAATAATGTCCAGTTTATAAAACACACTAAGCTTTAGACCTCTTGATGAGGCTAAAAGGATACACAGGTCAGTTCACTAAACTAATATAGAATCACATTTCATTCTCTAGATGCCATAAGACATCTAAAACTCAAAATGTAAATTACCAACCAAATATAGTACTGAGCCATCATGTTTTCGATCGGCACTTTCTGGGAGAACAGTGATTTTTATTTTTATTCTGTAAAAGAGTGAGCTATTGCACCTGGCTTCAGACCTGGCAAAGACTTAAAGACTTGGGGGAGGGGGGGGTGGGGTGA
Organism: Strix aluco; assembly: GCF_031877795.1. NCBI lineage: Eukaryota > Metazoa > Chordata > Aves > Strigiformes > Strigidae > Strix > Strix aluco. Next base: position 14,904,987 of record NC_133939.1, on the reverse strand, counting down.
GAAGAAATTAATTAAAAAAAAAATTATGCAGCGACAACAAGGATTTGATTGTCAGTAGGTGGTTCAGGAAGGAGACCTGTGGAGGGGTTAGGGTTAGCCTGTTTTCCTACGAAGGCAATGCTCACACAGTCACACTGCCTGTCAAGACAGGTTTTAATCCTTTGGCTGATTTCAGGCAATTCTGAAAAAGGAGCTGTGGCTTCAAACTTAATTGTACTCCTCAAGGTTTCTTGTCAACTTGTGTTTGCAGAGGAGACACCTAAATTAGTACATTCCAAGAGTGAAGATTAGCAGAACTCAAGCATTAAAGATTTTTGCTTGTCAGCAACCATTTGACTGGTCAGCACTCTTCTCTGCTGACCATAGCACTGCTGCCCCTGTTTTGCAGTGGGATGGAAAGCAGGGGAAAACAACTTCTTCTGGGGGCTTATGGTACAAAGTCCATAGCAAACAAGTTTAATTCACTTAATACCTTAAGAAACAATCTGTTTCTCTTAGCTAAAGAAAATATTTTTTCCAGTCTGTGAATCCCATATAAAAAAAATCTGAAAAAGATAAAATGTTAGAGTCACAATAAGAATGCTTTCAAAATTCTGTATTTAGCACTTCTTCCAGCCTTACTTTTTCTGTATCCATATTTGAAATTATCAGAATCAATTTTTAAATTACCATTTAATATGACCTTACATGTGTAACAATTGAAACCACACTTTGTGACACTGAAATCAAACCATTACAATAAAATTATAAAGTGCATTCAAATATAGGTGTATAGATGCTTTAAATTGTCCATAACTGGTAAATTAAACATACTTTTGTGAGAATTTATAGTGCATATTCATTTTTTCTAGCAATTCCAGCTTTTGTTTTTCAAAGTATTAACAATGATCAAAATTTTTTCTAGAATCTGCAGTTATTCTGTGCAGTTGGCTTCTTTGTATCTATACCATTATTATAAAAACAGAACAAAAAGCAAAAAAAAATGTGTCATGTTAGTGATATTTATGGTAATAGTAATTTTACAGGTTAAAGTCTAGGTGTTATAAACTCTGTATTCTTGGGAAAAAAAAAAAAAAGTGGGGGGTGTTTACAACCAATTTCTCTATATTCTGTCCCCCAAATGACTCCAAAATGTCTCTTATGTATTATATTATTTCTCCCAGGCCACACTCTTGAAATCAATTGAAAAGCTTCTAAAATGAGAGATCTTGAGAGCTTAAGACTGTAATTCCTTTGGGCCATTATAGGTTTTTCAGCTTTAGCTGATAAACAATAGAGGCCAGAAAAATCATGCAACACTTACTGAAACTCACTCATGCCCTGTTCTTGCAGCTCCTCTACTGTGTTATATCCTGAAACAACACACACACTTGCCAGCAAACACACCCCAGCACAGACACTTCTTTTCACTGTTCTGTTGGTCCAGCTTTCAGGTCTTCGGGGCCATTTGCCACCATTTCTATAATCTAGTAGGAAATGTATATCATCTGTGGGACCTGAAGTACAAGATTACATTCTCCACCACTGTTTACTGGCATATTTCAGGCAATTTGAAATAAAAACTAAACTGTGCAGCCCACAGAACGTCGTGTTCAAAAAAACAGCACAGTCCTGTGGGGTTGCTGAGGTAATAGGTAATCATTAATTTCTACGGGGAGAATTTTAACTGCTAAAAACTCAAATCCATTTGAGAAAAGTACTGTGGGCACTAATTTATATCTCTGTCTTTGAGAGACATAAACTCACCCACTGCAAGGCTCTCTAAAGGAACTGTACTCAAAATCATGCTGCTGCTCTGCAGAGGATTTAGTCCTCTTAATGACTTCAAACATGTCTGAATTATTGTATCTGCGTTCCAGTATAGCTCTTATCATCCAATTATCTAAGTGCCTGGAGCAGTCTCTCAAGAGTTAACTTCCATTCATCCCCTCCTGCCATGATTAAGACAACCTTGCACAGCTCTTTCCCACAGAGCTCTTCTCAGCTTGACAGAAAATAGTTCCCATTCACCTCATTATAATTAGGTCATGTTCAATAAACCACTAGTCATTTGAGATCAGTTTATCATCTCTCCTAACAAGCAATATTACCCCAAAATCCAGGAGACTTAAACTAAGCATAAATTGTTGAAATAAACAGTTGAAATGAAATACTGTCCTTATGTATTTTTCCTTGTACCAGCAGCCTTTGTGAGTCTCTCTTTCACAGTTTCACCTGGATCATTTTTGTACTGGCTTTGGCCAGGACGGGGTTCACTTTTCACAGCAGCCCATATAGTGCTGAGGTTTGGATTTGTGACTAAAACAGACTTGGTAAGGCCCCAGTGTTCTGGCTATTGCTGAACACTGCTCGCACCCTGTCAAGGCCTTCTCCATCTTCCGCTCTGTCCCCCCAGGAGCAGGCTGGGAGGGGACACAGTCAGGACTGGGCAAAGGGACACCCCATACCACCTAGTGCCATGCTCAGCAATAAAACTGGCGGTACAGGAAGAAGTAGAGGGTTGTCTTGCCAAGGTGGCTGCTGCTCAGAGACTGGCTGGGCACTGCGCTGCTGGTGGGAGGTCACAAGTGATTGCCTTTGCATCACTGAGGTTCTTCCTTCACTTATTAAAATGTCTTTATGTCGACCCAGGAGTTTTCTCGCTTTTGTTCTTCCTATTCTCTCCCCCATCCCACCAGCCACTAGCCTGGGCCTATTTAATATTATGAGACTTCACTGCTCAGGTGCCAAAGTTACTAGACATTTAGCACAGATGTTTCTGCCTTCAACTTCCTTCCTCCCTCAGAAATTACTCTCTGTCATAATTTATGGAATAAGAGTCATAGGGGCAGAGGGATCCAACTGCCATTGACTTTCTGCCTCTGAACAATTTGCCTTTGTTCTTTTAAAAATATTTCTGGAAATGCTTCTATCCCCCCAAAACAATGCCGTCTCAGTGCCATGTTATTTAATGTCCCATTGCACATATAATGTTTGGCAAATAAATAAGAAACTAATCAGAAGACCCACTCTTCCAAAATACTGAATACAGCTGGGGGTACACAGACTAGCACATATTATGAATGAATTTGCAAACCAAAATAGAAAATATAGGAACCATAAATTATCCAGAATTATTGGCTTAATCACCTCATTTTTAAATAGTCAGGTTGAAAGACTGATTGTTCCAGATGGCACTTGGGTGATAATATGCAGCTTCATTGACAATGTTTACTAGAGATGTTTTAATAAAATGCAAATAAAAGCACAGCATTATGGCAGCATTGTGAAAATGGGTTTCTTAGCTCTTGAAAGTTTTTCAGAAACAAGAGGGTAGCACTACAGATTGTATAGAGCTGCTTTTCTTTGAAGACAGATTTTTCTCAGTTTTGCTAGGAAAAAATCTGTGTTTACTTGCTAAAAGGCAAAGTGTCTCTGTGGAATAGACCCATGGAAACCCCAGTGACCATATATGAATGCTTGGTGAAAATGACAGCTCTGCACATCTCTCATCGAGGATTAATGTGTTGAATCTGAAATACGTTTTGTTTTACTGTAACCACATTTAAAGGTTATGAGCCATATGTAATGGAAGTGTGACATTTCAGGAAACATTCATCTTTGAAGTTCAAAATACTGAAGAACCTTTTACAATTTTAACCAGCTCTCCCATGCACACACTACTAGAACAATCACTTTTAATTTTTATCTTTTTAATCTCATTTGGGAAATATTAAATGAAAGTCACACATTCATATATGCCTCTTGTGTTAGAAAATCCACGCCAATAAATTTGATATCTGTGCATTAGCATTTTGCTTTCTCTGTTTCTTTAGCAGAATTTCCTGAATATTATATTTTCCTTTTTTATTTTCTTTTTTTAGGTAAGATTGTAAAATTCCTATTTCTAGAAGTAGGTTTTAAATCACTCTCTGAAAAGAGCCTCTTAATTATAGAAGGACCAGAGTATAAGAACTTAGACACTTAAGAGTTGATATTCAGACTCCCTCTCAATGAAGCCAACACTTTAAAAATTAAATTCTTCTGTTACCATGCCAAGTTAAAGCAAGTTTTAGTTTCACTAAGGTTAACTACTCAAGACAGTTTCAAAAATTCAAAGCAGTAAAACTTACTGTTTCCCTTTTGTAAACCAAGTGCTACATCAGCTACTAAGGAGCTACTCACCTCCTTTGCAAGTATATTTAATAGATACATAAGTTCTTTCCTAACTGAAAAAGTAGAAGAGATATGTGAAAAGGATGATGTCTTTTATTAAATCAGGCTACTCAATTTGCTGCTCTCCTTCAGTCAAATATTACTTCAACTGTGAGAGGATGTTGGAAATCAACCTTTTTTTAAATGTTCATCTGATTATAGACTTAAGTTAGCAGAGAAGCAAAATTAAATGGAACTACCAGCTTCCACACCTGTTATTCAACAGTTGAAAAATTAAACATATACAGACTCTAGATTTACAGAGCATATTCTTTTCACTATTATTATTAATGCTTTTTAGTTGGATGATCAGCTTGAGGTAGTCATAATAATAGTTTCCCAAATATTTAATTTGATTTTAATTTTCTATTCTGGTCATTAAAAACAAAAACTAATGGACATCTATCCCAGTGCATATTAAGGTTACATCAAATCTAGACATAACCAGTTTCCTCTGGTGTCTAATAAAGGTTTTCTGAAAGGATGCATGCACTTGATGGTCCTCAAACACATTTTAAATGAACACAAATGTAAACTTGATTCTGTGAAACTTCACTTAAATTTAAACTGTGTGTTTAAGTGCTTTGCTGAATCCATTCAGCACTGTGGTATAGGGAAGATTACAGTGTTTAAATGTTAGTCTTTCAAAACCAGTTCTATTAGGACAGACTTATTCTGATCCTTTCAAGCTGACAGGAAAGCATTGGGGTAAACAGTATCAAGAGCACAAAGGGATCTTTCTCTTCTTTCCAAGACAGAACAAGGAAAAGTCACTGCCGGAACTCTTGAGTTACCTTTTCCCACAGAAGTTTGCATTATAAAATCATTGAGGCAAATATTATCATCTTATGGTATGGCATGTAAATGCATTCATTCACAGTATTGTAAATCTAGATCTAAAAGCTGAAGAAAAACTAAGATGAAAAATTTATACGCATAACCTGGGAGAAAGGTGGGGAAGGAGTAAAACTTTTCAATGTATAAAATCCTAGAGAATCTGACTCAGCAATACATATTTCCTGAAGATCAGAACTCTAGCCCAGATTTTTCCTGTATTTTACATTTCAGGATTAACCAATTCTTTGCCACCTCTCAGCCTCTCTTCTGCACTTGAACATACTTGCCACAACAAACTGCAGGGTATTTTCAAACCCACCTCTCAGAGAACTCCTGGACTCCTCTGAGCCCACACACCTGTGTTTCCCTCCTGTGAAACCTGGTATGTGCAAAGGAAACAGGCTGGCAGATTATTATGCCTCTCCTACTAGGCTTGGAAATGCTTCCTGTTTCACGATTTACAAATAAATAAGTATATAGGTGTTGTAATACAAACCTTGAACATTCACTCCTCTGTGAGAGAGATTTTCACAGTTCAGCCACACTTTAAAACCCCAAATATAGCACTTCACTTACCCAAAAGGATTGCTTAGCAGGCATAAACAGTTTCAGCAACTCTCAAGAGTTCACTTCAGGGAAAGACCTGGCCTAGAACATTCTACTTAAAGTCGATATGTTGTACAACAACTGCAGTGATTTCTTCTGTGTCCTTCACTGCTAGAAACTCACCGTTTCCTTGCTGAATTGTAAAACAGCAAAAGATTCCCTAGTTCCCTGCTGCCACAATGCCTATGGACAGTACAAAATGGTAACAGTTAAGTTGGTGAACTACAACAGCAGCTTCCAGTGCTGACCAGGTTTGTTTTACTGTTACCTCCTCCCACACCTTTTGCTGATCCATCCACATGTATTTGTTATTCTCTGGGTCAAGACTGTTTCCTTGCTTCTCTACTTTACAGAGATCTTTCATGGAAAAGCTCCATCCTTGCAGTGCCTAGACATTACCATTAATATAAATTACTTCTACCAATAATGGTATCATTATTAATGTTACTATGTATGTCACACAGAGAAAGATTTCTAACATCACAATAAACAAGTCAAGGCTTTGCTTTGATGTATGTAAGCCCATTCTTGAATAACAATACTAAAATACAACCTTAGCACTTAAACATTATACGCATCCCCTATTTATGATCTCAGTGCAGTAGCAATCAATATTCCCTTTTCTGAAATAGCGCTCTACAAATATCAATCTTTAAAAGCTAGTAAAGTCTCTGGTAACATACTGCACCTACTGGTAGCACAACAGTAAGGGAAATTCAACCCTTTGATTTTAAGAGTTTACACAAACCTTGACACGCTGTATGCCTTCAGAGTGTTGTTTTAGTACTCAAACATTACTTCATGGAAAACTCAGATGTAGAGGTCTTTTCAGCAGGGATAATCGTGTGACAGACTTGTCTGGCTCTGCCTAAGCCCCAGTGACCTGCACTGCACTTTGTGGTATGTGTTAGCAGCAAAAGGAAAGTGCTGCCTAGGGGAAAGTAGACAGGAACTAGGTATGTTTACTATATTTTTGGTAGAAGAGTGACAGAACCCTTCCCCTGCTTTTCTGGACTCTCTGTCTTCAAAACATAGCATTGTCTTACAAGGACTTTTGGAGGAAGGACTTCTCTGGGATGAGGTGGAATAGCAGGTCAGGAAGTGAGTGAATTCAATACTTTGAGAGATCTCTCCAGGAATTTTCAAGGATCCATGGCCACATCAATGCTCTACTTGAGCAGATTCTTTTCTTTCTTTTTTCCTTTTTAAATTCTCCAGGCATTGTTTTGTTCCACCGAAAACCAAGGTGGTATCATAATCTCATTTTTTACAGAAATCTTACTATTGTACATTGGTTAACTGTAATGAAAAGATCCTCTATCACATAGTATTATTAAAATAGGGACCTTATGCACAGCAAACAGGAAGAAGTGAGAGGTTTACCATAGCCTGCTGTACTATTTTAACTGGCAATTAACACACCTATTATTTTATTCTATCTTTTTTCACTAGAAAAACAAGTTAGCAGTTAAGAGGATACAGTCTCAAATTTACACTATCAAAGTAGTTAAATATTACTGGACTTCAGCATATTCAGCAAGTAAGATAAATGCTACCACCTTCCACACTCAGCTTTGAAAATGTGGTCTGTAAGCATTAAAACATTCCCAAACATACTGGGAAAAACACCCTGAAGATGTACAAACCAGGATGAATAAAAAGCGTAAGGCATTGGTAGACTATTGTCTCATTTTCCTCCGTGGTTTGTCAAAGTGCTACAAACAGAGAGGGCTACTTAAGAGTTATCTGTAAGTAAGACAACTAGCAGGAACCTCAAGGCCTTATCAAAAGGCTAGAGAAGAATGGGCCCCAATTAAATATATCATTAAATAACATAGAGCTTTCAATTGCAAGCATATGATCTGAATACTCTGTTAAGTAGTTTTCATGTAGGGGAATCAGCTGACCATACATTTCAGCCATTGTGAATTACTGCTCAGTATCCCTTTTTATTACATCCACTGACAGTCAGATATTGGTGGAAGAAAAGTTCCCTAGAAACTGGACTCAGCCCAGTCACAGTAATTGCAAAGGAATCTCCAAGATACATGGCTATTCCCAGAGTTAAACAGTGTTTTCTCTTCACCTGGAACCTGACAAAGGCGCACTGGCTAACAGCTGCTCCTGTAGGCTTCCTTTTGCAAGCTACTATGCATCAAACCGAACTAGGAAATAATCTATCCCAAGCCCTTTGAACTCTGAAACATTGTGGAGGTGAAGCATTCTGCATCTACCTGCATGCTGCTGCACTAACATTTTTAGTTCCCTGAAGAGCAACCAGTGTTTACCAACACTTGGCCTCAGACTCCTCTGTCACTAGGTAAGAAAAAGCACAAGTTACATTTATTCTGCCTCTTGATTGCAAAGCAGAAAACAGTTACCAAAAGGAAATCGGTAGAACAAAAGATCAAGATCTATCTGGAACTCAGGGTGATTATGGTCTGCTGAACAGATTTCCTTCCGTGGACATCTCTCAGCTGCTCAGCTGAGGTGCTATTTCAGCAGACATCCTCCGCTCATTGTTTCTTCTTTGGAAGAAACAACCCTTACCCTGGTTCATGGTCTTCTAATTATATTTCTTTTCTTTAAGCTAAATATTGAGCACAAATAAATCTTAAAAACATATGCTGATCCCCCAATACCTGCTCTTCCTGCAATTCAGTATGCTGATATCATTGTATACCAGATGCAAATTACCATGTGTAGCTCACTGGGAACAAAATCTCTTCTAAACATAATCTCATCTCTCTGGATGACTTTCCACTGTGTGGGTTTTTTTAAACACACTTCACTCTCCCTGCAATGCATGTGAAATAAGAGAAGTTTGACTTACAACCCCCACTGCCATGGTATATTTTCAATTAGCCCACTTTCTCTAACCTAAGCAACTATGTTCAGCTTATTGCAATATTTCCTAAATCACCGTATGCACTTAGAAACCATTTATCACACAGACACCATACTAGCAGTAACATTTTCAACTTATCCCCAGCATTTTTACAGAGAACACATCACAGAGATGGGTGGATTTAAGAAGGTACCGTGTTTGGACTGTGCAGCACCTTCTTCCCCATGCACACTGTCTGTAGGGAATCCACCACAAAGCTGTAAAAAGAGAAATGACTTGAGAAATGTTTTCAATATTAATTTAAAACTACAGCAGGAATGAGCTTTTTAGTAGATACTTACAGTAACACAGGAGTCAAAAGACTCTTAATCTCACCATAACATGGTGATTCTAAATTACCAAAATGTCTTTTGTAGATATGTAAATATCCCAGATGTCTTTAGCAGACAGTCAAGTCCTATTTTTTCACACATCTTCCAGTCACTGCCTATACCCCCAAAGTATAGTTTCCCACATGCCTTGACATTTCAGCCTACAAGTTAGAATTGCCCAAAGAAGATTAAATTTCAATATTGATTTTTAGTAACATTTACATAATAGGAAAAACCTCTCTACCTGGAAGACTATGGATTATGAATATGTCTGAATTACCAATAAGATAATGAAGACCTTGTTGTAGGTAATTAATTTAATTGCAGTTTTTATACAGCCCAGATCTTCCTGCCCACTTCATGACTGATGTGGTATCTAAACAGTAACATGGGTTGCTTCTTTTACCTTTCCAAACCCAATGCAAGGTTAAGAAATAGCCTTGAATTAAATGTACACATATTTTGAAGGTTTCATCTTCTCTGGAGGGGAAGATGGGAAATGATAAAAGAAAATAAAAACTTTAAATATCTAAGACCGCCAAATGTAAGCAGGTGCAAAATCGTTTCTGAGGCTGTTCCCTGCCCTTTGAAAGGGACATCATTAGCAAGGCAAAGCTCTTCTGCAGAAGGCACCTCTATCCTGTGAGCAACTCGCCAATGTCTGATTTAAATTTGTAACATGGCAACTCTTAAAAATATGTGAGGCCTTAGACTTTAGGCACTCAGAGACTGTAACACTCACAGCCCTGATCCGAGTTTTAGTGTCCCCACTGTGCTTGTACCGCTATTCACAGTCAGCTACAGTTCCCCTTTAAATTCTTATCTCCTACATCTCCAAGTATTAGGTAGGATTTTTATATATTGTTTAAAAAAAAAAAATGGAGAGACTAAGGAAAAAATTGCTAATGAGATCCTGTGTCCTTTATGTATTTTCATCACAGGCTTTCCTTAAGAACATTAAGTGGGAGGAAGAGATACACTTTCGTTTCTCTTTAAAACCAAATGTTTGCTCTTAACACTTCATTTTTGTTCATCAAAAGCATAATTCAGAGCTGTTTAAATACATTTTGCTCACTTCTAAAATCATAAAAAGGTAAATCAAATCACATGATGTACAAGACCAAAAGCATGTTTTAAATACTAAATCTGTGTTTAAGATTATTGTGAAATGCTATGAGCTAGACATCTAATAATGTAAATTCAGTTGTCCGCAACGTGGGCTTCAAAGAAAAATAAGTAACACGGCAATCTGAGCTAGACTTAAAAAAAAAAAAAAAATGTTAAAAGCTGCTTTAAAAACTAATGGCCTTATAAGGTTACGTTTTCATCATCTGAACTCCCTACTTACAGGTACCCAATTTTTGAAAATGTAGACTTATAACTTAAGAAAGATTAATTGTAAGCTGAAGAATAGCAAGGTCTGTCTCTTGCTGGAATAACTCTTTAAACACCACAAATCTGAAATCTTGTTAGGGATGGTCTTCAAGTCAAAACAGTACATCTTTAATTTGAAAGTTATCTTCCCTGACCTAGAAGTCCACTATTAATATTACTTAGGTGGACTACTTCCCGTATCATTTAAATCACGTCTGCAGTTCATTAGCCATCCCAGTGTTCAGGTACCTGGCCCTGAACCATTAAGTTCGCTGGGAACGGCCCGGTAATCCAAACATACCATAGCTCCACAATCACTAAGCACTTTTCCTTGTGTACTCACCCCTTTAGTTCAGGTTAGAGATCACTGAATCTGAAGGTCACTTCTACACTTGTAGTAGCTTATATAGTTGGAGACACAAGTTAGAATTCAGGTATCATTTTCATATAGGCTGACTTCTCTGTCTATATATCACATTTTCAAAGAGGACGGAGGCAAAAAAAAAAAAATAACGAACAAGAAAGACATTGTTATACAGGTCTCCAGAAGCAGTATCCCATAATAGGATGGCTAGAAGAGAGTCCTACAATCTCACAACAGATAGACCTATAAGTGTGGAATCACTAAGGAACAGCTGTGCTTTCTTGGGTACTTGCACTTATATGTTATTGCTCAGGCGCTCAGGCCCAGGCTAAGCAGGACCCCAACTAACAGCCTTTTTTTTTTTTTTTTTTACAGAAACGCTGTAGAAAAATTCTAAGGCAATACATTGATTGCAATGTACAGCAGTACACCACGCAATATACACTTATTCAAGCAGTAGTAAAAAAGCATATCTGGATCAATGTGTCTGAGCTACAAAAGATTTGTTACCTGCGATCCACTAAACATTATTCTGTATCTAACATAGGCTTAATTAGAAAGAAGTTTTAACAATTTGTGATTGCTTTTTATGCATTCTGTAAAAATCTCTAGGATGAAACCCATGTCCCTCTTAACAAAGTTATCATTTTTAAAAATTATTTCTTCCCACATCTATAAAAGATCTGCTGTTTTCTCAATCAGAAAAGAAAAAAAAAAAAATTTCCACTTGTACAGTGCATGTATTTCTTTTCTTTCCTTTCTCCAATGTTCGACCTGTCTGCTTGTCATGATCACACCACCAGTCTGACATGACATGGTAGCTTACCATGATCTGTGGTGTGAGCTATATGAATACTAACAGAAACCCCCATCACAGTTAAAACATACCCAAGGAATTTGCTGTACAGCAACAGCAGATGAATCAACAGAAAGGCTCATTGCTTAGATACAAACTCTAGTATGGTTGGGCCTTTGGCATCTCACAGGAATAGTAATAAATCCAGAGCAGCGAGGGAGTCCACAGGAGCAGTGGTGGTAAAGGCTTCCCTGCTGCTGAGCCGAGGCCACGTTACAGCACTGCTGTTCAGCGCCCTGAACTCCAGCAATGCTCCTCGTCTGCTGAGACTCAGAAATCCCAGTCATAGCATTTCTCTTTCTGAGTGAGAAAAAATTGTGTACTGGGTAAATTCCAACATAATTTGTGATGCTTTACTTACCCAAGTTGTGCTTGCTTCTTCCATGCAGCAATATCATTCTTTGCTTCACTCCTCAAACCTAGTTCTAATTTCTGGAATTCTGCCAGGTTGTAGTCTAAAGCTGGTGACCTGTTATCTCTCCAAATCAACTAGCATATGAATATCTTTGTGATATTTTAATATTTGCTAAAAATGAGATTGATGGCGATGCATCTATGTAAACTTCTAATGCAGCTATTGCTTACAGTCCCAGGTACTTTTAATTCACACAAATATACCTCATATTGTGGCTAATGTAATGGTACCTAAGCAATATAATTACTCCAACAAGGACAGGACAAGTGTAACTGCAATTGTATCCATGCCACACATCAATTTTAGTGATAACAGCCAGGAAAGAGAGTGCCTCCTGGGTAAATTCAAATCTGATAATAGTGATGGTTTTGGTGGGAGCCACGTTCAACACACAAAATAGACTGCTAGCCCAAATACAGAAAAAAGTGTCTAGAAACAAACATAATATAAAAATGTGGTTACACTTGACAAAAGTGATTGCAATTACTGCTTATTTATGGAAATACATCACATTAAAATTACAAAATTCTACTTAAAAAAGCACCAATATAAATCTCTAAAAAGTTACTTTTGCAAGATTTTAACATTATAAAGGCAGCATAATTAGATACATCTCCTGAAGTATGATCAGATAAATTCCAGACAAGCATGGAATAATGCAGAACAAAAAAAGATATAACAAAAAGTCCTCTATAAGAATATATTTTCTCCTTTACACAAGGTTTTAGCCTTAAGCAGGTGGGGGAGTGTTTATGGTTGCTCCACACAGGAATATTCTCACGCCTCCAAAATCCAGGCATTAAAAGAAACAGTCTGCCTCAATCCTGCATATAGTGAATGACAAGAGATGGGGTCCTTGTGGGTGAATTTCAGAATTCCTATGATGGGCTCTGTTGAGGACCACTGGACATCTAAAAGTAAAAGTTGCAATCCTTCTCTTACATTACTGACAAAACATCTAAAAGTCTCTAAGACTAGTATTCCGAACAGAGACAACATAAACACCTTTGTAATTATGAAAACAATCAGAAATCAAACCAATCAGAAATCACAGTTCCTTATCAGTAAGGCACTAAAATAGAAATACAACAGTGGCATGTAAGCTCAGATATCACATGAGAAATCAAAAAACTTACTGAAGAATGACTTACAATATGAATAGGAAGACATTAGTCTGTTCCAAATAACAGCTGCTTACAGATTAACATCAGTACAAGATTGGTTTTTAGGTAGTTAAGACATCTGATCTGTTGATCAAAGTTACTTAGAAAAAGACAACAAAGTAGGGAAATGAGGTTATCAGACTTTTTGCAAGTAAAACACTTCCATTAAGTAAAACATCAGTCTTAGTTGAGAACTTGGGAGTCCAATCATAATTTTGCAATAGCAGCTTATGCTACATGTGTGTAGATACATACAAATTTCATTTTTATATATTTATATAAGTAAAATTTGTGTATATATGTAGATACATGTATATACATTTGTGTATATATAGATAAAATTTAAATAGGACATTTGTAAAAAATAATAGATAAATGATATATAAACTTAAGAACTCAGAGGAAGTTGAGTCAATGCAGTGTCCTCATTCTGTCTAGTGATGAACACATTTAGGTATTAGAGTCTGGGTTTACTTTACCATTTTGTTTCAGAGAAGTAAGGCAGATTTGAAGTGAATCAATCATCTTCCCACTTCCAGGTGTTGGTTTGGTTGCAGAGCAGTGTTGATGCACATGAACAGGTTCCTTGCAGAGAAAAAACTAAGCCAGAAGCTCTTATCCGTGTGCACAACAAATGTCTTCCAAGCCCAAACAGATACATACAAGTTCAAGCTGCTAATTGAGCACAAACATACTGGAGACGTTCAGTCGAGGAGACAAGTCTCCATTTAGGCTGAAGCAAAATCTCAGACATGTACACAGTGAAGATGTAGAGGTTTGGTACCAACGCTAGAGTCTGCTGAGCAGCTCCTACTGCACTGAACTACTCCCTAGGAAAGACGTAACCCCACAGTAGCAGACACACAGCAGAAGACAGGACCAGGGAAAGAACGGTTATGCTCAGGGGACAAAGACCTCCTAAGTTTTTGTTTTCTTCCTACTGTACTTGCTGTTAAAGTACTGGGATAATGCAGTCATTTACACGATAAACCTTTATAAATTCAGACAGCTGTGTCCAGAAGCAAAGAATTTCTACAAAACTGATAAAAAAAGGTTTCTGATAACGTATGTATTTGGTCATGGGACAGGTGTACATCATAGCAAGTATATGCCATATAAAACTAGATATTGGTCCATACTTTTGCAGTATAGCACAATTTTTCACGTTTTAAACAGTGAACACCACCATGCTTCCATTACCCATTTTTTTTTTACCCAATCCCCACCTTCCTGAAAGGAATGGGGAATGAGATGACTCTAATTCTTTGTTTCAATTGCCAATTACTAAGGAAAAAAGACAAAGTTAGTAGAAAGCAAATCCAATATATTTCTACTATGATTGCACTTCATAATTATGCTGAAAATAAACAGGATATGAAAAGAAGAAAGAGAAACATCATTTAAGATCATTTGTATACATAATTTTACTATCTGGCAGAGACAAAATACCACCTCTTCTAACTCAGATGTTAACAAAAACTCTAAAGTTTTGTATAATGCCCTTGGAAAAAAAATACAGTATTCCAAGTAATTAGAAAAATAATTAGAAAAATATTGTAATGGACTAGCTGACAGTATCTGCAAAAAAAGACTGTGGAGAACTGTTACAGTGTGTACAGCTGAAAAGGACTGGAAGGTGAACAGCTGATGGGATGGCTATTAAACTGTTTTTATCTTCCCTGTCAAGTTCTCCTCCTTTGTAAACTAGGAAGCTTTTAAACAAAACATCACCACCATCAAAAACAAACACAATCAACAGCCTGCAAGTCAAAGAATGTAAGACTGCAGTCTGAGAAAGAAACTTGTTTTTCCATCCTTCATCAAGTCTCATCTTCCTCGAAAACAAATCAAGTGACAGCTGCCAGACTTCAAAAGAAGTCAGGTATTGACACGTAAAGCATTTATAAAACAGTAAGAAAATTAAAAGAAATATGTATTTTTTTAAAGTATATTGATTAATGCTCCATATTAGAACCAGATAACAAGCGGGAGATGAGTTTCAAGAAACTAAAACCCAAAGCATGCTTTGCCATATTCATGTAACTTTGTGCATTCACTGTACAAATATTCTCTGCTCATTCACTGAGTGTGCTGGCTGTTGATAAAGAAAGAGCTCCCTTAAAGAGAGCAATTCTTAAACGTTGTTGACAACTACATCTGCTTTCTGCCAGAGCCCTAAATTTACCCTTAGGAAAGCAAACATGAGCATGTTAAGCTCAACCATCTCAACATATAGTTTCTAAAATGAGTGTATCTAAACAACTAGAACTGCTCTTGATATTCTACAAGAAGTTAAATAATTAGGCCCATTATTGGTATACTAATTTTCTACTTTGAGGCACTGAAGTCAGCAAGTTCAAAATATTCCTCTGATTTTTTATTTCCTCAGAACTCTGATCATTATTTCTTCATGCTCTCTCCAGATGGAGGTAAACCCTTCTTCCCACAGTGAAACTGCAAGTTAATTTGCAACAGTAAGAAAAATTTTTAATATATGAAACTGCCAAAAATCCCTACAAAATAAAAAAACTGTAAGATTGCTTGTAAGAAAAAGTATCTAATAAGGTCCAGGTGACATATCTAGCAGTTCACAGTGTGCAGCTTTTACAGAAAAACTAGACATCCCTACCCCAGCCTGAACAACCGAAGATGATGAGAATTTTCAAGTCAAAATGAAATTGCATTAATGGTTGCCAGCAAAGAAATCAGCAGCTCAACTATTTTGAGGAGTTTCAGAACTATTTTTGGAGAAAAAAAAAAGGCACAAAACAAAAATGCATTCAATGTTGAAAACCCTATTCCTTTAAAAAGATACAGGGCATCTCTCTTGGAATCTGTAGTTATACCAAGGGCACATTAAATGGATGCACTAAGCCTCCATTAATAATACCAAAAACTAGGATCTATAGTAAACGTTAAGCATATACAAAAGCATCATGTTCAGAATAGAAAGATGTGTATTAAAACTGACTAGTAGACAAGCTATTGGAAACACTGACCCCAAAAAATGCTCTTCTTTCTATCTGAAGACAAGCTGTATATTAAACAGTCTATTTGGCTTTGAAGTATATTCTGCTTTCACATTTCTGTTCTCAGAAGACTGGAGTTAACCCACCAAATATAAAAAACAGCCTTAGATATTTTTTTCTTTTACAGTCAGAACTTTCCTGCTCTGACCTGAACATACAAGCCAGTATTTGTAGCAAATGTTCATTACTAACACTCCTGAAATTTCTCTAGCTTTTGAACACACAGAACAGGTATATTCTCATACTTCCAGCGTGGCAACAACAGATTCATCTGCTGCCAAAACAACAGACTCTTCATTGTCCTAACATCACATGCACGCTCTACAAAGACATCTAGCAGCCACGGGGCCTTTCTGCATCTAGCAAAAGCTCATTAGTGTAGTGTACAATACAAGTCAGACTACCGAAGACTTTTGCCTGGAAGAATAGTGAAATGTGTTCATAAAACTCAGTATGAAATATAAAAAGAATCTGATGCTTAGAAGTACCTCAGGCAAACCGACACTTGTCAGATCTGGAGAATCACATTAAAAAAATGACAAATCAGCATAGGAAAAATTGTTTTAAAAACACCCTAAAATGAAACTAGAAGGAGATAAAGGTCTATTTAAACTCACTGTACATCTTTCAATGTACAGCTACATTACTTCCTCTGGAAGTAAGGAAACAGAAAACAAAAAAATGACATTTAAGGTATAAATAACAGTGATGCTAATAATGAGTGACCTAGTCAGATGAAGGCTATCAAATAAATTAGCAGGTCTGTATATTGCAACTTCAACAAAAAAAAGTAGGTGAAATCAACACTAATGATGTTTCCATTTGATGGACTGGATTTTTAAAGGCTTGGGAAGACTGTGAGATAGAAAGAAACCAAGAGGAACTGCAAAAGCAGTTTAAGCAGGCTGCACAACAAATCTTCAAATTGAGAAATATACTTCCCTATCAGAACACTTCTCTGATAGTCACTAGACACACGCATTTTACAGAGGTTTCACAGTCCAATCTATCCTAATCTCCAAATCACAGGCTTCAAACAATATAAATAACTAACAAAGGAGCTTAAAAGTTCGTACTGAATTCAGACACGTCACATGGAAAAACAGGAATCCATGAAAGTACCATTGCTGGGTTCTACAAAAACATTAGACTGACTGTAGAGAACCAAAACATTTTAGTGTCTTTTAAAGGTAGCCAAGGTCTCCACTCTAATAAATGTAAAGAAAGTTGCATTTAACCTAGTCTTTGTGGTAAATCAGAGTAGCATACATATTTGAAGTGTCTCATAAGAGTAGATTTCACAATGAAAAAGTACCTCGTAAGAAAGTACCAGAAATACCACGTCTTGAAGTTCAAGGCAACCAGGATCAGACTATGCTATACTCTGGAAACTGTTGAAAGAAAAGATGCAGCAGTTACTCATGCTAGTTTCTTCTTAAGATCATGATGATCTTGACATCTGAGGCACCCTGGAAAGTTTACAAGTTTCAATCTGCATGTTCGCAGTTCCTGAAGATGTAAGTTGAAGCAGCAGGAGTGCAACTAAAAAAAATTTTTAAATCCAGGTGGTTTGAGACAAATTGTTCCTAATATTTACACAGGCTCAGAAAGTCAGAAGGGAATACATGCTCTAGTATAACTGCAGGACTTCGTTTCAAATGCAAATGATCACTCAAAAATCCAGAGTAAAGGAGAAACATGAAAAGTCATTATGTATTTACATTACATCAACTGCTAGAATATTGCACCGAAGGCACAGTGGTACTAGCAATATAAATTACTCTAAATACAAGGAAAAATAAGTTTTTCAAACAATAAAGAGAGAAGATATCAACTTGTTTAGTTTGAAAATATTTTCTTTCAGTTAACAGAACAGAAAGATATGGCTTGATCAAGTTGGTTTTAAGAAAATGAGTCCTACTTATGATAATCTCCAAAACAAAAAGATTCCTGACAGGTCATTCATACTTTGGATCAAACAGTCTACTAGAAAAGAGGGGGAAAAAAAGTTCCTATCTGTCACTTTTGACAATGGTGCATTCTGCAACACAACAAAAACTAGTTCTACGTATATTTTAATGCATCCTAGACTAAGTCAATCTTAAAAGATTTACTGATCTGAAAATAAGTATCTGAGATGAGGTTCTTAAAGTATTCTTTATTAATATCATTAGAAGTTGCAGAAACAACTTTCTTGTAATATAAAGGCACAGGGAGACAGTTTTGATAAAATATTCCAATCAAACAGTAACTTACAGTACAAAAGGACAATTGTAATGCACATACAAACCCCAAACATCTCATTCAAAAATATTTCACCATGTTCATCAATAGTAATGGGCAATGACTAAAAATATAAATTGTTATTGTACAATAAATATCTGATAGGTGCAAACAGAACAAGATTTATTGCTCTCCACAATATTTTCCCTGTAGTGTTTTTCTTTTCTTAAAGTTCCAAATTCCTTTTATAATCGGCTTTAGTAGCTTACTACTGAGGGAACTAAAACCCAAACCAAATCTGATAGGACATTCTGACAGTTACAGAACTGCCTCAAGTAGTAACCAGAACTGGCAGTGTTTGTTTCTTTTATAACTTTAACAATCATACTCCACTCGCTCGCTGGGAAATGTGGTAGATGTTTAAAAATCAACTTCAGTGATAAGTCAAGGCTTTTATGGTAGGGTAGTAATTACCTAGTCTGAGGGTTAGTCTATTTTCTTCAAATAAGTGGAATTTATAATGAAAAATAACATGAACCTTCTCTGACAACTTGTGCCAGAGCAAGCATGTAAAACCATTTTCAAATAAGGGGAAGGGAGAAATGAAAATTAAAAGCTGCATTGGGTATTCTACCTTCAGAAAACAAGACAAGGGATTGGGAGCAAATTAGGACTACATAGGCAAAGATGACTTAAAGTGAGAATTCTGAATTCTAAAATACCCCTAATATAGTCATCTAAGAAATCAAAAAGCACTCTGCATCTTTATATGGCTCCACTTTGAGCTTTGAGAAAGAAGGGCCAGACAGTGAGACTCACATTTTCCTCACCTTTGCACTTGCAGCAGTTTGGTAAAGCAACAGCTTCCATCAGTCTTTTGATGCAGTATGAGAGGCATACTAACTTTGCTCTTGAAAGTAGCACATACTACCTTGCTCAGAATTCTTTCTAGCTTGTATGAAATATTGTTTTATACATGTATTTAAGAAATATTAGTTTCCTTCATTACTGTCACAAGAAGTAATATGCATACATTTCCTAAGTGTATTTTTTATGAATAAGACTTCAGGAAAACGAAGCATTATGGTAGTTGCAAAAAAAAAAAAAAAAAAAAAAAATTAAAAATTGAGGAGCAAGCTTTGAAGTGAGTTCTTCTAGCAGTAACTGAGGTTTTTATAAAAACTGTAATTTATGAGAACAACTCCAGATTTACAAACCTCAATGAGTTAATTTTAACTTCATTGGGAATAGTCAAACTTAGTTCAAGAAAGTGTGTCTAGAGTGAATATAGCTTGATCAATTTAGCTGGTAAACCAAAAGATGAATATTCAGTAAACTCCATTACACTTGAATTCAACAGAATTGGGAAGGATGTAAACCAAGCTGTTCTAGATATTATTATTCAAATTAGGATTTTCTTCTAGCATAAGCACATAGTTTTAGAAGCTCTTCAAAGAGTAACCAAGGACCACTGAAACTTGAATTTTGAGAATTATTAGCTTCACTACAGTATAGCATTTTTTCTTTACTATTTGTTTAGAAACTAATAAACAAAACCATTTTCTTTGGTTTATGCTTAACTACACTGGACTAGTGAATTTTTATTTTTAGTCAAGCTTCTATCCCCAATTTAAATAATACAGATATTTTTATTGTAGTCTCTCTCCAATTCTCAAATTGTCTCTGTTAAAAATAAGAGTTCGTTCATACCATGATTTCCTCCTAAACAGTCACGTGTATTTACTGGCATGAAGGGTAAAATTTTGTACAATAATTACATTAAGTGATATTTCCAATGGCAGAACTACAAAAGACATCAAATGAACGTTAGTTCAAATGACATTTGAGTTTATGATGATATAAAAAAAAAAAATACACATTGTCTAAGCATAGTAAAATACAGTGTAAAAACCCCTAAAATTAGACAGTAAACATGGGAATCCTGCACTCACAGTAGGAATGTACTGCACAGCATTAACATGAAAGCCCGTTAAATTTAAAACAATGCAGACAGCTAGATTTACCTGGATGTAAATGCCACTTCAAGGTGTTTAAACAAACACAAAAATGAGACAATGATGTCAGGAAAAGGGCCTTTAAAACAGGCCATCAGTCTAACTTGACTTTCCAAGTAAGAACATCAGTTTCACAAAACTGTGACACTAATGCAGTTTTATGTAAAGTACCCTTTGACACACAAGCTGTCAATTAAGCTATCACAGTCTTTTTTGACCTACTCCCTTTTAAATAGTTAGGGAGGAAGTCAGTAGTAGCTCAAGTTTTAATTCAGTAAGTACCTTGTCTGTTTGCAAAGGAACATTATAACACCATAAAATTATATTTTTTATGGTATTTAGAAAACTGATAAACTAGTTTCTTTTTTTTTATTATTTTCTCTTTTTAATACATAAGTTCAAAACTTCATTTTCTATGTGTCTTTGCAATAGTATTTCAGCCAGTGTTGCAAAAAATTTTCACTGTGGACTACCTCACATTGTTACTCAATTGTGCAAGGTATTCACGCAGTTCTTTTGCGGCTTGGAATCTACCATATCGCTTCTTTGGGTTGGCACACTCATCCAGCAAGGCCTCAAGTCGGCCATCTTTGGCAATTTCAGCTGGGGGGTCATGAAGTAGTCCTCCAGAAGTGCCACGCCATGTGGCGTGTCTTGATAAAAGGTTCTGACAAACAGCGTAATAATTGTGGTCCACAGTGACACGAGCACAAAGAATCTCTTTTGAGAAGGACAGACAAGCTTCTTTATCACAGTCATCAAATTTGCTTTCATACCATACATCCCAGTTTTCAGGTTTATCTGTGAAATAAGGAGACAGTAAAAAAAAAGTGAGAGAGAGGAGGAAAGAGCATATGTGTGTCTGAATACAATCAGAAGCTCAATACACAAACTGGTAATACTTAAACTATAAACCAATTTTATTTAGATGAACTCTTAAATGTTCTAGTCTAAGACTGCATCTGACAGCTTGATATACCCTTCTGCTGAAATGGTCTTGGCAATACAAAAAGGGGAAGAAAGAAAGAGGGTAAAATAAATAGCAAAAAGAGGGAAGCAGAAAACCCAGCACACATGAAATCTACATTCACACACATACCCACAGGAAAAAACGTAGCACAAACAAGTACAAGAGGAAGACCCACAGCTGAAGTTGAGAGAAAAACAAACAAGCGACATGATTTATTTTAGCAACATAGATTTGGTTTCTCCAGTTGCCCTGGGAACTAACCCTGAGAAGTGGTCTACCAAAGAACAAAAAAACCCATTGCAAAGTAACTGTCATGAACTTCTGAAACACTATCTTCCAACTTCCTTCGTCAGACATGGTAGTAACTAAGAAGTGTGTATAAAAAAGCAGATGCATTACATAAAAGCTTTGAAGAAAGAAAAAATTCAACAAAACAAATGGCATTTACATACATGTATAAACCCTTCTTTATATATATTTTAAAAGTTACCATAATTTGAAGGTGTAACTAGTGGCCTGGTCACAAAGCTTTCTTTAACTTAAAACTTGAATTACAGAAAATACCTTATACAATAATATGTACAAGGTTACTGAGTGTGACATCTCCTGAGTTCTTACTACTCTTTGTTAGAAAACATTAATCTTAAATTTCTAGATTACTGCCAGCTTTGAGAAGTGGTCCTTGTCATGGAGTTTTGTGGATCTCTTTTAGCACTGCAAGGAGAAATTTATCTGTGTGACTATTGGTCTACTCATTTACAGTGCACTGCAAGCCAGTCTAGAAAAAAAAAAGCCTACTGAAGGATGACTGCTAAAACTATAAAAATATGACGTAAAATTTGTACAATGTACAGCAAAATCAAAATGGGAAAAAAGCCAGCAAAGGAGAACGGGAAAAAAGGACTTCAGCAAACTCAAATATGATATCCCACACAGAGTACAATTAGATATTACTGTACAGTGCAATTGGACAGAATGTACATATTCAAATATATAAACAGCCATATTAACCACTCCAGACAGAGATTGTTTCATGAAACTTTCCAGATTAATGAAATCAGTATTAAATGTCAAGTTTATACAAAGACTGAGAACTTTTTTGTGTCCTCATTTGTTTTCTGTGTTCTTAATTATTAGATTACAAATCATGCAGCAAAATCCTAGTTAGATCCAAATTAGTCTGAATACTATACACAACAGATGTAAGCATGACACTCTCAGCATTCAGCTTCTGCAAGAAGCCACTTGCTCCTACTCCATGTACACATCAAGTTTTTCAGAGTTCATTTGGTCATCTTTGTGACTGGGCAATTCAGACATGCTCCAAAATTCAAAGTCTTAAGTAATATTATTTAAGAAGGTGGAAAAAGAAGAAAAAAAAGAAAAAGAAAGTTTATTTGTGTGGCCCATAAGTACTAAAGTAAATGTACTGGATATCCAATACATTAAAAAGTTTTCTTGGTAGGCTCAGATAATTTTAATCTAAGGTCCTTGAGTATTATAATAAATCTTATACAAAAAAAAACCCAAAACAACAAACAAAAACCTAAAACCCCACACCACCAAAAAAAACCCAAACATACTTCCTTGTAGGAAAGTATGTGGATAGAAAATATAGTTTTCAAGTTAATTCAGCAGCACAGCATATGAAGTCTATTTGCAAAACTTAAAAAAAATCCATTCACCCAAAGTAAACTGGAATCATTTGGCCTATTGCCATGAACTTCTGCAGAATCTAGGGTTTCATGTGTCCAGACCTTGGGTCTGTAAAGTTTTCCTTATACACTCAAAAGGAATATAAACCCATGTAATGCCACTTTGTCAAACATGTCTCCTGCTGCTTTGAGCTTTTACAGTTGACAGAAAGATGAACAAATTTTCACCATTCCCATTTGGAAACAGCACTAAAATTACCCATTCCTTCACTTCCATTATTATAGAGCACCAACCTGCACAGCTGAACGAGAGGCAGGCTGTGTAACTAAGGCAAAGTGGTCAGTAAGACTGTCTTGCCATTCACAGAAAACAGAATGTCAAGACTTCTGTCCTTACAGACATCTGGAAAAGATGAGAGGAACCTCCCTCTCTTAGTGCAGGTAGACAAGTCCATCAGCCAGCCCACCTGTCTATCTGCCCATCCATCTGTACAAACCCATCCAATCTCCAAACCCTCTCCTCCCACCCCACCTCTCCATTTAAGCAGGATTACAGAGATTAAAATCATATGTAAATCAAGTTCAGGTAGACTCAACACTTCATAAAATTGACAAATTGGTCAAGTTAATTAGTAATCTAATTGCAGAAGAAAGCTAATTACTTTGTTAATTAGTAGTCTAGTTATAGAGCCAACAAAATGAGTATTTAGCAGATACATATACTTTAAATATTGTGCTTGCAGAGAAAGAAGCAAGAGACATGGGGTGAGGGGAGAGGAGAGAAAGAAGACACTTACTCTGTCTGATTAACCTTTTGTCTGCTACCAGAACGTTTTCTGCATCTACAATGATAACTTTCCCATCTCTCGGTCCAACTGCAAAGTTGTCAAAGCTGACATCAAGGAGGTAGAGTGCAAATTCAAAGTCATTATTTGTCAGCTGCTCAGCTATTTCCATTAATTGCCAGGCCAGATCAACTCGTTTCTCCCATGGTGCATTAAAATAACTCCACAGCTCTTCTCCGACGTAATTGACAGCCACCATTCTTCCACATGCTCCTAAGTACTTTGCGAACGGCCAGCCCTCATCGGATGGAAAACTCTGTATGTAAAAAGATTTTTTTTAAATTTTCATTAATACAAACCAGCTTAGATTTTAAAAGGCTGTTCAATAAAATTTAGAATAGACACCTGTAAATACCCATCAACACTATATTTCCATATACTTCTAAGTTTTGAAAGGAAAGAAAAAATACAAAATATATTCATGTGAGCAAGAGCCCCTGCTGGACCACTAAAGGGAAAGAGTTGGAGGACCTGAAATAATATACAACCAATATCTAGCTTTCCATGTATTACATACATAGTCACATGCACATGCACAATTCCACCAACTACCTTCTTCTATTGGTGTTTTATACACATCTGTCATACTAATGCAAGTATACTTCCCACCAAGATAATTTTGCATCTGATATTTTTAATTAAAACCAATTATTTTAATAACCTAAAGGAAAAAGCTTTAAAAAGTGACAATTCCTTCTCTCCACCCCCCTTTCCATTTTTCAGTTGATTGGGTTCCTTTGAGGATCCTCTCACTTGAAGATCTGTCACAGAAAGGATTACAGAACAGATTAAGGTATAAAAGAAAGCTTTGGGTTTCTTATGCCTCTAGTACGCCTTAACAATCTACCTCTTGATTAATTGCTACATACATACCCTCTATGTTTATTACAGACAGCCACGTAACATTTTTATCAAAAGTAAAATCTGTCTCCAATAGAAGCTTTCTTGGAATTTAACATAAAAGACTGAATAGTAATAACATACTACAAGCAATTAAAAAAAACCCCAAAACACACCAGCATATTTCTCCTACTTCAGTTGTGCTGAATGTGCCCTAAGACTTCAATATGAACAGGCAAGCATTTAAAAGGTATCCTCCACACTATGCGTCAGGAAGAAACCATAAAAATATTAAATTAAGAAGCCCCAAATGCATAGAAGTTAGCACTCTTCAAGAATGTAAAGTACACTTATTTTAACAATTAGGAGATACCGCTATGTGCACATGCTCCTTCCTCGTGCACTACCTTGCTGTCATGTGACCAGAAGCAACTTAGAATCAATTCTGCAGTGATGATGTACCAAAGGTTTTACCATGCTTGGGTTGAATGGCATGGTGGGTTTCAGTCTGAATGGAAGATTTATACCTCCTGGAATCCATGATGGCAGAAAACATTTACAGTAAATTGAGAAAAGAGAAACACATCATGTAGGACAGATCTGAACTACAAGATCAGTCACGAAAGAGGTGTCTAGCACTCACCCATCTGTGTATGTATCCCACTTTAAAAACAAAATTTACAAAAGTTAGAGTGCTTACAAACCCAATCACCATAGCCCTAGAACCCATACCTCCCCTACAACAATCCTTAGTTTTACCTATGTCTGTGCTTCCTTTGGTAACAAAGTTTTGATTGTTTTCTCTTGGGCACTGGGCATCAGCTGACCCTAAGCCAACGTTAGAATACTGATGTTGGCCATAAACACTAGAAGCTCTGTAATACACAAGGAACTGCAAGCCACATCTACTCCCAAGGGTGAATACTTATTCTTGAAAGGCAAACAGCAAAGTTAAAGCTATATTTAATTCACACACTAAGACTTCAAATTTAGTATTAAAAAAGCCCTGGAAAAAAAAAAAAAAAAAGATTTCTTTAGATCACAATAGTCAATACAATAATATAAATCACCAATACACACTCCAGTCTTTACTCACAAAAGTTGCTTTCATATTTCACGAGTTGCTTTCTGTGTAAGCACGCTCCCATGGCAGGAACCAAGTTTCATTAAAAAGATCACTAACTGGCCTCAGACCCAAAAGGTCATTGGATCAATGAATCCTCTAGCAATATCCAAAAGGAAAGTTCTTATAGTTGTGTTCTCTACCTTTCAAAAGATGCTGCTGGTAAACAGGAAGGAAAAGCGAAACAGGAACACTTGCTTGGCACTGCAAGTGTCTAACACTCCGTGCGGCTCTCACTTTGGAGACACTCCAGCCCAGCAAACCAGCTCACCTACCTTCAGCATGCTCATTTCCATCCTTCTTCTAAAGGCCTTTCAGACAGAGAGAGAAGATTCAGGATCGAAGCTTCTGCTTTGGGAGCATGCTCCTTGCCAACTTCTATGGTAAGTGACTCAGAGTCCTTCCTTGTTTTCATAATGTCAAGTAACGATTGTTTATATATCTTATTCCAAATATGTATCTGGCAAGTAAGAAGGAATCAATGTACTTCTGATCACATGGCAGGAGAGAACCTGAAGTAGTTAATCCTCCAGTATAAGGGCAGCCTTTACTAAATTTTTATTTTGATAAAGTTAAGAACAGAAAAGCTTAAGGCAAGTATTACCAAAACCATAAAACACTTAACAGAAGGTAGCATCAGAGCATACAAGATTACCATTTTAAGATCTCCATCAAGAATACAGCCTTATGATGTTAGGACACGCTGTTTAATGTTATCTAGCTACTCTCATCAAGAAGATGAGCTTTCTAGTTTGCACAAATGAAAATGCCCACTTTCACATTTAAGTGGCTTTTGTTAAAAGGGAATGACTTAATGGTCATTGAAATACTTTGTTTGGTATAAATAAAGCATTTAATAAAATGTTGTGGAGGCCCTAATTGAGCCTGTATTTAAAGTGAAGACTGAGTACCAGGTTAACTTATACATAGCTTCCAGCAGTCCTTGCTTGGAGCACTTAAGAACATTGCAATTTGTTCATCTACAGTGTTAAAATTATTTAATATTTTAAATATAATTTTGAGACAGTAAAAATACCCATTTATTTATGTGTTATATATACCCATGATTTATGTGTTAACACTATTTGATAATTTGATCCTACTGGAAGCTGAGCATCCATCCCAGACCATTCTGGCTTAAGATGTCCTCTATGGAATATTCAAGGACTCCTCAAATTTTCTACATAGCAAATCTTGTCTATATAGTACATTTGAAGAAATTAAAATCATATATATTGTTGACACAATTTGCCATCTTTATGGCAAAAGTCATTATGCTAAGCTCTAACATGGCAAGTGTAGAAGACAATTTTAGGGGAAGTAACTGTGTTTACCATTGCAAAGAAGAACCTTTCTTGGTCGGTCAGAAGGACGCAAGACCCATATTAATAGAATAGGTTCAAAGTTTTTGCGGTGCCTAAGAGCCTGGACTTCAACTCTATTTTGATCACCTGATCTACCCACATAGGTGATTCTGGTCATGAAAACTCCTGATGATACAGAACTAATTTGATGGAATTCAGATCAGTATATTTTCAAGCTGTAATACCATATAATTGAGCAGAACTAAATCTTTCTCACTAACTGAATCTACTATGCAATAAGGATGACATTATCCAGTCTTCAGTTTTTTTATCTGTAGGCTTCAGGGCAATTTATGAAGGTGGTAAGTACAGGCAAATATCCACTAGTTCAGAGTAAGTAAAGTGTTAACATTCCACAGTTAAGAAGTTGGCTGGGTTCTTTTTGCTTGTTTTGTGGTTTGCAAGATAACCTTCCAACAAACAAAGTGTGTGCTAATTCCGTGTTCCTGACTTACTCTACAAACAGACCAATATAATGAAAACTCATGCCTGTGGCATCAATAAACGCCACCAAAATGAGATTTCATGCATATTTATCATTACTGTATTCAGTCCCGGATTAAAACAAACCAATAAGCAAATGGCTTTTGTCCATCAAATGAAATTAGTTATTTAAAAAGGAACCCGTCATTTCACTCAAAAAGAAGCAAGCAGGAGTTGGTGCTAAGGTATACCTTCAGAGAACTGTGGACAAGCAAAAAGCTTTCATTCCAGTGAGTGGGATCAAGGGGCATACGGGAGAATTCAAAATACTGCTTACCTATCAGGAAAAAGCCATACTGCTTAGTATTGGGGAAGTCCGAATGTGTGTACCTATCAGTACTGCACCCATGCAAGTCTACTTTATCTGCATCTTATAAACCCAAATTTATATCTTAAATTGGAGAAAATTTGCCTGATTACATTTTCTGATAAACGCAGGTTTAACTGATTTCACCAACTGTGCATAACATTTTCGTACCGCTGCGTTTTATCAGCACTTCATGCAATATATTCAATTGCTACTGAAATGATGCCTAAATATTTTTATTTAAGTATGTCTTTGGACCACCCTACTCCTTTTATTTTCCACCCCTCTCCTTTCCTGTATTCCAGTCCTGCTTTGCTTATGCATTTGCCCCCCTTTCCAAATATAAATTAACCACAAACAGTTGAACCTGCCAAAGACCATGCTACCACTGGAGGCAAAGGTGTCCATCCCTCCCAACCCATCAAGCACACTCATTTCAATCCCCTCCTTCCTGTCATTAGGAAAGCAACGCAGCTGGTACTTGCTGGGCTGGCGTTCAGTTGGATCTGGGGCCTAATCCAGCTCATTGCATCAGCACATCATGCCAGTACTGACAAAAGGACGGGAGAAGGCCTGAACAGCCAGGTGCAGCACAGAGGAAAGAAGCTAAGAGGACCTTTCCTTTCCAGCAGCAGCAGGGATTTATGTAATGGATTAAACTGATTTTGAAAGTACAATGTTAGTCACAATGGTACACTGATCTTCAAAACGCAGCTATTATGCTTCCCTGCATTGTGTTTCTGAATTTCACTTCACACAAGAAATCCTAGGAGCAGTTTGGTTTATTACGAAGTGAACATCCCAGACATTACTAGTAAAATATCTGCATGCCATACTGTAACACAGATATATTTATAACTCTGTAATAATAAAAAGATCTTTTGACAACAGGAGTGCAGGGAATCCTGCCAACATCTGCACATGTATAAACAACATCTCTGTTTTGGCTCCCTTCCAACTGGCATGTAACAGCCACATCTACACTTCGTTACCCAAGTCAGTAGCCGGAGAAGGGGATAAAAATATGTACAAGTGCCTCATTCAGCAGTTTTATATTCACTCAGTAAATTTGACAAGAATATTAATTGAAATGCAGATCTGTTGTCTTTGCAAGCAGAGATTGGTAACTTTTTGTACTATTCTGTTTTGAAAGCATCTTTCTAGGTGAAATTGCAGCTAACTTGAGGATTTTTTTTTATTATTTATGTATTAAAATTTTAAAAGCCAGTAAGACATGAATACAAATTTGTATGGTCATTAAACACGTTTTCCATGAACAAGTTGCATTTAGAAACAAAAAGCTCAGTAGATAGTGACCGAAAAATCTCAGATTTCTGTGCAGTAATGCAAAACATTAGTTTTTATTTTAAGTCTCAAATTATTAGTAGTATAAATATTTAATTAGATATTTTTCTAAGTGAATATGCTATTTGAAGACTTGAAAACGTGCATCTGACAATTAAGATAAAAACTAAGCTCTTGTGCAAAACCAGAAACAACTATCTGACTAAAGAATCTGCAATTCTGATGTACCCACTCATATTTTATCTGTGAATATACACACAAATGCCATGGAAACCAGAGACAATTAAGCTTTTAAAAGTGTTTTAAAATATAGTAATGCATATGAAAAACTACAAACAGGTAGCTTAGCAAGTTTTCCCTCACTGAAGTTGTAATCTTTCTCTATTCAGAGAATATGTATGATCTTTTAACATGAAGACAGAAAATGGTAAATATGACAAAAACTTCGGCTACCTCCATTCCCTGTGACACATCAAAAAAAATATTTTAGTTCCCCTAATTAGCACAAGGCTTAAAAACCTAAACAAACCCTGTCAAAGGGACAAAGGACATTTTGTTCCTGAAAGAATAATACTACATTTATGTCTCTTCAAAAAATACACTGTAGTCTCAGAATAAATATTGAGAATTAAGAGGGTGAATTTATCATTTCACTGAAGCATAAAACACACTGTCGGTGCATTTGTCTTCCTCACTTCCATCTGTCTAAATATGAGAAGATAATACAAATCTGCCACTGGTTTTGAATGTTCAGAGCTGTGAATTAGATCATGCTGTGAAGACTCGCCAGCTTGAAGCTGATAAGGCCTATTGTAGTCTGCAGTTACACAAATCCCCTTTGAATTAAACACTTTCAAGAATATTAGTTTATCATAATCAAGCCTATAATTCATCCTAATAATCAAGTCCAAAAGAAGACAAAACAGTTCAAGCAACAACTGACATATTTGAGCTACTGTTCCACTGTACCATTAAAAAAATATGCTTTTCGTTTTCAGAACTACTCTAGAAGATGCTACATGTCACTACCAATTTTTGTATAAAGTGAGTTCCATCTAAAAAACAAAACAAAACAAAAACGAAACCAAGAGCTATACTTTAAATATGACAAAATTTAAAAACATACTCAAAATAGAGCAGGGACTTCTCTTCCTACTCCTGATGACCCTGAAGACCATGGCAAAATTACACTTTGTGACACCTTTGCTAAAATCTTCCTACTAAGCTGTGTTTGGCCAGGCACGAATTGGCATGGGAAGCAGAATTTAAATTATATGCTCTTCCTCAAAAGGAAGAAAATTAGCTCTCTCTCACACAGTATGTTGATTCTGCAGTGTAAACAGAAGTAGCACTTGTGTTAGTCACCAAGGCAAATAAGTAAAACTCTGGAACCATGAAGAGCTGGAGATCAGATTTTACAATGCAACTTTTCAGATCAAAGAAGATTAAAAAGCACGGTCTAAACACAGATGCATTCTTTTGTCAGGAATTGATCTGCATTCTAGAAGATATGTATTCACATGTATTTCTGAATGCTAGTGAGTATAATGAAAACAATTTAATTGTCAACTATATACCAAATCATTTGACATCCAACTAAAACTCCCACAGAAGAAGCACATACATATATATAGCCTACACATACACAGTGAAGAGTGGATTTCACTGAATATTCCAAATCTTAATGTTCCCATTGAAACTACGTTTCTTTTATTTATTTAACTTTTGTTCAGTTTTACAACATTTCAACCAGTTACTACATACAATTCATGCCACCAAGAGGTGAATACCAGCCTTAATTGACACACCATAGGACAAAAATCCAGACAACTCTAAATACTCAGAATGAGAAGTTGCTCAATGATTAAGTTGAACACTTGAACTGTAAAAGTTTTATTTCATAATGTTAGCAGAGGTATGTAGTTTCTCCAAACAAATTAACAAATAAGAAAATTTAATGTCGCATTGGTTGTTCCCTGTTCAAATTAGTTTGTAGTTCATAAAACTTTGTTCAGATTAAATTTGCAACAGATGAAAATGGCCACTACCTACCTCTCACCAGTTACGAGTCTGGAATATATCACTATAAAGAAGTCCTAGCAGAGATGGCCTACTCTTATTTCTGAAAGTTAATTTGCAAAATTAAAGAGACTAAAACAAAGCCTCAATTACTTAATTCAGGGAAGTAAAAAACAGCTCCCCCTCTACATCAGACATACCAGAAGCAAATGGACAATATCAGTATTTCAAGGTTTGGAATGTGGGGTGACACACTTTTTGTTGTGTTACTGAAAACTGCTAAGAGTTACAGTCTAGCAGGAGGATTTCTGTTTAACTGTATATAGTGATTTTTCAGCAGCCTCTAGATTCAAAAAGCCTTTCATCATAATACATAGCCCACAATAGCTTCAAGAATTTCTAGGCTATTCTAAAACATTCCTTATACTTCACTTATATGTCTTCACTTTAGGGAAGTTTTGCCAGGAAGAAGGATGAAAATAGTTTTGATCATTTAAGGAACATAATTAAATATGGTAACATGACAAGTACGATCCAGTTCTGGCCTACTATGTATACTCATATGTCACTGCAAAAAATAACTCTTCAGTTTTCAATACAATCAAAATTCAACAAAACAGTAATTTTTCATTTCTTATTAAAAATGTGGACAGTGGAATTTCAAGGATGCACAACAAATTAATCTCCTTTCTCCACAATACTTAGAAGTATTTAAAACACAATTCAAGAAAAAATAAAGCCTCACTTTAACACTGAAAATTTGAATCGTCTGCTTTCTGAATTATCTTTTCTACAGGTAACAGTCAACTGATATGTGTAAAAAAGAATTTTAAGAAAAGACCTGAAAAGAAAAATTTACCCATAAAGTAGCACTTGTAGAGACATTCCTTAAACCTAGTTTATGTCTGCTGCAAAAAGAAAAAATAGCTTTCAAACAAAAAAATAGTCCAACAGCATGGGAGTAATCTGGGAGTGTGGGAAGTCATGATTTATATTCATCTGCAGCAGACTACAGTGAAACTTTTAAATGACATAATATATGAAATTGCAGATAATCAAAAAGCCTCAAAGCAACTGGAAACAACATGACTAAATACTACACACTAAATACTACTCAGTATGTCAAAATACCAGTATCTGTATAAGCCAGGACTTACTAAATAATACAAGTCCACTAGAGGACATATCAGGTAGTGCAGATAACTGCCTTAAATCCACTACTTGATATTTGGCATAGGAATTATGTATTAGAAACACCCAATTAAGTAAGGAAGAAAGTTTAAAAGGCACCAAGTATTAAAACTGGATGGCATTCTACCAATACATTTAGAATAGAACTACAGAAAATAACCTATGACTAGAACAGTGTGTACGATAAAAAAAGAAAACAGAAATCCCAGGCAAGGAAAATTGCCCATTTACTTCTTACTGAGTTATGTATGGATCAGCAAAATAATTCTGTAAAACATTTGGCTAAATTGCTACTTTGAGTGAATTCAGCACGAGAAATTGTTTCAAAGAGATCACAGTTAATGTTTTAATATATGTTTACCAGATGTCAATTATCCTTCTTCCCGTAACAAAACCAAACAGAAACCCCAATGATGACATGAAGAGAAACCAGAAGAATTTTAGGTTATGTGGCAACAGACTGTTCATGCAGAGTAATTATACTAGGAATAGAGATACAGCTGTTGGGTTTTGAGGTTTTTTTTTTTCCCCACAAGGAATAACAATGATCAGAAGTTGTGAGAAGAATAAAGCCATTAAGCTTAAGTCTTTAGAAAGCTAAATGCATATCTGAGGGAGGAGCAATGATTTACACAATCTATTAAGAAATGCAGAAATACTACTGTTTTCCATATAGATATTAGAATTTTTCTTAAAGTCTTTGAGACTTGTAATTTACATACAAGATACAAATGTTCCCCATCATTCTTTGAAGAATCTCCATTTTAAACAGGTTGTTAAAAGCTACAGCTCGAGACAAAGTTGCATTAATGTGCTCTGGATAGAAATCACAGACACCTTCTATGGTTTGAAAAAAAAAAACCACCACACATTACTTGCAAGCATTTTATTTACTTTTATTTTAATAGCAAAGTTTGTGTACAAACTTCAAGTTTGCTTTGAAAACAAAGGAAATGCACTGTCATTTTAATAGTGCATCTGGCAGTACTGTACACCAGTCCAATAGCCAGCACAAAGGCAAGACTGAGTATTGCAAGACCAGCTCTAGATGCACTTTTGCCGCAATATATAGAACCCATGTTTCAGTTTCGCCAGGACAGATGTAAACTGTCTTTTCAGCTAACCATATCTTAAGAGAAATACAACCACTTTACTGAAAAACACAATTTTCTTATCTAGAAACAATTTCTTACTTCAGCAGTAGTGAGTTATACTGTAGTTCTCCCAACTCCCATCACAAGGACTTCTCCATTTACCCTGTTTTTTGGGCGTTGTTGTGTTTGGGTGGGTTTTTTTGTGTTTAAGTATAAAACTTAAAACTTTGCCACAGGCCTTAATGCATTAGCCAATGTACGTTGCATACCATGGCTCACAGCATGGCAGCTGCGGTGGCACAATGACAGCAACTCAATGACTGTTAAGAGAAAGCCACAGTGGCTCTAAATAGGAAATGTGGAGGCTGATAGAGATTAGTCCAGAAGGTCTATGGAAAATAAGAGGTATGTCCAGAGAAAGCTTAACTATTTCCCCAAAACTTTCTGTTGAACTGCCTTGGGTTTGGAACAAATCCTGTCAGGAATTGGGGAGGGAAGGGTGTGGGAAGAAGAATATTTTGTGTAAGAGTCTTTATGGAAATTAACAATAGACAGCAAACATTTTTGGTTCTATAACAGTAAGTTTATGTTTCTGTTTACCAGTGAAGATAAAAATTATTCGTGTCACTTTATAAAGTTAAATAACATCCATTATTTGAGCGCACGTCACGGTTAAAAAAATGAGGAAAGTTTCTCCACTACAGTTATTTTTAAAAGACAAACTAGAAGGTGGGTGGTTTATAAAAAGTCATAGGGTGAGGATAAATCTAGTTACATCCATGCTGGTTCTATGAATTCTGCAAGAAGTGAATATTCACACTGCACTCAGTCTGTAATCCAATTTATTTTTAAAATTTCGTTATTTCTTCACAAGGCAACTTTGGCCAACCTATCTTTGCAAGTGTTTGACGCACATAGTCATCATATTCAATTATGAATCAGATGCCATGCACAGATCCTATCCTCCAGGTGATTCCTATTTAAAATACTCTGCTTTCCATTAAATGAGTTGTAGGGAACAGCAGCAAGTTTTGTTGTTGCTTTTGTCTGAATAAGCTGTTCATGTTTATATAAAATATTGGTTTAGATATAGCAAACTTTGATTATAGATCAGAACTTATTTTACTGAAAACTATTTACCTTTATTGCAGAAAAAGACTATTAGAAAGAGGAAGGAAAAAACCCAAACCTACCAGAAGTTAAACCTTAAACATGTACACTTCAAGTTAAATAATTCTCTCTTCAACCCTCGCATATAGGTTGTTTCATTCAAATAGGAATTCAGATAAAAAATGTGAGAAGATTTAATTACTGACTAGTTTAGCTAGATTCTACAAAAGTAAAAATAATATTTAATACCCAGAAAAGATGTAAACTGTACCGAATAATAATGCAGCTGTCCTTCCATTTGCTTCATGAAGTAAAATGGCAAAAGGGGCTGAATTCTTCACTGAGTACACCTATGCAACTGTTTAACAAATGTGGATAAAGAAGGTTAACACGGAAGCTATAAAAAATACAAATATTGAGTTAGAATTACAGTAAGTAATCTATACAAAACTGTGCTGGTTTACCACTGTTCAGAGACTGTAACAAAAGTATATCGTGCTATGGGTTAAAGCCCCACCTGAAAACTTCCTACAGCAAAAGCTGTAAGTCACAGTTGTGACAATATGCAGTTTGTAAACATTGCCACTTTATAAATAATCCATACACCAAATAGGTTTCAAGCTAAAATCTCCCAGTCTCTGATAAGCAGTTTTACAATCCACAAATTACTAGCTGTAGTAGAAGATTACAGTGAATTTTCTATTATAAATCAAAGATCAAGCTTTAAATTCAGTGCCTATTTACATTTACCTGCTCCTATAACTTAAACAACACAGAACTTTAATGCACTGAACACTGAGAGTTTAGAAGTTATTTTCGCTCCTAAACCAAAACTGTTATTCATGACAGTCACAGTAGTGTTCCATGAAAAGCTTAAGGCAAAAACTAGCAACACTTTTCCTTGTGCCTTCCGGTGACAGACAGCATCAGTTAAATGCACTGATTACTTGTTTATTTAGAATTAAAATCTGATTCTTCACATGACGTCATGCACATTTCCTTTCTTGGAAGCAGCTGATTTTTTGATCAAGCCTACAAGTTTCATTCCCTTGCCAGTATCTGCCCTCATCAATGCTGCAGAAACTATACCAGAAGATGTTTTACATATGGATAAATACAAGCAAACTTCTCAGTAGTCAGTTACACTTCTGGAAAGCAACTTCACCCCTCACAACAAGGGCCTTGCGTCTTACTGTTGCAACAGCTGCGTAACACAGAATTCTCCATTCCTTCCGTGTTCTTGCAGTAGAGGCTGAGAATGAAGTGGAATGTGACATGTTACAGGAATAAGAAGAGTTCATTCAGATTCATACGTTTAAGATATCTCACTCCCAACTGACGGAAGGTACACAAACCTCCAGTACCCATTACCAACGTTGATAAATACTCTTCTGGAGAATACATGAAGAGTGTTTCAACACACAAAGCTGGCCTGAAGTTCCCCAGAAGTATTTTCCAGGATATGCCTATTCATCAAAATTTAAAAGACTCTGCAAAACACTTTTGATCTGATAAGAGGTGACAGACAACTTTACCACGCTCTGGACTGGTAAAAGCTGCCTTGCTTCCCACTGATTTGACCTGCTCTACTCTCAGCTGCACCTTTGCTAAAATAAATGGTGAGAAAAGTGCTTGTTAAATTCACGTCCAAGGATTTTAATCTCTTTGACAGATTTGCTTGACGGCCTCAGGGCTCATCCACAGCTTATTAAGAAGCTGACAGGAATCAAGGCTCTTAAATCAACCAGTGCTGCCCACTGCCTTTGCTCCACCCCACAACAGTAAATGCTGTCACTGTGCCATACCCTTTGTCTGTAAAGAATACACTGACCCTACAAATTATGAAGAAACATACAGAGCTGTTTTCTGGCCATCTAGGTCTACGCTCCATATGTTGGAACCAGTGTTCAAAACCAGAACTGTAAGTTGTATGAAATGCAGCCAAAACAAATCAATTCTCAAAGAATTTCCAAATATACTCAGCAAAGCAAAGCAGTTTTGATTTTCTTACTTAAGTGGAGTTTCCTTTTTCACTGCACTCAGGAGCAACTTTACAGCAAAAGGGAAGAGACATACTGTACCCTAAATCTGCTGAGAAGCAAACTGGAAACTTACTTTGAAAATAAAACCCAAGAGCTGTACATGGAGAGACTAAGGGGCAGAAGGCATACTACCCAAAAACATATTTTAAATTAAGTAGAGTTCATAAATGCATTCTCTAGAAATTAATCAGTAGGCAAATTTGCTGGAGGGTAAAGTCTGCAGCACTGCTTTTTGAGCGTTAGCTATTTCTTGGCCTCTCACTAGAGAAACAGCAGATGTTTATAACAGTAATCATGCAGTGATGCTTCCAAACGTATTTGCAAATATTCTTTTTATCGTACATTGGATAAAGGCAAGGACAGTTCAGTAGTTAGAGGAAACAATTCCAAGTCCCAGCTTACACACTGAAGACATACTTGGAGATCCCTCGATAGTGTTAAGAGCTGAAATGCAAAGCTCGCCATCCAAACAGTTAAGAAATAGAAGCAACTAAGTGGTGCTACAGATTAAAACATTTTCTTACAGGTTTTTCACATAAAAATTTACATAACATGTTAAAGCACAAATTTCTGGTTTGCACACATAACC
Source organism: Strix aluco (assembly GCF_031877795.1). Lineage (NCBI taxonomy): Eukaryota > Metazoa > Chordata > Aves > Strigiformes > Strigidae > Strix > Strix aluco. The sequence continues at coordinate 14,867,755 of NC_133939.1, read as the reverse complement.
CATCCTCTTAATTAAAGAATGTAAGATATGTAATCGCTGAAAAGACAGTACCGCTCCTTTATCTGTCGCTCCATTTTCAGGCTACGAAATACCTATTTCTAATTTTTACCAACAGAAAAACAAAAATTCTATTTAGCTCACATAAGAACACGACATAGCGCACGAATCAGTTTTTGACGAGGAAAGCACAAGAGCATTACAGCAAAGCTTCTACTCACTATCTATTAAACTAGACCCTAATAATTCCCGATTCCCAGAGATGCCTAGGAGTACATGTATTATAGGATATGCCATAGTATTAAAGCCTAACACTTAACTGTGAGAAGGGCATCAGCCCACCAGAAAGCGTCCGCCTTACAGCGTGCCACGCTGCTGTGCCTCCTGCAGAACAGCTGCTTGCTCTCACCGTTCGGTACCGAAGGGAAAGGCAAGTTCCCTGCCTCGATGGGAGAGGCGAGAAGGACAGAGAGCGAGGTAAAGCCTTGAGGCACGGTGGCACCGAGGAGAAAGCCAAATCAGGAAAACGCACAAAGTCTTTGAGGAAGAAATCAAAACTATGAGACCGAGTGAGGTAAAGAAAGGCCTCCAGCCCAGAGCAGGAACCAGGGACCCCCTCCTCAGCCCACCCAGCCGCTCTAAGAGTCCCCGTTGGGGCAAAGGCCCAGCGGGGGGACTCCGGCGTTTGGCACCGTCCGGGCGGGCAGCCTCCGCCCCTCCCCCCGCCCCCGGTGCCCCGCTCGCCCCGCACCGGGACACAGCTGCGTGCGGCGGGAGGAAAAGGGCCGCGGCGGGCGCCGGGCTGGGACGGGGCTTCCAGCAAGGGGCCGGGCGGCCCTGCCCTGGCCGGGCTAGCGGGGGAGGCTGTGCAGCACCAAGGAGAGAGCAGGCGGGGCCGGGCGGGCGCCCCCCGGGCGCGCTTACCTGCAGCACCAGCGGCTCGGGGTTGAAGGCGAGGGTGATGAGGAGCTGCATGCGCTCCGAGTCCTTCAGGTTGCGCAGCAGGAAGCTGCCCGAGTCCTTGGTCTCGGCGTAGCGGCGGACCAGGCGGTCAAGCAGGCGCTGCGAGGGGCAGTGCACCAGGTCCGACCAGCCCTCCACGGCGTCGGGGGTGAGGAGCCGCACGTCGCCGTTGAGGCTGGCGAACTCGGTGGCGTGCAGGGCCTGGAGGAGGTCGCAGCGGCCCCTGCCGGTGGCGCGGCGGCAGATCTTGGTGTCGATGTCGGCGAGCTCCTGCGCGGAGCCAAGGCGCTTGAGGACGACGCGGCGGCTGCCCTCACGGGGCTCCCCGTAGCGCGCGAAGTAGACGTTCTTGACGTTGAAGAAGTCCAGGAGACGCAGGCGGCCCCAGCTCTCCAGCCGCAGCTGCCCGTTGAGGAACTTGCGGCACCAGCTGGTGCCCCAGCAGGCCGGGCACTTATTGAGCTGCAGGAAGCGCCGCTCCGACAGCTCGTTGCGCTGCAGCGAGGCCAGCAGCGAGTGCGTGTTCAGCACCAGCGCCGCCGCCAGGCTGCCCAGCACCGCCAGCTTCACGTAGCGGTACAGCCGCCCCAACTTCAGCGACACCAGCCGCAGCATCGTCCCGGGCCGGGCCCCCCGCCCTCCGCCGCGCTCGCTTCCCCGCCCCGGCCGCGCCGCCGCTCCGGCACCAATAAACTCTCCGCCTCGCCGCTCGCCCGATAAAAGGCGGCCAAGTTACTGAGGGGACGGCGGGGAGGGGGAGGGGAGGGGAGGGGGGGAGGCGCCAGCAGCCCGCCGGCCCGGGCGGCCCCGCCCCCGGGGGAGGGGCTCCGCCGCCGCTCTCGCCGCCGCTGCTCCCGCCGCCGCCGCCGCGGAGGTGGGCGCGAGCCGCCCGCCCCACCCCCGGAGGAGGGGGGGGACTGTGTGTGTGTGTGTGTCTCCTCCTCCCGCCGCCGGCCCCGCCCATCCTGGGCGGGGCCCCGCGCGAGGCCCGGCGGCCGCGGGGGTTGGCTGCCCGTGACGCGGCGCGGTCGCGTGCGGCCCGCCCCGCCCAGAGCCGGAGGGAGGGGCCGCCGCCACGCTCGCGGGGTGGGCGCGGAGGGCGGGGCTGGGGGCGGCCCGTGCCGCGCGCGCCGGGGAAGGGGCGGGGCGGGAGGCGGGCAGCCGGCGGGGCGGGGCGAGGCGCCCTTCCCGCCTCCTCACCCCGCCCCCCGCTCGCCCCCCCTCCCGCATCCTTGCGCCGCCCGGGCAGGGGGCGGAGGGGGTCCGCCGCGGTGGCTGCCGCCGCCATGTTGTATGCCTCCCGCCCCGCGGCGGAGGCGCTCGCTAGCTGCCGGCGGGAAGCGGCCTGCCTGCAGCCGGCCCGGGCCAGCGGTACTGCGCGACCGGCGGGGCCCGGCTTTGTTGCTGCCGGTGCGGTTTCCACCGCGCCGCACGGCCCCGCCCGCCCCTCACGGCGCCCGCCGCCTGCCCTCGAGGGTTGCCGCCGCCGTCCCGCCGTTGTCGCCTGGCGCGAGCGCGGCTCAGGCCTGCCGCTAAGCGGCTGCTCGCTGGCACGCGCCGCGCCTCCCGCGCCGCCGGCGAGCGCCCGGGACGGGCAGGCGCGGCGCGAGCGGCCCCTCGCTCCGGGGCGGGAACCGGCCCTCGGGCTGCGAGCACGGAGCTGGCCTCGGTGCAAAACCCCTCATACAGTTCTAGTTTACAAACCGGAGATCCAGTAAACCGGCTGCACCAACCCGCTGGGTTTGCTGGGGCCGCAGGGCAGGTTTCCCGGTGCTGGCACGGGCAGTTCACGGCTTTGATAATGTCTGGGCGTTATGGCGGGAGCGGTAGAGCCCATCCCGAACCGGGAGCGATGGACCGACAGGGTGTCGCCATCGAGTCGGCTGAATGAGGAATGCAGCAGTGCGCAGACGGCCTTCACGAGCTTTCCGTGTCGATGTTGCTGGCCACAGTTTAAGAACCATTCTGTAAAACTAACACAGAACAGAGAAAAAGAGATTAAGAAGAAAAAAAGGTGAAAGTCTTGATTTTTTCAATACTGCTTTTCTTAAAGTGAGCCTGTACTTGCCCAAGTTAAAGACAACCTTCATATTGCCTGTTCGGTGTCAAAAGTGCAACAGACATATGATCATTGGGGGAAGATGTGTAGCAGACTGGATAATTTCCAGCTATTTCATTTCCATGATATATAAATTTAAGTGCTTAGTATCTAGAATATTGGAAATACATGTCTTTTAATATTAGCATATACTTATCTCCCTGTGTACTGTGTTTTGACATTTATTCATATAAAACCAGCTTAAAGAATCCATCATACTGAGATTTTGACACTGTTGAATGCGTACAGTGAACTTGCACCTCTTGGTGTATATTTGGCATGACCGTATCTCATTCAACATACCTTGTTAAATGCTGTTTGTGGGGTCAAATCATCCGATCAGCAAGTTCTAGGCCACAAACCACTGGTTTTGTTAGAAAATAAGTATAGATACATAACAAATATATATAGTTTTCTTTAACTTTCCTTAACTCAAATCTTCATTTGTGGACACACTGCTTGAGGCCACATTTCAAATAACAATAATAATAGATCCTGAAAGATGAACTGATTTTTTTTCTGGATGTAAACTCCAAACTCACTAGCCAAACATGTTTGGTCTTCTTTACATGCTGGTAATGTTTTATCATCTAACAATATTTAATCTGTAACTTATTAAGTCACTAACAAATCCACATATAAACACATATATTGAATTAATGTTTATATTCTACATTGCTTATTTCTCAATCTTTCTCCTTTGCTCAGTTTGAAGCTTGATCTTTCTGAACATGAACAGAATATTATACTCTTTACTAAATGAAAACATCATTATAAAGTAAAAAGAAACTTTAAAATAGGTTAACATGCTTTTCCAACAACAATTTAGTGTTCTTAAAGCATTTGACATTGCAAATGCATAAACAAATAAATAAACCTGCTCTTTCCAAGCAGATCAGAAAACTTGTTCTGCCTTAATAAAAGTTGCTGTTATTTCTGGTTTCATTGTTACTCATTGGAGACTTTGGGGGTTGTTTCTGAGTGATAAAGAAAGGTGGAGTCTGCCTTTTTATACAATGTAGCTGTAATTTGGTTTCACAGATTTTGGAAACAGAAGGAGACTGAAAGGAAGATGCAACTGATTCAATTTGGGAGCTGAAAAGTGAAAAGAAAAAAGTTGAGGTAGAGTTGATAAGTAAAAACAAAGGTGGGAGAACAAGTGTGTAAAAAATGATTAGTTCTGCAAGAATGACACACATATCTTGTAACTCTTAAAAAGCATGATTTGTGAACAGTCCATTTCAAGGGGAAGGGGGAATCCATTTTAAGGTGCAGGGGAATGCAAAATAAAGTAGATAATGCACTATAACGTATGCATTTCCTGTTTTTCTAGAGTTGCCTCCTTCTGACTATGCTTCAAAATAAACTACACTAGTTCTCCTGTGAAGACTTCATTATATATGACAACGTAATTCATCAAAGATTCCAGTGACTGGAATGAAAATACAGACCATCAGTGGAGTGCAAGTGCATGAAGTTCTCTGATAGACAGCAGGTTAGTTTAGTTGCAGAGGGCTCAGCAATAGGGTCTGTTTGCTGTATGTTATGAAGTGTCATCCTAACAGTTACCTATTACTGCTGGCTCCATATATGGATTTTTTACATCGCCCAATACAATGTTGTGTTGGAGTTATGCACAGACCTTTAATATAAGTGGACATAATACATTTCCCCTGTTTTCAGAGGCATCAAGGGGCTTCATGAAAATCACAGACTGTATGGCTATAGAGGTGTCTTACACAACATTAAATTATCTAGTATATTGATTTAAACGAAGACTTGAATAGATCCAGGCCTTTTCGCTCCATAACGAGAAAGCAGACAACCACCCAGAATTTAAACAGTTTAGAATGAAAAGATAATCCAGCAACTCTATGTAAAGGTCTGATAACAGACTCTGGCTTACTAGGGCACTTCATTCTGAGCTTTTCTATTTCAAACTGCAGAACGAGCAGCTGTCCAAAATGACAGCTAGCTCAAAATCCTTGCAGATACTGCAAAATAGTCAGGAGTATCCTTCTTTTGGTTTTTGTCTGTTGGTTTGGTTTTTTTTTTTAAATTGTCTAGACTCATTGCCACATTCAATCACGGAATCACCTTGCCATTTTCTAGATAGGGATCATTGTCACTTTAACCAGGCAAGTCTGAACGACGTGCCAGGAAGAACAATTCTAAGTTCTGCACCTTTATAACCAAGAGTTTACATATTTCTGTTCACATGCATCAGACTGACTGAAACCTGTGTCACAGGAACGGCTGCAGCGGGCATGCCTGAGATTTCTGAATATTTTGCCTTTTTATGTTGGGGAGATATCCACAGATTGGACAAACATTCAATATCCTCAGACATCTTTCAAATTTGATCATTTGGCAGAAAAGAGAATATATCTGAAGAAATCTGGATATATAGCTGGGCTGTGTAAACTATCTATCCAGCCCACCATCTATACCAGTCATCTTAGAGACCAAGAAGGAGGGGCACGGTTTACAGGTGTCTGGGGACATGTAGCATAACCTCTGTTCTGCATTTTACCTTCTGCAGATTCAAAATCTATTTTACCATTGTACCTCTTACTGTACGGCAAAATGATAGTAGGATTGTGGTTCTGGAACAGTAACACCTAAAAAGGTGGTTTAGGTTAATCTGTCATATGAGAAGTGGGAAGGAGCATCCTTCTTTAACCAATAAACAATTGCAGTAATTGGTGTTGTCTATGTACAATACTAATTCCTGCTTAAGTGCAAGCAAACATGAAAAAAAGCAACAAGGTTACATTTTTAATAAATAATCATCAACTTTTTGATAGGGTTGAATTTCATGCACTTAACATACTGTACATGATGCAGCGTAACATGGAAATACTGGCTCTGTAGAATTTTTGCCTTAAGTAATTTGGTGGTTTTCCTCAATTTCTTCTTCCTTTTAACTGCTAAGTATTATATGGCTTGAGCAGTTGAATAATGTTAGAAGTTATTTTGCTGAATCACCATCCTAGCAAATGTGCTTTATCATCATGGTACACACACTTGCTGATTATAGCACTGAACCTAAATATCAAAAGCTGCAAAAGTATTTATAAGTTCTCCTTTCTCTTTCCTTGCATCTTCAAGTATAGATTAAGGATGGTCATTATTTTTGTTCTTTAAAGTCAACATCTATTTTTATTCTGATTTCCTACAGTATGTTCTTTATACGGGTGAAACAATAAGGTGATGGTGCTTATGATTATCTTGTGAAGTCTTTAATTTGTTTCTCATGGAAATTTTGAAATCTCTCAATGAAAACAATGATTAGTTTTCATCTTCAAACTTTACACAATACTTTCACCATAAACATATAAGATCTTTTCTTTCAGTGCAGAGTTTTTCTACATTTATGTGTAGCTTGGTTTTGTCCAATTAGTTCTTTGTGTATTATATAGCATTTGATGCATCTGTTTATTTTAATGTATCACTGCTTATGTGAGTTTTCAGGTTTGTCAGCTGGGAGGGTTTAGTTTGTTTTTTTTTTTCTTTCTTCCTATATACCACTGATCAGTCTGCAAGTTTTATAGTAATAAGAATTTTCATGGCATGGAAACTGTGGGCTCCTGAAAGTTATTCCTTTCGTATTATTTTATATAAGTATGAACCTGATAAGACTGCACCAAATTTAATAGAAGATCATTAATTGGACATAGGCTTGGATTTTTAGTGAGTTGTCCTGGGTCTGATATTGGTGATTTCAAACGATTATTACAAGTAATTATTCTGATTGGAAGAAAGGAACTGAAAACCAACTCTAATTTACTTTGTCATAGAATCATAGAACAGTTTGGGTTGGAAGGGACCTTAAAGATCATCTAGTTCCAACCCCCTGCCATGGGCAGGGACACCTTTCACTATACCAGGTTGCTCAAAGCCCCGTCCAACCTGGCCTTGAACCCTTCCAGGGAGGGGGCAGCCACAACCTCTCTGGGCATCCTGTGCCAGTGTCTCACCACCCTCATAGTGAAGAATTCTTTCCTTACATCTAATCTAAATCTACCCTCTTGCAGTTTAAAACCATTACCCCTTGTTCTATCACTATACTCCCTATCAAGAGTCCCTCCCCACCTTTCCCATAGCCCCCTTTAAGTACCGGAAGGCCGCTATAAGGTCTCCCCGGAGCCTTCTCTTCTCCAGGCTGAACAGTCCCAACTCTCTCAGCCTGTCCTCATAAGGGAGGTGCTCCAGCCCCCTGATCATCTTCGTGGCCTCCTCTGGACCTGCTTGAGCAGGTCTATGTCCTTCTGATGTTGGGGGCCCCAGACCTGGACACAGCACTGCAGGGGGGGGGTCTCACAAGAGCAGAGTAGAGGGGGAGAATCCCCTCCCTTGACCTGCTGGCCACACTTCTCTTGATGCAGCCCAGGACACGGTTGGCTTTCTGGGCTGCGAGTGCACATTGCTGGCTCATAGTCAGTTTTCCACGCACCAACACCCCCAAGTCCTTCCCCGCAGGGCTGCTCTCAATCCACTCATCGCCCAGCCTGGATTTGTGCTTGGGATTGCCCTGACCCATGTGCAGGACCTTGCACTTGCCCTTGTTGAACTCCATGAAGTTTTCAGGGGCCCACCTCTCCAGCCTGTCCAGGTCCCTCTGGATGGCACATCCCTTCCCTCCAGCGTGTCGACTGCGCCACACAGCTTGGTGTCATCAGCAAACATGCTGAGGGTGCACTCGATCCCACTGTCCGTGTCACCGACAAGGATGTTAAACAGCACCGATCCCAACACCAACCCCTGAGGAACGCCACTCATCACTGCTCTCCACTTGGACATTGAGCTGCTGACCGCAACTGTTTGAGTGCAACTGTCCAGCCAATTCCTTATCCACCGAGTGGCCCAGCCATCAAATCTCCAATTTAGAGACAAGGATGTCATGCAGGACAACATCAGATGCTTTGCACAAGTCCAGACAGATGACATCAGTTCCTTCATGTTCCTTCAGCAGTGACTGTCCATCTGTTAATAAAGTTATCTTATTGTAAACAGTGAAAATCTGTAATACAGGAAACCACATGAGTGCTATTGGCAACTTTTGCATTTGTCTTTACTAAAGCCACTATTATAATAAATGAATCTCTAAGTGACTATGGAAATGCATTGCTATGGTAACTATGATCCACAACAGCAGCTGCTTGCTTTTCATTGCTGTTTTGTATATATGTTAAAGACAACAATGTCTCTTCTTTCAATTTTAATGTGTTTAACCTGAAAAAAGACATCAGCATTTCAAATGCTACACATCTAATGTCAAATGAAGCCAATCTGAGGTTTATTTAGTCTTTCAGTTTCAGTCTTAGAGTTGTTGAAGATTAGCTAAAACTTTAGCTTTGATGTGATTTTGTGCCATGAGAAATTACTGCACAAAGGATGACACAGTGAATTCACTTCCATACTGTTTTGTCACGTTGAAAGGATGAGATTTTCCAGTTATTCAGTTTCAGAAAATGTGTCTATTATCAATACTTATAGTAATTATAATCAATAGTTACAAAGAAGTTTTCATCTCTTACCAGTCTTTCCAGGAGGAATAGATAATTGGCGCTTCTGTTCCAGTAGGCCATCTTTTTTTTTTTTTTTTAATGTCCATACTCTAAAAACTAAAATCCACTCAGTTGTCCTCCAGTTCTACACTGTACTCTATTTTACATTTTCAGAGATGCCTTTAGATCTAAACTATGCCACTCTGCTATGCCATTTAGATGCTTCCTAAACAGTGTATCTCCTGGTCCAGCAGGCAGAGGAAGTGCAAAGAGAGTTTCTTATGTCAGTAAGAGTAAAATAATCCCATTAATCTTCTTAACAATCTTGTAAGAGAAGTATTTTACATTATCCCTGCTTTAAAGATGAGGAAAACATAACACAGAAAGATTACAAGTCAGACTGAAATCTCTAGTATTACTTTTAGAAGTAGAACATTACTCAGCACAGAAAAGGGTCAAAAGAATTAAAATCCTGTGTTACAGTTTGCCATGCTGGTCCTGTTATCTGCTATATCAAAAAACGTAAACTAGGGCTGGAAAAGGTTCAGAGAAGAGCTGGGGGGTGATCAAAAATATAACTTCCTTACTCGGAGCAATTAAATAAACTAGGACTGTTCAGTCTGAGAAAAAGATATGGGGGATATGATAGAAGTACAAGATGGTGAGCGTAATGGAAAGGCTGGATATGTCTCAGATGTTCATCATCTTTTCTACTGCAAGAACCAATTAAAAAAAACCCATAAATTAAGCTAGTGGGATCCTGTTTCAGAGCAATAAAATGAGTACTGTAATGGGTAACAGAGCTGTAGAACTCCTTGCCAAAGGGTATTGCAGATGCTCAGGTTTCATATTGGTTCTAAGGAAGACTGGGCAGGTTCACAAAAGAGAAGCACATTGAGGCTGAGTACACAGAAACTGCATCTGACTTTGGAAGTCCCTGAGCTGTAAAGGATTGCTCGTGTCACCCTATTCCTCATGCTTCCTAGGCATCCACTTCAGGGATACAGTTAATGACAGGATAGTGGTCTATATGGATATCTGGCTTGTCCTTAAATGTCCATATCCTGTAAACAGCATTGCCTTTCAAAATATAAAACAATAAGGAATTCAGTCTTACTATATTTGGTTTTCAGACATGAAACAAATGCAAATATCTGAAAGTTGTTGGTGGATCAACTGTTTGACAGTAAGTCCATTATTATTCTGTCTATAAAACATTGCCTTTTTAAACGCTTGATCTTCAGTGTAAGCTGAAGGGCGTAAACACTTGCTTTCATGTCCATTTATTGACATATTTGTTAAAACCTAATTGAAAGTTTCCTGCCACTGGGGTGAATGTTCTAAAGGATGCAGAAGTTCTTTTAACTGCATTTTGCTAACTTTTAAGACTAGGGAACATAATATGAAATCACCGAGCTCATTAAAATTAAGTCATACTGGAAGAAACAAAGAAACAGTTGTTGACTCTGAAAGTACTTACTGCAGTAATGAAATTTAGAACTTGACTTAGAAATTGCTGCCACAAAGGACACTACTTTTAATAGTTGAGGTTTTTTCCTATTCCTTTATGAATAAAGCTTAATGTGCGTTCATACCACCCCTGCAGTCCCCCCACTACCAAAACCTTGCCATGTAAACCCAATATAGACATCCTGGAGGAAACTAAATATTTCGAATATGCTATGCTTGCCTAACAATCTTAAAGCTCCACCTGGCAGATGAATAACTATTCAAAAGGAAAAGAGAATTGAAATGAATTTTACTGTCATACAAAGTATGTGCTAGAACTGTTTATGACAACTAATGAGAATGGTAGTAATGAGAAATATAAAACTAAATTCTAAACTATGATAACAGCAATTAAGTTTTAGTAAGGAGAGCAAAATATGAAGAAGACAGAACATACTGTATGGCAATAAATATGTTTAATAATTAAGGTTAGATGTAGAAAAGATAGAACATAGGTAGGAATAGGTAGATAAGTTCAAGCCTTAGCATCTCCAAATCTTAAAGTGTTCCAATGCCATCTAACCATGGAGACACATTTTGCTAGCAAAAATACTTATGTGCTTGAAGTTCTGCTGTGTTCAGAAGGGCTGAACATCTCTTACAAGCCTTAACCTCTTCAGAACTGAAAACAACTGCAAGCAATCCTTGGCCAGTGTCACCTGGGTGGCTTAACTCAATAGGATGAAGGACACATCTACCAGATGTATCATATCTATCAAGCAAAGCTACTTACTTGTCATCCTGTCTGGTAGGAAGCCATCCATTCGGTAGGCCCTGACAAAGGATTTTTAATTCCACTTTGAGGGTCAAGAGCTGAAAAAGCAGTATGAAGCATTCCCTGTAGTGGTGCCCTTTGTGAACAGCCACAACAACCCTAAGACCTTCCTTCAGACTCTGCTGAATGGAAAAGTCCGGGAACTTGGCCCAGCAGGTTTTTTGTTTTTTCTTCATTTCCTAAATGAAGATTTAACCTAAAGGAATCTCTTAAATATCAAGAAGTTTATAAAAATAATTTAAAAAGCAAGTCTTGAACAAGGTAAGAAAAGGTACCACTTACCTTTTTGTCTTCAAATGGTTTTAATAGGCCTGCCAATATAACTGTGTCTTTAAGGAGAGCTTCTGTAATACACCACAAAAACTCTATTGTAAATAATTATAATCAAGGGACTGAATGAATAATTATAATCAAGGGACTGCACCATTTTAAGAATTTTTGCTAAGGAAGTGAAGATTTGCAATTGGCTTCTGATTAGAAAAACACTGCAGTCAAGATTAGGCTAAGTAAAGGACTAAACACTGGAAGTGTTGCCATCATCCACTAATTGCCTACGTGGCCCTCCATAACTAAAGATTTTTTTTTTCCTGTGGGGACTCTTCCCACCTTGTTTTATCCTACCTAGGTCAGAACTGAAGTCACAGACATCTCAGTTGTTATCAGAACTACTACAGTGTTCCAGATGCACCAATATGAATTCCTTACAGATTCAAGTGTAAATAATAAATGAACCACTCATTTTAAACACAATTATATCTGATAAGTGAGAGCATCAAGAAACTATATGCTAAAGCAACAAACAGTAGAGGGGTTTTTAAAAGGTGTGGGAGGCTTACTGACTCAATAAGAACAGGACTGCTAAAGAGAGTTGAGATATTTTCTCCTGCTTCAACACTAAGTCTTATATAAACCTTTCATTTTTATGGAATGGAGAAAATCCCCAAAAGGTGATATGAGGCCTTTACATCTTATAATAGTGGATAAAACCAAACTAGTTTCATTACTCTTATATGAAGGAGAACACTTAAAAGCACAACCTGGAGAATAACAAACCACACCAGGAAATACAGATTTTTTGTAAGGGCCATGCTTTCAAAGAAAAGTCTGACCACATTAGAATTTAGTCCATCTCTTCCCCAAAAAATACAACCCAAAAAAGAATGTAACTTTTTTCATAACTGTTAAAAATGTTATTTAGCCCAGAATCAGCACTATGACCATGTAGGAGCTATGAAAAGTTCCAGATTGTCCAGTGAGAGGGATTAGCTTAGTTTAGGAACAAATCTGTCCTAAAGTATTTGTCTAACAAAAGAGAAACTTTCTCTAACCTCCAGCAAGGAAATAATTCTCTAGAACAATTTTACATTGGCTTATGCAGGCAGTTTTTTATTTCTTCTTGTTCAAACAACCACTGAGGATTCCTAAAAATTCAATAAAAAACCAAAATGTCTTGGAAGCAGAATTCTCTTTCAATATTGCAGGCTGTTCTTGCCAAGAGGCAGAATACACTGTGTCACAGTCAGCACCTACTAACTGCAGCCAATGACTGTTCATTCAGAGCTGACATCAGCTCTGAGGAACGAGGTATAGTTCATTCCCATCTACCTGTAAAGTACCACAGAGCCATACCGCTGCTGTCCCAAGAACTTATAACAAGTTGATAACAAGCCTAGAAGGGCAGGACTGGGACCCTGTGAAATTCACTGAAGGCAGCCCAAGGTGGACGTACTTTCATCAGGGAAATGGATTAGATGATCTTCAGAGATCCTTTGCAACCTAAATTAGTCTGTGATTCCGTGATTTTTCCAAATCAGAATTACAGAATAAACCGTAAGCAATGGATTTAGCTTAATAAAGGGGTAACTGTCTGAAATTTAATTGTATGCGATGTGTAAGACACCAGACTGGATGATTCAGTAGTCCTTTCTATCTAGGAAACTATGAAGCTCATAAAAATGCAATCCATCTTTAAATGTTACAATATTAGATATACCACAAGTAGAAAAATTGATTTGATATATATGGTCACCTGCTTAACGCTCTACTGAAGCTTTGTTGAGAAATAAATAACAAATTACTGTCTAGTTAGCATAACTTAAAAGCCAGTTCTAGCTAGTTTTTGCTTCAGCCAAGAGTTTCACATATGGAAAAACATACAGTGCTTACCCTGCTTTGCAGATGAACACTGTAACAAGGCCTACATGTTTGCAAACCTCATAATAAAGATGACTAGAATAAGGAGTATCACGGTTAATCATGCCCCAGACCTTCAGGAAAGTTGGTTATGTCCACGCAACTGTGGTTTATATTAATCACAGAAAATTCAGCTGAAATAGTCCAGAAAGATATGTTTCTTTTATTATAAGAAGCACAACTAAGTAAAAAAGTATTGCTTCAGTGCTTAGTAAGGTGGCTACAGACCTAAGTAAGATAAAAATGAATGAATGGGGAGCAGAGAATTAATAGGAAAACAAAAAAAACCCAGCCTAACAAAAATACTGAGAAAAAAATCATTAAAAATAATCAGAAAATTCATTACAAGAGAAATAGGCTTAACCACTCAGTAATTAAAGTCAGGTTCACTGATTCATCTGTTAACGGACAGCTACTTAAAATTCTCTAGTCACAGAAAGTTAACAGGCAAAGATACTAGCAAGGGGGAAAGTATTGAATTTGTATCTTTAAAAAACAGGGAGCAAAACCACAACTATTTTTAGAGCTGAATGGTCAGGAAAAACTTGGGAGCTTAACATCTTGAAAGTATGTATAGAATCCCAGTGCAAGATTTTAGCCAAGCTTGGAATTCAGTGATATTAGAAATTATCTTTTCCTTCTGTAGGTGCTGTTATGGTGGTCCAAAATACATTTATGACTTTTGACATGCATTTGTCTACAGAAGCAATATTCAGTTTTGGTTTGTATAACTAGAAATATTTTTTAAATGGACCTCAAAAGTGCTACATGGGCATAGTTTCTTCTTGGATAGCATGGATACAGTAGCATATACAAAATAAGCAAGAGTGTTAAGATATGCTCTCACAGAAATAGAAACAGTAGTCTAAGAGTGGAAAAACCAGCATATGGATTGAATTATAAACCTATCATAGTGGAAAGAACAACAGAAATGAGTAAGCTTAGATTCGCTAATCACAACACCGATCTAAAGACAAAAAATAGCCAGATAGAATGAAAAAGAAAAAAATTTATTCCATTTTAATTCACTTATAGTAAATGGGAGCTAAAGGATTAGGAATATAACAGCCACAGAAGTTAATGATTTTTAAATATGATTTTGGGAACATAAATTAGACAATAGTAAAAAAAAAAGGCAAAGCAAAATTTTGGCATCATATCTATTAATCACCTTAGTACTATGATAGTGAGCAAAATGTAATCACCTGTGTTCAAATACAGGTTTGGCCTGCAAGTGCACCATGATCAGAACTTCCATTAAAATAATTTTACGTACTACAGTTTAAATATTACAACTACAAAGTGTAAACTTAACCCAAAGCGAGTTGAAATTAATATCCTTCAGTCTGGCTTTGCCTGCAGGATAACAGTGTGCAGAGGTGGAGGTTGGATTTTTTTCTACTCATTAATTCACTGCATGATCTAGACTTTCATTAACTAGAAAAGGTCTAGAGACCTAGGACAAACAAATCTATTTTAAAAAGCCATTATTCACTTCTTATTTAACTGCTTACTAAAATAAAAATGAAAGGAAAACTGCTTAACAAGGTGAAACATTCGGACAACAATGAAGACAGCGTTGCCAATAATATGTATTTTGAAGTTTCCATCCTAATAAACACTCTTCTTGTTTGTACTGTAAAGCACTCAAAAAGATGTAAGTTTAAGGCTGGATTTTTAGTATTTATCTGCCTCCTGTTCAGGAGACAGCTATACCTCCACTTTGATTTCATAAGTTGCATTAGCCTTGAACATTTGCCAGGCTCAAAGGCAGCTTAGAAATGTTTGCAGTGTTATTCTAGTCATAAACAGTGAGATAAAAAAATAAAAATGTACCACATATTTCCTGGAAAGCAAGAGTCTGGCTGATTTTTTTAAAATTAAAGCACTAGAAGAAATGAGGGCATGCAATTAAGGTAGCACTTTTTATTTCATTTTCACTTATTTCAAATTTTGTTTTCACTCATTTTGGTTGAAAAATGAGTAGTTCTCAGGAACAGACATTAGTGACTGGTTCGACAGATGACCCTACATTTTTTTAACTGGGTTCCGTAAAAGACCATAATATGTTGCTAGTTACATAGTTAGAAAACATTGATTCTGAAATATTTAATTTTAAATATCTTGGGTTCAACAAACTTATGCTGAATCCCAGGTAGGGCTCTCTCAGAACTCTACCAGGGTGCAGTCACAATAGTAGTGGACAGTCTGAGCATCTTTCCCTGTTACGAGATAAAGTGATAAAGAGCGTGCACCCAAGCAAGTTGTGCTGGTGGAGAGTGAGCAAGCTGCTTTATTCCCTCCCTACATACCCAGCCATAAGGGTTCTCAAACACTTCCCCTGTGAGTGCACTACTTGATGTTTTGTAATTGACTGAAAGTTAATGACAGAACCTGAAGGAGACTGAAAGGTTGGTGCTTACAGGCCTCACCATGCTTTGGGTCTTCAGACTGAAGTGGTTTATCCAGGGAAGTTTGCAGATCAATTACAGGGAAGCCTGGTTTTGTGTCTGAAGTTTGACTTCAAGATCACAATCTGAAAATACATGGTTTCTAGCATGTAACCATGAAAATGAATAGAGCTGTATTTTGTAATTTGCAGTCCAAATTCTAGGTATTGAGAAGCAGTATTATTTTATTAAAATGGCATGTCTTTCAAGTTCACAGATCATTCACATTTCAGAGCAAGTTTTGCAGCAGTCCTTATCAATCACTGATACATCTCATATGAGAGAAGAAAAAAGGAAATAGCCTCACTAAGTCAAAACATGAACAGTTTCATCCTCTGATTCTGAATCAATTCCTGCAGAGACAAGGTCAGTTAAATTACATACTTTCTGTACTTTACTCCAGCTGACAATCTGCTGGTTATAATGCAAGAACACAAGGGCTCAAAGAGATTCTTCTGACATGGTGTGCCATCTGGCACAAAGCAGTCTTACAAACGCTGCTTCCCTGCTCTGCTTTTGCAGATCTAGTGACAGCATAATTGTAAGCCCTGTCAGTTTTCAGTAGCAAAGGTAGCTTAATGCAATCTATCTGTAGGTATCAAAATCACCATTGCCAGACGCAAATGTTTCACGGTCCCAACTTAAAGATGTAATTATATTTCCATGCAGAAGAATTCTCCAACATTAGAAGTACATTTGAAAGCGTAGCAGGATTAAAACAAGAAGCAGGGAATTATGTCTGTGACTGGTTGGTATGTTGGCGTTTAATGGAATAACACATTAGGTAGCAAATGAGTTATTTCACTGTTATAGGGCCAAATTGTGATCTCATTTCCTCAGATGCAAGAGAGATGAGAATCTGCTTTTAATAAGTGAAGCAGTAAGTAACAGAATGAACCATCATGCAGTAGTGCTGTTTAAGTGTTCCCAAGCAGCACTATCAGTACATCTCACTACTGAGGCAAGGATGCATGTCTTTGTAACTTTGATTTCATAGCATTCTGAATGAGGCTAGAATGTGTGGTGATGTTTTGATGCTGCACAGATGGTGACTGGCATAAAATTACTCTTTCACTTGTGACCCAACTCAGAATTCAACCTTAGGTCTCCAGCAGGGACAGGACAGTAAACCAACTCACTGTGACAGTTTTTTTTCTTTCAATGAAATTTTTAAAAGGTCTGGCTAAATGCTGCTGTTACTGATGAAAATCTTGTTTCCTAGACACTAATGCTACAAGTTACAGAAGACTGCAGAGTTTATAGTAAGAGCACCATGTATTCAAATATGCTGAATAGCCAGGTCTGCAGTTCTGAAAAATACCTTTTAAATAAGTGTGGAAAAATATGACGGAATCTTTGTGTTATGTATGGCACTAAATGGTGTTGATTTCATCTTCCTCAGTACACTATTCAGTGTTCAAGGTAACAGAAGGATCTCCTTCAATCTATTTATGATCTAATATTGTTCAGTGGAGTCAATATACATTTCACGCTGTAGAAGTACACAAAAAAATTTGTATACACTCACATTTAACAACCATAATTTTGTACTCTACAGATGAACTGTAGGACAGTTGAACAGTGTACAAAACGCTTGAAAAATCAGAGAAAGCTATTTCATGTGTTTCTGATTTACCTACTCTGTCTTACATCAAAGCAAAGGCAATTGTTACTGCAGATTTACAGGACAAAGGGAAACATCACCCAAAGCATTGATTATAGCATGGGATTTTTAATTTCCCAGAAGATTACAAACATATGTCATAGTTCTGCAGAAGTGACAAGTACCATATCTGAACAGATATTTTTTGGTATGCCACTGTAATCCTTTGCTGTTTAGGTTGCATGACTGGCAAGATTCCAGCTTTCTGTGACTCTGAAGTTTGAGAAATGCCATTCTCCCATGGAAACTTCTGTGCACTGTGGAAGTAACTTAAAAATGGAGGCCCACGAATTCCACTCCATAGTTTAGTGCATAAGGAAGACACATCAGTTTTCTGTAAATGGGATTGAAATGGAGGCCAGAGTTGAAGACAGAGGTGCTGCTTCTGTATAGCTATTGGCAGCTTCAGTAGCATATCCAAATAAAGGACTGTGCATGATGGCATCAAAATATTAAGCCCCTGTTATAGCTGGATGTGTTCCTTAGGAAAATGCCTGAATTACTTGTCAATTCAACACTACTGGACACTTTTATAGTAACTATTCAGAGATCCCAAAATCATTCAGAAACATGTGAGATTTAATTTACTCAAGAAGATATAAATGATAACATGCCTACAGGAAGTGCGTGGCAAAGTAAGGCAAGGAATTCAGATGTCCCATCTCTCAGATCTGGGCTTTAGAAGAAGTAGACTTCATCAATTCTACATTTTTATTAGCAATTTTCACTGAGTTTATCTTACCAAAAAGATCTATTTCTGAAAAAGAAAGCATCATAGCCCCCGAGATAGTCATGCTAGGTTTAAAGAGGAAATAAAACCCCAGAGGAGGTTTTGAGAAGTGCCTTCCTAATACCTTTGTGCTTTGGGATAGTATTTTCTCTCTGTTTACAGGATCCATACATTTGAATGATGCTGCCTTCTCCCCATTCCATCTCAACACTAGTCTTGACATTGAGGGCTCAGAGTTCTTCCTTGATTCTACATATTAGCCGAATTTGCTTGTCCTTCCTATATGAGTTTTCTTTCAAGACAAAATGATTGTCCTGGAGGAAGAGGTTTCTACCTCTTCCTGAAAGAGGGATGGGGCCAATTCCCAGTTTCTTTGTAGATTTACTACCATGAGCTGTAACGGTTGTCCAATGTCTCAAGAAGAACAAGATGGAAAAATACATGGTGACTTCTGCAAGAATAGTCTCATTTCAGAAGCCTGTTTACATTTTCCTTCAAGATTTCTTATCACTGACTGGTTTTTGTTGTTATTTTTATTTTGGCTGGTTGGGTTTTTAAAAAAAGCCCCCTTTTTTGCTCACCCTGAGCAGATCACGTGAAAAGGAGTGGGAGGGGGGAAAAAAAAAGAATTCCTATTTAAAAAAAACCACCAACTTTTTTTACTATTATTTAAGAAATAAATCTCTCTTTCCCCATTAAATAACACTGTACTGACTTCTATTTGCTTTGCAACAGAAGCTCAAAGAATGGTATTGCCTGCAAATTTTGCTTACTGATATGAATGCTGGAAACAAAAATCCATTATCTACACTGCTTTTGAAAATGTTATCTCACTTAAATGAAGATGTTTGGACAATTTAAAGTAATTTCAATGCTTCCTTGGGACAAAGCATCTACTCTATTTAATCATCTTTGCTAGTATTTTCAGAAATAGAGGCCTAAAGTGTATACATTCATATGTAAAAACATGAAATGGGATTTATTTTTTATAATGAATCCAGGTAGAATGGCAGAACACAAGTTACAAATAGTGAATTGCTTGTTTTTATGGTAATATCACCTTTATGAACTGCAAAACAAATGTGTCTGCATTAGATTTAGATTGCATAGAAAGAAAAAGTCAAGCTGAAGCAGAAAAACAATAATTCATGGCTGAGCAGATGACTAATCAGGCTAATTCTAGATTTGATTCCCGAGCAGAAATTCTGTTTAAAATACATTGTTTATCTGACTAGCTATTCTTATGGTCCCTCCCATCCATTTCAAATGAGTGATAAATCTGAGAATTGTCTCAAATGCATTCCTTAAGTATCAAAAATTGTACTATTTTCCTTTACAAAATTATCATTTTAATAGAAATTCTAAAAATGTTAGGGAAGTAGGTATAAATTTGCCAATTCCCATTTGGTATGCAAATATTCCTCTATTTGCCTACTATGACTGCAATTCAGTTTAAGATGTGCTCTTATCGTATCTTTTAAAATGCTACATATCTTTTGAAATGTCACATGAAATGTTACGTGACCCACTTTTTTTTTAAAAAAAAAGCAGGGCAGTAAAAGGTATTTCTCAGTGTCTAACACTCCATTTTGGGGATATGCTGAATAACGTACATTTGTCAGTAACTTTAAATTATATATTAAAATATTTTTACTGACTTTTTTCTAAAAAGCCTAATTCTTACATGAGACGTGAATTATTGCATTCCATGGAACTGATTTCTATGGGGAGGAGGAGACTTTAAAATCTGAATTTTCATTGGGAAAATGCAACCCATTGTATTATCAGAATATTAACATACTCTCAATTTTCTTCTACCGTCTTAAGACATGAAAAATACCTATCATTATAAAACATTACAATATCCACATTTCAAATATTTAGTGTTTTTTTTAAATAATTCCTAGATAAGAGAACAACTCAGAGACAGATAAAGGTATTTTCTGTCTTAATTCTTTTAAAATCCCTAAAAATTAATTAGCATGCAAGACGCAAATATAACCCAAGAAATTACTTACTTTCAGAGCCAATAACTGAGGTTTTACTCACCCATAATGTGTCTTTCAACAAAAGGCCATATTCAAACCCAGACTTGACAAATACTCAAAATAACTTGCACTTTGCTGGCCCAAGTCTTCCAGAACCACAAAAAGAACCTTTAAGCCTGCACATTAACTCTACCTGGCAAACATGTTTCATGATGTAATATATCCCATTTAACACCCCCATAAGACCGTGGTTTTTTCCATGTGGAATATATGAAGAACTACATTCAAAGGCTATTTCTCTATAAATTTAGAAGGTGGAAAGAAGATGGAAGCAACCAGAGGAAGAGTGCTGAATCTTTATGACTGTTGTGTCTCCAAATCCAGTAAAATCTAGCTGGTCAGGAAGCTGCAGTTTTTCCTCTTTTCCAAGACCAGTTCAATTCACTCCACTTTGGAGTGACAGAATATGTAGACACACAGAAGTTCTGGGTTTTGCTGCTACTAAAACAAATAAAAAAGGACTGCTGCAAGACATTGATCAAAAAAATCTCTTATTTATGGCTCTTCTCATTTTAGAGAATCTCAGTTCTGGTAGGTGAGGACCTGTCCTGCTATCTTCTGTACACCTGGAGGGCTGTATTCAGCACCTAGTGTTGCCAGGTTTAGACTGTCAGACATGGTGAAGAGAAGAAGAATTCAAGCTGTGATCCAGAGAAGTCAAGCAACAACAACAGAGATGGAAGACAACTGGCAAGAGAGAGGACAACAAGGTGGGTAAAGAGCACTGTTAACAGCAAGTCTGAGAACAAAGCAGTAATACCACAAGTGCTGGCTCGGCTTGAGTAACTTCCTGACACTTTGTATCCGGGATACTTTTCTGATTTCTCCTAAAATTATTTCCTTTTATTTTTAAGGTTGTTGAGAAGATAACTGTTTTTTCTAAGTACCTAAGCTGTGAGAGACATGAACGTCTACAGAAGTCTCAGTATCCTAGAAGTGCACTGGTTAATCAGTTAAGCACTTAAGGAGCACTTGCCAGAATATGTGTGATTTGAAGACACACAAATCTAGCTTTGTTCCAAGCCTTTAGTAAACTGGGATGGTGAGCCCCTGTAGTTCCTCCCCCTACCAGTGTCAGAGAACTGCTGTATGTTTTAACGTGGTGCATGGATGGAAAGAACATCCACAAGCAGGGAATTAGTATCTGTTCTCCCTCAGATTGCAACGGACATCCCTTTAAGTTTGTTTGTTGCTCATTTCAGATAGTGTATTCTTACTAGAAGGTTATGGAAAATAATATATCTCTTCGAAGTACCAGATTATAGTTTGTCCATAAATCATACAGGAATGCACTAGGCATCCAAGCAGAATATGTGAATAATCCAAAATACATCGTGTGTGCATGTTAGAAGACGGGACAGAATTCCTCACATGCCTCAGAAACAGAACAGATTAGTCAGTACATAATTCATAAATCTTTTTCCTGCACAGCAGAAAAATCTCAACAAAATTAGTGGTCCACAAGAATTTTCCGTATTTCAGTCTCCTGTGTCTCCCATAACAGATTGCTGGAAAAATGTTAACGTAATGCCTAAGAAAGTGAAACTTCAGCAACAAAAACAATAGCTCTAATGTTACTCTGTGACCAGACTGACAGGAATGAAGATGCAGGAGTCACCATATGATGCTTTGAGTACAATGGAATTTATGCATAGCTTTTGAATTTCAGCTCTACATTATAAATGTGTATAAATTGTGTATATAACTACTTCAAATGGCAAACTTAATTTGAATGCAGCACTTGTTTGCTTCCTCTCTTCTCTACCCACAAGTTAAAGACCCAGGAAAAAAAAAAAAAAAAAAAAAAAAAACAAAACAAAACAGCAAAGCACTGAGCAATTTGGAGCCTGATCTAAGCTGGCTCAGACTTTGGACCAGATGACCCCTGGAAGTTCCTTCAAACCGGAATTATTCATTCATTCTGATTTTACGATGCTAAATCAATCAGAAATTCCAAAAGATAACTGCACAGGATTCATAACAGACAGTTGTTAACAATTCATAAGCCTCTATTCACAGAAAATCTAGCAGACATAAGTAGCAAGAACAACCAGTTTGCCCAACAGGCTAGTATCAAAACAAAGAAATGCCTAATATGGACTTTGATCATCAGATGAGACTGATCACCAGAGGAGAGCAGAATTCATGAGAGAGGATTTTTCCCATGATTTATTTTAGGAGTCTTCCACAGCTTATCTTTGGAGAACAGAAGAAAGAAACAGAAGTGACTACTGCAGCAAGAAGAAATGCCAAATTTTCAGGAAATTATATGAAGGGAGAGGAAAGATAAGTGAGTCTGGATTCCCTCAGTCTTGGCCTGGGTCCAAAAAAATGCTACAGAGCAGTAAAGCACACCAAGAGCATGGGAGTACGCACAGAGTTCCAGTGTTCTGCATGTATCTGACAGTACCTGGGGAGTGACTCTACTAGAAACCTATACAAAATATGTGCTGATACAAAGACTTCTGTTTTTCTGTTGTAATGGCATTGTTTCTCCATTCCATACTTTTCCCTTAATCAAATGAAAAACTCCAGTGTGATCATTTTGGCCTAGACCTTTAGAAAGGGATCAATGGTAGTTATTTCAGGTACTTTCATGATTTTCTTTCATCTATTCCTGACTGCTTAACATGAGCAGATTTTCATACAAAATATGCATAGTAGAAGTCTGTAAGAGGACTTCTGAGTTTTTTAATTTTGCAGCAGCTGTTGAATTGAACATGGCAAAGGTTTTATTCTGAGGATGCTGAAAATTAGACATTTTATAATCTTGCCTGTAACTTAGACCTATCAAGGGGATCAAGGCAAAGAAATTCTGTTCTTCTGACACAAACTCATAGCAGATTTCCACACAGCTTCATAAAAACAGTGAATAAACAGGAGGACAGTAATGAGTTCCTGAAAAGACCGCTACATGAAGGAACAAGTGACTACAACAGTCACGATATATGATAATTTGGGTATAACTTAACAGAACAAACATAAGTGGAAGGACACATCGAATATAGTGCCTTCCAATCTCAACTTGTACTTGAATTGGATTCCCACAGTTTTAAAACTATCTCCAGGATACCTTAAATAGAACAAAAATAGCTCAAAGGCAAAGTTGGCTTTAAGACATTCTTCAGAGGTCATTCCCATAGTGTGAAAAAAAATTCAGGGAGACTGCCAAGAAATAATGGCCTTTGGAAGAACAGCATTATATCTACCTTTTCAGTAGGGATACCCCTTCTGTGAGATGAAGATATCTCCTTGAAAATGTTTACTCTCTCATCACTATTTCCACAAAGCAACAATAGGGAAACACTTCTCCTTGAAGAAAAACAAATTGTCTAACAATTTTAAAGATGACATTTTTGTTTTGCAATTCATCTCTTTAAAAGAATACACACACACCCCCACCCACAAGGACCGTGACACTTTTGATCTGAGAATTGACTATTTCTATAACATTCCAAGAGAAATTATAAATTTAACTCAGTTTTTACGAAAATACAGTCACAGACATCCAAGTCTTGTTACGGGGTTCAGATGTTACTAACTGAATGAAACCATACTCAGTTTGCCGCTGTGCTGAAAGTAGGTTCCTTTTGCTATTTATGCACATGGGAGTTTAGGACCAAATTGTGGTCTCACTGAAGTTAATGGCAAAACTCCTGCTGACTTCAATTAGAACAGAATTTGGCTCACAGTCTCATTACTGAACATAACAATTAAAAGAAGATTTGACAAGCTGTATTGCTGTGTAAAAGGGCATGAACCATGTAGCAGATTTCATTGAACCCATAGCCAATAGTCATTGCTATAGCAACTAGTGCTCTAACAAAGGTAAGTCACTGTCTCTGTAATCATCAGGTGTCTCTATAGCAACTAGAGTTTCCAAAGAACAAGAGAAAAATATTTGAAAACTGTCAGTTGGAAGAAAAGAGGTCTGTGAATAAGAAGGTTGGAACCAAAAGCAACAGAAGGTTAAAATATGGCTCAGGGTGAAGAGAAACGATTGTGCAGAACCTATGCAGACAATGGCAAAGGAAGAGAGAGCACAGGCTAAGGGCTAGACTGGAGACAAGAGAGGGAGCAGTTCAGGCTTTCCCTTGGTTAAGGGAAGAAATATGGCACTCCAGATCTAAATTAGTTATGTTTTGGACATAATTCTCAAAAGAAAGATTAGTTACTACAGCAGAGAAGCAGGGCTAAACCTTGTCTGCAATAGAAGTTTAAATCCACCAGGATTTTCAAAAGCACCTGCCCATGCTTCTTGTGCCTACATTTCTTTACAAACATAGCCCCATTTCTCTTCAGTATGGAAGAACACAACCTGTGTTCTTGAAATGCTGCTACTGATAGCATGGTGCAATTATGTAAAAACAATGATTAACTGTTCTTAATGTTTCTTATTTACAAGTTGTTAAACAGTGTTCAAGTGAAAAAAAGGAACAGATGCTGTTTGGATACTGATAAAGATGAAAACAGCATTGCTCATCATAGGTCTATTTTAATAAAGTATGTTTTTAGGCTCTCAGGTAGGAAGATAGCAGGGTTATCTTCACATAAGAAAGGCCACAGCATATGTAAACATAAGTCCCTGCCAAAAAACACTTTAATGGTATTGGAATAACCCATAAAGTGACATTCTGGGCCTAATCTGATTCCTATGGATCTCAGAGATATGAATTTGGACAAGATGTTTAATTTAATTAGGAGTTATTCAAAATGTTCATGTTCACAGACTAAAAATAATTTAGTTGGACCAGCATGCTTCCTCTGAAAATGCAATCACAAAACTAATTATATATTGCAAACGGGGTTCTATCCAGTATACTGATGCATTACAATGCGTTTCTTACATCAACCAAAACCCGTCTTTAATCGAAAGAATTGATAGAAGATCCAGTACTGCTGAAAGTCAAATTTTCATTTCACGTGTAAAGAGAGCCCTCTAGTGGGATACACTCGCAGATTCGACTCAAAAAGAGTCCATGTCATGTAAGTCAGTTAAATCAGGTATTTTTCCCACTTTCCTTAGTAGCATTTTGATACAACACGGTACAGTGTAATATAATTTGTATCTGAAACAGAAGTCACCAAATGACATACTGTTGAACAATGTAACTGAGAAAAACAAAAAGGACTGCAGTAATATACCTTATCAGCCTTTTTTTTTTTTTTAATGATTTAAGTCATCAGCCTCAGTCAGGATGTTTGCTACTGCAGCGTGGCAGTCATGGATTCAGCTGCATTTCTGTAGTTGGTGTACACCCAACACAACTGAGTCAGTGATGTGATATCACTGTTCATATGGAAGGGTGGGGCATTATTAATGTCAACAGCCCAGGAGAGCTGCTTGATCTTCAAAGGTAGCTTCCTCAAAGCATAAGAACCTCCCAACATGCAGAAAGTCAAGCAAGCATGGCAGAAGGCCAGTGTGACTGAAGAAGGAACACCTGGCTGAGCTCAAACAGGAAAAGGAAGCACAAAGAAGGTGGAAGCAGGAACAGGCAACCCAGGAGAAATAGAGACACTGCCTGAGCACACAGAGAAATGTTTAAACAGTTGGAGTTGAAACTCGCTGGAGTTAAGGAAAAGGCAGCAAAACTGGCTATTGAAAATGCAGACCCACATCTCAATGGGGCAGAGAAACTAGTGACAAAGGACATGGAAAAGACGAAAGTATTCAATGACATTTTTGCCTCAGTTTATACCAATAAGGTTTGCCTTCACACCTCCCAGCCTGCAGCAGAGTCTGTGGGAATGATGCATCACCTGCTTTATAGGAAACTAAACTTAAACCACTGGAGATGCACAAGTCCATGGCTCCACAAGCTGAACATGAGTCAGCAGTGTGCTACAGTCCTCCCAGAAATGGACTGCCTGACATAAGAAGCAAATCAGCCTTTTTGTGTGCTGAGATTTTAGGGGATGAATATTACATTTCATAGTGAACCCCTCTTCCCCTTTTAGCTCCCCGTAGTAGTCTCCCACCAGGAGACTATAATTTTAAAATTTTCTTTACACTTAGCATCTTTAAGTTAAATCTTGCTATCTAGACTGTTTTTCAGTTTATTAAAATATGGAAAAAAATACCGCAGGGCAGCAGTTCAAGCTGAAAATTAACATTAAACCCACAGAAGTAAACATGGAAATATCTTCTTCATGATCCTGACATTTAGCACTGTGGATTAATTTAAACTATATAAACAGGTAATATCAGTTTCTCAGAATTTCTTAAGAATTCATCTTAGTTCTGAACCTATTGGCTAAAACTGCCTAAAGCAGATCAACTGTACTTTGATAACTCATGGAAGCAAACTGTTCTCTCTTTCAGAGCTTTTATTTCTCCAGGAGTGTTGGCATTTCTGTCTTCTCAGAGAGAAAAATGCACATGAGCATGT
Organism: Strix aluco; assembly: GCF_031877795.1. NCBI lineage: Eukaryota > Metazoa > Chordata > Aves > Strigiformes > Strigidae > Strix > Strix aluco. The sequence goes on along the minus strand of NC_133939.1, from coordinate 14,841,427 downwards.
TAGCTCTCTCTTAACTGAAACTGGTCTGTAACGGTTAGTTCCAGCACGATGATTACAGTGTGTTGAGCTGGTCATTACATCACAGGGCACATTGAATTCATTGGTGCTCAAATGGGAGAAAATATTTTTCCTGTGTTGATACAATGCCTGGAGACAGTGACATATGAGCAGAAATATCACAACTCTCTTGGGAGATTAAAAGTCCAATTCCACTCAACTCAATATTCATTATAAATAGTATTGTATTTTGATTAGGCAGTAAAACAGGCTCTGAACCAAGGCAGGGGGGGATGGACAGGACACGACAACTTTGCCTTCTGGATAGAAAGATGTATTCCAGTAAGCAGAAGTTATTTTTAAAGCTATTTTTCAGCTAAGAGTAATAGCTGTAACTTACTAGATATATAGATTATGTGGACTTATTTCTGTCACTAGAGACATGACCCACGTAGATGGAATACCAGCGATACCAAATAAGCAATAGTAAAACCAGAGTCTGACCTCAAGAAAAAAAAAGAGAGGACAAGATTGATAGCAACCAGCAAATACACTGATTTCATTGGGAGGCTCTTCTAAGCAGCAGAACAGATTTCAAAAACACATTGAGGCCTGGCAGTTATAAACTGACACTTAGCCCACCACCATGGGCTTAGTGGCCTTAAGTGGCCTTAGCCCACAGTATTTCATAGGCAGTTGTGCATAAGAACAGGAGCTAGCAACGCAGATCTTCTTGACTGGAATGGATTAGAGAAGGATAACCAGTTGTGATCCCACTAATCCTGTTCCAGTCTGTCTGGGGATTTTAGGCAAGCAAGCTGTGACAGAACATCTGTTATCTGTGCACTGGCAATGTGGTTGATTTCTCAGTTTCAGAGTTGGTTTTGCTTGGTTTTTTATTTACATATATAGATGCACTTGTTTTCACTGTTTGTTTTTACTTTTGGCTGTACTTTTCCTATGCTTGCATAATTGCCAGCATTGCTAAAGCACTGTCTCTTTGCTTGGAATTTCCACTAACTATAATTACTATAATTAATTACAGTTTTTACACTGTGTTCCTTTTCTGACTTTGTATTTTCCAAGACAAGAATCTCCCTACTGATTTACAAGACTCCTCTTACTTTCTATTCAGTCTTAATAGTTTCTGTAAGAGCAGACTTCTACATCTGCCAAGCTAAGTGAGAAAAGGATTACTGTTCTGTGAAATTCATAAAGTAGAGTTGATAAGGTTGAACGTAGAAAATAAGCAAGACTACTACTTACTGTTCATAAAAATGACATGCCAAGGGAGATGAAGCAAATATTACCTGTAGTAAGAGCATGGTATTATGAGAATCACTTGATATACTACCTTCCAACAGAAACTTTAAATTATTTGGGTTCTTTGGCCTATTAAATAATATTCTGAATATATTCCCTGTGAAAACTTTCTTCATTCACCTGGTAGCCTGTTGTGAAAACCAAAATTAGCTTTTTATTTTATCCAGATCCCTTCCTACTTGATTTATAATCTGTTATCAATATTGTAAATATGATGCAGCTGCTGCAAAATGTTGTTGTTCTATCTGGCCTGCAAACCAACAAAAACATGGAGTGGAGTTATTTCAGTTAGGAAGAGAAGTTGATGAGGGGCCCAGATACCACTGAAAATGTGGTTCGATATAAGAACGTGGAAAGACCTGAACACAGAAAGAATCAAACAGATTATCTGATCACATTGCCAACAATTTTTCAAATGAGATCTTACTTCAAACACTGATAAGGTTTTCTGAGGCCATACTGTGTATTGTTCATAGATAGCTCTACTTTCAGTAGAGCTGTTTCTCATCTACCCAAACTCATCCTTTTTTCCAGAACTGTACGTAGCAAAGCATTCCTGAAGAAATATCGGAGAGGTTATTTGGTTTAATTTAGCTCAAGAGGTATCTGGTTCTCTGTACCTATATTTCTAATGAAATAATATGGCATACAGAGAGCAATAACATAGTCACACCATTCATCATAAAATATAACAAAGTTAACTGGATTGAAAATTTTTATACAGGGTTCTTTATTACTTACAGGTTTCACATTAGCTACTCTCCATGTATGACCCTGAACATTCAGGGCATCCTTCTGAGTAGACTATACGTGCCAAAATGTCATCAGATTCTTAAGAGCAAAAAGCATGCTTAAGGTACTGTACCAGTTAGTTCCAGTAAATTTCCCCCAGTAATGTATGTATAAAATAACCACTTGCAAACACATTGCATCAGATAGGTGGTAGCTTGCCTTAATCATCATATCTTCATATTTTTTGCATATTTCAGATAGCGTATAGCAATAATGAACTCTTATGTGGATTGCTGCAGTTAAACATCTGGCCCCCTTAGAAAAATATTAGTAACTTAGAACTCAGATATTAAGATTTTGCTTCTCTATGCCCTCAGCCATTATGATATTTTAAAAATGCATTGTCTGATACAGAAGGAATAGGAAATAAGCATGAATTCCTATTTGTAAAGGAAACCTAAAATAACTAAATGAATGCCAAAAGCTGATATTAAGGTTACCTTTTATTCAGATAGCACTTTTCACTCAATGATATCAGACCATTTACAAGTATTAATGAATTCCTAAAAAGCCTTGTGAATGATGTAAATATTGCTATTCCTAATCCTAAAATGAGAAAGCATGGTATTCTACAGATGTAGATAAATTGCAGCAGTTAGCTAAGAACAAGTATCCTGTGTTTTGTAGAAAAAAAATGTACTACCTCTTGTTTTGTAGCACTTCTTCATAGTAAATGAACGATGACATTAAATTAGAAAGATTAGAAAGAAAAATGGACACTTTTTTCAAATGTGTTGTCAAACAGGAAACCACCATGTTGTGAGACATGTGACATCTGTCAGTTATATACACAGAGAAATTTTTCACTGTATTTAAAAAAAAAAAACAAAGTATTCTTTTTGAGCCCAGGCCCTTAGCATGGACCACCTGATGAAAAGTATTTGCATGTTTCAGTCTGTATTACTCAGTCACTAGAAGAGTCTGCAACATCAGCTTTCTAGTCGCTAGCACTTCACAAGGACTTCCTCCAAGATCTACCTGTGGATAAGCTTCTACCACTTCAACATGGCCATTTTAAATACCTGATTCTTTAGAAGCTTCAAGAACATTAGTTGTGGCAATAAGTTCACCTATGAGCCTATCTCCTTCCCCAAAAATTTAAGATTAACTCAGTATGTGGAAGAGAGGTTCACTGATGCAAATCTGCATTAATTTCTTTAGAAAACCACAGTATTAATACATACTAAGAATGCTAAACTGTTCTTGTTGGAGGGGAACAGAATTTTGTTAAAATCATTAGGACAAAGTCTCTGGAAAATAAATATCTCTGCTAAATCTTTCATCAAGATAGAATGAATCCACATAAATTATGAATTTCATTTAGAAAGAAAAAAACACCTTAATACATAATTTGGAGAAATACTTTTGCCCAGGAATCAGAAATCTTATGTGTTGGTTGGAATTCACAGAGAATGCTCTATGCACCCAGATGAAATGGAAGATGAAAAATGCTGACAAAAAAAACATTTGGAGAAATTAAGAATTTAACAAGGAAAAAAAACCAAACACATGGAGTTAAAAAAGTAGATTTTATCATTTTTTCATGGAAGATAAATGTTTCATTTGAAATAATCAAAATTTACCTTTAAATAAAAAGAAAACACTTGTTTGGCATAATGGACACGCAAGCTAAAAATTCTATTAGTGCCAGTTGCAGACAATTATGGGATTAGACAAGTATACATGGCTCTGTGAAGGATTAATACAGTGTTTGAGAATGCAAAGAAAAACAACAGTTTTGGATGCTATTTCCGGATTCCTCATAAGCAGCAACTATAATGGCTTGCTATGTCTGGAAAGCTGATTTAAAGTTGTCTTGCATCTCTGAGAAGAAAGCAGTACCTAGAAGTCCAATCTTGTAACATGATGAATGCTGTTTAGAACCAGGTCTCCCCAAAATTATATAAGGAGCTGTGCTTAGTCTTTGGCAGAATTTAAGCCCCAAGTCCAACACCTGCAAGCCTAAAACTTCCATTCAGCTAATAGAAAACTCTGATCATAATGTTTCCTCAGTGTCTAGTGTCGTGCTTCTGTGCATGAAGGAAAGCACAAATTAAAAAAAATCACTTGCCAAACTCCGAGTGTATGTAGGAACAAAACTGTTTAGCCTAGTGTTTAAAGCCATTATCCGCTAGAGGTAAAAACCTGATTCACATAATTTCTGGCAACCTTTTTCTGGCTATCACAGATATTCCAATAGTCTAAAGAAAAGACAAGTTTGGATTCATGATCCAAAACTATGGTTATATATCCTCAAAGCCTGCCTTGAAATATTTATCTGTTTTCTGCAGAGGTGTGGTTTTTTCCTACTACAATAATTCACTTCTATGAAACCCAGAATGTGGAAGCAGTTAAAGTAATAAAATACATAATTTATCCCTCATCCATTACAGCAATAAGCTCTTGAATTATAAGCATCTTTTTATTATGCCAACATTAAGGAAACATACCCATCTAACTATCAGTGAAGAGAAAATTGGATATGTGTGTAGATTAATTTAAGTCCAAAACCTATCCAGTAAGTGAGGCTTGAATCTTAACTGACTTAAGCACATGCTGAAAAGTTTGTAGAGCTGGGACACTTGGTCTTACTTTTCAGGTATGGTCTTTTTTGAAGTCCTTACATTGTTAAGATTCAAACTTCAGAAACTTATAAACCTACCAAAAAAGTACATATTGGAACAAACCTGTGATTTTTAGTTCAGTAGAAACAAAAGAACAAATAAAACCAGTTAAAGAAACATAAAACCCCCAACATTTTCCCAACAAGGGCAAGGTTTTGTGAACTTTGAAGCAAGATTATTAGTGTCTAAATTCTCATTCTTGAGGATAATGATGTTTTTTGAGTAAAGCTTTTCCTGACACAGATGTCTTTTCTTACATAAAAGAAGTCTGAAAATGCCTTCAATGCTTCTCTAAAAAAAAAAAACCAACCAACAAAAACCCACCATTCTCTCTGATGACCTTATAGTTCTAAACCAGTTATAAAACAGCTTCACACACAGAAACATGACTGATCAACCACTATACAATTCAATTATTTTCACCATGCATCTATTTTTTAGAAAACTCCTGAACAAAGTCCAGTCTTCAGTTATCTAATGACCGTGTACGTTAGATTTTTGTTTCTTCTCCTTGAATTATACTTTTCCATACAAACAAGCAAATAAAATAAAATAACAAAAGCAAAAAAGGACACTTAAAAGCTCTATGTCAAATTCTTTACTGGGGAATCAAACCCAGGGAAACTGTACTACCTTTTAACCACTAATATATTGTCTAGCAATCTGTACTGTATATATGATAGTCAGGATATTATTCTTAACATTTGTCTCAGGACACTCTAAAGTACTTCATATTGAATGAGAGAGAGCAAAAGACTGGGCAATAAAGAATAAGTTGTTTATGCAACCTAAATTCTTTCCCCTTTGCTCCTAAGCAATATACCTTTTATTCATGTGATCACATACTGGCTTTTTTAATGTAATTGATGTGACCAGTATGCAAATGGATAGGACACCGAGAACAAATAACTCCTAAATTTCCATCATTTCCACCTCCTGTTATGGGTCAATAAATTAAAATGTTCATTATCCAAATCTGATAATAAAGCTACAATTATTTGTTTCCATTTAAGCTCTGGCATGGTGCAAACTGCTGTAGCCTGTGATTGTTCATAACCCTATTTTGCAAAAGGGGAAATGCAGCTTTGGGAAATTTAACACACATTTCAAATATTTCGTTCTGTAACTGCTCTAAAAGTAAGACTGAGGAAATACTTATTGTCTGGTGAGAAACATGGGTTCAGGTAAATTCAAATAGAAAAGGGAATTGAATCTCGTCTCCCAGATCTGAGGTGAATAGTCTAATCACTGGGATTCTTGGTATAAAATTACCTCCTTTCAGTGTTTTGTGCTTCTTTTCCATTGATTTTATTATAAGCACCTGTAAATTACCTATTTGACAAGGGTAGCAAAGAACTCTGATTTTCATAATAAGAAATCTTTGTTTTTCATTGTGATAGACACAGAATATGGTTATTCTCAAATTATTTTTGTTTTGCTTTTGCTTTCCACATTGGAGATGGAGGATCAGTCTCACAATGTTAAGGTCACTGTCATTTCTAAACTATGAGTACAATATCCAAATCGAGTCTTCATTTTTATTTTTCTCCTTTATAAAATTTATAAGCCTTGGCTATGTGATTAACATTTTAAAGAGTTGCATCAGTTGTATAATGAAATTGCTATATCTTATTCCCTTATACATTATTTTGTCATTCAAAATATGGTAGTAAATAATTCTCAGAAAATACAGGTTAACATCAAAGTTCTATCGTTACTTGAAACCGAGTTGCATCGTTCATTGATTTGGAAAGTATTAGATAGTTTTTGCCAACTTTTCATCTCACAGAAACTCCCATTAATAACCAGTTCAGAAATATAGTTTTGACTTAAGTAATCCTGACTGTTTGCAAATTATCAGGTAAAATTACAAAAATAAAGAAAGAGAAAATGAGGGAAACACAACGGAGAGAAGATAGTGATACAGTGCAGAGGACAGAGTAAAACTGGTGATAGAGATTGAAAAAAAAATACCTGGTAAGCAAAGAAACAGCATTAATTTAAAAAGAACTAGAAGGAAACTGCTTTTCATCCAAAGTGAAAGAAAAATGAAAACGTTTAAAATGTGATTAAATTAATTTACACAGAGAACAGTACTGATTGTTTACCAAGCTATTTTAGAAACATTGTAGATTGAAGCAAGAGTGCCTCCTTAGAAACACTCATACTAGTATCAGCTACAGCCCTGAAATTACTGAGAGTATGGGTATCTAGGTATTTCTGGTTTATACACCTTTGACAAATACCTGACTTGGAATAGATTCTCTACAGATTAGTTTAGCCTAAAATGTTTTTAAAAAATAAATTTTATGAGATTACGACAAAAAATAATGAGGAAAATGTCCTTTTTTTAGTGAGAAGCAGAATCAGGGTTTTTTTCTGATGAAGACAAGAGTTTGTTTGGAATTCTCCAGTATAATACACATATTGGAGCCTTGGGCTCAGACAGAAAATCTTCCATGAGTATTAGCTATGAATAGTAAGACAATTTCTACTGTTTCCTGGCTTGAATAATGTAAATGAAAACATGCAAATAACAGAAATGATGGAAAGTAAATTCCCCTGCATTTTATTCAGTTTGATAGGGTTTAAGTGCTTTTAATTCTAGGTAACTGGACCCTTGCTTTTACAGAGATCTCAGTCTTCCTGCAGGATCAGTACAAGTTCAAGGCCTAAATCCTGAAATCCTTATTCATTGTTTTGTTTTCTTCTTCTGTCTTTGCACCATAGTAAAGTGCCACCCTTATTCTAAGTTGCTTATATTTAGAAGTGAGAAAGAGGACAGATTTTTAAGCTTCCGAAATGTAGAAAAGGTTGCTATGCCATTCTTTTAATTTTTTCCATCTTAAACTATCAAGACAAAATATGATTTTTAGGATTCAGATTGTGCTGTAAACTAGAGGAAGAAACATTACAAACACAGACTGAGTTTTACAACAGAATTTTAGAAATTGACAGGGCTGAGCCTTGGAGGTGATTTCTGCATCTACAGCAGGAGCAAGCACAGCCCAGCGATGCAACTGTAACATTAAAAATGAGACAGGGCAGCTTTAAGAGAGAAACAGGAAGCTGTAACTAGAATCCAGCTGAATTCTGAGCTGGGGCACTTTACTATGAGGCTGCAAATGAAACAGATGTGCTTGCTGTGAATTTCTGTAGTATCTGGACTTTTTGTACCAAAAGTGGTAACACTTTCCTTCCTGTGATTTTTTTTTATTTTGCACATATTTTCCATAAAGGGAATGAAATGGAGAAGTTGAAGAAATATGTATCAGTGAAAGATGATCAGTTTTATCATCAGGGAGCTGTGGAGTTGCTAGTCTTTAACTTTCTGCTCATTCTTACAATATTAACAATTTGGTTGTTTAAAAAACATCGATTCCGCTTTCTGCATGAAACTGGAGGAGCTATGCTTTATGGTGAGTATAAATTCAATTGCCAGCTTAACATGGGACTAGTTGCATATTTATGATCAGGCACTTGAGATCAAGTGCTGACAAAGCTCAGAAAGTGTGCTGAATTAAATGTCATCAGTGCCATAACTGTACAGTAAAATAATAATGTAACAGCATCTCATGAAGTAGCTAGAGGCTGACTTATTAAGGGAGCAACTCTCACGAGCTGGTTATCCTGACGATGTGCACGTTATGTTCCTCTGTAGGCAGACAGCCACTGCGTGACACTTTGGGAGTTAGGAAGTTTACCGTTTTCAAAAGAATGAAATGCCTTCAGTAAAAGATTAATTTGCTTATTTTTCCATTCTTGTTTTATAACATTCAAAGATGTTAGACTAAGCAGTCTTGTAGATACAGCCATGTTGTTTATTAAAGTTTAAATGATCTTGAGATTTTTTGGGGGTTTTTTTTCTGTGCCTTTGAAAAACACACTATGAAGAATGCCTCTCAAGTCTTCTCTGAATGCTGTCATTGTACTGTAATTTCAGTTTGCCTGTCTAGTTCTAATCTTGTTTTATGAAGTTTTGCAATCTTGTGTATCACTTTCATGTAGAACGTTCTGCATTGTCCACTGATAAGAATTACTCACTAGTTTAATGGTATACATTTACATGTATAATGATTTCTCTTGTCATTCTCTCCTACTGTTGTTTCATTTTGAGCAGAGTATGTGACTGCCATTTCCGTTACCATAAAACACGTATAGGAGGGTAACACTGTCAGAGTGGAAGATGTAAACCAACAGTTCAGTCGTTACATATCTAAATGCCAGCCTGTTTTGACTCATTCTATGCACATCACATACTCTAGCAGTGTAATACCCAAAACTAGTTTTGTTAAGATTGCATAACGTCTGTGGAGGTTCAACTGCAAGCCTGCAGCAGGAAAGGCAACTGACCCCTACATAAAAGCTTCATTTGCTCATTCTGTATCAAGCATTTTAAGATTATCTCAGTTCCACAGGACTGCTGATCACAGACTGAAGATCACAGTCTTCTTTGTATCCCTTTCAAACTATTTAATTAGATAAATTAACTGTATGAAATTTTAAGAACACAGGATATTTCATCTTCTTGGTTCACTTACAGTCTTCACAAGCGACTTGATACTTTGAAGGACAGCAAGTAAACAAGAAACTCTTGTATTAAGCCAGTCACTGAGCCCCTGACACCTGGGTCTTTGGGATCTCTTAGTTCTCATCTATCTGCCTTGCATCTATTTTAAAGTGAAAAAAAGTATTTATTTGATAATATGCCCTTTTTATAATCTTGAAATCTGTTGCACATAGAAAACACACTAACTAAATTGGTTGAGACTGAAATACACATCTCCCAATACTTAGTTAAATGCAATAGTTCCATTGTCAGACATCACCTAGATTGTTGTTTAACAGTTTCACGGGGTACAAGCTACATAGTATCACTGAGAATACATTTGCTTGTTGCACATCTGTTAGCATCTCTCAAAAGGAAAGCCATGACACACTGTGCAATATATTCATTATGATCAACTTGTAAATTATGACAATGTTTTTCTAATTACATGGGTGACTTACATAGTAGCTTCCTTTACACTATTGTGCTGTTTCCCCATGAGTGGCTGACGACATTTGTTGAAGATTTAGACAAAAACCTATCAAAATAGAAATGAAATATGGGGGAATATAACATTACACAAATCAGTATTTAATTAGAGTTTTAGCTGTCTTTTGGTTCTATTTTGCTGCCTGCCCAGAACATAATCTGCGCATCGTGAGGATAACAAGTTCATGATATTCTTTTGATCAGTTAAGAGATTAGTGCCCCAGCAGGAGAGAGTTTTGAATTATTAAAACATTCATGAACAAAGGAAACATTCTTCATGATTGTAAATAAGCTATCTATTTAGTCTTGCATTATTTATGGCAACCTTCAAACAGGGAAAAAAGCTTATTTGTAGGTTCCATAAAGCTGATCATGTCCTTTTTATCCTTAGAATTTCTGGATATGGGTCTAGGTATCTTCAGCATTGTGGACTAGCAATAATGAAAAGAAAATAGAATAATAGAGGTCATGACAGAGGTGTCAGATCAACAGGCAGCAACTTCAGGAGAAAGTCTTCATGGCACCAAGCACTGTCAGTGAGCTAAATCCTGCCCTCACTTATTTTTTGCCTTCGTTTGGCCACTTATTTGCAGACTGTGTCCCACAGTATGATAGATGGGTCTGTATTCCTTATCAAGACAGTGTGCCATTATGGGTATAGCAGTGGAAAGGATAAAGTGAAATATGAGGAAGACCAGAGGGAAAAGAAAAACAAACAAAAGTACAAAAACAGGAAGAAGTTTTACAGTTACTGCAAAGTGCTGAACAGCCACAAATTGAACACTAGGAACAGCCTGACAGAGTTCTATTTAAAGTATAGAGCAAATAAAAGGGTTGTTTTAGGGGTTTTTTTACATAAACTTTGTAGGAAAATACAGTTTTAGGCTGAATAGTTCCAGCTAAAAAAAGCCCATATTGGATAACTGTCCATCTAGAAACTTTAAAAACTGAGATGTATTTTTTTTTTTTTATCAAAGCAATGGTTCAACACTAAGTATGGCTATATTTAAATTAAAAAGCTTTCTACAGTTACAAAGAAAGAAGAACTACAAAGCATTTAGCATAATCCAGAATTAATTCACAAGAATTCAACATTATTTTGCAAAAAAAGTTACATGTACATATATATGTGTATATACATTTCAAGGTACTTAGCTTGAAAGTATTTAAACACTCAAATTGTTTTAACACCAATAACAGTGAAGAAGAATACAGACTTACCTGTTTATTCATTCATTCCTTTGTTTTCCAGTATCTCAGAGAACACATTTCTCTACACACTGTGGCTTGGTTTGGCCAACCAACCCCAAATAGTAAATTTAACTTACCTCCATATTTCTGTGTATCAAGGGGGCAGGTAGGTATGAAAGAGTAGTTTTGTGTCACCCAGAAAGAGAAGAGCATCCTTTATATACATTATCAGCCCAATTTTCTATACAACAGCATAGTCAGAATTAGTGTGATAGATTACTTACATAAGCAGTAATGAAAACTGAATGTTACTTCTCTCAGACAAGAGTAGATGGCCTCTCTCTTAGCACCAGACCCCAGAAGAGGACCTCTTAGTACTAGACAATGGTCAACTAGACTGTAAAAGTGCCCATTAGCCAGCTCCTGCAAGGCCTGGTATCTTTAGATACCTCAGTCATAAAATGTTAAGTGCCAAATTCCCCATATAATACATAAGTCATGGCCCTCCACATCATCAGGGGAGCAGCCTAGAGCTAGCACAATGAAAAACTGAGTGTAAGCATCCTCCCCAGAATTTAAGCATCAGGGCTACATACAGGTGCCACTAGTTATCTCTGATTAAGAGGCTAAAACACTCCTGTAGGTAGGCAGCCAGAATTAAACTTTAATAAAAAAACTACCAAACAAACAAAAACAAACCCCATCACCAACCCACCAATCCAATCTGTGCCTTTTATCTGCAAGGTTAATTAGCAACTTTAGTTGAAATTGTTCCCAGCTTGAATAGTTGTCACCCCTAGGGAATGTGTGATAGCCATGAGGGTGGAGGTGAGGCTGACTGAAGATGTACCTGCCTTCAGAGTTGTGCTCTGTGGGACTAGTTGATCAGACTGGAAGGAAAACATAAAAAGGATGAATGACAGAAGACAGTCATTGTAGCACACACAAGAAATGACTTTGTGTTGTATTGGTTAGAGATGCTTCCTGAAGTTTGAGGGAATTGGAGGTCTACCACCCTTTTTTTTTTTTTTTTTCCCTTCCAAACGTTCAGCTCTTGGCAGGTGTGCAGTGGGAATGCTGACTCACAGTAGCTCTTCCTCAGCCTCTTCTTAGGATCCCATGCAGCATGTTTAGAAGTGAGGCACAATCCAAGTTCTTGATTCAACTTTGGGGGAGGTGGCTAATGATTAGGCAATATGATTCTTACACATCCTAAATCCATTATGCCTCTTATGTGAAATAAATGTAGTTTCCTTCTGTTTGTGTGTTCTGAGTATCCCCAATTCTCAAAGGCAGTAATGAATGTAACAAGTCCCAGAAAGAGGAATCTCTAGCCCTCAGTAGAGTACTTCATTGTCTTCCTGACTACAACATTCATAACGAAGAGAGATTGTCAGGATTCAGAGGAAAGCATGGGAAAATCATGATCAAGGCAGAAACTGACATTTTGTAGTGGATAGGTGAAGAAAGGAATAGCATTCTTGAGGCAAAGGAAATTTGGAAGAAATTCTAAAATGTTTGGAAAAATCAAGTAATGGCTAGAACTGCATCCTTGAGTGTCACTATTAAGGAATACATTTAACAGCTGACTAGATAAAATCCTGGGGAAAGAACAGTCCTGTTTAGCTCATGAGTTTGGCATGAGTGACTTGAGAAATCCCTTCCAATACTGTCATCTATGATTAAGGATTTTATCCTGCTTACACTGAAGAAGCTGCAAAACATGCATTGCATTCAGTTGAAACATGACTGAGCTCTAGTTAGAGTGAGATTTTGTTGCAAGATTTTACTTCAAAGGACAGTTGAGACTTTTAAAAAGAAATCTGTTACATTAGTTGCACCCTTTTCTGTTTCAATCCACTATTTAAATAAATGTGCTTAAAGCACGAATTAAATGAAGCCTTGGTACTAGTTTTGAAGGAAAATGTCTTAAATAAGGGAAAGCTGAGCTGAAAACATTTATAATTTGATTTGGACTCCTAGAATACAAGATAGGTACTCTGTGATAGTACCCTCAAGTTTAGCCTGGCATAAAAGTCTGCATTTACAATTACCTACATCCTTAACTGCTGTAATATGATTTGAAACTTTTTTATTCATGCTAACCAGTACCTTAACATAATACCTACTTGTGATGTCAGGTAACAGATGCAGCATCATTTCTGACTGATCTTCAGGGAGTTTTAAGTGCTGAATTTCTAGACTTACATGGTAAACCCAAGCTTTCTGTGCACACCACTATAAAATCAGAACTATTTGTAAAAAGGTGTATTTTTACATACCAAAGTCTGTAGAACTTTCTGAGAAAATTTTCGTGTTTAATTCATGTGCCACGAAGCATGGATTGCAAGGAAACTAGAAATTATTAGCCTTTTTTCATAGTAGATACATCCAAATGATATTTCCCAAATGTCTGGGTTTTTTCTCTAAATGAATGATAAAGAATGTTTCAGAAGATACATTACAAAAGTATGATTTCAGTTGGAAGGGGGAGTAGTGGAAAGCAGAGTACATTATACACCTATTTAAAAATGAATTATTTATATTAGACTATTATCTGGGCTCCTGAATTTTATCATGAAAGAAATGTTATATAATGATTTAAAGCAGAAAGTGCATTCCATAAATGATACACCTACTAAAATATTAAATACACTCTTCCCAGATTTTTAATTCACTGGGGGTTTTATGTAGGGTCTTTGGCACATTTATTATTACTGGAGGAAGAATACAATCCCATTATCAACTCTTGCAATATAGTGTAGTGGTAGCAATTATCTTTGTTTGAGCCTTCCATAGAACATTTGAGAATATTCTGAATCAACCCATCATTATGGATCCCATCCACATTTTGCTCAAATTTAATACATTATAGAATTTCCTTAAGAGGTGGAACCTCAAAGAACAAGGACCTCAAAGCCCCACTGATGCCCTGAGAATATTGATTGTTAGAATCTTCTCTAATGTAATTTCTCCAACATGTGTATGCTATTGGATACTCTCACAATTTCCTTCTTTCGTTACAATTTCATTATTTGTGTGGCTCTGTACATTACCCAGATCTGGACTCCATCAGAGAATAAGATCTAAAGCTGTTAGAAGAAAACCTAAAAGGCAAACTTGAATTCCAGTTGTAAATCCAGTCAGTGTTGATCTTTATTTCTCTACAGCTATACTGTGATCATATTTTTAAAACATTCCTTTTCTGCAAATGGATTTATTTATACTCAAGAGCTGTCTTGCAGGACTAGGATCTACAATATTTGCATTTGTTTCCATTCCATAAAATTCCTACAGAGGCAGTTTGAGACTACAGCTGAAGATAACATATCTTCCCAGAATACAGAACAGTCCTCTACTCCTAGTTTAAACTTGACGCTCCAGGTTGAAGTAATTTGCCCTTGTGTTACTGTAATTGAGAACATTCGTTTTCATTTTTAAAATAATCAAACAGATTTTGGTTCAAAGTTTATGCTGTATTATCCAATATAACACACGTACTAGGAATCTCAGAATGTTGTAGGACACAGTAGTCCACCTGGCTGTATAGTGGAGATGGTAAAGGCAACGTCAGCCAGTCTCCACTGATCTCCCTTGAGCAGTTCCATGTTGCCATTCTGAAAGTTATTACATGTACAAGCCATATAAATAGTTAAACTTCAAAGGCTAAAAAATAAATCAGAAGAAGAATTCTGACTAGTAAGATTGAAACTCTTATTTTTAAAATCATTTTCATGTTTTTAGCACTTCATTCATGATTTTAGATCTCTCAGTTAAAAATAGCACTATTTCCTCAAAGTCTTCTGTATGCAGCAAGAAGACTGTTACTTGTACAAATAAGCACGATGCTCATTGTTGCCAATAGAACAGAAACAAGGCTAGTAGAAAAGAAAGATTACTGTTCTACATAATATTGGAAGACATAGCATGAGGATCTAGATAAAAGTATCCAGAAAAGGAAGGTTAGCGTGACAGATGCTGTAAACAAACAGGTAAACATTAGAGACCAGGAGATGCAGCAAGACAAGAAGTTGGGCAAGCACGGAAGAATCATGTCTGGGAAGGATAATGAGGGACATAGAGGGAAATTTGGCAAGCAAACAGAGAGAATGCAGAAGGAAAGAAAAGGGAAATGAAAGGTAAGACGATGGGATGGGTGAACAGGTTGTAATGGCACATTCATCTAACCAAACACTTCTTTCTCCTGACTATTCAAAATCTATTCCATTTTGTGACATGATATTGATTCTAGCGAACTGTGTTGCCAAATATTCCGGTTCTTGAACAGTCTTTTTCTGCCAGTATCCTTGCACAGGCATTGGTGGATGTCTGCAAAATATTTCTGTTACCTGAGCTGATTAAGTCTATGTAATACCTGATAACAGAAGTGCAACAGAGGCTATAGTTTAAAACATTGAGTGATAGGAACAAAAATGGTAAAGGAAAAACTAAGTCTTCTATTCCAGAGAATGAGAAGAAAACATCAAGTCTTGTTCAAGCATCAAATGAAGTTGAATTTTTAATGTATTGGAAATTGAATTTGAAAATGAAATGTGTGGTTCTTCTAGAGGAAATCTAACAAAAATAAGATGAAACCCATGACTTTTTTAACTAATTAATGGTTTTCTGAGTTCTGACTCATGATTTTGGACACCTGGGGCTGACAACTGTAGAAGTCATATTTCACAGTAGCACATGCAGTACTTTCTTCCCTTTTCCCATATGTGCTTTCCACTAAAATTGTGAGGAATTCCATCTTTTGCTACAGCTAGATTTATTATCTGATTTATTGCACAAACACTGTATAATTTAAGAAAGTGGCCTTGGGATTTTCTACTACTTATCTAAATCCTCTACCATTTAAAGAAACCCACCATACTAGACAATAGATACAAAACGGGCATAAATGCATGTGCATCCTAAACAAGCAATACAGCTGCTACTCTGTTGTAGCATCAGTCCAGGAAGCTACAAACTTGCCTTACATGTATGCTAGAAATCTGCAGTTCTGAGAGTCTCTGTTACAGGAAAATGTGACAATAACAAAGACATCCTATTTATCTCTCTAGGCATTTATGATCGCTTTTATCACCATGGCATCTGATTACTGGATAAAACTTAAACATATTTTTCAGATGCTTATCAGCTATTTCTTGTAATTGAATTTCTTTCTTATCTTTCATAAGTATATCTAGTTAGATATTTAGATGTCTTCCATCAATATTTAATCTGAGTATTCTTAGCATTTTATGAATCTGTTCATAATTAGTAACTGTAAAGCTCTTCATCATATATATGGGACTTAGAGCACATAGGACATAAGAGAAGCATGGAAATTAAATTTGAAACCAAATCCAAGTCTCTGAGAGTGGAAATAATCTCAATAATGTTATCTAGCTAAATATCAGTCATCTCTCCTGAAGTAATCATGCAAGCTCCCACTAGAGCCAACAGAAAGAAGTGTACTTTCCAGAGGACAATTGCAGAAGTACATTTTCCTCTCTGTTAACTGTAAAGGGAGCCAAAATGTCTGTCTTAGATAAGAGACCTAAATTGTACATAATCAAATCAACTAATCCAGTCTTAATCTTCCTTGCCTTCTTCCTGCTTTTATTTTTCCCTTGTTTATACAGTCTCAAAAATAGCCTTCTACAGAAAGCAGAATGTGCCTGAGGATACTGTGTCAGAGTTTGCCCCCACAAAAGAAGTGTGTAAAATCACAGCTGATTTTTATATGCTCAGTACAGCACATTAGTTATGCAGGCATCCCCCTTTTCTAAATATCTATTGAAACTGCAGTGGATAAGCAACTCAGTTAATTACTATATCAGAATGATTCCAGCAACTGCATCACAAAACTCGGAGTACAACCAAGCATATGTCAAACCAACATCTGTATTCTAATGAAATCACCATTTTGGAAGAATATTTTATGGTCACCCATGAAGTGTTGAGTGGGGTGTACCTCCATGAAGGTGGAAATACTGAGAAGGCTGTGTCCTAGCTTTAACAGAGTTCATTTTTCTCCAAATCAGTAATTGTGTAGCATCAGATACTTAAAAGTACCTGAATCTCTTTGGTTTTGTTTCTGTTTGTTTTTTTTTTTTTTTTAACTCTCCAGGCCTTGTAATGGGATTAATTATACGATATGCAACAAAAGCATCAGAAGTTGGAAATGGAACTGTTTATGAATGTGAAAAACTGAAATCTGGGCCATCCACTCTACTTATTAATATAACCAATCAGGTCTATGAATATCAATACAAAAGAGAAATCAGCCACCACAATGTCAATGGCCACCAGGGCAATGCAATGCTTCAGAAGGTAAAACCTATGTTATTTTTGTTCTAAACTGTGTAAGATATTTCTTTTATTTACACCCTTGAGAGAGGAAAACTAGTTTCAAGCTAAAATGTGACACAGAGAGAGAGACTATTCTGAATTTAAGGTTAGAAGGGTAACTGAGGAAGGAGAACAGGAATGGAAATAAGGTGCAGTAAAAACCTGACCATCATTTAGCATACAGCTGGCTGTATGCTTGCAGAATAGTTGCCCAAACTCTTTTAGGTAACAGTCCCACCTCCTGCAGACACTGAGTTCACTTGCAGACACATCTGTTACCTTGGATTCATTGCCACCAGAACTTTGTAAAACCCACTGATGTCTTCATTTGTCCTCTGTCTTAAAAGCGGCTTGCTCTGGCAGCATAATGCAAGGGAGGTTTACCTCCTGTATACAGCAGAGGTAACTACAAACTCTGAACATTTTACAAAATCCAAACTTGTAAATAGGTAAACTTCCATAGATAAGTAGGGGCGTTTTATAACACTTAAATGCATTCCTATGTTCTCATACATTCATTCACTACTGCAGTGGTCCTCAGCGGGGATTTCACTGGCTATCCCCAAGCCTGGAGAGACAGCATTGTGGCAATTCAGGCTGGATGCAAAAAGGGAAGTGTAGGAGAAAGTTTACAGTGTCTTTTACAATGTCATGGCCTTTTCTGTTTTCCGGTATATAATAATTAAAATATATTACTTTGTTAGTACATTCTTTCCCCACTCTTGCAATATTTACTTCTTGTAATGTTCATTTTCTTAAAAAATGACAACAATTTAAAGAACTCATGAGTGCAGAGGGACTTTTTAAAACCTGGATTTTATGCTCAAAGACATCACATATTCACATGAAGCTTCTAAGCCCTTACCAGTGTTTTTTTATAGTACTGCAATATATTATTTTGCTTTTTTCCAAGTATCATTGTTTATCTAGCACAGCAATACATTTTCCTGTGTATTATAGTGGTTATCATTATAAAAACTGTTAAGTTATGCTTAGAAGGTACACTGGGGAACTCAGCAGCAGTAAGATTTAACCATCTGCTCAAATTCTGTGCTGATGCAGCACCATTGTGTGCCTGTTTGTCATTACTGCCAGACTCCTGCCATTCTCAGAATGAACTCGACTATCAAGGACTATTAGAGCAGTGGTGGGTGGAGACAGGAAAATACTGTGGCAGACTAGTCAGTTTTTGCTGAATCTTCATCCTTTTTCCTGCTAGTTGGTTGCAAGAGGTTTGTCTTAGTAAAAGTGTTTGTTTAGTTTCCAGGGCATATATACTAATCCATTACATTTAAACATCTTCATCAAACCTGGTATAATGAAGCTGACTTGTGTTATGAGGAAGGATAAGCACTAACTCTCAGAGAAGTTTCTGCTGCCCTTACAGGGGATTGCCCAATCTTCTTTCCATAGCCTCATTTTGCTGGAAGATTCTTAAAAGTCTCAACTGTGAGTTGTGGGTTACTGGAGAAACCTCAGCCTGCCTGGATTTTCACTCCTTTTTCCTTTAAAATGATCTGCCAAATGCCCTCTTAAAAAGAAAATAAATGAAAAAGGAAAGAGGGAGGAATTCAACAATATTTAGGAGACAGTAACAATGCCTGGCAGCCTTCCTGACTGGCAGAAGCACTAACATAAAGAACAGAAAACATGATCACACCGTGCTCTGTTTTTCATACAACTGTAATTCCCTTTTGACCTCAGTATAAGAGTCTACTAAGTGCATTTATCAGAAAGAATAGTCTGTGCCATGACTTACAAATGTGTATTTAGAACATGGTTTTGAATAATAAAACACGCAGTCAGGATTTCTGATGCCTGTCAAAAGAGTATTTTAACACATTTGCAGAATTAATTCCAAAATTAACATTTGAGGCTGTTAATTCATAAGTGAAGAAAATCCTTTATCATGTTTTCAATGAAAGTACCACCATAGCCAAAGTTGCTGGCACATTATTTGCCAGATAGGTTTTTTTTCAACTTTATAATTCAAAGTAAGCAGAATGGAAAAAAAGGCTGAGCTCTCACTTCCTGTTTATCAAATCAAGCTATCTATTAGTAAGAAGACAGAAGCAATTTTGTAGGCAGGTCCTACTCTTTTGAAGCTAAATAATTAATCTAGAATACTGTAGCCTTAAAATATCATCTGAACAAAGAAGCTGCAAGCCTTTGCGTTAATTCCAGCCTGCCTCTTTTAAAAGTGTTGGTATAAAATAGCCCACTGACAGAACAGTAAACAGTACACAGACTTACTAAAATATTTTTTCTCCAGCAATGCTATAGTTCTAAACAGGACTCTATTTCATTGAAAGTTACTTGTAATGAATTGCAATGGCTGAAGAGTGTCCTTGGTCTCTCTCTGTGCCTGAAGTTGAAGGCAAGTGTGAACAGTGTACTGACAACAGCTTGTAGAAGAACCTTTTGCCTTGCCTAACATTATCCTCATTCTAACATTACTTCAAAAGTTCTAATGGGTATTTTATAAACTGTTACTGGCTGTTGTAGAAACAAAAATGGGTGGGGCTGACATTACACAGGCATTTGAGTGTAACAAACTGCGTAACAGAGGACGAAGTGATGTCTGCTGCTGTGCTAGCCAGTGGCTTGGAACAGGAACCACAAAGGACTAACCCCATAGCACACCTTCAGTTCTGAAAGCAAGTTGCACCTTAGCTATGTCTTTGCAGAAAATCCAGTCAGTCTTTGCAGAATGGCTGAATCTAGTCCCTGGCTTATTGAGGGTATAAGGAAACCCATTTGCCTATAAAACAGATACAAGATTTGTAGGTAATAGGACTGCATCAGTCCCTCTCAGGTTTCATAACACAGTGATATGTTACATCTTCAGTAACACAGAGACAGATAACTGTCACCAGAAAGAAATTACAGTTTCATTGCCATGACAGTATGACCTACAATATCAGCATATATAGAAATAGAAAAAACAGCAAGGAACTGAAGATGTTATTGGTAAATTAATTGAGTTGCTAGTAAGGCCATCACAAAACCCTTAAATCAAAATCTGGAAGAAAAGGCTTATGCCATTTGTGAATTTCACATCTGTGCAGGCAGTCCTTTTGCCAAAAAGGACAATTTGTGCTTCTCTAAACTTACATTTTTTTTAGGAAGTAGAAATAGCTAGTTACTGTGGAGACCTTGTTTTGTTACAGTCAGGCCAAAACTGATTGACTGGATTGGAGTGATTTTATTTTACGAGATGTGTTACAATGGAAATGATGCCAGAGAAGCTGTCAGCAGATTTACTGAGAAACCTTAGGACAACAGAAACCTGTGCTGTCAGCTTAGCAGAACTGATTATACAATCATAGTTTAATGAGTTACATTGCATCTGAGCTACATTACCAAGCCACATGAATGTTCCTTGTCTGCTGAAAATATGAGGTAAAATATATTTCTGATCACTTTTAGGTTAACTCAAGTGAAATAATGAAGATGGTCAAAGTGTGCACGGTTTTCATGCGCAGTAGTTCAAGAAAGCACATATTAGCTGACAGCCAGTAGTTCATTAAGCAACATTAGCAAGCTCTGTCTGTGCCTAAATAGATATTCTATAGGAAACATTACACTGGTTTTGGCAGTGTAGGCCTTTTCTTTTATCACCATTCTGTACATGGGGAACTGAGGCACAACACTGATGATGTGTCTTTCCTGAAACTGAGTAGGAAGTCCATGTCTGAACCAGGAATTAAGCCATGGGACTGCCAAGTTGGATGTCTGGTAGTGCAGATACTATCACAGGTAACACCGCTTGTATGGTTCCCTGTAAAACAGCGCATGACTGATTTCCTTCTTTAAGGAATACTTTTCATGCAGTCTACATATATAATCAGTAATGAACTACACATTAATACTTTTAAGAAAACAACTCAGAATAACATTCTGGCCTGCAGATCCTAAGATTAACCCTGATAAAAAGTTATAATTAAAATATATTCTATCAAATTAAATGCTACTTTCCTTGTCCT
Organism: Strix aluco; assembly: GCF_031877795.1. Classification (NCBI taxonomy): domain Eukaryota; kingdom Metazoa; phylum Chordata; class Aves; order Strigiformes; family Strigidae; genus Strix; species Strix aluco. The sequence continues at coordinate 14,820,134 of NC_133939.1, read as the reverse complement.
TACCCTTACTCTTTTGTCCTTTCTGGTAGATGACATTTGATCCTTCCATCTTCTTCAATATTTTGCTGCCACCCATTATATTTCATGCTGGATATAGTTTAAAGAAGGTATGTGTCTCTTTCTTGTATTACAAAGGTGACTGAATGTGATTGCTACTTTGTAGATCCAACAGGCTAGTGACAGAAAAAAGTCAGTTAACAATTATATTGCATGGGAAGGACTTGACAGGAGTGGAAGAAAATGAAAGGTGCAAGGACCTCAATCTGCTCCCTTTCTGCATCTGTGCAAAGATTTGATTGTGCGGTTTATAACACTTCGGCATTCCTGTTTTCAGAAGAGACCACCCAGAATCTTGTGACACTGCACGTAGCCTGTCTGTGGTTTATGTACTGCATGATCAGGACTTAGTTCAAGGGATGGGGTCATGATACTGTTTGCATTCACTTTCAGTGTGAACTTCTGTTATGATCGTGAAGCATTTGGCCAGATACATAAAAGAGGGAAATCTGATGGCATTCCACCAGGCAAAAAACTAATCATCTTAAATTGTATTTTTCCAAAATAACTAATGTAGCCCATATTGTTTAATCATATATTTGAGATATGGGTTGTAACAAACGGCACTTTTAGACGCAGTTTCAACTTGGTCTGAATGTTCTTTTATTGACTGTATTACAAAGGACTTTTTTTCAAACTTTTCTCCTCAGAGACATTTTTTTCGTAACTTAGGATCAATTTTAACCTACGCCTTTTTGGGAACTGCCATTTCCTGCATTGTCATAGGGTAAGTGAATGCCTTCTGCTATTATTGCTGAAGTAATTATTAATGCTTGGTATTTTTTTTACTTAAAAACTACACTGTAAAAAGAACTGTGGACCCTGCATGGTCAATATACTTCACGATTTCTGTAACAGATAAAGTAATTCCTTATCACAGAATGCTGAGATGGAAAAGGCGAAACTCTTGGATAGTAAGAACTAAGGGCATTCAGAAAATTGTGTCCTTCACTTCTGGTCTGTGACTGATGTAAGCATGAACTGCTTTTTACAGCCCTGTAGCTTAACCATCTGTCTTGAGAAATAGAACCATACTCTTGACTGAAATTCCGTGCTTCTAACCAGAATTCCTTCTAGAGGACAGCAGATCTCTAAGAGAAAAGGAAGGACTTTAAATCTCAAAAGGGGGAGGAACAGATACCTAGTGGCATATATGTAAAATAACTGGAGTAATTTCAAAGGCTAAGTGAAACTTTTAATTGAAGATCACATGAAAAGCCTCAGTCTGGAACTATGTTTGAATTTAGCCAGGATATGACTAAACAGCTTCTGCAGAAAAAGAGGAAAGGAAAAAAGCAGAGGAGCAAAAAATCCTGTTTTATTTCTATACCTCTTTAGTCAGAAGTTTCTAATTTTGTTTCAAAATTTGCCTAAATAAAGAAAAGATTTGCTAGTCAGAAACGGATTGTGTATTTCCAGGCTGTCATGATATGAAACTTTCATTTGTCTGTTTGGTTAGCTCAGTCAAAATTAAACAAACCATTTAAAAATCCTTTTGGATCTTAAAAGTGCGTGTGTTTCACAATATTTATGAATACCACACAGACACTTCAGCTCTCATGTTCTGGGAAAATTCCTGATGCAGGTGAAAACAAATGACCAGAGTTAGATTCTGCAGTGAGTGGGTATCTGTGCCTGTGCAGAGTCTTACTGAGAAGAGCAATGCCCTGTTCACAGTTTAATCTTGGCATCACTAGGCAGCCCCTGGCATTTTTGTGCTACAGAGTGGTGCAGAGAGCTGAACTATCTGAGTCTGTGTGGCCTCTGGAGGTGATGGAGCAGTGTTGCATGTAAGCAAGTAAGTCTTGCTGAGAGGCCTTCATCTTGCTGGGATCGTACAGAGACAAAATAGGAAAAACTCATGGAACTTTCTGGTGTTCAGATTTAGACTAGGAAGCATACTGCATCTTGTAGGACTTACTTGAGGTCCTGGGCTGTAGAACTCTGAAATGTACCATTCACATTTCTGCATGATATGGAAAGATTTATGGAAACGCTTCAGATTTTGTGAGAGTTCTTGAATTTAAAAGTGGGCAAAATGCTGTGCCTATGAACAGCACTTTCAAATTATAGAAGCAATTAGCTTTTTATTTCTGTCTTTTCCCTTTCTTTATAATGGACCTTTAAGTAAAGATGTATGTACTGCATCAAGGTATAAGCTCCTTGCTGGCATTATTTTGAGATGGAACTTTCTCTTTCAATGTCATTTTGATAATAGTAAAACACATGAATGATCTATAACTTAGAGTTGAATAATTTTAAAACTGGTTTTTTTGGGTATGCCATCATATCTATCTTGACATCCTAGATTCCTAATAATCAAGTAGCTTAGTAAGCATAATGTACCTGAGGCACTGTGGCTATTAAATGTTCTGCAAGCTATAGTCACTCCCAACGTCAGGAAATTTTAGCGTCCACAATGAAAAGCAACATTCAAAGTATGATCACCTTCTGTGCTGAAGTATAAAGGAGTTTAAGTTCCGTATGTGGCTGTTTCCCCTTCATGTAAGAAAAACTGCTGAACAGCTATGAGCTAAGGAGAAAGGATACCTTCGATCTCAGACACAAATCTGTAACTCCAGGAGACAGTGTGCCATGTGTCTCACTTATTGGAGAGGAAAAGCTTAATCCTGCTTTTCTTTCTGAAAATTTGCTTTCCTTGAGAAATGGCACCTCATCCTCTCACTCGCTATTTCTTGTTGTCCTCTAGAGAATTATGTGAGGCAGAAAGCTCTGAATGTCGGGGATCCTTCTGTTTTAATGGGAGTTTTATCAACCCAGAATATGGGTATGTCTCTATTCATTTCTTTGTAAGGCTCTACAGCTTGTGATAGAGCTCCAAAAGCACTTACCCACATGAAATAGAAACATCAGTATCACAGCATTATCACTTGGGGGGTGAATGCTTGCTCAGAGATCCATGAAGATCACAGCTTGGACAGCTACACCACTCATATTTTCCCCCCATCTTTATTTGCAGTAATATACACCTCCATATGGCCCTAGCTCTTGGAGCTGTTTCTTTTCATACCCATTTATATGGCAAATATCATCCCCAAGGTTAGAATTATAAATCCACAGTAAAAAATCCACATCCTGATAACAGTTTGAGCTGAATGCTAGCACATTACTGAGGTAACAGTGGTTCTGGATCTCATTAGGGCTCTTCCTGTATTTCCTCTCACTTGTCTTAGCCATTGAACATTTCTGTCCTGTAAACCAATTGCTAATAACTCTGTGAGATAGCAGAAAAGCAGCAGGGCTGTCCAGGCCAGTGATGCTCTTAATCATGCATTTGGTTTATGAGCTCTGACGTGTGTCATGCCCTTTGTAAATGGAAAATGCCAGAGCAGCTTTGACAAGCTTGTAAAAAGAAACATAATATACTGAGTTTAACCTAAATTACAAATACTGTAATTTCTGATCCATGTTATTTTATCTAAAACAGAATAAATGCAGGTAGAATCTACCACAGAAAGTTCCTACTAGGAACAATTCCTACTAGCAAGTCAAAGTTCAAGCCCATAGTCAGGGATAAAGATCCAGAGGAAACCTTAAGGTAGAGGAGTAAGCACTGAGCAGAACTGGGCCTTCTACTGTGTTCCACACAAACCCACAACCCCCACTGAAACTATTGCAGAGAAGGCGATATTCAGAACAGGGCTTATGTGAATGTGAAGCATGTCTGCATAACGTACATGTCAGAGTAAGAATGAGATAATGAGTGTATGAAGAAGAAAATATAAAAACTTTACTGAATGGAACTAAAAATAAGCCCTAAAATAAAAACATATCCTACGAGAGAAGAGATGAAGAGCTATAGTTGTTACAAAAGAAGCGACAGAACCCTGAGGTACTTCTAGATTACATTGTTGTAGACAAATATTTTATGCATAGGTATGATTAATTTTTATTATATACTCACAACACATATACACATACAGTACCTCAATACATATAGGCTTCGACCCCACGTATCTGCAGCTTCTCATTGGGACTTCCTGCCTGACTGAATTACAAAGCACCCCATTGTGAACTCCTCCTGTGGGGCTTGCTGGAGTGACAGGGTACAGCCTATTACAAAGAAGGGCCAGACCTCTCTTTGTAAACCAGAAGCAGCTGGGAAATATCATTAATAAAGAACAGGAACATCATTTGGATTGTTGCAAACTCTGAGAGTGCTAAAAAGTTGCCATGGAACACACTGATACAATGGTGCCTGTCTCCTCTTTGTAAATCTTTGCTTTTGTGTAAAAGGCTGTCTTCTGGCATCAGGAAAGAGGAACTGTGTAGAATTTTTGTTAAAAGGCTATAATCAGATATTCCCACTGAGGGCAAGGGAAGGAGGGGTAGGAGAGGTTGCTTTTTTTTTAGTGAAGGCAGTAGCAAAACACAATTGCTTTCAACTAAATACTGCTCTAAGGAATGCCTGCCCGTATTAGCTGTAATACTGTCCTCAGCCACTTAACACACATACAAGTTATAGTAACACTTAAGCTCTCCCAGCTAGGCCAAATTATGCCCTTTGCACCATGTCTGACTAGAAAGGATCCATGCAGAGAGATCCCATGAGGGAAAGGAGAAATTCCCCCACTCCAGGCCACACTGACTTTGCAAATTGCTGAAGTTGTCCCCTTCACGGTGAACAGTCTACTGACTCGAGGTCTGCATGATATAAGATCGTATAAGACCAGTCTCTCAGTGGATCTCTTCTCCATGGTTCCAGCTTCCCATCTCCTGAAGAACAGTGTGGGATCATCAGTGAGACAGCTCTTTACTCCTAAGAAAAATCATACAGGTTGTCTCTCTGAGGCTTTCTCTGATACAGGGCGGGCAGTCTCTTGCTGTAGCAGACTACTTGAGTTTCATAGACTCAGGGAATAATTTAGGTTGGAAGCATTGTCTAGATGTCTGCAGGCCATCCTCCTAATAAATGCATGACTGGCTTCAAATTTAAATCCAGTTGCTTAGGGCCCTGTCCAGCTGAGTCTTGAGTATCTCCAAGAATGCGAATTCCACTGGCTGTCTGGGAAACCTGTTCCAGCCTTAACCACACTCACTACAAATACTGTTTTTCTGCATATCCAGTTGGAATTTCCTGTGCTTTACCTTGTAACCACTGCCTCCCATCCTTTCACTATGCACCTCTAGAAGGTGGCTTCACCTTCTCTATAACCACCTATTAGTTGAAGACAGCAGTTACCTCCCCTCCTAGTTACAAGAGAAAGCCAAGCTGCTTTTCTCCAGGCTGAAATAACTCAGTCCTTTGCCTCTTCTCACGCATCATGCCTGCCCACCCTCTTGGTTGTTCTCTGCTGGACCTATCAGTCTTTCTTGTAGTGGGGATCCAAAACTGAACGCATTGTTCCAGATGCCACCTCACAAGTGCCAAGAAGAGATTAATCGCTTCTCTTGACTTGCTCACTACACTTCAATGAACGCGGCGTGGTTCTTAGTTAGCCTTCATAGCTGCAATTATGAAGTCTGCTTCTGACTTATGCTCAACTTGACTCCAGGACTCCGGGGGTGTTCTGCACATAGCTATGTAGCCAGCCATGCTCCTGTGTGACTGTTGCATGGGGTTATTCTCTGTTTGCAATATGTATCTGGATATTAGCTGCGTACTGATGACTGACTGTAAGTTGAAGCAGCACTGAGCTGATGCTATTCAGTGAACACATGAAAACCGGGCTGCTAAAAAATTAAATGAACATCTGCCCCTCTTGTCTTTTATTTTTTTTTAACTTTTTAGGAAGAAGCAGGGGGAAGGACCTAACTTTAGCTTCTGCAAGGAATGGTGTTCTCTTCCCTTAGATTTTATTTTTAATAAACTGTGCTTCTGATGGGATGCATCTTCCAAAATTGATGCCTGCGATAGATATTTTCAATTTTGATAATGGAAGAGTGAGTGCTCAAGTATTTGGAAAAACCTTGACACTATGGTAAAAACCTATCAGAACAACATATGAGGTACTGAGTGGCAGGAGGAGTAGAAAGATTTGCATATTCCCCCCCCTAAAATCATCTTGACTTCTCAGATCAGCATTCTCAGTGCCAGCTAGGGCCAAGATGCTTATGCACAGGAGCACTGACATCATAAAGTTGGCCTTATCTGTGATTTTTGATTCGGTTTCACTTGGGTTCTCTCGAATTGCAATGCCAAAACTACATTTTAGATATTCAGAATGCAGCGTGTTTGTAGTCACTTATTCATATTTTTCCAGCCTGCTTAGTATGTTTGGCAAGGCCTGATTTTTCTGGAATTTAAAGCTCTCTAGGTGTGCAACTCAAATAACAAATGTATTTGCAGACAACATAGGCCAAGTTTGATCTGTCTTTGTGGCTGCACTGAGAATTTTGCGTGAATAAAGCTGAGATTTAAAAAAAGGGCTTGGATCAGAGAAAAAAAAGATTAATTGTAGTTTCACATTAGTGAAGTTATGAAATACACACAGCTGATAATACAAGTGTTAGGAAGAGTTATTCCAAGATCATCACTATTTTAAAGGGAAAGATGTAGGTGTTTATATTAGCTACTCAGTTTGCATAGCCTTCTCTGGCTGGAGGCATAGGACTTCTCCATATTAGTCAGTTAGTTTGGCCTGATTAATTCCAGTACAAGCCTGTAAGTGCATGGATGCTTGCTTTAGAGTACGCATATCAGATTGTTTCATGGTAATCAGTGCTTAAAAGTGAACTTATAATTAAAAAACCCACATAGGATCAAAATATTTCTTTTTTGCATCTGCATTTAACTGCAGTGACTAATAGTTTGGACAAAGTCTCTTCCGACATTTAAATTAAAGTGTAAGGAACAAATCATCATATTTGATTCTCACAGGCAGTCAATAATCCTTTCCTTTGCCATTCCTCACCATTCCACAAATGAATATTCAAATGCTTGTTGCATATGATCGCTAAAATCTGAGAACAGAATAGAATTCTTAAAATTATTTCTTTCAAAAACTGAATCTTAAATGGTTTTGTTTGAAAACCAGAACAATTTTGTTTCTATACACAGGCATACACATATATAAATATAAATTTATAAGAGAGAAAGAAAAAATTATCAAGAAATATCAAATACTACTCCAGATATTTTTGAGGAAAAAAAAGGCATGAGACTGGGCTTTCCATCACAGCCTTTCTATGAAAGTAAGCATTTTCCATTCAGATGTCTGTAGTATCGAGATTCTATCATCACATGAAAATGTTTTTTCTTCACTGTCAGCTGCACACTTTTAACAGCCCCTCTTTGTGCCTCCTAAAGGAGGAAGGAATGGGCTGAATTAATAACACTGTTGCTGAAAAAGCAGCAGTAGCAAGAAATGTTCAACTTTTCTTTACACAGTTTACACGGGTATGATGCATCCAGACATAACTATACAGTCAAAGATTTAGTTCTTTCATCAGTGTACCTATCCAAATGTACTTCTAAAGGTTAGGAGACAAATTCCTTCCACAGGCAAACCATTTAAACAGATTATTTACACCTTATCAATTCTAATAGAAAACAGTCTTTCAAAATAAAAATAATAAAAAAAAAGTGTCACTTTGTGTGTGTGGTGTGATTTCCTTCTGAAAAGTTAGCTTATTTTACAACCTTTTTTTCTCAACAAGAAGCTTGCTCTGGCCTCATAGGAACATGAGACAGGACTATTGATAAACTGATATATTGACATATTCTCAGTAGACCCAGGTTGCATCTTTCACTAAGCATGCAGCAGAGCATGCCTGAGAGGTTCAGCATGCAATAGTTATGTTTACTGAGCACTGCATGACTCTGGGATTTTCTGCTTGTGTATTTTTTTTTTTTAGTTTCATAGATGTCTCAGTAGTTTGGCAAATGGTAGGTGGATGTTTAGTTACGTTATTGGTGTGTTCTATATTACTTTCTAAGTGAAGCTTAATAGAATATACAAAAGGGGTCTGTTGATGTTGAACTGTATTGAGTTTATAATCTGACTATTCTTTCTCATCTGAGGGCTATGGATAGACTTTACAACTTGGAAACTAAACACTTGTAGCTATGTGCTTCAGCAGAGCAAAACCAAATGTTGTTTGGCGTGAATCTACTGTACAGTGCTATGGGATTCTTCCAGATTTTGGAAACTGTTTCTGCAAGGAAAAATGGGGCCAGGTTAAGGGTAACGGAAAAAAAAAATCTCTGTTACAGAGCTCTCCATAAACTAAGCAAATACCTTTACATGGATTATCTGCTGCTACTCCAACTAAGCTCTTGCCTTCTCAGACGATCATTTCTGTATTAATTCAGAATTAGTTAATGCACAAGGAAAGTAGGTTTTTTTTCTAATTAAAATCTTGTTTTCTACTGCATGTTCCCACCAAATGATGCAAAAAACACCCAAGGTCCATCTTTCCTCCACACACCACCTGTAAATAGCAAATGCTTAACCTCCCTGCAGGCAAGAATAAAGCTCTATTTTTGGTGGAAAGAGAAACTGGTGAGGGGGAGTGTTAAAGTATCTTGGTGCTGTAGAGATTAACTGAGAGAGAAAGAGGGAAAAAATATATACAGACCAATTGCCCTCCTAAGTGATAAAACCCCTGAACATCAGATAATCATCTTTAATAATTTCTGTTAATCTTTTGAAGACAGATATTCAGCCTATAACTGGAAATAAAGACAAAAATAGTAAGCAGACATTCATTTGAATGTAGTATAACTTATGTGAGAGTACAGTACGTGTGTTGGTACCCTTTTTTGGTTTTTTGACTGCTTTCACATCCCATCTTGGAGTAAATGCAGGCATTTTCTTTCAGTCATGAGGCAATATTGCATCATTTTTGCATTGACTTGAGGAAACTCAACAGGCATGATTTAGCTGAAAATTGAGCTGTCTCTCCAGAGTTCTCCAAAGAAGGCAACCTAATACTGAACCCCAGCAGGAAAAGAATTGGTGTGTTTACTTGTTAATGTGCAGCTCAGTGCTCCAGTGCAGTAGCTTTGATTCTTTGGTCAATCCAAATCTAAAATAATTCTGTTGCAGTCTTGGAGTAGCAAACTGCAACTCACAGCTGCAGTTGCAAAGGTTAATTCCTGCTTATCACTTTTGTTTAAAGGTGTTTAGTGAATCCAAAATGGGTTACTAAAGTAGGAGTTTAGAGACCCTTGAAAATACACAGCTGCTATGGTATCTGGGTGTAGGAATTTTGCAAAGGGAGTGAAAAAGGGAAGAGTCTTTCTCATAGACATAACTCTCAGAAAGTTCTAGCAGTTCTAAAAGTTACAAGACAGTAAAAAAAACCCTCTAATTTGCATGACTTGCCAACTTACAGATAAGAAACTGTGTTAAATCAAGACACTGATATAAAATAGTGTTTCCCAGACCACTAACACCCACACAGAGCTGAAAGTTCTTCCAAGAGTACTTTGATGCATTCAAGTATGTGCACTGCTGCAAGTTCAGTCAGAATTTGTAGCTATTTCGCAATAAACATCTGACATTATTTACTGCAGCAGAGCTGATCATGCAGAAAACACAGTTTTTCTTCTCATAAACAGATGTGGTGAACAGCAGGATGTAATTATTTGTATCTTCCAGAAGAACCCCTCAGCATACTAAGGATATTGAAAGCAATGTAATCTAGGGAACACCAAAAGGTGTGGGACTGCAGAGACAAACAGAACCTACAATACCAGGAGATGTGATCTAAAATCAAAAGGCTGTTTAATTTGGTATTTGATACCCACTAGGGTTTCAAGGAATCCAGCAAAAAACTTATATCATGCACTCTTCTGAAAAACATGCAAACAGCATTTGTTGCAAAATAGGAAAAACACTTGAGTCCACATATTTCCCAAGAAGAAACCCCACGCTGGAGGGAAGAGTTTGTTTGAGGTTGGTTTGTTAGGTTGGGTTTTGGGGTTTTTTTTTACAAAGTTTCTTCCCAGTTGCCTTGGAAGTTGAAGATTTTTACTGCAGGAATACTTTTGGATAGATCTCCTAATGTCTCCTTCCCTGATCTTCACGGATCCTTTAAGAACTGACACCCAATGTGGTCTCCCAAGACTGCCATCCCCTATTTCACTGGCTACAGACCACCCATACACCTGTGCAACCCAGCTTCCTTGGCTGCAGCATCATTGGGAAGTCTCAACTTCGTGAGACTACTCTCGCAGTCTCTATATCAACTTTCAGCAAAAACATCTTTACAGAGCTGGTGACATGGAAAATACGCGTCCGTTCCAGCCCCATGTCCTCACAGTGCACTGCACTTACTTCTGAGAATGGCATATCCGCTTCCTAGAATTCGAGGCTACAGAGAAGGAGGTATACTGACTCTGGTGTATTTGTTCTTTTTCCATCTCCTACAGATATTCTTCCACACTGCATGAGAAACCTGCACACAAAGCATATGACTGTGGAGGGTATCTCTACTTCAGCTAGGTAGTAAGCCATGCCATGCTTCCTTCTGAATCAAGATGGGCAATGACATGACTTTTATCATGTACACAGGAATTTGTGAAGTGGTTGCTAAGTGCTCTGAGCTGCTTCAGGGTGAAAGGTGTAACAGAAATTTAAAAGAGAAGGAAAATCCTATTCTACTACAGTAGCATGGAGCTGCCTGCAACCTTCAGGCTCTTCAAACTGACCAGTTTGCTTCAGACAGATAAAATGCTGACCAACATTTGGAAGTGTACAGGCAGCAGCTCATTGATGTGCTTGACTTGGAACAGCAAGGGAGAGGGTGACCCAGATCTCCTACCTGTTACCTTGAAAATTTCATAATACACCAACTCAAAGGGTGGTTTGTTCACCCATCCACCACCGTTTCATGTACCCCTCTTCTGATCTGGCTGATCAAATAGTACACTTGCAATCTGATAAATCTTTTATGGAGCACAACTGCCAGGCTGAACTGTTTTGTAAACACGCCAGCTTTCATAATCACAGAATCATTCAGGTTGGAAAAGACCCTTGGGATCATCAAGTCCAACCATCAGCCCTACTCTACAAAGTTCTCCCCTACACCATATCCTCCAGCATAATGGCTCTGGGATAGATGTCCAGTGGAGACAGAACCTACAAAAGCTGGTCTGATCAGATAGTCAGATTCTCCACAGTGAGAGATAGAAGACATTTAAATAGCGTACATAGCTTTTCCTCAGCTCCTGGTTGTTTCTGATTATTAAAATCACAATGAACCATCTAAGGTGTTTCCCTAGTCTTGGCTCTCCTCTTAATACTTTCCGCCTGAGAAGAACTGCATTACATTTGACTCCATACTCCATACATTTGACTATGTTGATAACTGCAGCAAGTTCAGTGGATGGCCACCAAGCTGGACAGGGGGGCTGGGATATTTGCCCTATAAGAAGAAGCTGAAGAAACTGAGCTTGTTTAGCCTAGATAAGAGAGGCTTTGAGGGGAGGTTATCAAGAAGACAAAGACTCTTTCACAGCAGTACATGGTGGGAGGACAAAGTCACAGGCATAAATTGTAATTTAAAAAAGGTCTGACTTAATACAGGCAAAAACTTTTTCACCATAAGGACAGTCAAGCACTGGAACAGGTTGTCTAGACATGTGTGCATCTTGAAAACCTTGGTTTTCAAGACCTAAGTGGCTAAAGCTCTGAGCACTCTGGTTTGATCTCATAGCTGACCCTGCTTTGAGTAGGAATTTGGACTAGAGGTGTCCTGTGGTCCCTTCCAACCTAAGATAGTCTACAATTCTGTGATGCTATAAACAATACACATTACAGCAGAACATATTCTGCCCCTAGTCCATTCCTTTCAGCTATTCTGTAACTTTCCATTTGATTCATTTACCTTGGTCTCTATCATCCTATACCCAACAGTTACCTTCCCAAGCAGTTTTTCTTTCTCCTCACATTTTTTTGAAATATGGATTCTGCAATAAAAAAGTCTTACTGAAGAAAAATGACTAGGATTATTTCACTTCCTGCTGCAGCAAGGACTTTATGCATGAAGGTGGCTCTTAAAATGATAATTAGCTGCTGTTCATAGCCAGCTCCGTACCTTAAAAACAGAAAGTCACTTTCATTTCTGTAATATACCGATTGGGCGCTTGCTTGCTCTTTGCACCATCACCTCTCCCCAGCTAACCACCCTCTCTCTGAAGCTTAGCAGCAACCAAAATTGAAATGTTAAAAGACCACAATCTCCACTGCTTTTTGACCTCTCCCTTATTGGGGGAGCATGGGTGCTTTAATCTGTTATGTGGTATTTATGTGCATGTTGCAAATTTTGAGCAGGATGATGTCACTTGTAAAAAAAACCTTGATCTGTAAAAAAGACAATGACTAATAGTGAAACTCTGCAACGAGGATGTAAGATCATATATAGGCACACTGACTGACCTAGATACTGCACCATCGACACCTTTTTGCAGCCTGCTTATGTTGTATGAGCAGATTGCTATTACTCAGACTGAAAATAAAAAACAAAATCTTTTTTGATTGTTCACCTTCCTTTCACCCAGCCTTACAACACACTCAGTGGTGAAAATAAGGAAAGGCTCATTTTGCTGAGGAATAGGAATTATTTTCAGAGTTCTGTTTGCCTATTTGATTTAATCCAAGTGAGACTGCACATGAAAACATTACATGTGTTACCTGAGAATGACCTTCATTTATTTGATTTTAGGAGGGCAAAGAGTGTGTGTTTATGCCATCTCTATGGAACATAAGTATCATAAGATGAAATAAGGAAAGCAGCGGAACCTATCTGATGTTACTCTTGCAAATCGTGTAATCTGGTTATGCAGTTGCCCACCATTGTTCATTGGGATATGAATACAGCTGACTTCAGTTTCTGTCCCTTCAAACATTCTGAGTGAGATTGCTCTTCAGCGCTCTTTTGTCACAGTAATTGAATAATTTAGGGTGGCATTGACCTCAGGTCCAATCCCCTGATGAAAACAAGGCTAACTTCAAAAGTTAGAGCAGGTTGCTCTGAGCTTTGTCTGGTCAAAATCTGAATGCATCTCCATATCCATCTCTGAGGAATAGCATTAGTAACCAAGTACCAGGTGGATTTCAAACCAATGTTCATTCCTTTTTGAGCCCAGAAGGAGAGTGGGCTTTCCACCCACAAGTCCTTCCGTGCTGAGTAACTTAACAGTTTTCAGTAATCCTCCCGTTAATGTTATCTTACCTGGCCCATACAGAAATACACAATTTGGGGCTATAGCATAACATTATTACCTGTTGAACCTGTCTATTATATAAACCTTCTCATTCAAAGATTTTAAATACCTTTTTAAGTATGGCTTGATTTCTAGGAAGCAGAACATTGCTCTCATTTTAGGTGTGGAAAAATGCACTTGCTGATGGGTTAAGGGATGTGACTGTTCAGACAGTGTCAGCAACAGAGCTGGGAGAAAACTCTGACACCCCAGGCCTGCTCTAATCACTGGGCTGTGGTACACCATTTGTTGGACCACTGTATCTGAAAAGCCCTTTTTGTCATCACCATTCAGGTGTCTGAAAAACTCATGTACAATGAAAATTCATATACAATGGAAGAGAGAACAGCCTTGGTAAGGCCAGGTCAGAGAGCACTGATGTAGCTGGGCTACTCAGGACCTGGTTTCCTGTCCAAATCACAATCCCATTTAGGCATCTGTCCAAAACAGCCCTCTGCTGTGGCCAAAAGAAACATTTGTGTTTGATCCTGGGTCAGCCACTCAGTGCAAGAGCCTTACTCATAGTTTTATTAAGACTCCGAATGGTCCCATTTTGCTGTTGAACTTTGTCCTATGTTTAACGTGCAGCACGTGTGGCAGTGCTGCTTGTAAGCCCTTTTCTCTGTTCAAGATACAGGCCATCAGCGTTTCTTTCCATGTGTGTCAGAAAGGAGAAAAAAAGCACCTTAGCCCCTTTTAAAACACAAATAAACAATGAGAGGAACAGCCAATGGAAGTATTTAACGAGAGCACCCAGTGCTGCAGCGAGAAAGAATTAAAATAACGCACGCTTTGGTGAGCGGGACGGCTGCTTGGGGAGTCCTTGTTCACCAGTAGTGGGGGTCCGGTTCCTGTCACACAGGCACCACCCGGACCTCACTCAGCGCCGGCGGCAGCGCCTGGCCACAGGACCCCCGGCGGCAGCAGGGCCCCCCCGGCCACAGGACCCCCGGCAGCAGGGTCCCGGCCGCGCCCGGCGGCAGCCAGCAGATGGCGGCCGCGCTCCGCCTGCCCGGGCCGCACCCCGCCTCCCAGCCGCCAGCCGGGCCGAGAGCGGCCGCCCAGGCGGTGTGGCGGCCAGGCGCGGGTTCTTACGCGCCGTTCAGCAAGAGGCGGCTTCATGCAGCCCCGTGGCGCCTTCCCGCCGCTCCTCCCTTCCCCGTCGCCGTGTGCCGTGTTGGCGGGGCGGCGGAGCGGAGCGCACCGCACCCCTGCGCGGCCCCCCGCGCGGTTTAGCTGCGCCTCAGAGCCCGGGTTACCTCGGCACCCCCTGGGAGCTCACGTACAGGGCTGAGCGGGGAAAGCGGGTGGGAGAAACGACGAGCTGATCCAAAAACAGATTTTGTGTCAGATTTTAGATGATTAACTAAAAATATAAAGGAGGGAAAGAAACATTTTATCTCAAGCAAAACTTTTTTTCAAGTGCCTGGTTTCTATTCAAAGCACTCCTCTAGGTTACTGGGGGGCACCTGTCCTCATGGTGGGCCCAGTTTGGGGGCACCCAGATTCCGGATGGCTGGAGTGAGGCAACGCTCCAGTCCCAAAGCAGGCAGAGGCAGTGCCAGCACTCGTTCATTGTGTGGCAGGAATAGCTTCCAAAGTCTGCAGGAGCCAGGACACGCTTCTCTTTTCTCCAGCTTTGAGCACTGATTGTAAGGGTATACTACGAGTTACCAAACAAGCATCATCCTTTACAGGTCACTCTTCAAACACTGATCTACCCAAGGATTCAGAGTAACACAGCTGATGAAACAATTCTGAGTAGAAAACTAGGGGTGTCATGGATAGGAGAGAGCCTTTTAGCTAAAATTGTTGTCCAGTATGCCTAAATGTCAGAATGTTGATAACCAGCCTGATTTTCAAATGTTTTCATTTAGTTTTCTCAGTATGGACTTAGTTACTAGAATCACGACGCAATGATTTAAGGACATCTCTAACAAAATCACATTAGTTATGGGAACACTTGAAGGATTGGAAGTGACTCAGAAGCCTGAACTCGTTTTTACAATGCCCTTCTAGTAAAAGGAATAGACTGCAAAACCCATTACAGTTGCAACCTCTCACTGGCAAATTGCAGCCTCATTAGTAATCTTGGCAAGATGACGGGGGTTTTACATTACTGATCCTCTTGTTAGCCCCTCAAGTGTGTGACTGAAGCGCTCTTTCGGGAGCAGTTTGTGGAAGTGAATGTTGTAAATATATTTCCTTTATAGGCAAACAGATGCTCTCTGTCTTTGGGGCTATCAAAATGGCGCATTCAGGAACACACAACTCACTTTAAATGGGAAGAGAAGGTAGTAGTTAAACCTGCCAAAAATTAACATCTAATGATAATTGTAAGCACATAAATTTGGTCATATTTTCCCAGTGAGCCAAGACACATAAAGTAACATCCTCTCCCCGCAAAACTCTCTTCAGTGGTGTGGATGTTTTATATAATTCTTATATATGACAAGGATGATGTAGATATTTTTTTTTAAATGAAAGAATAGGTTAACCTATTAATGACATATTGACCTGCAATACATTAACATTATTATAGGGCAATATCAGTTGTTATCAGACAAGCAATAGGTGGTCCTGTTCATGTACTCCACTAATACAAGAAATTTATATAGTGTCCACAAGCACTCTCTCATGTGTCCCTCACACCACAGTCTAGATGAAAGCATGTGTGATGCATGTAGCAAAGGAGCATTATTGTCTCTTAATTGTGTCTGGGAGCCAAGAAGGTAGTAAGACTTTTCCTCTGCTGGTGGAGTGATTGAGTAGGGGGAAAAAAAAAAAAAAAAAAAAAAAGACTAACAAGAGTAACAAAGCCAGGATAACAAACCAATGTGCTATTAGAGTAGCAAGGAGAGCATCATCACCTGGTTTTCAAAGCTCACTGTGAGGGGAGGGGTACCTTTGGTTTCAGGTGTCTTTTAGCAAAATCTGTAGGGCTCAGATACATGTCCATGTGTGTTAGGGTCTGGCCGGGAGAAAACACAGACTAATAGGACAGCTGGCAATGGTCACCCAAGGTTCCTAAGCTATTCAGACTTCATTCCTTCAGGGTGTTCACCCTCATTCTCTGGCTGAATTGTCAATTCATAGGCTTTTAGTGCAGGGTAGAGACAAACAGCCATCAGGTTCTAGAGGTAAAAATGTTCAATATAAAGTAAGGACAAGTTCCAATTTTTCCTCATAGATTCTATAAATCAGGCTGTTCTTTCCTTAGGTTGACCTGGGAAAGCTGTGGAGCATTCAGGCAGGCTGCTTCCACATCAGTAGAGCACCCTGGTAGCGGTTTAACACATTTCCCAATAATTGCCCACAAATGGTTTTTGAAGGACAAAGTTCCACAAAGCTTCTCAGCTAATATTCTCCCTGATTAAAGACCCTCAGGAAGGGCTTCTCTACTGAGGAGAAAAAAATGCCACACCATGAGATCAGCTTGTCATGGGCTGTAAACAAGGCATCTGTAGCCACATGGTTCAAAACTATTTCTCCTCTGTGTTCTTCCTCTGTTCATTAGATACTGGCCTCTGGGTGGCTTCTGCTGTGAAAGAATTAATTATTCAAACTCTTCCTACATATCTCTTTTCAGCAACAACTAACCCCATTGTGTTACAAGGACAAAAACCTTTAGTGACAGCCAGGACAGATGGCTAAAGCCAGGCAACACATTTCAGAGGTGTGCCACGCCTCTGTTGTTATCAAACCTGGTTTTATTGGCAAACCTTATTGTCTTTGGTATTTTAATTGAAGTGCAACACTTGAGGATATTCTTGTTGTTCAAAAACCTCATATTCAATTATTTTTAATGCTTCATTATGAAGAAAAACTGGAAAACATGATCCAACTGCAAACTAAAAGCTGAACAATCCAAAGAATACAAACTATGTAATTTAATAAAAATCTTGTTTGAGGACTTATTATTTATCTTTCAGTGTTTTTTTAACATGTTGGGGATGAAAACACTGTTGTGTTATTCAGCCAATATCCCTGCTGGAATGCTCTCTTCTTTCCATAGGGATACTATATAAGCCCCTGTCTCAAGGGAATGTGTAACAGTGCAGTGCCAAGGAGCTGTGCTGAGATATTTGTGCCTTCATACTTCCTTTTCTGCAGGGCTTTCTGACTCTAAAAACATCCAAGTTACTTTCCCCTCTTTCTCTCACTTCTTTGGTCTGCTTGATCATTATAATCTAACCTATTCTTAATTTCCTCTTGCTAGTCCATTTCAAAAGCCTCATGTATGATTTCCAGTTGATAAAATTGCTGTTGGGATGCCTCTTCCTTTAGCATTGATCATCATCACTCATGAACAGATGCTGGGGAGGCAGATGATCTTTCAGAGGTAGCAAGGAAGACTAGGAGAGTGCCTGGAGGCAGATTCAACCACTTAGAAGCATGTAGTCACACACCGTGATGTTAGCTTGCTTCAGGTAGGGAGGGTAGCGAGAGCTGAACGTCAAAGTGCAATGGAAATGTAAAATCCTTAATGCCGTGGTTCCTCCTTTCATCTGTGCTTTTTCTCCTGGCAAGGTGTTGCAGTCAGTTCTGCTTTCTATGCCACCAAATAGATTCAAGCTTCAGTGAATGTAAATGGAGCTCCTGGATCTGTTTTTTATCCTTTAGAAGTTCTAACAGTCACTAAAATTGATTTGAGATTGAAAATATTTTCAATCAGCAAAAGCAGGTACAAACAGTCTTTCTAGGACAAACAAGGCTCAGGGAGTCTTCAAGCTCAAGCTGCAACAGGATGGGTAAGAGCAGGAAAACTGGGAGCAATGCATCCTAGGGGCCTCCTTAGGCCAGGTCAAAGTCATACACTGCATGGTGGTGAGAGACGGGCTTCTGGGCCAGAAGCTTTGGTGCAGAATCCTGCCTGTCCTTTTGACGCTGTATCTCGTCCCAACTGCAGTCAGCTGAAGTATTTGAAAAAGATGTGGCAAACAAAATGTATCAAATTTATACTTAGTGTTCCCTTTCGGGGTTTGTACTGGGACCTGGAACACCCCAGAACCAAGCTCATGTAACATTCTGTGAAGTAAAAAGCTACTGGAAGATAATTAGACCCACTCTTTTAGTTATGTGTCTCAGAAAACACAATTTGCTTTAAATAAGGTTTTAACTCGGTAAACTGGCTAACTGCTGCTTGGGTGGGCGTTGGACAGCAGAGGGTGCCAAAGCGCAGTGCACAGAGGGACTCGGGGTGCTGCTGGGCGCTGGGGCTCGCCCCCTTGCAGCCCGCGGGGCTTCGGGCGACTGACCGGGCATTGAACATTCATTTCCAGTCTTGAGGCTTCCTCATCTATCATGTGGGATCAGGATTTATTCCCAGATCTCTTGTGCTAGTGCTACTGCTTAAGTGCAGACAGCTCTGCTTGTGCTTTCATATTCTGTTTGGTTTTTACCATACATTCAGTTACTACAATAAACATTGTCATCTTATTTCCTTGTACAGCCCAAACATCTGTTGATTTCAGTGGGTGTTTGATGAGTGTAATTCTGTAACATCTCTAACCCTTTCAATGCTCCAAAACATAGACCAGTGATTAGTGTACAGGAAAAATCTCTTTGAAAAAACAAAGCTGCATGTGTTCCTGTGTATAAGAAACTAAAATGTAATACAAAAAGTATAATATATCAGTAAACATAGCAAGAACTCCAAACTGAGGGAAGTAGAGATCTTAAGGCAAATTTTTCAGTTTTGTCAAGAAATTTCAGAAATACTAACTTAATTACTTGGAGCTATACACAAACAGGCAGCCTAAAACAATATTTACTTATTTCTGAAGCACTTTTTAACTTTGTGAGCAGTCTCAAAAGTTTTTCCCATATGTGGAGTCCCAGCCTGATTTAAGAAAGACTTCTCTAATCTGATATGAACAGTATCTCATGAACTGTGGTTCAACCTATGGTACAAACTGCTACTAGCAAGCATTTTGAGTAATTGATTGTCCATATGAGATTAAAGAAAAAAAATGTTTATTCAATTTCCAGTTTACTGTAAAGTCTAAATAGATACTCTGTAAAACTGTTTGTGGTGGGCTGACCCTGGCTGGATGCCAGATGCCCACCAAAGCCGCTCTGTCACTCCCCTCCTCAGCTGGAGAGGGGGGAGAAAATATAATGAAAGGCTCATGGATTGAGATAAGGACAGGGAGAGATCACTCACCAATTACTGTCACGGGCAAAACAGACTCAACTTGGGGAAAATGAATTTAATTTATTACCAATCAAATCAGAGTAGGATAATGAGAAATAAAATCAAATCTTAAAATGCCTTCCCCCCCCTTCCCTTCTTCCCTGGCTTAACTTTATTCCCAATTTTCTCTACTTCCTCTGCCCAAGCGGCAACACAGGGGGGCAGGGAATGGGGGTTGTGGTCAGCTCATCACATGTGTTTCTGCCTCTCCTTTTCCCTCTTCCCCTGCTCCAGCGTGGGTCCCTCCCATGGAGGACAGTCCTTCGGGAACAGACTGCTCCAGCGCGGGTCCCCCATGGGGTCACAGGTGCCTTTGGGCATCCATCTGCTCTGACATGGGGACCTCCACAGGCTGCAGGTGGAGATCTGCTCCACCGTGGACCTCCACAGGCTCCAGGGGAATCTCTGCTCTGGTGCCTGGAGCACCTCCTCCCACTCCTTCCTCACTGCCCTTGGTGTCTGCAGAGTTGTTTCTCTCACATATTGTCATTTCTCTCTCCAGCTGCAGTTGCTCAGTTGTTCCCCCCCCCTTCTTAAACAAGTTATCCCAGTGGTGCTACCACTGTGGCTGATGGGCTCAGCCTTGACCAGCAGTGGGTCCCTCCTGGAGCCAGCTGTCATTGGTTCTGTCAGACATTGGGGAAGCTTCCAGCAGCTTCTCACACAGAAGCTGCCCCTGTAGCCTTCCTGCTACTAAAACCTTGCCATGCAAACCCAATACAGCGTTAAACCATTTGGCTACAGCTGCTGTATAATATCAAAACCAAAAGTTACCATAGCCTGTAGTAGGCAATGCTCAGTGATGTAATATCAGTTAGTTTATATCAGTGTCCTCCCAAGAAGGGAATGTTCTTCAGTTATGCTCGTTAAGGAATATAATCTTTCTCTGATCTTTGAAGTGATGAAATGAAGGAGTAGATCATGGAGGCATAGAAATTAGAGCAAGAAAAGAGCTATTAGACCACGTAGCTCATTATTCCACCCCTAAAAGGCTACTCTGCAGTGCATTCTTGGGTACTTTGTCCAGTATACATAAAAAACTGGGAGCATGGAAATAATGAAGGAGCAATTCTAGTGTGCACAAATGTCAGTCCTTTTCTCTGCTTTGATCCAGCTATAGGATGAAGCAAAGCAGTAATTGCTGCCATTATAGAGAACAAATCTATTTGCATTTCTACAGTGCTTCAGCTCTAGCTGTGAATGCCTAATCAGTCCTATTGCTGGAAAAATATTTTCCAGCCTCTTGTCAAATCTATGTCTGATTGCAGTGCATTACTGCATAGCCACTTAACTCCACCCGTGTCCTGGCCCACATCAGTAGAGGGCTGTCATGAGAATTTTTGAAGCCAATGCTGGCGTGTATGAAGCATAACATAGCAGTGTCAGTCGTTCAGTAAATACTTCTTTTACCTTTATTAGAATACTGCTCAGCATAACATCCAAGGATAGCTGTGCTTCTAGAACTATAAAACTCTGAATAATACATGTATAAACATCCCATTGCACATTTTTGCAGGAATACGGACATTTGCCCCAGTGTCCTTAGTAGCTTCAGCCATAATAATTACATTAAATTTTTCTCACCCAGACTTCCCCTGCAGTTTTGATTGTAGGCTGTATTTCTCATTCCCTGTTCTACATGCTTTATCAGAGTGATAAGCGCTGTTGAGCAACTGCTATATTCTAATGCAAACATAACTCTACAATGTGACACACATTTATAAATTTACCCTGAATCTGAGTAAGTTGCACCTGCATTTCTACAAATCAGTAGTGTTGTTATGCCTTCTCAAACCTGGAAATTTAAGGTCAGTTTAAGCTTAGTACGCAGTTCTCAGGTCTGATATAGCCTCTTTGTTCCCATCACCCAGAACAGAAGTGTTGTAACCCAGCCAGGTTAAAGATGCCTATAGGAAAAGGAGGTGGCTGGAACAGCACAGAACTGGCACACTATCCAACAGCTCATGTGAGCAATGGGCATGCTAGAGATGAAGACAGATCATTCATTACTCCTAAATTCCATCTCTGCTTGCTCCTTGATAGCCCCTGGTTCAGCTGAAGAAGCCCTATTATGCCACATAAAGGGAAAATGTCATTCAGTCAGTTGTCATAGACTTGGGGAAAAAAACCAAAAAGTGTAACTTGCCATGAAGTAATCAACTTGTTCTTACAGGGGAAGTTGAGTTTACTTTCCTCCTTTTTATTAGCAGTTAATTTATGTTAGTAAACACTGTATCTTATAAAGCTTGTATCACATGGATTTGGTTTACTGATAGGGAAATATTTATATGATTCATCTGACAGAATAGTTCATGCATAGAAACTGGGGGACTCTTTCTCCAGGCTCTTTAAATACTCAAAGATCAATAAAATATACAAAACGTGTTCAGGGCAATGTCAGGGACTGACTGACGGTCATGCCCAGTGAATAGCAATGTAAGTTCAAAGTTATTTGTGCAGTTACTCCTCATTTACACCCTATTGACAGGAAACAATGTCTAGGAGTGATATTCAATCTGAGCAAGTGAAGAAAAGACACAACAATTTTTCAGGGTTATTTTCAGCTAGCCATGATGTTTTTACATACATATTTAAGAATTATATCCCCTGCAATCCACTGTTACTATGTTAGAGCTGTTCCAACATCAAAATCTTTTATAGAAATAACTCAATCTTCTCTCATCAAAACCCTTTATTCTTCATATATTTAAAAAGTAAATTTTCCATGTGAAAGCAGCCAATAGAACTGCATTTCCATTTAATCAATTTAATTATCATTCATTTGCCTCACCCAGGAAACATTTAAGGCAATTTTCCACTTAATCATTTCAACTAAAAGCTACAGTAGTAGCTTTAGATTTTAAAGGTTGTCAAACCTCATCCTGTAGAATGGGAAATTTTATTTGTTAAACAAGACACGCAACCATTATGAAGACCACATAATGGGAATAGCGTGTCCTGTAACTGGGCATGTGCAAGCCTTAGAGTTTAGAAACGTGCCCCTCAGGAGACGCATCAAGTCAATCTGTCCTAAAGAGGTTACTTCCACAAACTGTTCAGAAATGCTGTGGTAGAACTCTCTTTTATACATCTGACTTGTACCTATGTAAGTCTTCTTAATCAGATCTTAGTGCTAGTAAAATAAAATACAAGTCTTTAGAAGGTTGTTCTACCTTCAGGGGAAAGGAAATGAAAAACTGGAGAGAATGAAGTAGATCTTGCCGCATCCGTAGATTTATGCTAGAGGTTCAGTCATATATCCTACAGGATCCTATAGGTTTATATCCTACAAACCAGAAAGAATAAGCAATAACTTCTACCTACTACCTTCTACTAGCAATAACTAACCAAATTTCCTGGCAATTTCTAAGCTTAAATGGGACCTGTCCTTGGTTGTTGCCAGTGAGGAGCATGGGTATAGGATAGAGCAACAGAACGCGCTGCTGTGTGACTGGGGTTCTTGTGGTATGAACTCCATTAAAAGAAGAAAAAAGAAAATTCTACACAGTGCTTTTTACAGGGCTAAAGCCTATGAGGCTGAAGTTTATTGATCACTCTGGTATGGTCCAGATCTGACAAAAAGCAGCATGCATGCTGAATATCTAGTATATTCTTAGAGGTTTTCATTTGCATTGTCATTCATTACTTTGAACTTGTCAATTGCTTTTAAACATACTTAAAAGCAGAAGATTAGGGAATGACATCTCTAATCCCATCCCTCACACTCTTCACAAAGAGCAGTTGCCTAACGTGCAGTGCGTTTGGTTATTACTAGCATTTGCCCCAAGGAATTTTCTATGAAAAGGCTGGAGCAAGTTAGTTTAAAGTCCTCTTGAGGCTGAAGGTAGATGTTTTTGACAACCAGTCTGGTGGAAGATTTTGGGACCTTCTCTCAAGCCAGTCACTGGCATAAACCACTTGCTGAGGCTGCCTGAGGAGTAGGGACTGGAGTGGACAGTGAATATAGAAACACAAGGCTTCTTATTTCTATCTAGCTGCCCAGTATTCACTGTTTCCCCATTCCCAGTGCTCCTCAGGTATAGTTATTCACTGAGCTATCTTTGACATAGATGTTTCGTGGCATCAGAGAAAAAAAAGTCAAATCTCAGCACAAGATTATCATTATCATAATTAGCCATAATTAAATAAATGTTTTAACAGATGCTTATTTGATGGATTTTGATATAAAAATAACAAAACTACAATGAAGAAATAGCTGTGTTCTATGGAACAGAACCAACAACACTGTGTGAAGGATCTGATTAAACTATTTGTGTACCTACTGAACAATGTAATCTGTATGATATAGTAACACAATCAGGTTGGGGAAGACACAACTCATAATACTACAGGCTCATAACTGTAGACTCAGCTTCTTTATAGGACACTGATACTTGTCAAACTGTTTATTATTACAACTTCAGAAGTCACAGACCTATGAAATAGTTTTAAAAAAAGAATACAGTAGCACAATACTGGGCTTCTTTAGGACTTTGCTGCTATATTTAATGTATTAAAAAGAACATTTCTGTCCAGCACACCAATTAAGGATAGCAGTATAAGCAGGAGATAACCTGTTTGCCATAAGTTAAGTAACTGTTTTGAAGCTCGTGTCCTGCTGACTCATTCTGAATCGTATCAGGACAAATGCTTTCACCCTGAGAAGTTATTTACCAGCCTAGAAGGTTCCTATTTCTGAAAGTTTATCACACTAATTTTGTGTCACATTAGACCTGTCTGTATGCCTGTCATTCAGTTAATTTTAAATTTTTTTTTCCAAGAAAAAGAATCAGAGTTTTCACTTGACCAATGAACATCATTGCACATTAATATTCTTATATCCCTAGAAACAGGAACTAGCCTGGACACAAGAAATCTTGTCATTCTCCTCTGTCCTTGTTTGCTATAGCAAGGATGCTCTTTAAAAAATAAAACTGAATTTAATATGTTTGTTAAAGGTTGGATGGATTTCTTTTCCTGTCTACACACTTACAGAGATTCTCAGACTTTCAGAGGTCTAATTTTTGGATTTGTTACTAAGGAAGAAAATCTGGCACAAGACTGAACCATATCTGAAGAGGTAACCACATCCTAATTTAAAAATATGAAACACAGGGTTGATATTCTTAAGTGCCCCTTATTTCTATGAGAGATTGAACTAAGCCCAGGTAGATACCTTCTCAAGCCTTATCAAGGTCTCTGTCTATCCTAAAAACATTCAACTGTTTCATCAACCAATGTATTTTACATTTTGTAACTGCACTATAAACTGAATGTCCATCTAGGGTACCTGACAATCTCCACTTATGGTATGGGCATGAATTCCTCTTTTCTTTGTTCTTGAGCACTTGTATCACTGTTTGAGTGAGTTAATCCAATAAAAATACTAAAATGGTTTCAAACATGTTTCTCTATAGTTCATTTCATGCCCTATTTTACAGGAAGTTATTCTCTAACCTAATTTATGTTATTCTGAAATCACAAACTAGTTGTAATTATCTTTTAATGGTAATACAAATTCATTTAAAGGGAACATCATGTGCTCCAGTGAAAACCTGCTGTAACAGGTCCTTGCAAATAAGATCATAAGGTTTTTGATGGGATCATACTAAGATCATTAGTATTTTGATGGGAAACACTAAATTAAAATATTTTCATACTTTATATGTAGAATTCTATATTTACACTGTATTTTTAAATATAGGGCAAAAATATTGCTGTTTCAGAATCTTTGTGGTGTTTTCATTCTGAAATTTAGAGAATAGCTGAATTATTCATTAATTAGTTCAGTGTGAATAATAACCAGAAGCATAAGTCTGTCTTCCACATAGATTGATAGCAGGTTAGTATCTAGCAATGCTTCTATACTTGGAGAGGGAGTTCGAAACATTATTGGTTCTCGCTTTCTTGACTCAAAATACTTTTCTTCTGAATTTCTGCTGAATGAGACTTTTTTTTTCCTTTTAATCAGTCAGGTCTGTGAGTTTTGAAGACTTTCCCTAGAGAGGTCTTTTATACTAACATTCTCAACTGTGCTGAAACCTGTTTCTGAAAGTAGGATTTTGCTGTTACATGGAGTTCTGAAGAAAACTCATATAAAAGTTTTTTTGACACAGAGAATGTTCTTGAGGTTGAAAAGACAAAATGATCCTCATATATCCCTCTGTCAATATAATAATGAGGTGATACTCCATGATATTAAAGGTTAGCATATTTAAATCTTCAAAGGTGAAGAAAACAGATACAAACTTTTGTTCTTGGTCCGTAGCTAATCTGTGATACTTAATGCTATCAGATGTTGTTAAAGCCATGGATTTAGCAGAGTCTTTAAAAAAAGTCAGACATTTATATTGATAATTAGATGGGATTAAGGGTCTTCACCTTTCAGAATACAAAGCACCCACTCACATCTGAGAACCAGAAAGAAACTTCTTTTGTAGAAGGCAATTTTATAATTGACTGCAACAGGTTTTCTCGAACTTAAAAAACTCTTGAATGTTCTGACAAGGCTAAATTCTTCAGGATATTGACATTTTGTAGGTAAAGAAAGAACCTTGCATGTTATGATTGCTATAATAATGATAATCATTGAAATAACTCATTGGTGAACTGAATTCATTGCTGACTGAATGAATTGGCCAATTAATTAGTGAAACTGATTTACCTGACATCCTGACTGACTTTATGTTTTGGTTCAGTATGTGACAACAGTTGTGTAATCTGAGAACTCAGAGTTATTGACATTTAATTACAATGTTTTCAACTCCTGTAGGTAATACCATCACCATCTTATTTTCCCTCTGTAAACTAGGTATTTTCAGCCCTTCTCTTTTCCTGTGGAAGTCTTTTAGTGTTGCTAATATTTTTCTTAGGATTCCACAACCTTCTATACAATGATAATTTTGGTATTTCTAAAATAATCTACCATGATTATATCTGGAAAATTTTATACTTATGTCTGATTTTTTTAGATTTTATTTTTACTGTCATGAGGATATCTGTCTCAAAATATGTGTATAAGATTGTCAATTATTCAGTATCTATTGGAAGTTCTCTCAATTAATAATACTGAGCAAAGTAAATCTTGATGTAATGTTTAAATCTTTGTAGTGCAATAAAATATTCAGTGGCACTATGATTTGGACACAGTGCAGTTGACAGTGTTTCATGGCTCATTTGTCCAAGTAATTATGAGATTTTAGTCATCACTGAAAGATCAAGTGCAGCTTTTTCACTGCAAAGAGGTTCAGGTTTTTATGTATATAATGCATAATGACTCTGATTTCAATGGAGCTCAGAAATACAGGGATCCTGAAGCTGTGTTATACTCATTAGAAGAATATTAAAAACACATTAAATAATATTGTGCAGTTGTGAGCTGCAGTGAATTGGTTTGTACATCTTTGATGTAAAATGTTGCAAAACTATAGTACAGTAAGGGCTATTTGAAAGTCAGTCTGAAAAAAAGAGGTTTGTTTTTTTAAAAAAACTATGGGAAATACCATTGACAGTTTCCAGATATGTTTGGTGGCCTAACAAACTTCTCAGCTTGTGTAGGCCCACACCATATTCCCCTCTTTTCACTCCTTACTTACTTTTGCTACACTGTTAGCATTACTTAGCAAAATCTACGATTGCATCTTGAAATTTTGAACCCGGCCAAAATGTTTTTTCCATTTGAAAGGAAAGGTTCTCTGAATCTCCATAGATACCATGGTCAAATGTACTACAGAAAACTAACCAAAATAAAATTCATACTGACATGTAGCCATTCTTTACTTTCTTGAGTATGACTTCATAGGAGGTTGTTTTTAAGTAAGCAAAGGCTCAGACATTCAGGCTTTCTGACCACTTGAGCATTCTGCATAGTCTCATTCAAGCCAGTCCTAAAGCATCAAACACAAATACGGTTAGCCTTTCCTAAAGTCAAAGGACTTCGCTTACTCAGGCATGACAGCCTTGCAGTTGGGTAGAGATACTGCGAAGGGTGCAGATACAGCAAACACAGTGACCTCTGAGCTTGCTTTCAGTGATACAGTGACGACAGATTAGCACAGGCCTCTGCTACCACCTTGCTGAAGCCCATGACTGGATTTGTTTGCATGTGTTTCAATTGGTCTCTCCCAGTTTCAGCATAAGGACAGTCTCTTCCTTTGGTCCTGTACCAATGAAGGGTTGTAGAACCTAACATAAATATTTTGACGCATGTTTCAGATCTCTTCACTTTTTCAGTTATCAGTGGCCCCCAAGTTGACTGATACAGAAATCTGGGCTGGATTTTTTTCATCCACATTCAGTATTTGTTTGCTTGATTGTTTGAATAAGGCTGAACAGTCATCACTTTCCCAAAAGTCCAACACCACAGGAATATCTAACAAGCTAAGCTATCTATAGCACCATGATTACTGAAACGCAGCCTTTCTTACCCATACCCACCCACATACATCATATCTGTGAGGCGTAAAGTGTGTTTCTGTCCATTAGGCCTTCCCATCAAAACTTCTTATTTAAGAAGCAAACAGAAGATAATCCACGTCTACTAAAAAAATCTTGGTGGTAGATCTTTTCCACTGCTCATTGGGAAATGCTAAGCAAGAGCACTTCTTAGATCACCTAATGTCCTGCCAGGAGCACAGCTGTGCTCACTTGAACTGTTTGTCAGATCCATAGATGCTAAAGCTATGCATATAGTTCTAATACTCAGCTGTTGAACAGTCAGTGTGCCCCAGGTAACTAGGTATGCAGCGGATTTGTAAAGCCAGTTTCTTTTCTGTTCTTCCAGTTATTTCTATAGCCAAAGGGGTTTTCTTCTTGTGCGATTTATACAGAATAGCTTGAGGTACATTTATTATTGGTTTATTGTTACCTGAGACACTTCACTGAGGTTTTCTCTTGCTTTGATTCGTTAGCGAATGATTTATTGAAGAAAAACCCATGATAATACCCTTTCTAGTGACAGAACTGATTTAAAAGATGACAAAAAGAAGAATATAATAGTACATAGAGCACTTTGAAATAATGAATCACTGTAGCCCAAACATTATGTGAAGCATTCCACTGTATAGAAAAGTTATAGGAATATATTGGTATGGTAGAAATAGAAAGATAAAGGAATGAGTATTTCATTTTATCTTTATTAAAGTTTTTCAGCATACATTTTAAATTCTGACTAGTGACTTTTCATTATTGTTGTGATATTGATCAGTCAAATCACTATGTTACTTCATACACAAGCAAGAATAAAATAATCTACTTTTCCTATTGTTGGCTTATTAATATTGCTATTCCTTGTGAAAAGAAAGAAATGCAACATGGGTTTTTTTCATCTTTGGCTTGCATGATTACAATCTGTAGCTATGTTCAACTGGCTTTAGGCTACAAGATAATCATGTCTAGATAAAGTACAATTCTTTAGGGAGTTAGAATATGAGATGAAAAATTCTCTCCAGATTAGAAAACATATTTGGCAAGAAAGATTTAAATTACAAGTCTCTTTCATGCTACATAGCATAACTGCACAAACACTTTAAATCTGGAATTATGCTTTTTAAACCTTTAACATAATAAAGACCCTTAGCAGTGAGATTCAGCAATGATGTTGCAATGAATAACAAAACTGAGAAAAATACAACTGCTGATAAAATCATCAGGCAGATGGGGCTGTGTTTATTGAGGATATGGTGCGTGTATTGTACATCTTCACTTAGCAGTTTCTGATACACTCTAATTATGTCCCCTACAGCTTTAAATAAAGACTAGATCTTTTTAGAACTGATAGGTTTTCCCATTAGCTTGTATGCGAGGATGCCGTTACTTAGCAAAGAAGCACATCCTACAAACCAACCTACAAATATGTATTTATTGCCATATTTTTTTCAGTTTGCTCTAATGCAGAGGGGTAAGTGCTGTGATGCCAGTTTCTGCAAGCCAAAGATTTTGCTAGAATTTTTTAGGAAGCAAAGCTCAGTGCAAGTTTTCTCACCTGCCTGCACCGTTCTGGCATATTTTTACCATGAGAGATTTGTAGGATTTATTTCATCTTATATTTGTCTCATCTCACATGTAGCTAAGCTACTTTATGCAAATGTAGTCTGCTTGTCATTGTCATCTTGCCCCAGTTTGTTCACTGTTCATGCATATATAGCCCATCTCCACAGTTTTGGACACCATGTTGTCTTGCATTCCCAGAAATGCTGGTAACTTGAGTTCGTTTTTTACCAGCTGCATTTTGGTATAGTACAGCCTTTTGTTGTGTGTTTAGATAGCAGGTATGCTGCTTATTAACACATTTCTTATATGGCCCTTCTCATCCACCTATATGGCTAAAACTCTTGTCAGGTGATGACTCCAATATCTTTTTCCTTCACAGATGTGGTCTGATCCTATTTGTGGCTATTCACAATGTTTCTGTTAAAATCATTCTCCCAGTCCCTCAACAGCTTCATTCTTTGCATCTTTCCTTCAGCCCCCTGCTTGCCTCTCCTTTAAAACTAGAAATTATCTCTTTTCTACTAGTAGTGGATAGAAGTTTTACTATTTAGAACTTTCTGACAAGAGCTTCCCAAAAACCCCCAAAGCAATTTCACTATCTCTTTTTAGATCCTTTCTTAAAACCAGTTGTTGCTAAAGGAAACTCTTGCAAAAAATAGGCTTCTGTTGAGCTGTATCTAAAGCTCTTCCTGAGCGTTTAGATAGTTTCTTGTGTAGTAATTACTCTGTAAAATCCTTAGGAGAGGGCTCTTTTTTTTTTTTCCTCTACATTTAAACAGCAGCTAGAGTTCAAGAATATCCCAATCCCAGAGTAGCCTTCCTAGAGACCAGCTTTATAAATAAATTTACTGGCAACCTCCAGCAGCAGTACCCAGACAGCCAATATGCTTTCCAAACTCTTTTCCTCAATGCATAGCAATAAAAAGTTAGTAGCAGCAGAAGAGTGGTAGTAAAAAACCTGGACATTTTACATATGGAGATTCTTCCCCCTTTTTTCACACAGGCAAGCTTTAATTCAGTCCAGCTTCAAAAATATAAGGACAACCCAATGCTCAGAATCGTTAAAGCCTTGTAGAGTTTTTGTTCTGGTTCTTCAGTGCCTGTTATTTACTTTGAATTTTTGTCAGTCTAAACTTTATTTTGCAGTGTTGTACTGAGATTTTATGTGGTCTACTTGCTGATTCATACTGGAAATTACCGTAGTTAAAGCTCAGTTTCCCAGAAGATGATTCGTACTTCAGCAAGTCAAATATTTATATGGTATCTCCTCTACTGTGTAATGACAGCACTGTATGTAGCATTTTTTAGAGATGAGGCACTTTGTAAGTGCCAGACTTGCATAATCTGGAAAATTTTGTATTCTCCTGTGTTTCATTACATTACTGTTTTTTTCTTTTCCTGTTGAAGTGGCAAAATACTTTCTCTAGCTTGATGGACTCCTCCCCACACTTTCAAAAAAAAATATTTTCAGATGTAGAAAATGTCAGCTCTCCTGCAGCAAAGCTAATCTGGATTTTAGTCTTCTATTGTATTACTTTAGTAATGTTCCAAATTGATGGCCAAATCAGTTATTCACAAATATTATTTACAGTACTGAACCATCACTAAGTCCAACTGAGAAGTCTGCAACAACTGTTTATTAGAGATCAATTTAGTTGACATTTCTTTCTAAAGTATAATGTTTCTAATCATCTAGTTTCTGATCACACAAATAAATTGCTGAATTTGCATATTTATTCATGACAATAAGAAGTTGATAAGGAGGCAGGGCAACCCAAATGAACTCCCTGCTCTGTATTGATTGTATGTAGCTTCTTGAACACTCATATATTCCTAGAAGCAAAAAAAGCCATGGTTTGGGACATTCGGTCACTTAGCAGAATCCACAGCTTCAAGTTACCTATATAAAGCTAGACGGACAGAGGAGAAAAGAATTAGACTTCAAAGTGTAGGCTCAAGCTTGGAATTCCATCACCCAGGATGAGGACCCAAATCACGTGACACCACATCACACCTTCACATTCATGAACTTTCCAGCTGTTTAGTTTAATGAATAATGGGTAATGATAGGCAAGGTGGAACTGCTTCTAGGCACTGGGAGCCTAGAGTTTCTCTTTGGCATGTTCTTAGTATCTAGGAAAAGTGAAGGTGAATGAGGTGAAGCAGGGTTTTGAATATGAGGTTCACATGTCTTCCTCTATCAGAGTTGAGTGAAAAGGGACTGCAAACTTTTTCATTTAGCTTTGGGATTTGTGAGGGCCAGGTCTCAGCATCTCTCTAACAGACCTCACTGGCAAGACAAGTCATTCACTAGTTAGTGAATCCCAAAAGATCTTTAGACAACCAGTATGTGCATTACATAGTGCTGGACAAGCCCCCCAGAAAAGACCTGTTAGGAGTTAAGAAGCTTTATGGATGAAAATTAATTGTAGTAGGGCTCTAAGGCAGCAGCTCAGAGAATTCAGATTTTCAACATAAGTAGAAGTCTCCTATCTAAGTCCTTTCACAGATCTGTGCCTCATTCGTTTTGTTCTACAGAATACTACTTGCCACTTCATTTTGAGGAAAATAAAAGACACTATCTCAAGTGACTAATACAATATTCTAAATGATGCATACTTCACAGTATAAATGCAAAATCTAACATAGAGAAAATAGCAGTGACTTTATAATGTTTATTATCAGAGCAGTATCACGTAGAACACAGAGATAAAGGTCCCATATTCTAAGGAACAAAAACTTTCCTTAAGAACTTACAATACACATAAAAAAACAAGATTTAAAAAAAGTATATGAAATAAAATTACTTTGCAGGTGTATTTTAAAGTTAAGATCTTTCAAAGCCACATTGGAAATTAGAGTTACACTGATTTGCAACTCAGCTTCTATTTCCTTTATGCAGACTTGAAGATCACAGTACTGATATGCTAAAAAAAAATTAGCATTCTAGATTAGTAAAAAGGTAAAAAGTAAATTTCACAGACAGGAATTGGAAAGATGAAAGTACCATCCTACTAAACAGATTCAGAGCTCCTAATATTGTTAACTTGATTTGTGTCAATAGCCTACTCTGTGTCAACAGTGAGCACTGGGTTGGGAATGCATTCTAGTGGCACAGGAACATTCTGGAGGAAATTCAGAATCACTGACAGTTTGATTTATTTACAACTTTGTAACAGATATTTTAATAATATTTTTTAACATGTATATTAAATGGACTGTTGAAGATGAATAAAGCAATCAGATTTGCTGAAACTTGGTGGGTGTAAACTTGCTAAAATTAACCTAGATGTATCAGATGAAATGACAGCGGCCCTAAAAATCAATAAGGCTTTTTTTTTTCAATTCCAGTTTATAATAGCAATAGGGGAATCGGTGGAGGGTGTTTCGTTGGGATTAATGTCCTGCTGACATCACAGTATGCTTTCCTCATTCGATTGCCATTAGGAACGGTTACGTTGTATAGTACTGAACGGTGTTTAATATCACTACCATTGGAAGCTCAGGTATCCAGCTGAGATCCAACTTTTCAATATGTAGCAGAAAAGTCACACTACATCATCAACTAGTACTCTAAAAAGAGTTGTTATTAACTTTTCTCATAGAAAAATTGCTTTATTGTTTAAATTTGACTATATATTAGACTGTGTCACCTGAATAATCTCTGTCACTGAAGACGATGGCAAAACTAGAGTGATGTTTTTGAATGATAAAAAATAACAAGCTGGAATACACAGGGTTACAGTCTGGTCTCAGTTTTACCAGACTAAAATGCAGAGTAACTCCTGTGATTTACAACTGGTACTTCTCTTAGTTCTAATCTGTAAAACTGAGAACAGGATCTGATGTGCAATTTTATTTAAAATGTAAATTTAAAAAATACTAAACACATAACATACTCAGCTTGTGATATATCTAGAGAAATACAATAAGGTAAATTCCCATTTTTTTGGTGGATGTGTGGGTATATCCTGTATTACAATGAATTTATTAAATTATTTCCCTGAGAGCAAACTCTCAACTGGTATAAACTGCCATAGCTCTGTTAATTTTACAAATACCAGAGAATTTACTCCGATTCAGAACTGCCCTTTGATTTCTAGTTTTCAAATTAGCTGCTAGATGAATTTTTTGTGTAGTTTGGCGATGACAAAAAAATTTTGAAATTACTAGAAAATTATAATTGAAAATGAAATAAAATATTTCTGCTTCAAAGTTATTTAAAGTTATTTCAAAGTTATTGTAAAGTTATTTAAAGTGAACCAGGGGTTGCATTTTGTATGGCTGCATCTAGTAAGAAATCACAGATGATTAATGATCACTTTAATATATTACCTTCATTAAAAATATACAGCTTTTAAAGAAAAGATAAACCAGTGTGTTTTAAAAGATAATTTACAGCAGGAAGTTATTTCTGTGTGTGTTTTCATATGTGTTAGATAGAGGAGGTACAAGTATAGATTCTTGTGGTTTATTTAAACCAATGTATGTCTGTGCTTAACTGGGTTTGTATTTGAAAAATTGTAGCATTACCAAAATGTATTAAGTACTTCATTAATTTTTTTTTTTTTAAAAAAGCATAATATTCTGAGTTTGCTGTTCTGTTTGCTGGGTGAGGGTTAACATCTCAGTGATTAAACCAGCACCACTGCTTAGTCCAATCTTCAGTTTTATTTCCCTTTTCAGTGCAGTCAAGAATTGAATGGTATGTGAACTGAAACCAGGTTCTGTAAGTCTTCTACTGTACTAAACTTTATGGCAAACTTAGATCTCCTATGTCAGTGAAAGACTCCTGAATCCAATTCTGTCCAGTTCATCTGCAACTTTGTACAGAAAGTAAGCAGAAACATTCTGAAAATATTTAGTAATGTATAAGAAACAATGCTAAAGACCAGGATGATGACTACACTGGGTATTTGAAGAATTACCATGACTAAATTTGCCAAATAGTCAAAACTTAAGTTTATTTATTATTTTAACATATTTTTAACTGGGTCAGAAGAGTATCTCTGGTCAAAACTGCAGTCAGGTTTGGGCAGTTATTTCTAAAAGGCACTTCCATTACAGTTGACTTTTGAGACCACTGCAAATCAAGATAGCAGCACCACAGCGAGTTTTTGAAGAACTCGTTCCTTAAAGGAGACATATTTGTGCTGGGGATAAAAAGACTAACTGCACTGCAGGGTCTTCAATCATTTTGCTCTGGGAATGGAGAGAAAGTGAGCTCCTCAATCAAGAAGACCCACAGCTGGATAAATTCTTTACAACAATTGGTGGATAATTGCTAGGCAGGTTATGTAAATTCCTACACAAATACTTAGGACCATTGAGGAATTCTTTGGTGACCTATCTGCCTCCCTCTTAATGCAATAAGGTTACTGTAATTCAGAAAATCTACAGCTTGGTAAAGTATCTGAAAACAATTTGTAATTAACTCGGGTTGGTTGTTTAGTAGCACTTCATGTGTCACTCAGATCTTCTGTACTTATGTGACTTCAGAAACATCTTAGGAGTATAGCTGATGGCAAAATGTAGCTCAGTATGTGAATGCATGTAGCTCTCTTTAAATGATTTTTTTAAAGTCTGTATTTAGAAGAGCACAGTTGTCAATTTCTGTGTTGTATTTATGGAAAAGGTATCGAATGCAATGGGGTTTTTTATTAAATAGATTGGAAACATACAAAAATTTAAAATATCTACTACAGGTTCTAACAACAAGTGAATGCCTGAGATTCTTGTTAGAATACACATCTCAGATAGCATTACCTAGTGATATAAACCAATGATAACATTTCCTGTGAAACTAAGGAGGATTTAGCAGTGCATTTTGAAGTGTGACTTTGTTGCCTCACTGTCATTGTGAGTTGTTAAGTATCTGTCTCATTTGGAGACCTTATCTGGAACTTTGAATAAAGCTAACATTTAAAAGCTGATAGAATAAAACAATTAATTTAGAAATATTAGAGCAAGCCAGGGAGCTGGTAGTACAACTGGCTTTGTTTAAATGTTCTATAACATTAAACAAATTAGTTTTAATAATGTCTTCTTAAGCTTATGTTATCTTTCCTTTTGAAAAATAAACAGCTAAAAGCATTGTCCTTTGCTACCAGCAGATGACAATTATTCAGAAAAGTCTTTGCTTTGGAATTGTCTTTGACATTTCAATATAATACTTGAACAGTTGAATAGGAAATAGAATTTTTATATGATAGCCGTTTATATTCGGTATTCATGTGATACATTTATTTAAAAGAAGCTGCAGAGAATAAGAACCTGCTTAGTACTGTAAATTAAGCATAAATGTTATATACTCTGAATGCCTGTCTTATCTTTCCCCTGACAGGTTGATAATGTATGGTTTTGTGAAGGCAATGGTACACATTGGCCAGTTAAAAGGATGGGAATTCCACTTCACTGACTGTTTATTTTTTGGGTCGCTGATGTCTGCCACAGATCCAGGTAACCTTAAAATAAATTACTTTTTCAAAAGTCAGAAGAGGAAATAAGAACATAACAACTGCATGTGCCATAGAAACATTCAAAGTCTCTGTTCTTGATTTTTTTTTTTTCCCTTAGCTGTTAAATGTCTGAAACTGTGATAATCACAAGTCAAATTGGCTCCGGAGATCCCTTGTGTTTATTCCAATAACTGGTTTACCTATGTTTAGCTCACAAACTTTATAAACGAATTTGCTGGGGAGATTGGAAAAATGTTGTTCTCCAGTCTTCAGGACTTCTACCTGTTCATTGCTGATATGAGAACTGCTGTAATGCTGGAGCCTCATGGTTAATAATTTAGACATTGCATTCATGTGTGATCTAACCCAGTGTAAATATACGGGGAACACAGCTTTCCGATTTGGCCATATAAATACTGTTTACAATTTGAATGCAGTGTTTTGTGATAAATGCAACTCTAAAGAGACATATACCAACAGGTTGACTTGAATTTGCAGATGTGAGCCTAAAGTGACAGTAAACAGCCAAGTCTAGGAAACAGGCTCAATGAATTTTGGAATCACAGAAATACAGAATCATTTAGATTTGACAGGATGTCTGGGAGGCCTTCTAGTCCAACCTCCTAATCAAAACAGGGCTAACCTCAAAGTTATTCTAGGTTTCACAGATATGTCCAGGTTTTGTTATGTTAAAAATGGTAATAAGGGTATTCTGATATTAAAAGGAAATTACCACTTTTTGCATCTGTGGGACAATAGTGAAATTGCTTATGGAATAAAAGGTTGCTTACAGCTTCCAAGTACGTTTCTTGAACAATCAATGAAAACTATGAATAGAGTTTTGCAGTTGGCTTAATTTCTTTTCCTGTTTTCCAGTCCAATACTATTTAGTTTCACAATTGAATGTGTTGACTTATGAGGAGAAATATATAAGACAAATGCACTGATTTTGATTATAATAGTATAAAATTACACTGATTAATGTAGAACAATTGTGAGGGAAAAAAAAAGAGAATCTTCTCTTGCACTGGAAGGAATGAGAAGTGACAAGGAATACTTTTCCCAGATTTTTAAAGAGGCTTAAAAAGCTAACAGTGCAGTTGAGAAAACTACTTTCAGTGTGGCAAACTATAGTTGATTAATACTATTTGTAATTAGTGTTCTGCTTACATAGATTGTCTGTGCATGTCCAAGAGTTTTTTTAATGTTCAGCCTTGCACTCTGTTATCTATTCACTATATTCTAAGCTGTTTCGTGTTTTTACTAATTTAATCTGTAAATTTCAGTCCCTCAAAGACTTAGAGAATTTTGAATGTTTGCTTAATTAAATGGTAGACATTGCTGAAAAACTTTCATTGTGTAGCAGTATTTACTAGTGAATTATAATCTCAAGCCATGTAAAGAGCTCATTGGAATTCCAAAATCAGTTAAAAAATAATCCCATGGAAGACTGATACATACTAGGGCATAAAATAATCAGTCTAATGATTTTATATGTGATATCTAGCTTAAAAAAAAATTTAAAAAAAAAAAAAGAAATCTCTGGTAAAATGTTAGTGTTATAGAAGTAGGATAGAATAATAAAATACTGTCCTAAGATTAAATAATAAATTCCTGTCAGATTTGCTACCTGTTCTTCCATTTAATTCTTCACTGTGTAGGATTATAAACTCATTGCAAAAATCTAATTTCCCTTGGCCGTGGAAAGCAATTAAGTCTCAAAAGATGTTAAAAACTGATATGTTGACTTGACAGAAGTTGTTTTGATTGAGTTCCTTATGTAATAATAAAGATGACTGGTAGATGTTTATATGTTAAATGAAGAATTTTACTACCAGGGCAGTAAACAAATGCATGCCAGCTAAAAGCTGCTAATATTGTTAAGAAGTAGGAAATAATGTTATAATGTAGGTTTTAGTTTTGAAGGGTATTTGAAGATCTTTAATACAGAGATTTTTGCATAAAATTGGTTCAGAATTGCTCTTTTATGCTGTGGGTTTCTTTACATAGAAAACTAGCACTTGAACTAAGATTCAGAAATGGATTTATGACTGGACATACTTGGGACTGTGTTTTGCAGTATAGACTGTGATCCCTAAACATCTGTGATACTACACTTAGGGATGCCTCAAAAAACTCGCACATCTCTAGAAAGAAAAGGTAGAAACTTTAGGGACAAATAAAGGTTACTTTAAAATGAATCATTCATTTTACAGGAAATATCTCCTTCCACTAATTTAGCATTTCTAGCAGAAAAAGTTTCTCATTTCAAGACTTCAGGTGAGAGGTTTGATTTCTAAGAAATAGAATTTTAAAATTCCTGAATTCTCCCTTCATTAGTCTTTGATTTAAAACATCAGACCAGTATTTATATTTTCCTTTGTTCCGATCAATAAGTATCGTTTATCATGTAGTTGAGGAAATCATCTCTTCTTGTTATTTCATCTGCATAAAACAACACTGATTTCAACTGTTTCGTTGTTGAAAGGATTTCCCTTGTGTTAGTATTGTGTTTTGATTTCTAATTTAACCTGACTCTGGAAGTTTTTTGGTGTGATCCCTTCAAAGGGGATGGAGCTGTTCCTCCCTATGTTCTGGTACACTTGTCACTCATCAAGAGCAGCAAAGAGACTGGGGAAAAGGTGCTGGTGTGGGGAGTGCAGCCCCCAGCTCTCAGTCCCTGAGCATCAGAGACCTGCAAAATGAAACTGCCTCACATGTCTGTGACACTGTCCTCTGTGGTTGAAAGGCAGACACAGCAATAAGCCACAGCAATAGGCTGCTTCTGGGTACCAGTGGTTATAATGGAATAAGGTGAATGACAGAACAAAACTGGAACATGAACGAAAAGATTTGACCTCTGCCTGAGCCACCAAAAAATAACTGGAAAGTACAACTTTGGCAGTTTGTCTTAGCTGGTGTTATTAACACATTCTGTGCAATGACCTTCCAATCCAAAAACATTTCATATATCTTTAGCACTTCTTTTTTTTTTTTTTAACTTTTGACATTTCAAGCATAGAAAACAGATTTACCTTCACAAGGTTTGCTGAAGCACAGCTATTTCCAAGCTATATGAACTCCCTTACCTTTGGTCATATTGATAATCACAAGGCTCTTCTCTATTTGAAGTTACTATGGTTACAGCTGAACTGGAGATGTGAGCTGCACTGCTGTTGTTATTGATAAAATTGGATATTTATCAGAAAAAGCACTTTTTGTTTCTCATAAATTCAAAAATTTTGCATTAAGAAGCATAATTTATAAATACAGCAAGGTAATACATTTTATATACTGGTTATATAAGTCTGTTCATAAATGTGTTTTTAATTAAAATATTTTTGTGCTTTCTTCTTATTCACCATTGAAGTAATCTGTAAGTGGCATGACCAATTAGTAGGGAAAGGAGACTATAATTAAAATGTGGATTGTTATTTTTTAGAGAAAAATAGGTAGGAATTATAAGTGAGATTTCTTTCATCTTCTTCCCATTTGATACTGCCCTCCTAAAAGAATTTAGGCCCATGAGCTATGAAAGTTATTAATAGTTCTAGTCAGAAGATTGAGGTACAGTAATACCAGTACTTTATATAATGGTCTCATTTATTTTCTGAGCCTTCTTATTCTTTTCAAACATAACAGCAAAGAAGTATTAGATACAGTTAACTTAGGGATTGTTGTAGTTTGCTGATATTCCAGTTTTGCATACTTTTTACAGGAATTAATAACAAGCCAATTTATTTCTACATACGTCAAAAGATATCTTTCACAAACCAGCCCCACAGACACTTGTTCTGACTTGGGTACAACCAAAATCATGCTAAGCTTAACATCGAATGGATGTTACCTCAGTCCATGAAGTCAAGGAAGAAGTGAATCAGATTCCTGTTGGCACAAGTACTGTGAAAATCTTAGATGCTTCACTACTGCATGCTTCCCATCACTGAATTTTTTAATGAAGCTCACAACCCTTTCTGAGTCAGGAGCTCTGATACCTGTCATTTCTAGTTGTATCAGTTTTCTACTGCCACAAAAGATGTTTGTTTGCTGCCCCCAATTACCTGTCCTTCTAGCCATCTAGTTCTTTACCTATCTCTGTCCTCGTATGCCTAGACTGAAATAAAAGATGCAGAGATGCTGTGTGAAAAGTAGTTTGGTATTTTTATAATACATATTGTATCTAATGAATTATACAAGTCTGAGTAGTTACCAGACAAAAAACAAACCCTACTTACTGTTCCTCAAAAGTACCTTCAGAAAGCCAGAGATGCCACACTTACTGCAATGTAGTATCTATGATCTTTACTTAGATATGAATGTTCTCACAGATTAGATATGTTACTGTGGTATATGATAGCAAATACCAAATGTTTAAATTCATTCCCTTGAGTTTTAAAGTCATTCATCAGACAAAACATGATATGACTGCTTTGGACAATGGAGACTATTCATAGAGTATTATTCTATCCAGAGAGTAATTTAAATTAACTGTCTTCCATAGCAGAGTATCACGTCCATTTTAATATGCCCATTCTGAACTATGTCCATAGATTCTCTCATAATTAATGAAGGCAAATATGATCTGGAGAAAATGACTAGATGGTGGTTGGCAAAACAAAGTGAAAATGTTTTATTGACTTCTTAAATGAGGTGGATGTGCTAAAAATTATGCTGTTCTCTGTTCTTATGCAGATACTATTTAACAATGAGTTGGCTAATGCAATAGAGGATGCTTCTTTAACGTATAATAATGCTGAGAGGAGATTGCAAACACTCTGAAGGACATGATTAGAACTCAGTATGATTCTTACAATGATTTAAAATCAACAAGGATAAATGCTACACTTAGAAATAATCAACTTCATAGATAGAAGATAAGAAATGAGCATTCACTGCTGAAAAGGATTTCGTTTACAACCTGAAAATGAGTCATCAGTACCAATACATAGCAAAAAAAAAAAGGAAAACAGAATTTATTAACATGTTGTACAGCATCTTTTCACTCTATTTCTTGACAGCAAGTCAACTACAGTACTTGGATCTGATTTTGGGCACTGTATTTCAAGAAAGATATGGACTAATTAGAAGTGATTAGAGGGCTAGAAAACATTACTGAAAGGAGGAGATTGAAAGAAGTGAGTCAGTTTAGGGAGGAGATGTCTGAGTCTTTGAATAGGCAAAATGTTGCTGGAAAGAAAAAGGGAATAAATGTGACAAGTTATTTGTGTCTCATTAGGCTAGGAATGGAAATTACAGACTTGAAAAGCAGAAGGGGAGATTTAGGTTAGACACTCAGGAATAACTGCATTTATAAATTGTATGAATACTGAATAGCAAGTCAGTTTCCCTTGGGATTTATGGAACCAGCATCACTTCAGTACTTTAAAAACAGATCAGATAAATATCTGTCAGCAGTGGTATGGCTGAAGCTTGCTGTGTCTTGGGCCAAGGCAGAGACCAGAATTCTTCAGTCAGGGACAGGCAATGCTGTAAAGAAGAGCCAATAACCTCCACTGGGAATGGGAGAAACATTTGAAATCAAAGGTACTTTCTGAGAAAGGGGTGAACTGGGGAGTCTCTCCCAGGAGAGGCAATTGATGCATTATTATGTTGCCTGTTTTATTATTTTGCTTCTATTTTAAAAGATTTTAAGTCAGATTTTTGGGGTAGAGTTGGGAGAGAAAGCAAGAAAAGAAAGCTGTTTTCTTATGAGGCAAGAGGAGGGTGAGGAGTGTGTAGGCATCTGTCTAATTAGCTTGGCCTGCTACACATACATACCAACAGTGCATTGGACTTTGATTACTATTTTCATTCTATCATTATTGCAGGAGCTATTAATGTAAGCCCAAACTAATTAGCTAATAAGCAAAAGCTGGAAGTGGCAAATAGTTTTAGAAAACAAGTCTGTTGTTATGCCAATGACATCAAAAAATGAGAGACTAAATTGGGTCCACATTTAGCACATTAAGGCAGCATTGCTAATCAAGCAAAAACCTGAACATGGATATTGATGAACCAAGAAAACCTCTTTTGCCAATAAAACTTCTTGCTATACCTTTGAGCCGTTCTGAGGAAATAACTCTTTTCCTAGTTCAAATTATAACTGTGCTGGAAGTAGATGGGTGAGGTTACCAGAATGGATAAGTATAACTAGCTAATTTAAATATAGCTATATCAGCAAATGTTCAGCTACGCACATCTCCTAAATTGTCTTCTCTGGAATAACACTTCCAAAATTCTTCAGAGATAACACATCAACAGAGATCACTTTGACATAAAATCTCACAGGATAACTGAGAGTCTATTTTGGGTTTATAAACAGACTTTTAGATTACACAGATATTTAAGTGCCATTTAGAAA
Organism: Strix aluco; assembly: GCF_031877795.1. Lineage (NCBI taxonomy): Eukaryota > Metazoa > Chordata > Aves > Strigiformes > Strigidae > Strix > Strix aluco. Next base: position 14,777,898 of record NC_133939.1, on the reverse strand, counting down.
ATCTTATCAGTAATGATTTCAAAATTCCAAGAAATGTTTTTAAGACAAAGCATGATCACCTGTTCATGTTTTTGTGTGAATTATCAGCAGTCATCTCAATGTAGAAGTATATAATTTTGATTTCTGAAATGTCAGATGTTAACATGGCATCCCAGAGGCACTCCTAATCTTTGGGATTCCTAGGCTATGAGAATTGAGTCAACTGCACAATTATGTATTAGAATGAGCACCAGTGAAGCAGTGAGTTACCATGTAATTTTTAACCATACAAATAATTGGGTGCCTTTATATTAAATTCTGTTTGAAAAGAGAAAGCTCTGCTTTGTCCGTGCAAAGAGAGAATAATAATATCAACACAGAACACAGATAGCCTTCTTCAGTTGGAGATTATGAAGTGCTAGGTAGATCTTGGGAAGGACTCTAATCCCCTGTTTACAGGTAAGGAAACTGAGGCATAAAACAGCTAAGATGTCTTTTAATATCTATAGGACTTAATTATCTGAATATGAGCCAAGTGTCTATATGCCCTTGAGAATGTGTGTGTAAATGATTTGCCCAACTTCAATTTAAATTAAACACTCTCTATTTTTTTCTATTGCACTGGTAAGCTAAAATCAAATATAGCGTATAACTCAGGGAGAAGGAAGGGACTTAATGATATGCTGAAGGATCCTGAAAATGGGTTACAAGTGTCAGATATCCTGATCTGGATGAGAGGGCTTCATGACTGCAGATATGCTACACTTGAGGTGAAAGTGGTTATGCTGCTGGTGGGACAGGGTATAAGGTTATGCATGTTCCTCAACAAGCATGCATAACAGATGGATAAGCATTATCATATCTTTCTTAAAACAGGTAAACTGCTACTCTCATCATGGCAAAACCTAAGTCTTTTCAGCCCCCTTATTTCTCCTTGGTCACAAGTTCCTTTATGCACAGTAAAATATGCTGTGACATTTTCATTTATGCATGATTCTCTGTGTGAGAGGGAGACTGTCTTCCTAACTTAGCTGAAGCACCAAAACTCATAGACTTGCTGGATTTAAGGATCTTAAATACTTCAGCTGACCCCTTTTAACTTCACTATTAGCCACATAGGTAATAAATAGGACTGGACTTCTCAAAACCCATATTCTAACATTGCTTTATCTCTTGAACTGCCAGAGGAATATGAAAATAACAAACTCACTTTGCTTTGTCTCCATACAGTGACAGTCCTTGCTATTTTCCATGAGCTGCATGTGGATACAGATTTGTACACACTCCTGTTTGGAGAGAGTGTCCTAAATGATGCTGTGGCTATCGTACTGACATAGTAAGTACACCCACCTCCATTCTTTACTTGGTGAGATAATTACAAGCTTTAATTGCTGATATAATTCTCACTGATGTACTTTGTGCAAGTACAGATATAACATTTGAAGATTCCATTACAGAGATGTTCTAGAGTTGTTCTTGGTTTGTTAAACACCAGAATTCCAATATTGTTAATAGTAACTGGTATCCAGAATGCAATTTTGGTTCATTTTCTTCAACGTAAAAAGCAGTATATTCTGCAAAATGTGTATATTTAATTTAATATGATTTCTCATCTAAACAAGATATCTTGAAAAAATAATGCTGAATAAGCACCTAGGACATAGAGCGACTATAAAATTGTAGACAGGTTCTTATTAATTTTTGCAATCTATTGTTTTCCAAGATGAAAACCACAAAGTGGTACACAGCAGCTCAGTTTATCTTCTTCTGCCTATTGAATCTGACAGAGCTTCAGCTGATAATATTATCTTGAATTTATATATAGCTTTTTTATTCTCAGGAATCCTCAAACAGATCACAAATGATGGACCAAAATCACACAAGTATGTGCTGTCCTAAAAACACAGACGCTAACAGGATCTCACATTAACTCTGCTCTACATGTATTATATGCTTCCTGGAGCTTTGCTAGAAATACAAATAATCCTCCTAGATAATCTTAAAAGTAACAGGACTCTGCAAAATCAAATTCAGTTTTCTGGGATGCTTGAAGATGCTTCACAGTAAGCCTCAATTCGATGCCACCTTTCTCCTTAAAATACAGTTCCTTGAACTAAGATTTATCCTATCCTTCAGAAAAAACAGACTTTTACAGAGTTTACAGTAATTAAAAAATGCTTTATATTTTGTCTGAAACCCCATGGAGAAACTTATAGTAGTTGAATTGCAAAGAAACCCAAACAAAATTATTTCTCAATACAAAAAAAAAATAGTATTCTTATTGAATTTATCATTCTCCAATTATCAGTCTAGTTACATTCATCTACACTAAACTCCTCACACTGTTTTTAGAGCAACAGTAATATTTTCAAACGCCGTCAAGTTTGACAAGTCCAAACGCTGTCTAAGCACAGCATTTCATGATTAGATACAGCACAGCTGTCACATTCAGTGACTGTGGCTGGAATGTGTCACTTAGGAGGGCATCTAATACATCAGATAATAAAATGTGCAGAAGGAAAACTAAGCAAAGAATAGAAACCTCAGTAGAGAGAACAGATAGAAAAGCATTAAAGCGGCTATTAGAATTAAAAAGAAGCATGTAGGTGACAAAAAGTCTGAGATTTTTTTTCTCTCTTACTCGGCTTTGTTTAATAAAGGGCTAGACATTTATAGCTCATTTAGACTCTTCATCTGTTACTGCAAGGTTCCTATAGACTGTGGAACAGTTAGGCTACAGGCAACTCAAGGAGACCCAGAGTATTTTAAGTGTCTCTACTTTTCAGTCACTGTGATGTCAAAGCACGTGGATCTCTTCAGAAGTGCAACTTAACTGCAAGGCAAATCTAGAAAGAAAACTACTATCAGATAGTACACGATTCATGAGTTTCTAACCTTTGCTCTTCCCAGTACTCAAGTCTAGGCTATGACCCTCAGCGTGCACATGGACACAGAAATCTGTAGGAAGGAATACTGATGCAAATGCTGGCTATCTCCTTCTCGTGTTTTCTTTGCTGTACATGGGAGATTACAACTCTTTTTTACTATAGAATCTCTTGTCACTGGAAAACTAGTGTATTTTTCTGTATATTCAGCATGACCAATACTTTGATTTCTCCAATACATTTAGTCATTTGTAGAGTCTGAAGAGAATATATGGCATCATCAGTTTCACATGTCATTAATTGCTGGCTTAAATAATCAGCTTCTGCACAAATACAATGTTTCTGCAACCTACCATGATCTTCCTTCCTGTAGCTTTTTAAGTAAAGATATGCTGTTAATAATGTCAGCTTCAGTGCATTAACACCCTGCTAAAGTAAACCAAGTTTAAATGAAGAATATTATTATTCTGTCACTACAAAAGAACAGCTAGGGTTTTTTCTCTGTAACACATACCACTTTTCAGGGTGGTGCAGACACAATATGTTCATAATTACAGTAATAGGGTACTATTTAAAAAGGTGTGAAAATAATGTTTACAAATCTGGAAAAGCAATAATAAGTCATTTTGTACACTCTGTAACGGTAAACAGAATAAGAGAATACACAGTGTCTTTCATCAGCTAACAGAATAACCAAGTTAATGTCTGCAGGAGTGACTCACCGCAGGAAAGGGAGGAAGAGAAAAGAGAGAAGGCCCTTATGGCTGGCTGTGGCAATTTGGCATGGTGAAGGTAGCATGGCTGTCTGCCAACAAGGCTTATAGCGATATCTCTCTTTTCCTTCAGCCTCTCCCTCCAACCTCTATTTCTCCAGTGCTCTTTATCATTTAGTTTAAGGACAGCAGCAGGACCAGGTACCCCTACATTTTTCATGCGGATTTAGTAAATCACATGAGCTGTGTGTTGCTGCAACAGTATGTACAGGCACTGTGGCCAGTTGCCCACAGAAAATACTGATCAAGCATACAAGTTCTCCAGGCCAAATTAGCAACTCTCCTATAGGCCATCTTGCCATACCAAACACCTGGGTGTTTGTGATAATTGCAAGATTTCATTTATACTGTGCTATTTTAAGATAATCCATGCAGGAGGGATCACTGTGAATCAAATTGGCAGTAGGGGCTGCAGAAAGGCTGACAAGCTGTTGTGCATCTGGGAGAGCTCATACACACAGGGGCCTCTATAAGCAAGGGTATTGTAGATGTAACAAGGATTTTCTCCTATATAAATAACTTACAGAGTTCCTTACAACTTTTCACTATTAGGACAAAAGTCCCCATTTAATAAAAACTGAGAATTCTCACAACAAAAAAAAAAAACATTTGGGAAGAAAACAAGGATTGAAATATTCAAAATTAATTCTTTTTGAGCATGTTTTATATCAAGGATTCAAGATATTTAAGAAAAACAATAACAGAGCCCTACAAGACAATACTTCCTAGATGACTAAACATGTCTGCTTTTGCCCAGAAAAACATATATGACTAATTATGGCATAAATATTTCCTACGTACTTTGTTTTCCAGATTGACTCGGACCCGTGTCCACTTCCTATGTCTATTTACTGCATGAGCTTTACCTGTAGAAGTATTTTATTTATGCTAACATTAAAATAAAGAAAACATATGTAGGAAAAATAAGGTATCTGAACTTCTTCTGAGTGTGTTTGAATACGCTTATAGTCTTTATGATTAAGGATTGTTTCACTATTTGGAATTTAATTTTAGACAACGGATTATGGCAGACTTTTATGAAAAGATCTTTCCAATCATACTTTTGTTAAAAATTTTAAGTGAGAAATCATTCTCAGTTCTTCAGATACATTGTACTTTATCACCAAGAAGTTTACCTGAGTTTATTCTGTAGCTTCTAGAATGAAAGAATATAATTTAAGATTGTTTCTTGTATTGCTGTATCATAATACATACTGTAAAGAATTACTTCTTTTGCTTTCTTGGGGGTTGGTCTGTGATGTAGCGAATATTTTCATAAAAGATTCCAGATGATAGCTTTCTTACCACTGTTTCTGTCCTCTAACTCCCAAGTTTTTTGCAAAAATATTAGCAACAAAATTTAGCTTACAAATGTTCCAGCCCACATAAAGCTGTTCTCTTAGCTTTAAATTCAACCTTCTGCCATGCAATTCCCTGGTCATAAAGCAGCAGTTTGTTCAGCTTCAGATAGGCATTCATGCTATAGGATGCAACATTCAAGGTGATCTATTTCATTCATAGATTTCAGACCCAGGAATGTTTATCATTGCTTAGGTTTGTAGATAGTACTTTAGACAAATACAATGAACTGTCTGTGTACTCAGGCACCTACTTGCTGTGGACCACATTCTAAAGATCAAAATTGAGAAATATAACTTCAGTTGGAGTTGTGTATGATGAAGACTGTAGAATCTGGCTGAAAATTAATAATTTTGGGATATTTTTGATCAAATAAGATTAACCTCTTATTTAACTTTTATTCCTTTTTCATTGTTCTGTCTTCATACAATATAACACTTGTTAAAGAAAATATCCACATATATTTTGAGTGCACATGCTGTAGGTTTGGACTTGGTAGGGATTTTGCATGTTTGCAGAGAAATTTGATGAAGAATGTGTGGAAGAAGATGTAGAAAAAGCATTGAATAGCTTGAGATATGACTGAAAAGTAGCTGAACAGGTCATTAGCATTGAGACAGTATATTTAGCAGAGCTATTTAATCTTTCTCATGCTGAGTGCTCAGTGAGTGCAGAATGTGGAAAGCAGTAATGAATACCGATATGTGTTCCCTGTTAACAAATTATCTAAGAGAACATTACATGAGAGATGTTTCCATTGTAGCCAATGTCAGAAGTGTTTGTATCATCATTATGCAAAAGACATGACTTCATTTCTCTGCTGGCTCTGTACCATTGCTCAGTGGGGCTGATGAGTTTCATCCCCTTCCTAGAAGAGTTGATCGTGTGGAAGTCACATGGGCAGCAGGGACATCAACATATGACAGTGTCTTTCACAAGTAATCAAAACAAGTGAGGGGCAGCCAGGGAATACAGGACATGTGACATTGTGACATGGGTGACATGTGGCAAGGAATGGATTTACTAGCTCTTTTATATGCAATCAAGAACAGTTTGATACATGAATGAAGTGGAAATCCTGGAGATAAAAAACATGGTTGAGGATCACATGGCAGTGAAGCCAGAGAACCCAGAAACTAGCTGACATATGAAATTCAGACTTCTCATGTCAAAATGTGAATTGCCCTAGAAGGCTTAGAGGTATAGATATTTCTAGGCAGAGAGGAAAGTAATATGGCAAGCATAGTTTTCTTATGAAGTTTGGCTTGCCGTTTTTAAGTATCTTAAATGGTATGTAAAGGAAGAGATTATAACCTTGGAGGTTCAGAAGGTGGTGAAGAGGAAAGTAAACAAAAAATACTGGATTGTTTAGAAATGGATATCCTGCCTCTTTTGTAAAGTATCTACTGGTTATATAGATTCCACAAAGTTTGTTCATGCCTATTAGCAAAAATTAGGCAATGAAAGGCCCAGATTTCGACACAGTCAGGCTGTAAGGCTCCTTTTGCAAAAGCCAAGGACCAGCACCGAAAGGCTAAACTCTTAGAACTAGGCAAGAACTGGAGGTGTAACAGATCCCGTTATTGTATGACTTCTTGCTTATAAGAACAGTATTTGTTGGCGAGAAGCATATTTCCACTGATGCTCACAGATGCAATATTGTTTCAGGAATTCAGTGAGCCTCTATTGGTCAGATAAAATGGCCTGGAATAAATAGGTAACATTCCTTTTTTTTTCTTCCCCCCCACCCCCCCCCCCCCAACAGTCTGTGCTAGTAGAAGGGTACTGCAACACCCTTCTACATAATAAGCTTCTATGGATTGGTTCAAAGATTTACCAAGCATTTTACCATGATGAAGAAATTTCATTTTCCAGAGTTCTTAGAATACAATTTCTCTCTAACAAAAGATATATTTCAAGTCCATTTGTCATGATCTAGCTACAGCATATGATACCATATCTGTGCTTGACAAATTACTAGTCCATAGAATCCAGATCCCTTTTAAATAGTTTAAAAGACTCAAAATTTATGGCAAAGAGTTTGGAGATTGCCCATTTCATCTTGCTTTTGTCTTTCCTTCTTTAGCGTAAACAGAGCTTATCTGCTACAGTAGGATAAAGTATAAAGGAGGAACTCTAATTAATGAATGTGTTTGTGATACTAGGGAATAGTATTGAGGGGAAAAGGGACAGGGCAAATTAATAAAGGTGATGGTTAGCTTTACTATACTCACTGAGGAAATCCCTTGTAAAAGTAGTTCTGTACCTCCTCTTAAATATTTCCACAATGGACATGTGCCAACACATGTCATAGCATACCTCTTCTCTGCTCAAAAAATACTTCCATTCCAGTCTAGTAGTACCTTATACAGGTTAATATCACGCTTAAACCATTTTTTCTTGGCAGAACTTCTCCTGGAGACTTGTATGGGGCTTTCTAAAATAACACAGCAAAGGTAACAGACAAATTCATTGAAAAACAGTATCCATTTCCAGGGGAAATAACTCAGAAGCCAGAGTTCAGCTCAGTTTGTGCTGAGCATCCTCTGAAGTTGACATTTCTCAGACAGTGATCCCTATAATTGCCTTAGGAAGTCAAGAGAATTCTTTCTGTCACACTGGTGAGTCTTACTGATAGGTACAGTCATGATATTACTAATTTTAGTTCAGCTCAGATCTCTTCAAAATATAAGAAACTCTTTTGATCAAATGGACCTCAAATAGAAAATGAGTAAGAACCTTTAAACCTTGCTAGTTTTAGTTATTTGTTTACCTGCAGTTTTTTACTTCTGTGGTTTTAATTCAGTTGTTATGTCATTGAACTTGAAGGCAGTTTACATAGGAGGAAAATGTAATCAGAGACTGAAGAAGCAGACATCTGACAAACACCAAATATAAGTACAAATATTCAGTTTCTGTTTCACTTGGTCATTAGCCTGGTGAGGTAACTACCCATTATCTGCAAGTGTTACTTTGCTACTTTTCAGAATTTCTAATTGTGATTCCTTGTGTATTATATATTAAAATCAGCAATTCTATAAAGGACATGAAAAGATATTGTAACTATGCTGCTGAATAATGAAGTTAGGAGCTGGGATTTGCAGGAAATAATACCGGCTTTGAAAGCTATGATGGGTGTCTCCTTGATGCATATCTCAGTAGATGTGAGGCTCCCTTTATGATTATTTTAAGCTTTCTTCTTTTGTCATGGACTGTCTCTAATTTGGATCCTTTGCCCTTCCATTTTTGGAGCACTATTCTATATAGATTTTGCCACACTTTGATCCCTGGACCCATTATCTTATTTTTCCCTTAAACTACAGTTATAGTCAGAAAGTGGCCTTTAAAAGTGACATTGTGGGCTTCCATATGTACTATCTCAAACCCTTTCGTATCATGTGTAATCAATTAAGAAACAAAGACTTTTCTATCAGCCAATACTTTGTTTCAGTTTCCTCCTCAACCATAGGTAACTGGGAGTTCATTCAGTGAAGAACATAGTGAAGTCTGTCAGCCTGTATCCCATTCCTCCTACTGAGATTTATTAGGCACTGTTAGCAAATAGCAAAAAAATATGATTGCTTCAGTACTATCATCACATATGAAAAAAGAATGTTTGTTTCTCTATTGCCCTTTATTTTTAGCCCCCTTTTAAACCACATATTCATGCAATTTCAGCCACTGGAGTGAAAAAGAAACTCATTTAAGTTCTATTTATTTCTAACATGTATCTGAGTGCAGACAAGATGTTTTTCACACATCCTAGGCATATCAGTATGTAAGTAATAGTGTAAAAAACCACTTCTATTCATAAGTGGGCCCTTACATGCACACAGTTAATAGCTTTAGTGTGCCTACACATAGAACTGCTCAGCCTAGGTACTTCTTTTTCAAAAGTATATAAGCTTCATTCTTTGCCAACTACTGTACAAAGTGTGCACAGAGACATGCTTCCAGTCAAGGAAGAAAAAAGAGAACTAGAAGCACCTGTTCCACCAGACAGATGCCAAAAAGGTAAAAAGGATTAACAAATGCAACATTTTCCTGCTTAAAGAAAATAGGTGGCATACAGATTTCTAAGGGTAGGAAGAGGTGGTGAAATGGAGATGAAAGTAAGAAGTTGAACTGCTGAAAGCAATAAATGGAGATTGTGAGGACACGGCTAGAAAAAAGAAGCCAGAGCGAGAAAAGACACGATAAGAAAAAAAGATAAGGCATACTGTATAAATACAGATTATGACAGTGATACATAAACCTGTAGCTAGGACTCTTTAGAGGGAAGAACTACTTGTTTACCCCATAAGGATGCAGAGGAAATCCTGATGATTTTTCTCTGGTACAATTTTGCAGTTTTATGTTGCTTTGTTACGAATGTCTATGTTTGAAATCCTTAAGTAGTACATCAAAATGGTGCTCCTGAACTGTAAAGTTCTAAAGAGTGGTGCACTGCAATCAGGTAACAAATCTGAATTCAGAAAAGGAATGAGTTTCTGCCAGAAACACAGGGAGTTGCTGCCAGACCGTTTCTTTGAGGCTGTCTTTACATTAATTTGGCAGAATTGGAGGAGCTGAGGCTTCCTATGAGCTCAATTTGAGCAGTGGCAGGCTTAGATGGGTGGTTGCCTTTGCAAAACCTGACCTAGAACTTGCAGATCAAAGTAAGACCAGCACTGGATGACAACAGGAATAGGAAGAGTTGTTTCATGTACTGGCTTGAATGACCTTGACAAAGATTTAGGGATTTCAATGCCTGTAAGCTACAGATCTGGACAAATTACTAACTGGAGCACTAGAGTCAGACATTGCCTCATACCAGATAAATATTTGTGATTTTATTCCCATGAAGATTCCTGAGGAGGGATAACTGTAACACTGTAGAGAGGAATAAAATAGAATTACCTGAAAGAAAGAAAAATGCTGGTGGAAACTCAGCCCAAACATTTCATTTCTTAACTCCCCTTAGACAAGATGAATTTGGCTAATATTCCTGATATTGTTAAAAAAGGCTTATGTACCAAGCAGCCATTCAACCAGTCAAATAACAGAGTAACTTATAAATTAATAGAGCAAGGAGTTAATTGTGCAACAAGTTCATGAGTCATTTTAAAAGGTGGATGAGGAATAGTTTCCATCTATTATTTCTATAATAATGAAATTATGGTTGTCCATCTGCTCTTTTTACCTTTGAGGAAGGGTTTAGTCCCAGCTTATTTTACTGATGATAATTAGAGTTTCACGTCACTGACCATCTGGAACACGAGATGTGAGCACTGGGAAACTAACCAAACTTGCTATTAGCAGGAACTTTAAAAAAGCTTCTTTCCCAGAATAGAGAAAATCCCACACAAAATGATGGTGTCCTTGCTTAATAAAACTTCCATTCTTTTTTCTCCATGAGCATTACTGTACAGACCAGTGCTGTGCTTAAACCAGGGGGAAAAATGCTATGGAATTTCTGTAATGCTTGTTATAGCTGGAATTTCAGTATGAAAATGGAGACTTGGAACAGTATGTTTTCAGGAGGTAATTCTCATCACTATGTTTTTTTCACTTTTTAATATTCCATATCCCTTTTTCCAATATCAGCTCCACATTAAAATTCTGCTTAGCTTCTAGTTAATACATGCTAACGGTCTTTCTAGCTATGTTATCTAATTGGCTCTGGTTTGTTTATGCAATTTATTTGAATAGGCAGCCTTCAGTTGCAGTCTGCTAAGCTAGAATAGATTTCAGTGAGTACTGTTATGGAGATTGCCCTCAGGGATGTATGAAAATGTAGCTTAGCTCAAATCAGCTGGGAATGTCTGTACTTGTCATATCCAATCAAATCAGACTAGCTGCAGGTATTTCTGTCCACTTATACACAAACAAACTGGTAACATTTAAAAATACGAAATGCAAGTTCAGAATTAAGAACGCTGCTTGCAGTGCTTGTAAATGACATCTAAGAGGCAATTATTTAGCTACATTTTCCATACAAATGACCGAATTGGCATCAAAGCTTCTTCATTTCAAAGATTTCTATTGGGAACTCTTCAGAACTGAAGTACACCCTGGTACAAGTCAGCTTGTTTTTTGAGCTCTTCCAGATGTTTTTTCTTATCCAAATAACCTTTCTCTAGTGAATAAGACAGATTTTCTGAGAGGAAGATAATTACATACAGAGTCTAATTCTACTTACAGAGACAACTCACTTTTAGTTTAAAATGAATGTACTGATACTATTTCCCTTGAAGTGTTCCAAAAGAAAGTTCATTTCATCCTCTCTGGCTGAGATACTGTACATAAGACTCTGTCTGGTACTTGCAGTAGATCAACATATTTTTCAAGTCTTCTTGGCAGGGAAGGCAGAAGAGGAGTATGTATCGGAAAGGTGAGAGAGAGATTGCCATTTCATTTACTGGATACCCACCAATAGCTGTTCACTGTTCAAATCCTTTCCAGAAATACAGTATTGAAGAGTACAGCTATCTCAAAAAGACAGAGATTTTGTTACAACAGGATAAACTCCTATCAAAAATCTTTTATTCTTTGGAGATCAGGTTGCGATTACATGAAAGAACCTATTCACACTTTTGGAGAATGGGCTGCATATTTCCAGTGGCTACCCAGGAGTACTAGGAAAGACTCTAGTGATCCCTCTGTGAACCCCTCCAGAAGCTGTGTGCTCTTTATACAATTTAATTTGAATTTCATCATTCTAACCTGCTCTAAGTCCTTTTCTTTTTACTAACAGCAACATCAGGTAAACTGGTTCCCCCTGCAAGCCTTGATCTTTTAAGACTCAAATCCTTAAGCTACTGAGTCTGTTAGAGTGAACTGACATACCTCTACATGAAATTCTTTTGTGCGTGCACATGGTGTACATATATACTTATGTGTGCATGGGGAATCATCCATAAAGCACATCAAAATAATGCAAAGGTTATCAAGTACTCAGAAGTTACATAATGCCCCAAGATTTTCATGTCTTACAGAAGAGGAGCTGAGAGTCACCTTCTGTAAACTTTTTAATCAAATGTAATTTTAGGTTTATTTTTTCATCACAGAAACCTCTCTCTCTCCATACCCAAGACGTTATCTCAGTGAGCATGTTTTACCTTTTGGATTAGCAACTTTAATGTTTTCAGAATATACTTTTGTCACTTGAGCAAAGAGAATAATTGATAACAGTAACATGCAGCTGCCTTCCTTGAGTGCCAGGCACAGCAGGAGGAGAGACTGCATACCTTTAGCTACTACATCTCATAGCTACTTAAACGGTGAGACTCAGCTAATTTCTATTCTTATAATTTATGCCAATGGTTGTAGAGCTCCACTCTCATTGTTTCCACCTGCTTTTGTTTTGATCTCAATCTTACTCCTTCTCTATTATCTTTTCAATAGACAAGGGTCGCCATCTCTATCTTGCTCTACACATTCCCCTAAATTGCATGGCCTACTCCATCACTTCTGTTTCAGTCCCCAGTCCTTTTTTCTCCCATCTGAGATGGAAAGAAATTATTTCTAAAGATAAACTAGGACTGTAAACTCTTAATCCAATCTCCTTCATTCCCTAAAGCCAACAGGTACCCTGTCTTTATTTCTGATACACACCCCTCCTTATCACATTGTGACCAACAGAGGAGATAATGAGGACAAGAGAGCGATGCTGCTGGTTGGTTCCAAAAGATGGTGAAACTATATAGCAGAGCTTGGGGAGCTGCAATTGCAGGAAAAATTTCATATTTAAGTTTTAGATGGCACGTGCCTAATACAAATGATATCTTAAAAGATTTTTAGCTGATGAAGTTTATCAGATCTCTGCTGAGATTTATGAACTAAACATTTCGGAAACCTTAAAAAATTGCTTGACTTTGGCACATTTTCACGAGGGTGAAAGACACATGAGTAACAGATGGGTACTTTCCTCTTTCCTCCCCTTAGAAGTGACAAGTCTGAATTTCAAAGCGTACAGTGAGAAAGCTTTATAATTATGTGGTTGTAAGGTTTCTGTCCAGGAGAGGCAAAAATGTATTCTCTCTATACTGGTCCTGCAAAATGGCTAGATTTAAAAAAAAAAAAAAAAAAAAGGTCTTCACAAAAAGTGCAAATGCAACATGGAAATGTAGTCCAAATGGTGTCATTTTGGCAAAATCAAAAACCATGAAAAAACAACACCCAAATAAAATCAGGGCACTGCCTGGCATGCTGCAGGTATGAGTTAGTCTGAAGGACAGGAAACACCCAGGGCAGCAGTTGTGTGAGTCGCTCTGAGAGAAGACAGTGTGGCAAAGCTTGTTCATTGCTATGCATTTAGGGAAATGGGACTTATGAACATTTCCTGTAAAGACCATTGTACCAAAAAAAAAAATCCAGTCTTGTTATCAGTTTCCTCTTAATGTGCTTGGTACTTTGATGTTCGCTAACTAATTGCTAATTATAATGATCTACATATTCTGAATTTAATATGCATATGTGTATGTTATTTGGATTCATAAATGAAATTTCAGTACCTTTCTGGGGAGACCTAGTGACATTAGAATTTTGATGTTGAAAATGAAGGTTTAAATACGATTAAAATCCCAACAATATACTGAATAATCCGATGTTCATAATTTTCCCTTAGTGATTTCTCCATTACAAAATCTCACAAAAGTGAAATAATTTTAAAACATACAGCATTTTCGTTTTGTATCCCCATTCATTGCATATTTATACTCACTTAAAAGAAATCAAACAGTTCTTCCTTTCTACTGATCTGTAGCAAGCACAGCCAGAAATGATAGTGAGAGATGAGAATAATAGAGTGCCTAACAGCCTGTTGTTCTTTGCCTCAGACACACTGAGAAAGGGTTATAGCTAGATTAAAATATTCCTGAAGAAAATATTTCAGCCTCCTGTACCATTTAACACTGTATCTCTTTATTACAGTATTTTCGTTCCTACAGAGTAATGTTAAAGGTATTTCTAAACCATCATTTTAGGATGTTCATAGTTTTACGTTCTATTTCTAGATTTAGCAGGACTTAGCCCATAGCTAGGAGAGTGTTTTCATTATGCATTGTTAGAGTGAGGTGAATGCAAAAGCTTGTGAGGCAAGACTCCTTCATTCTAGTAATTATGAGGGTAATGAAGCTAGTCAGAATTATTTTCATTTTATTAATAGCTGTGTTTAAGCCTCATGGAACTGCCTATCTAGGGAAAGTATCCATTTTAAAACCAAGTGGTGGAAATTAGTGCATTATACTAAATGTTTATCCATGAATCAATGAAGTCTTCACAAATCCAGAAGGAAAAATTGTCTGTTTGGCTGCCTGTCATTTCTGTGAGATTTTCCACAGTGCATTGAATCTAGGCCACAGGTAATAGCAAATACCTTAATTTTAAACAAAGGAAGATCTTCCTTAACTCTTTTAATCTTACCACTGAGGAATAGTTCACAACCAGCTGCCAGTTCTTTGTCCAATAACCTTAGCATATGTACTTATGAATAATGAATTCTTATCAAAGCAAGAACTCCCATCAATACATTTTGTATAAGGTCTCTTTGATTAAGTGATTTGCAGTATATTTAGGAAACTGTGTGAGGTTTTTAGGATTTTATTATGCAGATTATTTTCAAGATTCCAATTAGCTTTTCGATTGTTCTTCAAGAGTAGCATGTGTTTATGTAGTACTTCTTAAAGTTGGCTTGTCATTTGAAACTCCTGTACCAGGGATAGGGAAATAAAGACTGTACTGAGTTTTGAGAAAAATATTCCTGACGACAGAAGACAGAAATATGGAACGTGAGTGTTCTAGTATTTAGATCTTCTTGCTATAATCTTTAAGGATAAAAAGAATTTTTACCACTGTGATTGCCTTAGAGTTTGGGACTGATATTCTATCCATGGCAACTTCACTGCCTAACTGGTGGTTCCTCCTCTTTGTTTTGTTTTACTGAGTGAAGTTGAGTAATCCTCCAGAGTAAAGGGTATTTGCAGGTGTCACAATCACCACTAACTCAACACTTGAGCAAAACAATTTCCACAAGGTTCAGGAGCTACAACTCTGTTGTTTTCAGCAGTCCCAGGCTGCTGAATTGAACCACTGAGGCTGCAGATAGCCAGCTACAGTTTAGAATGGCTTCAGCCATAGTCTTTTGCAGCTCCTAGGCAAGAAGAAAAGGTACAAGATGGGTGCAAAGCCACCGTTCAACCCATCTACCACCCCGCCCAGGTCCCATACTCTGTCAGACTACACAGTCTGCCTCTAAACACCTCTGTTGTTCATGCTTCGGGCAATTGCTTTTCAGTCAGCATTTTCTAGAGATATAACTCCAAACTCATTTTCTCACTTTGAAGTAAGTCCAGAGATATTCCTCTATTACCTTCTCAGAAATTCTCTCTTTCAATAGTTTTTTTTCTCTAAAGTGACTTAAACAGACTGTACCTTCCCAACACAATGCATTTTTCCAGCAGACGACTATTAGTACATGTGTTGGGACTTGCTGAATTACACCTTCTTTGTAGAGCACTGCCCAGTAATTTTGTTTTAATGTTCTGGGTCTAACGTTAAAGGTATAGCAGCGATTTTAAAGAACTTCAGGCTACAAAGTGATAAGGCAACAAGCAATAGGTAAGATTGCAATTTTAAAATTTCTACCATGGCCTGGATTTTTCTTTTTATAAGCTGTAAAAACCAAAATGTTAGTGTATTATCAGAAACATAAATGAGGAGAGCTTCAGGCCTACATTGCTCCTACAGGAATATTACTGCCATTCTCTATGCAAGGCTGACCAGCTTTTCTAGCAAGTGAAGTGCCTTTCCCCAAGGTGAAATTTCATTCTGCTCATTTGCTATATTTGGATCAGGAACAGAGACCTGCAAATGAAAATATCCTTCAATGCCCATCCTCAGCTCCAGTACATCAAGACAAAACACGTAACATGTTTTGTTTCTGACATTATTACTGCCAACACTAAAGTGTACAATTCACATCTGGATTTATTTTAGACTTTCTCATGATAACAGCTGCATTTCTTGTCTTCACTTGGATACATTTTTAAAAATGAAAATTGCCATGGCAACAGCTGCAACCATTTATTATAAAGCAATAGAAGTGGAACTAATATTTGTGAGAGAAGCTCTGTTATCAGTATAGTATTTCATTCAGACAATGCCAGTCATTTTTCTCTAGCCTTTCCATTGTTCAGAAGAAAAATATAGAAAATATTTTCAGTAATGAAGAGTAGGTGGGATTGAACAGCTCAGGAGATTAAAAAGATTTTCTTCTTTAGATTACTGGCTCATCTCAAATCCAGATTAGCATGAGGCAAAAATTATCATCTGTTTGGTGGGCACATGAAAAAAACTGATAGGGGTACTGAGATTTGAAAATCTCATTCCCATACTAGCTATGTTCTCAACTGAAGCACAGAGACAGCAAAGTGAGTACACTGAGTGTGTCTTCACTAGGAGAAAAAAGTGACCCATCCTTGAAAAGTTCTAATGTCTAATGCAAAGGCAGAATTCACAGGCAGTTTGCAATGCTACAGTTCAAAACGAACAATCCTTCCCTTAAGATTTCGTTTCATATCACTTGCAACACATTATGTTACCTTAGAAAATAGTGTACTATTTTCCCTATTATAATGTGGCTAAAGAGGTAAGTTTTGCACTGGCCTCAAGGTCAACAATGCTGTCCAAGTCAGGATGGAGGTAGGGTCATCCAACGTAAGGTCTAGGTACATTAGAAACCATGTGGCCCATTTTGTTTGCATGTTTCCAATATTTCTCAGAGCATTAATTTTTTTTTTTTTTTTAAATCTTCACAAGAATCTGAGTAGAAGATCAACAAACTGTACTCTAGGTGTATGAAATGTAAAATACATGAAATGTAAAACTGTTTTCCTATTTAAACCCCTCTGACTATAATAAAATGTGTTTTGCAAGCACAGACTGTGCATGGACCACATACCATGTTGTGGACACATAGCAAGGATCACATTTCTTTCTATTTATTACACATTAGGCAGTCTTAGGCAGGAGTGAGGGAGAACATTGAAATAGGAAAAACTTTAGATAGACTTTCAGACTCCTTTCACTCTAATTTTTATGGGATTTAATGTAGTTTATCTTCATCAGTTGCATTCAGCATCAGGCCCCTCAGTGTACTGCTGTGTTCACAAGTTTCTAAAGTTACTGTGTGAAAAGAGACTGGGGACTCCTTTCTTAATCTCTGTTTTGCTGATTAAGGATACCAATTAAACTCGGACACCAGAGTGAAAAGAGTAGGCGTATTTTACTAGTGATAACTAAACAATGTAACAGTAATACAGAAAACATGCACTAAAAAAGGCAGAATAATGCACCTAAAGCAACAAATAGGAAAATACAGAGTAATGCATCAAATCATTACTACATGAGAGAGAGCATAGTGATTAAGAAAGATACATCACCACTTGCATATGTCACCATCATCCAGATCTGCAGTCCCTGGGGAGCCCCCGTTGCAGCGAGGATTTGGAGAGCCTTTCCCTGCAAGTGGGAAGTCCTACGCGGTGCCTCCATCCGTAGGTGAGGCATCCAAAGTCACTGCAAGCAGGTCCAGCCTTATATACTAGAGATCGGCAAGCCAGAATAACTGGCACCTTTGTTTTGAGTAGAAAATTTCTGGTTTCATTCTCGTGTTGGATTCCACCCAAAGCCTGGCCAGGGCTCGGCGGGGAGACCGAGGGAGTTTCTTAACAAGGCCGAACACTTGGGTCCTTGGCCTTGAACAAGACTAAACAAGGGAAGTTGGATACATTCTCTCAGCATTTCATCCTCACTACTGATTATATTCTGTCTAAGCTGCATCTTTCACTAGTGAGCTTACATACTTTGTTAACGATTACATACTAAGTTAGCAGCTTCAGCTCTGGGCCTGTTGATCAGGCTTCAGTACTTCAACACTTTAGCACTTTTTACATCAGCATAAGGGGGTTGTTATAACTTAGTACAATACCTACTAGCACAATGGTTATCAGTTATAAAATATACAGGATTCATCTATAGGTCAACTCTGACTTGGGCCTGGTGTCCAAGCCTTAGCACTTCAATCTCTTACATAAAACATTCTGGAAGTGAAAAAGCTTGAGGCTGTTGATAGGCCAGAAATTTGGCACAGCACTTTAGCATCAATAATCGACTATCCATCCACTCCAGCAACTACCTACATCCTCTAACAGCAGACTTAGCTCAATCTAAGATATATTTTAAACACAAGCAGTAGCTTACAGATCTCTTAACAGACAAAGAGTACCCATACTTCACTGACTACTTCCTAAGCTCTAGGTTTGTTCTGAAAAAAGAGTATCATTTAGTCCAGCTTCATTAAATTACTTTTGTGTCATGGACAGTTTATTTCGGGGAGGTAACAGAGGAAATACAGAAGAAAAACCAAAACTACTTCTGTTGTGCCTTAGAAAAATCTATGAAAGCATGTGGTTCATAGATTATATTTTTAGAGCCTGAGATCTGGTAGAAATTACAAAGATATAGTCTCCTTTCAGTTTCTCCTGCTTCCTCACTTAATGCTTTGAATTCTTTGTAGCATATCACAGTAGCATGCTCTCAGTTCTGTCCTTCCTCTTTGACATTCATAGGTAAGCTTTACATCCTCTGTTACACTTAAAGCAAGGCAGTTACAGGGAACAGTTGAGGCTTGGCAGACCAGTCATAAGAATGGGGTTCTTTCCTGTTTTACTGATGAAGAGGAAAGAAGCAGTGAAAGAACAGGCTATTTGTTTTCCTCAAGATGAGGAAGACTGGGCACTTAGAGCTTCCTCATGCTGTCTCTGGGCGTGTTGAGCTGTCTACAGACAGGCCTCCTGTGAATTTGGAATGCTGTCTGTGAAGAGAAATTGGGCACACCACCCTTGAACACATCAGTCTCAGGATCTTCAGAAGCAGAAGCCACAGAAGAGAAAAGCTCTTTGAATATTAAATAAGAACTTGCCATATCTGTTCCTTCATTGATCAGCTAAACAATCTGGTATTGCTCCTCCAGCCCTTCATTCAGATTCACTCAAGGGGATTTCAGAGATGATTATAGTGTACTGTAGTACTATTTAACCATCTAACTCACAGGGAGAAGTTGATTTAAGCCCTAGAGGAGGGTGATGTGAGTAGAGCTATGCATTTGTGAAGGATAAGGACTAACTATTATTACAAATGGAAGGCTACTATTCATCCCTTGGTATTTCACACTGCAGACATGTATAGTGAGTTCTGCTACAACATTATGATGATGAGTCAAACCCTAAATGAAGGGAGTACTGCCTGGCATAAAATATACATAATTTTCTGTTATTTCAGTCTTGAGCTTCTCCTGAGCAAAATAATGGGCTCTGTGATTCTACAAAAATTATGACTCAATGAAGGTTTAGTGCAAACTGTTCCAGCTTAATCTCTACTAGTTGCCCATAAGGGCAAAGGATTTTTCATGGCTAACCAAGCTCCTTGAAATGTTCCTTAAAGTGGTTGGGTCATATACTACTTTTTTTGTAACACCAGTTACATTGAATCAGTGGAGTTACTTCAAATACTGATCATTGTAACAGTAGTTTGAAGCAGTTTCTCATCTAGAGTGCTCAAGCAGAATGACAGTAAATCATAGTCATTTAGGGGTAATCTGCTGCGGCATTCTAACATGTATCGCCCGGTGCAGGCAACCATCAGGCTACATCATTTTATCAACAGGGAGGTAGAATTCAATTGACATAGATAAATGTCACATTTATTTGCAACAGTGCAGTCACTGTAAAAGACAAGGATAGTTAAAAGGCTTCATTATCTCATTCTGGACTTATCCCAACAATTTCAGTATGAAAGGGGGGTTTAATTAAGACCACCCATCCTTCCAGTAATCACCTTCCCTACCTCTTATGGACACATCAGTTAGCGGCTTGTTTCTGTACTCTGATGTTTTATTCTTTGTGCTCCATGTGTGTAGAGTAAATTATGTCCCATAGTATCACATTTTGCCACTTTTATACAAATAAACCTGAGCTGTGGATGGAATTAGGCCTCCGAGAGCACATTAAACTCTTTTCCCTATGCTAATAGAACACTTGCAATTACACATTAATTCAATTTTTGTCTTTCAAAAGAGAGATATTATTTTCACTGAAAATCCATATTCCAGGGTCTCATCACCCTGGACTAATGGTAAGAACTGTCACATAAATGGAAGGTTGTGTAAATGTTTCTAATAAATATTTATCAACTCTGCTCTGAGTAACTTTGGAGGCTCACAGACAAGAAATTGAAGGGTAATACAAAGCAAACAATGCTATTATGAAGTAATCTAATGTAAAGATGATATGAGACAAAGATCTAGCTATATATGAAGTAAGTGCTGCACACTATTAAAGAAATAGAGATCATTAGGATCATTTTACAAGTTTGGATGGTTGGGTCTAGAAGTGTGAGAGCTGGGAGTGAGCTCTCAACTCTGGTATCCGGGTTTGGGAGGAAAAAAAGATAGTTCAGGATCATAAGCAAATGTTAGTGTTAACGCATACGGCACATCTAATTCCCTTAACGGCACAATATATGTGGTTAAATTTTAGGTTCTCTTTTTGGTTTTTACCATTTTCTTTTTGTTCAGGAAACAGTTTTACCTGAAATGTATCTTGGGGATTACTGCATTTCTTGGGTGCCTAAAGGTGCTTTCACAAAGTATGAGGTACCATTATTCATTCGGTATGTTCTGCCTGGGTTGTTTAATTAGCATCACACAGCAGATTTGGTTCAAAAAACATAAAGGAATGTATTTCTTTTTTCCTCCAGATACTGATTGGAGAATTTTTTCCTCATTCATTTTTTCTTGTTAACTCAGAGGGTTGGTGGTTTGATACATCACTGGGTTTTAACTTTTACAGTGATGTTTACTATGCAGAAAAACTGCATTTTTTTTACAGTACTGTTCTAATTTATAATTTCTCTTTTGCGTAGGCATACGTGATTACAGAGAGGTGCAAAGCAGAGGAGAAATCCAGCTCATCATATTAATACAATAATAATTTACATATATATATATATCTGTTCCTTGGTGGCCTAATTTTTGTTTCTACTTTCTTTGCACTATTTGTATCTTCACAGTTGATGAAGCCACTAAGAGTTCCCTAACTAGGAGGGCAGATATCAAGCTGCTCTAGAGACACAGGCCATTTCCCTTTATGCAACATTTGAAAAGAATGGAAATTAAACACTGAGTTGGATTATACTTCTGGTATCCAAATGAGAAAAGATCATAGTTGCAGACACAGAAATCTGCAAGTTATGTGCCTTTTGATATGATCAGCTCATAAGTAAGGACAGTCAGACACTGGTAATAGCATAACACAGAACGCAGCACATGCTGTCACAGACGACCCACTATCAGCCATCTGTTTTCTGCTGATGTGCTTCATTCCTCTCAAAGATATGGGACAGGCTTTTTGGAAAAGATTTGTCACTGGAAAATTACTGTGATATTTTCAAATAGATTTATGAAAATTAGACATTTAGATGCAATAGCAGTCATTTAAGAATGAAACATTCCTATACGAAGCCCCAGATAAATGCAAACATAATTTACTATTAAAGTCTTGGCTTTCTTTTACAAAGAATTTTAAGTCCAGGTTGATGTTCATCAGGATTTCTTTCTGTCAAAGATAAAATTGCTTAGAACAAGGTAATGAGAAGTTAAGACGCTTGTACAGATACATTAGGACAGCACTTAGCATTTCTCAGATGCAGAGGTAGAGAAGCTCCACACCAGATCAGATGTGACTTCAGACTTGAAATTGCTCAGCCTGCAGGCCTACTAGGTCATTACTTATTGTCAAAACTATCATCTCACATCTCCCTTCTATGTGTCTGTAGTGACTACAGGTCTGTAGTGACCAAGTTCTGACCAGGATCAGAAGGAGGGGTGTTCCCAGCACCTCTGTCAGGAGGGACTTGCAGAGGTTTTTCCTGGGTACTGGGATACTGGGTTCAACCCCATCGAGGTGAGTGAGCTACCAGGTCCTTTTAAGGCAAAGGTGGTAGAATTTTCAGGGCAAGAATGGGATCACCATGATAAAGAGATGGTTTCCAAGGCTCCCTAAGGAGCTAGAGCAGGATTAAGGGTAAGGGCTAGGGAGACAAAGGAGGAGAAGGGAGAATGACAGATTGTCTGCAGTCCCTGATGTTTGAGGGTAGATGAGAACTAAGATCGGCATTACAGAAAGTCTACCTGGAACAACACAAACTACTCATTATTTTCTGTGACTACAGCAAGCTGCTGCCGTGTGTCAGGCCTGAACACAGATGAAAACTGAAATAGTTACCAGTGTAGAAAATACTTATCTGCCAAAATACTTAGCTGCCAAAAAAGACTCCTGATCAGCTAAACTGATTTTTGACTGGCCAAGTTAAGGGACAGAGTCACTCAAATTCTATAGGTGCTTTGTAATACTTCTGACAAATGTAGTAAGCTATCCAGTAAGATCAGGTCTGAGAATGCTTTGTGTCACCTAAAAGGGAACTGGAGTCTATCCGTAGAACTAGACTATCATATTTTATGTTAAGCGAAAATCTAGCAGAGAGACTGATTTCCTTTTTTTGTTTTCATGTAGATATTGCTTTTCCTCATAAATGGGAAAACTTACATTTTCCATAAAGTCTGTGACAGCTTTACCTTTCCAGCATGGCCGGTGCTTTGACATCTGCCATCAGCTAGCCACTTTGGAACAGATAACAAATCCATTTTGAGAAAGGTTTCCATAAACAGTAAAAGCCTTATATATGACAACAGCAAATGTTGGTTTGGTTTAAAGTAATCAAAATAAAATGTCCTATAATAGTTTAGGAAGTCTGGAAAAGCCTAGAAAGGAACAAAAATAAGGACAAAAAAGAGGAAGCAAATATGCCATGACACAGAGAAGAAGAAACAGTGTAATCCCAGCTAGAAGATAGCTTCTAAAATAACTGCTAGAGCTTTTTTCTAGAATTAAACCCAATAGCACTACTTGCAGTGTGCTGAAAACAGGTTGTGAGGGGAATAAAAACCACAATGTGATATATTGCCAAGGAGAATAAAGTTTTGGATAAACAGAAAAAGGAAGGTTCAAATGCTAGCCATTGAGCAGTAACTGAGCCACTAGTAACTTTTGGGGTTTTGTAGTTCTTACACATATAAATAGAAAGCTGAATATGTATATTTCTGTGAAATCCATGTTTCTGGAGCATTAATTCTCTAAACATTTGCAAATATTGTCAGGGATAAATTCCAGGGAGACAGGTTTCTTTATACAGAAGGATGTACAGAAGACTCATCTATGTTCTTTTAATGCACCTTCTGTGCATTTGTGTTGCTTACTAATCACTTTTTAAAACATGTCTGAAAAAATACAGCAAGTTTGTTTGTTGTTGGAAATTTTCATCTAGAGGATCTTTATATATTTGCCTCAAACTACTGTTACAATTGGCTGCTTTTGCTAGTCCTAAAATCTTCCTGCACTGGTGTGTCTTTGCTCTCCCTTATTTGTCTGCAAACCTTCTCTGCTTCGTATGTGCTTTTGTTGGCTTAGCATGCTCACATCCCAATCTTACCTCATTTGTTTTCATTTTTATAGTTCATCTACTTACTATTACTGTGTGAGGAGCTATTTTATGAGGAAGCCTAGAAGCCTTTGCCAACATAAAACTTGCCAAGAGAAGGTGTAAGTGTCTGGTGCTATGCATGTGCTTTCGCATCTAGCTTCTAGTTCAAACATACTGTGGGAAAATTACAGTTCAGTCTTTTCGGCTTTCTTCAAACACTTAAGAAAACGACATAGTTAAAAAGTTGCATGGGAACAGAAATTGTTTGGTTCAATCCTCTTCTCTGAAAGCTCCAAGTTTTCTAACACAGTATAGTGACCTACCTTTTTCTGTATAATGTCAGGAAAAAATAACCTTCTTTCCCTCTTAAAAACAACCTTGAACTCTAGAATATGTTTTTTTCCTGGCCCGTTTTATTTTTCTTAATTAGCAGCTGGTGAAATCACAATGTAGTTATATAATTATTTATCACCTGAGGGAGATCCCACTTCATTCAATGAAGGTATTTTAAGAAATACCTGACCTTCCTGTATTTTCAGGTATGATTTTTTTTTTTCTTTAGATTGTTCCTGATCCTATTCTGTGCAGTATTACATGGTGTACGATAGTGCAGCAAATAGGAAGGAGGCCACTGGGCAAGGGGAAGCCCTTTGACTTAGCAAGTGGAAAGAAATCTTCCTCTCCAAAGATAATAAGCTGTTTGTTTTCACATCAGTCAAGTCGACAGGAGGAAGAAAGGAATAAAACAGTTTGTTTACTGGTCATTTCTAATCATTGATTCTACATCATTCTATTTTACATTTTCTGCTGTTTGCACATATTTTCCTTCTGATGCTTGAGTGTATTTTCTTCAGCATATTGCCTTTATCCGAAATTCATCTGATGCATGTGTTGCATCACTTTGGCTTATATCAAAACCAAGAATCTTTGTGCTGTTCCTGCTAGTTACAGCTGGTTAACATCTCCTTATTTCATGCTGCCACACAAGCCCTAGGCACGTCAGGCCTTAACAGGAACAAAAGGTAGGATACAAGATTTAACCTCACCTACAGATTTTTCCTCAAAAATCTTCCATGACTTACTGAAAAGTCTTTGCTCTGATCCTAAATGCTTTCAACGTATTTTAAAAGGAAAATACATTGTGCTATATTCACAGGCTGGGAAAACTTACAGGAAGAAAAGGGTCTTAATAAACGAGATTTTCCTTGAGAATAACTGAAGATGTAAAAAGTAATCAATTAAGATGTAACTGGAAACGTGACTGTACAGTTTCTACTGCAATAGCACTTCTGCTTGTCATGGAGGCCTTTAGTATTATGTTCCTGTGTAAGTCCATAGAAAGAAACATTCTTCATCAAGCTAAACTTTCATCCTAAAACGATTTTAACAGATGAGGGGAGGGAAGAAGCAGAATGATCACCATGGTACAACTGGCACAAACTCTTAATCCGTGATTATGTTTCAAGCAAAAGCTACCACTCTAACTTGTGATTTATTATCTAAATAATTACCAATATTTCCTTTTTGAAAGCTGTGAAAGCACTTGACCTTGTCCATTGTTATTTGGTCAAGGAAGCACAGAACAACTAGAAAGAAAAAAGTATCTGTTCAATAGTTTTCTAATATAGAAAGTGCTGGCTAATCCTTATAAGAATCGGCAAGGAAGCTATGTATTATTCTTAACTCCATTCTAAAGGAGAGCCAGAGATTGTCAAACTTATAGATAGATAGATAGACAGACAGACAGACAGTAGGGATTTGGGCAGGTATTTGTGAGACATGTCTATCAAGCATTCAGTGAGGACCCAATAAAAATCTTTTATTCCTATCCCTCCACTCTATCTCATTATGGGTGGCAGATAATGCATATCTTTGCCATTAGTTCTATTCATTTATCAGTCTCTGAAAACAGTTTTTTACTGCATTTATTTTCAGGAATTGTTTAATCCACCTCTAACACAAATTTACAGAAATAAACCCATTTTTTTCTTACACTAGTTCAACAATTAGAAAGCCTTTAAAAACTAAACACAGTTTCACATTTAGCATCAGACTCTCACACACTGCTTGTTAATGAACTTTTGT
Source organism: Strix aluco (assembly GCF_031877795.1). Taxonomy (NCBI): domain Eukaryota; kingdom Metazoa; phylum Chordata; class Aves; order Strigiformes; family Strigidae; genus Strix; species Strix aluco. Next base: position 14,752,238 of record NC_133939.1, on the reverse strand, counting down.
ATCAGGCACAGAGAGCAGACAGCAGAAATGGCAAGTCAATGCCAGCATGTTTCTTGAATTGCTCTCTGAAGAAAAGGAAGAAGAGTAGAGGCACTGGAAGTTTAATTATGGTTGTCTCCAGTGTTAAATTTTGCAATTTTTATTTAGGTCAAATAATTGACTTGGCAGAAAGTATCCAAATAAACATGATAAAATCCTGTTCTGTTGAAATAGAGCTTATATAGAAAAATTACCAGGTAAATTGGTATGTATTTTAGATGTTTAAAAGGGTTAAAAGTTAGTGTTGAAGAAGCAGCATATTCAGAAAAAGAAGTCATAGCTGTAGTACAAAATAATGTAAAATGAAAAATAGAGCTAAATAGTCTTTGAGCTGCAGGGAAACCTGAGTTCTAGAAAGATTTAGACCAGAAACCACGTAGTTAGCATAATGAGCATATGTTGTGTTATGGTGCTTTTAAAAAATCATGGGGTTTGGGGGGCATATTGAGTAGAAAATTTTCCCAGTGAGAATGAGTCACTCCATATTTGTTCCTGAAATAACCACATTAAGAATAGGATGCTTTCTTCTAGTTTTCTCCATACCTGAAATCTGTTGGTAAATTGGAGGGCAAACTGGAACCCTAACTAGTCTTAACGAAGTCAACTTTTCGTGCCTTAAGGTTAACACACTTAATAAAAAGTCAGTTAATGTCTATAGCTTACATTTGACTGCTAAACTTTCACTCCATGTTAAGATTTTTTGTTTTACTTTTTATTACTGAGCATCCCTTCCATGGGCAGAGCCCATCAATATAATAGAACTATTTTCCTTGATTTTAGGGTGTAGTCAGGCTGACCTCTCTGACTTTACTCAATGCTTGCAGCAGCACTAGTGGCACAAAAGGTCATTTCCTGATTTATAATTCACTAAGCAATACAAAATGGCAGCTGCAGTCTCTGTATACTTATTTGGGGCAAATACCAGAGAACCAAGTAGCTGCTTTCCTGTCAAGAAACGCCTAAAAGTTTTAGATGTAACAGCTCCAGTTACACTACCAAATAATTTTAACTTTAAATAACTAAACTGAAGCCCTTCCTAAGTATATAAAATACACGTAGCAAATTAGACTATAAACCTACAGTATCACAGCTGGTAGGATTTCCTTTAATAGAACTATTCTGTCAGTTTAGAGAATGTATCTGTGGCTTAATATAGTTCTTTATTTCATATGGGCTCTAAAATAATAAATTTTGAGTAGGCCAGAGATAACAAACATTTCAAGTATCATCTGAAGGCAAGAGAAGAAAAGAATTATAACTGACCCCTGGTCTAAGAGTCACGGTTGAAAGAGGACTGAAAATTTAGATATCCTTTCCTCTGGGAACAGTATTTTGTGTACTTCTATTAATAGCACTTTCCACTACAAATCATGTCACTAGTTTTGTAGTGGTGCTAATCGGCGCTACTAGAGATATCAGATTTTGGTGTTTAGTAATTTCTGTTGTAGTGGATAAGTATTCACTACTCGTATTTAGTGGTGCTCCACCATATGCCTTTAGAATCCTTGTGCCTTTTCTACAGACTGAAAGCATGAGATTTGTTTTCACATGTCTTCATGTTATTTGGAGATCCCTAAATGAATGCAACTGTTTAGAAAATCCTCCATACAGAGCTTCATCTCTAAGCCTCATCTCCAGATGGAAGACATCAGACTGCAGGGATCACTTTCTTAATATGCAAGAGCTTAAAATATTCAAACATATTAAAAATTCTGATTTTTTAATGCTTAAAATACCAATCTTTTCCAGCAATCCAAGTTTTTTTCTGGAATCCAATGCCAAGCTCAATACATCTTCTTTGACAATGAACGTAAAAGACATACAGTACTGAAAGTAACAGAACCACAAAGATCTAAAATGTTGCTTAGTTCGGGAGGCTTACAACCATTTTGTATCTGTTAAATTTTTTGTTTCAACAAGGAAAAAGGCATACATACTTGGTTACTAATGTCCTAGGCAATAACTGACTAGTGGCAAATATCAACCCTGAAACTCTCAAAAATACTTTAGTGCATGGCCTTCTCTTTGGTGGCATCATTTCCCATTCAAAAATACTCTCGGTGGCTGTACGCAGGGGTGGGATACAGGAGATGACCTTTGACAACTGCAGCAGTTTTTTTTCTGTGGGACAACATTCATTCCGTCCACAAGGTTTCCTATTGTTGAACTCTCAATATACCATTTCAGCTTTATTTATGTAGGGTTACACCAAGAAGGGAACTACTGGGTGGTTTATGACAAGATTGCTGCTGCAAATTTGGTACCTTCTGTGATTTGTGTCACCCATTTGAGCCTCAGCCATAAAGCTGCACTTTTTATCAAGAATATTTGTGAATATATAACTGCTCTGAAGACATATGAGCAATAAATAATTCAAAGTTATCTATCTTCCCTGCAGTTTTCTTATACACCTACCACCTTTTAATGTTCAGTTGGCCTGGAAACAATATTCTTTATGGCACTTCCAGTACAAAAATGTTTACTGACTGGCAGTAGACTATTGATTTCCAGTGTGATACCTTGAAAATAAACCATTACCCACTGTCTCCATCTGCTTAGCTCTCCCATCTGCTATTAGCCCAGAGAAGCCTTGTTTTGCATTTTGATTCCCTAAAAATGTCCATTTTCAATTATTGATTCCAAAATCATAACAATGTGATTGAATTCATTATTCCTTTTTCTCTCCCTCTCCCCCATCCCTTTCTTTTCTTTTCAGCTCTATATCCATTTACAGTCCTAAGGAGAATCCTAATGCATTTGATGCTGCTGCTTTCTTCCAGTCAGTGGGAAATTTCCTGGGGATCTTTGCTGGATCATTTGCCATGGGATCCTCTTATGCTGTTGTCACAGCTTTAATATCCTTCATGGTTTGTTTTCAGAGAGAAAAATCTATATATGTTGGAAAAAATATATGGTATCCCAGACTGACCATCTTTAGTTTTAGCTTGGACTTTCTCACTGTTGATTCAAGTCTTTGAAAACAGATAAATCATAAATGGATAGGAAATTTCACTTGTCAGAAGCCACAAAGACCTTAATATGCAAATTTATTTTTAACATTAGGCAAGACTCTGGTCTTTATTTTCCTAAAAATGTAATAATTTATAAATAGTAAAGTGTTCTGAAGTATTTTGAGGTTAAAACATGGATTTATGTACTACAGCAACTTATTTATGAACTACAGACTAGCAGCAATTATACAAAAATACAAGGCAAACACTAGACTACAAATAAAGTCAGTCAGTTTATCTAAACTAGAAATAAAAGGCGTATCTGTTGCCCTACATTTTTTATTGTGTTTCACAGTTCTTCATGTAAAATGCTGTTGTAGAAAGGGCAGCGATTTCCATCTTTCTTGCACTGATGCAATTGTAAACAAATGCCAGTTTGTTCACAAAATTAGACAAACTTACTTTCTTTTCCCTTTTTCTGGGAAAAGAATATCAAATGCAACCAGTTAGGCATTAGTTCAACAACCGCAGTAGTACTTGAAATAGCCAACTTGTAGAATTCAGCTGTTTAAAGCCTGTGCTGGATTTTCCTCCTTGCCATACTTTAGAAGCTGTGCAGTTTTTCCTGAATTCAACTTGTATAGATGAGTATTGGTGGGGGAGCTTTCTATCTTTCATCCTTTATCAGGTTGGGGACAATTTTAGCTTAAAAATCAGTTCAGTTTTTATTTTTCCTTAGTAATCTTTTAGCACTTGACAAAATTTACAAAGCTGTGTGAGTTTCCTATGTTGGAGACTGGTCTGTTTTTCCTCCTATCCTGGAGTGCCTTCTTATCAGCAGAAGCCGCTGGTCTTACAGGTAAGTGTTGCATTTTATTGAATAAAAGCAGCTTTAGCATATATCTCTAGTATGGAAAAATGGCATGTTTATTTTGGGCATGACAATATATATAAAGCTTCTAAAAGACAGTTGCTATATTGGAGATGGTTTCATCTTTAAGAACAAATATGTAGAGACATTGAAGAGTTCTGCCAAAGACCTATTAGATCAGGCTAAAATCCTCAGTCTTTCTTTCCTACCTTCCCTACATTGTCCCATCCCTATTAGTCCCACTATTAATCCCTCTATTTTCTGCCCAGCTATGGGATCAAAGATGACAGTAGGTATGAGGAAGCAAATATACAGTGCCATGTGATGATCAGAGACTGTGTGCTCCTCTGCCTGCACTGAATGTCCTGGTCCCTCCTCCTTTTTCCCAACTGTCAACGACTAAACAGAGGACAGGGTCACTCTCAACATTGTCAGTGGGTTGCAGCCACCTCTGGATATTTTTAAAAATTTCATCTTGTTCAGTGCAACTACATAAACACCTTTTGCAACAGGAGAGGTACAGTCATGTCAGGTAGAAAGATGTGCAATCTGATTGGTTTTTTGTAAACACTGAGAAAGAAATTGTACAGTCACAGTCAAGTACATACCTAGGGACTGCATTAAAGAGTCCACAGAAGTTCAGGCAAAAATTGTAAATGCTTATAGTTTACCTAGACAGCAACCTATTATATAGTGTGATTTGAAAGAATGAAGTTCGTAAGACCCTGATTGTTTTAATGTTCTTGATGCTGTCACCTCTGAAATCTAGTGCTCTAATTAATGTCAGGGAACATCAGGAAAAGAAAGCTCCTTAATGGAATGTTAATGCAGCTCATGCTGGTTTGTTTGCAAAATTGTTCAAAGCCTTTTGAAGTCAACAGTTATATTTTTACTGACTTCTGTGAAGCCAGCATGTTACTTTTTTAATATTAGCCACACAATCAAACTATTTCCAAATGGGTATTAACATCTGCATCTTCTGGCATCTTTGCCTTATTAAATATACAATCTTGCACCCTGCTTACTGACAAAATTTTCAGGCCACTGAATAAAAAGAGGGGCACATGAACTGAACAAAAGGGTGGTATTCCATCACATGGAGAAAATCATATACCAGCTGGAATAAAAGTCCATTTTGTGTTTTAACAGCTCTTAAAAATGTGACATGATTACTACATAGAAATCGAAGCAAAGAAGGATGATTGTTAATCACTTGCTTCCTACTGGAGGTACTGATTTCCTAATCCAACTACTTCCAAGGAAGGACTGTTTTAAAATACATTCCTAGCTGAGAACAAGGATGCTATGTTTCGGCAAATACACAACTGATAAATTATACATTATACCCAGAAAGTGGATTTGTAAGGGAAACCCTAATATCTTTCAGAGCCTCAGGTGCTGCACCAAAGGTAATTTCCATTTCTTGGGCATAGGAACAGACTGTATCTCCAGAAAAAAAAAATAATTGGCATATGTCTTTTTTGCACATAGCAAATGTGATGACAGACAGCATAGTGTCTCCTGATAGTCACTCTGAAGAGTGTTTCATTTCTCTTTTCTTTTGCAATATATAAAATATCTGAAATAAAAGATTTAATTATTGAACACCACAGATGATTTTTACAGTAGCCATGTTAAGGAATTTTAAATGGACAGAGGGAGACCCAGAGAAAGAGAGTGAAATCAAAGTAAAGTTCCAATTTAAGGGAAAAAAATAGAAAATTGTTGGAAAATTTATCTATTTCTTCTAAATAAAGGAAATTATATAGGCATATAAAAGAAAACTGCTCTGCCAACACACAAATTCCAAGGAAAACATATCAAGCCCTTTCAGGTCTGTCACTAGCCTTTCTTTCATGGGTGTGTTCTGAGTTTCAGGTGGAAATTGTTTAATTAAACTGCTGTGAGGAGGCAAAGTTTAATCAGTTGAGTCTGTCATTTAGTTTCTGTGAAAGGCTTGTGTCAGAAGCTGTTAGAGTGGAACTCATGGAGCCTTTCTTGTAGCTTCAGAAGTTCTATGGTGTGTTTTATAAATGCATTGACTTTATTAGTATTGCACTAACATTACACTTTAGAGTGGGTATTTTTAGTTACTTGGTTTAACCAGTTTTGATGTTGTTTTCATCTTCTCTCAGACTCCTCTGAAACAGCTCCAACTTCCTTCCTTTCAAAATATGACTAAACATCCAGTGCAGCAGGAGAATTACTGCATTGGTTAAGAAACTTTCAGCTGACTTGGGTTCTGTTGCAGGTATAGATTTCAGAGGTGGCTCTGATTTCTCATACCCGTGCTAAGGAAATCTGTGTAAAATGCAGTTATTGGGTGCAGTCTCCCACATGGGTGTGTTATGTACAAAGCACCTGTTGCAGAAGGTGCAGGGAGCCCAGGGAAAAGTCAGTCATCTGTCAGAACACACTCAGCTCTTAATCCATACTCTATCATTTCTGGTCTTTCCCAGCTTACTTGCTTTGCCCTTTGTCTGTCTTAATGCATACATCATCTGGTTTCACAGCCAAGTATGTCTATTCTCAAAATCCATCATTACCATTAAAGAGAGCATAAAGATCATGCAATGACACTGCTGGACCACTCCATTCAATGAACTAAACTGCTAGTTTGAAGTCTTTGACTTCAGTAGACTTGCTTCAAAAGTTAACTCAACCCATTGTACATTTGCGCCTATATTCATCTTCACTGTCCTTGGATATCGTGTCTCCTCTGTTCATTCCTTCTAAGTGAACTTCAGAGGATTAGCACTAGACATCAGTATTTCCCCATAGTTATTAAATAATGTAACTGCAAAATCATTTTATTCATATAATGCTTTTTACACTAGTTCTTCAATCACTATGAGCCTTTTGAGATCTAATATTGAAATATGTCATAATTTATAAATAACATGCTATATTGGTTTTGTGTGGGTATAGTAGGTAGTAGAGCTCACTTGTTTAGCTTGCAGATTTTTTAAAGAAAATGTAAATGGAGAGTAGTACAGGTCAACATTTTGTAATTTTTTTTTCCTCTACCGCAAGATACATAACACACAATATATGGGCCTGACCCTGGTTGAAAAATAGATGTGATTAAACCAGCAAATCTAAATAATCTGGGATGACTACACAATTATTGTTATGCTGATAACTGTAAATTATAAATCAGTGTTATGGTTATTAATCTTATAAACTATATCATCAAGCTGTGACATGTGCACAGTAAATTGATTCTTATACTGTAGAATCTTAATTTGTGCACTTTCTGATTTGCCCTGAAGTGTATCAGTCCTGACTGCTGAGCAAAGCTGTAATAACAGAGTGCTATAGTAAGGTCAGTGTTAATATAGTTGCTTTCATTTTCAAACTTCATTACAGAGTATTTACTAGTAGGCTATGAAAAAAAATCATAAAAAATTTAAATTAAATACTTGTCAAAATAAATGAGTAAAGTACATCTTGCATTTATTAATTGCTTGTTCTCTTGCTTTATAATTAACAGAATTTGCTATTTTTTAAATGATCACTCAGTCATTAGTCTGTGAAAGATTCCATGATGTATATGGGCATTTAATGTTCACCTCATTTAGACCCTCTCTATCTACAGCTGTGTGAACTAAATAGATATTCAAATAAAGAGATTAATATACCTTCAAAAATGCACACAAATATATGTATGTGAATTAATTTGCATGTATGCATTCAATCAACACATACTTCAAAGTCATACAGAATTTATCAGTGTAAAAGCATCAAAATTACAGCAAATCACCTCTGATTTTTACATGCCAAAGACCTGTGCTATGAAGCTAAGAAAGAGAATACATCTTGAAGGAAAAAATGTTGGAGGGGATCATCTTTGTTCCTTTACTGGTTTTCAGAACCCAGCCCAAAATTATTGTTTTCTGATCATTATAAAGGAAATAGCTTGTGATAGTAAATTACTGCTGCTTCCTTACCCTGAGCAATTGTTGTCTGAACATTTCATGATATGTCTGACACCTGCCTTATTCAAGGGCTCACAGGAGAGAACAGTCTACCTGGTGAGAAAGCTTTTCCTCCAAAAATAAATAAGCAGTTTATTATGACTGATGTACCCAGGACAAGTCCAAAGATCTGGTCTCTCACTGGAACACTTTTGTGCTGCCTTTCTGTTTAGAACATAGTAAGAACACATCACCAACTTCCAGTTCCTTTAGTACTGATGACAAAGTGCATTTATTCTCGTGGTTGTTCACTGTTCCTGTCCATTTGCTGTAATTTTTCTTGGATCCATCATCTACCTCATTGCTTTTATAAAATGTTGTGACCAGTTCTTCTTTAATCAGAAGGGATCTACCAAAACATTTCTTGAGCACTCTGAGCACAATGCAGGTTGGTACCTGATTGGCTTTAGTTCACTGAGCTGACATTATTTTATAAAAGGAAGTTATTCTGGGCTTTAGATTCTAAACTTTGTGGTTTTCTTTGCTTTATTCATAAGTATTGTGCCATGTTGTGTCATGCAGAGAAGTAGGCAGACTCCCCCCAGTAATGAGGGAGAAGGGATATCTTGGCTTCTAGGTCAAAAGAAAAGAGACCTTAACTCTCTTAAGCTGTAGTTCTGCCACTCCTAGGAAGAAATTTGGGTCTAATTAGGAAAACAGGCTCTTCATAGATAAGAAGATGGCATTTGCACTGCTGTGCAGAGATGGATGATAAATGGGCTAGTTTGCTACAAATTACTAATCCATTACTTGGCTGTAGGACTTCATAAATGGCTCTGGATGGTCTATGTAGTATTCTAAGATGGGTAATGTCAGGTAGATCCTGTACTTTAGAGGAAGCTCTAGACATACTTTGGTGACCTATAAGCCACTCTGTGCATATTCAGTTACCCATTCACCCTTTCAACAGCAACACTTGACCAGACTATGCACACACTTGAGTCAGTGCTTGGGCCTGGCGCATTTAGGTCCTGTTGTAGGTACAGCCTTTTAAGACAGTAAGGGAAGAAGAGAAAGACGATTGTTTTTAGAGAAAAGTACATATTCCAGCATGGCATTAGGCTGAGATCAATGATCAGTTGCATAAAATGGAAATAGTGGAGTCTTATTACTATTGAATAGGTTCAGGATAAACAGGATAAGCACTTGGCACATCTAGAATAAAACCTGTTATGTCTCACCATAGGAGTTCCAATCTGAATTGAATTCAGCAATTCATTTGGCATTACAAAAGTACAAGACTGAAGCAGATCTCAGCTGAAGCAGCCAGGTGCAATACCAGTGATAAGTCCTCAGATGAGGGCCTAAAAAATTCTCTCAGCTCTGTCCTTTGTTGCTTTCTGTCACTTCAATGTAAAATCAACCTCAGACAACTCCAGAGATGAAAGTTTCATGAACAAAGCACCAGCTTTGGTTCGGCATTGGTGCAGGTCTGGTGAAAGAGGCCTTAAATCTTTGCTTTAGTATCAAGAAAATTATTAATCACCTTCATACTCTCAGTGAAAACAGACTGAATAGGGATATTTGTTGCTACTGGGTTTACAGCCTCATTACTGCAACTATTTGATGCAGAAGACAGTGCCTTATTTCCTACCACTCACATTTCCTGTCTGCACTGGGATGTGTCCAGTAGGTGCTGTGGAAATATTCTGCCATAAACAAGACTCCAAAGTAAATGTTATCTGATTTAAATAGTTTCTCTATTACCCAGTCCTCATTGTTCTCTTTTCCACAATTTCACTGCCTTGATAAAAGACCAGTTCCCGTTGCTTGTTTTACCGTGGAATTTGCAGTATCTTGTGCATCATTAGAGAGGCATCCCTGAAGCTCTGGAATGTTTCAAAGCTGGAATGAAAATCAGTCAGTTTACCTATAGATCTTTTCAAATGAAGTTACACATTTTATCCACTCCCTTGTTTCCCCAGAAGGTAGAGGTTTGGGGTGTTTTTTTCTAAATTCCTTTTTTTACTACTAGAAGACCTGACAGCTAGAGACATAATGTCAGTTTTATTCTCTCAGATTAGAAAAATCTAAAGTTTATATTGTGGCCAGTCACTTCCAGGTTTGCAATAAAAGCACACTGCACATGCTGCCTTTCTCTGACAAAAGACAGACTGTCTTCCAGTTTTTCTCTTAGCACCAGATATTGAAAAGCAAGGGTCCATTTCCTTTTGCATATTTGTGAAATGATCCAAAAAAAAAGATTATTGTCTCTCAGTGACAATATAGGAATTATTTTTAGATTAACACTTATAAATTAATGCTCACACTATCAGCAAAATATTTCAGATGATGTTACTCCTTTATCCTATATTATCTTTTGATATTACTAGCTTTTGTCCTAACAACAATTTCAACTACAAGTATTCAGCAAAACTAATGTAAGAATAAGTTTTCTAATTGTATTAACAGATAACAAGCTACCACTATTTTTCTGTTATATAAGGAGAGAAAAAAAAAAAAAAATCAGTTAAAATGGTAGAATTTCATTTCTAATAAAACCTCCTCAAAGAGGCCAAGCTGCAGCTGAAAGTTTACTAGTGACTATAAACATTTTACCGTGAAGTTTCTCATTTTTTATATTAAGTGAAAAATTTCAGTAACTTTATTAATAAACATAGGCAGCTGTACTGCATGTAACAACTGATGACCCATTTCAACTCCAAACTTCCCTGTTTACTTTAGGTTAGGGTTTTGTTCAGAAATTGTAGTACTAAGTATCTCCGTAATTGCTAAATTTGCCACTTAAAAATGAAACAATGTAATGGCACTGAAAAAGTGAGGTGAATCTCCAAAACCGTGAAATTAAAGCACTGAGCACTAAGGACCATCTCGCTTCATCTGCCTCCCTGCATCTAATACTTTTTGTTTACAATTCCATTATTATGATATTTGGTCTTATCTGTTTCTCTGTGAAAGAAAGCCTGCAAAAATTTAACTACCCAATTTATGTGTCATACACAGTTCATACAGTATTTTGCTGCTCAGCTAACTTCAAAATCCAGCATTAATAGTCTTACAAAGAAATCCAGATTGCTTTTTCCTTCTAACTAAAAAGTTCTGTTTGCCTCTTTCAGTACTTCTCTTTCCTTTGTAGTTGCATTAACATGTAATTGGTCATTACTCTTAAGTAATCATTTATATGGAAATGCATTACAAACAATTTTCTCCAAGCCTTTTAATGAACCATTCATTGTGAGAGCCATGGCTGGTACATATTAAGCCTTCAATTGTAGCAATTGAAATATTCCACTGCATTCCCCCAGACTTCCCTGGAAACAGGGTATCTGGTTTCTACACTTTCATAATTGCATGGTTAAGATCATTTATTCCTATTGTAAAATCAGATTTAGGCCATTTTATTCCTCATGTCACTCAGTTCTCCCACTACCCATAATTAACAGTTTCTTAGCAATCAAAAAACATTTAGTCAATTTTTAAAATGCAAGACTTGGCATGATGGTGATTCATGTAGAAAAAAGTGACTCAGGAACTCTTATCTCCATTTCTGTTACAAAGCCTGGAGCTAGTGATACTTAGCAACATTACTGATTGGCTATATTTTTTAACTGAAATTTTATTGTTTGAGCATCCAATTGCATATTATTAATGCCTTGAGAATTTTTAAACACCCCAGATCAGTTCTGCAGAATCAAATACAGTTACTGAGAAAAAAGACTTAGACACATTTAAGAGAACAATTTGACCTAACGAAAACATGAACTTCCTGGAATGTATTTAGGCAGTGACAATAATCTCACTACTACTCGCATTTTGAAGAAAAGTCTTAGCATAGTTAGAAAAGAATAAATATCAAAACAGACATAAAATAAATATTAAAAAACAAAGACACAGCAGTTAAAGCAAAGTGGAATTTCTCTTGGCTACAAAGACTGTGTTCTGGAGAAGTAGTACAGGTACTACTTCTTTGCAATATAAAGAGAACCCAGAAGGAAGGAAAATGTCCACAGCGGTTTGTAGGGAAAAAAGATTCACTTTCTCATTTTCTTTCTGATGGCAGTTATCCCTTGTGCCAAATTCATCTCAGAATTTTTTACTCCATACTTTTTTCTTCCATCAAATGCGTATTAATATCAGGCCTCAGTTCTTCCCAGAAACAAGAGGGGCTTACAACTAAAGAAAGTTGGATTTTGTTGGACAACATTTTCACAGTTAACAATCCAAAGAGAGTCAGAAACTTGAGAAAGACATGGTAAGGTAATAATTAGTTTAACTGGTATGTGGCAATGTGCTGTTCCCACACACTCACACTCCCCCAGATGAAACAGTTTCAGCATTGTCTAAATTTTTACTTTGTTTCCTTATCCACGCCATGTTTTGGGGGGAGGAGATATTTCACCTACCTCCAGGGCCCTCTTGCTGTTAAAATACAAACCTTTAGAGGTTTGGATAAGCCTGTTAAAGAACCTATCAAGGCACCGGCACTTTCACCTGACACTTGTTCAGTACATTACCATCCAGTTTTTCCTGTGACTGTGTGAAGCCTGGCCTGCTTCTATTAATACTTTTAAAGTAGCAGATTGTTTTATATTGGGTTTGCCGTGCTAAAGCCTGCAGCACTGTGGATTCTGCCCCCTTACTGAGCCTCTTCTTGCTGGCCTTTGTAAACTCAGGAGTAACCATCCTAGAGAAGATAGAGGAAGCCTTATCCAGTTTCAAATTCAGGACTGAAGGTACAAGCTGGGATTACTTTCACAATTCTACTTCAGGCTCTTTACTTCCAGTAGAAATGGTTTATATGTTTCACTGCATGTTGGTCTAACCCAAGAAATGCCTAGAAAGCTGCTGCACAGTCACACTGCAAGGATGGCTATTGCCTAAACCTGGACAGGTATCTTTTTGCTTGCTTTGTTGCCTCAATGTGTTTCCTTGGATTCATTAGTGTTATTTCAGTATATGTGAGCAGCCTATAAGCTAAAAATTACCTAACAATTTGCAGAGCAGCCCATGAGGAATCAGAACTAAAATGCTAATTAGGGCATGTTGTAGCTCTTAGACAGGAGTCAGTGGGTAGAAGGGCTGAAAGGCACAAGAACTAAAGCAGTGTGGAGTGTATGGTGGAAAACTGCCTGTATGTGAACCCCAGAGACCACAGGCATGCGGGGACCACATTGCAGGCTGGCTTTGTGCAAAACCAGTTGTTGCTCACGTGGTGTGCATCTAGAAACACAGCAGAACTTGCACGTTCCACACACTTCAGGAAGTGTGTGTGGAGGTTTTCAGGGGAATGATGATCAGAATGGACATGAACAAGCCCTGAGCTGTTGTGTAATTAATCAACTACGTAGACATGCCCCAAGTTTAAGAAAAGCATAGAGCTTTCTTCCTCCATGGGCATTTACATATGACTACTGATGGACACTTATTTTTGGTTTTCCATTTTCTCCCTGGGTGTTCCTCCCTGTGTTCCTTCTGCCTTATCGGTGTCCAGACCTGACAGGAAATTGCAGTTACAATCTTATCAGCTACTTTAATTATAATACTGCATTACACTGACTATAGCCAATGATTCTAGTGAGCTAGGAAGTGTAATTACCTGCCACATGGCTATAGTCATTGACCTAGTCATTCTGGGCAATGCAGCTTACACCTGCCAGAGCATCACTTTTAAGCAATGTGCTACTGTCCATCTTACACATTGTTACACACTGCATATGCTAAGGCTAACAATCAGGCACAGACTGAAAAGACTTTCCCCTGTTGCAGTCATTCAGTACTAAGTGTTCTCAAACCATTTAAATGTAACCAAATTATTTTTTCCTTTCCAGTTCAGCCTCTGTCAAAATAGTCTGAAGTCCTTCATATTATAATTATGTTAGCCTTGCCTAACTGTCAGTCAGATTATGGTCAGATGTTACCACGTATTAATTCAAACAAATTTTCTACAGTTTTGGGCCAAATACACAACAGTGGAAATGCTATGAATGCATGATGGACCAGGTAGAAGATTCAAGACCTTTATGATATTTAGCAAAGAAAAAAAATGCTAGTTTGTTTGAAAGATGCTCTTATAAAACATATCTTAAAGTTCTTTTGTTATAAAATGCTGTTAGCAGTCTAATTAGCTTTTTTATGCAGCCTTTTGACAAAGCTAAGAAAACAGAAGCAGATAACCGGTTTTTCTTTGAATTTCAGGTATTGTTGCAGTCCTTTTCTGTGGAGTCACACAGGCCCATTATACCTACAACAATCTGTCAACAGATTCCAAAATGAGAACTAAACAGGTAGGGCTTGGAAATAACTGACTTTGTGTCTTCAACTGGTGTAAGGAATGGGCAGAGGTACTGGAATATAGCTGGATGGGATTTCATTAATGCAAAGGAAGAGGCTTATGTCTTCATTAGGGGAAAGACTGGAGATTTTGCTAGGAAGACAATAACAATCCTCTGGATAAGCAAAAAATGTAAGAATCTGTTCTTCCCAAGAGACCTGAAATGTCAGTCAGGGAGATGAAGGGTAAGGAAATAGCAGTTTATGCTAACTTCCATACAAAAATGCTACGAAGTTAAGGCAATGAAAGAGCTCTCATAAATAAGAGAGAAGTGGTCTGAGAGAATGGATCCATGTGGATTTTTGCAAAGGGACTGTGTAAACTGCAGTCTGAATCACAGACTTGAGTGATGACATTTCATTTCTGCCTCATTAAAAATCTGACAAAATTGAAAAGATAGTGATTTTTTTGCACTGTGTTATTTAGAATTTAGAGACAAGAGAAATCTGGTCATCTGTTTTTTGTTTGAACAGGTGACTAGTACAATTTTAATTCTGTTTTAAAACTTGGGGCTGTTCTCAGTACTAGATATATGGCATTGCAATGTTCAAATACTTTTCAGCGCAAGGAGTAACTTTAGACTACCTCACCACTATCCCGTGAGAAGTCATTTAAATGCCATTTTCTTCCCTTTTAATGTTGACTCATATGTCCCAAGAACCCCAGGTTGGAGAAAATCTATCCCCTAGAACAAAATGGAAACATATGGTCCAAGACTATAATTTTCATGATTCGATTTGGTACCTTTTTCAGCAATTCCTCTATTTCAAGCATTGGAAATTTTACGTAGAAAATTTTGCTTCTTGAGCATCTCAATTTAATAAAAAATCCAATTTTCTATCAAAAACAGTTTGATAGAAAAAATACCGGCCACAGTATCAGTTCAACTCTCAGACTCTCTTAGATTTTAAATCACAAAAAAGTTTCTGGTCAGTACTTCCAGAATAAAGTGCTAGCTACTGAATAGGATAAGTCTTCTCAATTGCATTTCTTCATACCAGCAGAGGCTGATGCTTTCAAAAAGTATTCCATCAGAGAAGAGAACCTTTCGCTGACAACTGTATCATAAGGGAATAACATTTATATCCACTATAGAATTGTTTCTATTTTGCAGAAATACTGAACTGCATATGCCATTACTACTCTTGCATACAACTGTTACATTTTGAATACAAGGCTTTTTCAGGGATTCATCTGCATGATTTAGTGATACATAGCCTCAGAGAGAGAAGGAGGCAGGCCGTGGTATTTTTGATTACATATGAACCTTTTTCAACTACAGAATTAACTAACATTTATTTTAAATGCATACTGGGTTTGTTCATGTTTACTCTTTTGTTCCCTCCCATTCAACAGTTCAAAACAAAATAGTGAAAATAAACTGAATTTACCCTTGAACACACAGAAGAGGGATTATGTTTCTCTATGGAGCTATGAGTTTTATGCACCCCTTCTATTCTGTTTTTCTCTCGCCCCATAAACTCTTAATCCTCATCCTCCCTTACGATATGGTTCAAAAATTGTTGTTAAATTCCTTTGAATTCTTCTAATTTATTTTCTAATCCAAAGATTACCCTTTCATATGCAGCTGTTTCAGCGAGACCTCCACTGCCTTTTCTTTCTATCCCCCCAAGAATTCTCTTCAAGCAAATTTACTAAGCCACACACTTGGCATTCTCATAATCATATATGACTTCAGTGAATTTTAAATTAATATTGTTGCTCAGATAGACAGCTTCACTTCCAATCTAACTCATTTTTATTACTCATTACTGGCCAAAATCAAGAGTTTTTCAGTTCGCTTATAGAAATATTCCAAAGCAGTCTCTCTCTTTTGTTGCCATATGACAAATCTTTCAATAAGGACTGGTGAGCTGTAATGCATACTGACAAAACAGTGAGTTAAGGCTGAAGCTGAAAGCTAACAAAAACCATGGAAATTAGATTTAAAGCTGTAAATCAGATTGTGAAATTGTGGCATCTGTTTTTAAACAAATGCTTTTTCTCTGCTGCTTTGCGTAATTTTCTTTACATTTTTTACTGGCTGTTAAAATTTCAGTATACAATGATAGCAGTGGTATATCTGGCCATGATGCCAAGTTCTGCATTTCTCATAATACCTCATCATTTATTCTAAAAAATAGGTAAGAAAAAAAAGACCGGTATGATTTTCTTTAGATATTGATATAAAATGAAAATTTATCTACAGTTCTTAAATGAAAATTTAAGAACCTCTATTAAGAATGCCTGTTAAAAGATGGCATGTAATTATTAGTCCCCATGTATCCTATATTATCCAGTCAATCACTGTTTAACAGTCCATGAAAGAGAAATATTAGATTTCAAGCACCTGAAACTTACAGAATCCGAAAGTATAAAGTAACACAAATCTTGTCACAAACAATGGATAATTTTAACAGTCATAAGGAAGATAACAAAGATTTAGTGAAAATGAAGGCTTTAGAGAGTTTTCATTCAATCCAATTATCCCAGTTCTCACTAAGTATTTATAAACATTCTCTCTGTGTGTTTTTATTGTTTGTTTTTAACATGAATGATGTCTTATGGCAGTATTTTTAAGTCATCATGATTGACCTATGATCATAGTGATTTTAACATTAAAATTGACACTGCCATCCATGGCAACAAGGTTAGGTCAAACAGAGTGCTCCTGAGTTTCATACGTTTAAAGTTTAATTTATCCAGTATATCTTTAGTGAAGGAGAAGATGAAACTGCAAGGACCTGATCGAAAGCTATTTGATTCTGTGCAGCTTTCCGTAGAATTATTTTCAACTGCTAGCATAACCTCACGTTATAGTACAGACAAACAACAGTTGCTCCTAAATCTTGGGACATTATAGTTCAGATTTTACGTTACATTCTTCAGGTGTACAGTTGGGTTGGGTTGATTTGCTCAGCTACAGTTAAATCAGTGGCTGGGCAGGGTGTTGCTAGATAAATAGAAATTACTGGTTCATTG
Source organism: Strix aluco (assembly GCF_031877795.1). Taxonomy (NCBI): domain Eukaryota; kingdom Metazoa; phylum Chordata; class Aves; order Strigiformes; family Strigidae; genus Strix; species Strix aluco. The sequence continues at coordinate 14,735,126 of NC_133939.1, read as the reverse complement.
AACGCAGGCAGACTGTAAATCCCTACAGATCAGCTCTAGAAAGGGATGCATGGACAATACTGCTTTCTACAGAAAGAGAAGACATTTCTTGCTACTTTTTTCTCTCTGCCCAATCTGTTTCACTCAAATGCCAAGCTAAGACCAACACAGTTTCCTAGTGGTGGAGTATTAAGAGAGGCTTCTCACTTTCTCTAATGGCTATAAATGTTACCCATCATGCTTATGAGTTACATCATTTTCTGGTTACATTCCTTTGACTCCAGGGAACAGCCACAACAAAGAGACCGGGGAACAGGTCAATACCTCTCTTTGGTTAAGTGCACAAGGGTATGGAGAATTCCGCTTTCAGGCAAAATACAGTGCCAGCAAGTTATAAATTCTGGAAAGGGAATTTTGAAATGCATCTCCTATGGAAATAGAGCCAGAGAAGTACTAGAAGGCACAGGAAAGCATGTCCAGCCAGCAAGAGAGTACATCACACACTGCCATTCATTCCACCAATCTAACCCTTGTTTGCATAGCCACTTCTGAAACAGGTGCGTCTGACAAGCTCCTGAAGGTTTCTTTCTCAAATTCGGTGTAATAGCGTTTCTAACCACATTACAAGTTAAACAGTTACTCACATTTTTTGCTGATCCTGATAGCAAACCCATTAGAGAACACCTGCCTTATAGACAAAAGCTTCTGGCCTGATTGTTCAGCTGCACTGGGCATGCAGTATGCACAAGATGTTGCATTAAGATTTCAGCAGCCCTTCACCTCCAAGGTTTTACACAAGCTAGAGAACAGGGTAAAGGTTAAACAAGAGAATTCAGTGCTGCATAACTTCCAAGTAACTTTACCAAAGCATGTAGTCTTACTAGGACTGCTTGATCAAATTAACTTGCGCTGAAGGACTGAAAGTTCAGACCAGTCTTTGGGGCTTTGCTCGCTGATGGACATAGTACTGATTGCTTCAAATTTTAATGTCCAGACTATAAAGCAGATATGATTATCTCTGATAATTAAAAGTCATCACTTCACAGAGGAGCAGCTAATATCTCCTGGAAATCCCTTGAAAATACATTAAGTTTTCAAAACTTGCTTAGCTCATTTATGATATAGCTATACGTTTTCCAACAAAGAAACAGGCTAGCGATCAATTGGCTGATTGCTGGATCATAAATTGAGCTGTATTCCAAAGACAGTTTGGTGTAAAAGGATTGTGTTTACAAGCATATCAATTTAATGCTAATTATATTAATTGAACAGACTGGCAAAACAGTCATGAAACATATTTTTTAATTCCTCAAAAACTGTAAATCAAATCATTATAGTCTCTTGACCGTGATATATCATCGAATAGCCTCAGTATGGACTTTAGTCTTGATGCTGTTCCATCCATAATTATAGACTCACTTCTGAAGCAAATCAAAACCCAAGAGTATAATTTAAAAATTATGACAATGGAGATGTCCAAATCTACTGAAAGGGGGGGAAAAAAAAAATAAAAATCAGTGAATCAAAGGAGTGTTCCTGAACAGTATCAGACAATGTTTAGTAAAAAGAGCATTGTAGGACTAAAGGCAAAGAGGTGGCTGAAGTCAGTTTTTGGCTCACTATATCCAAATGAAGCACAATCACTGTGATCTAGTCATTCTACTGCTTTTCTGCTGGCCTAAATATCTTGTATACAAGCAGACCTACACTCAGAATTGAAACAACAAATTTCCTTTCTCTAGATACATGATACAATGACTATCTTATAGGATCCTTCAGTCAGCTATCTTTTCATAAGAAAAAAAAATAATGCACTGCAAATTCTGCTCCAGTAGCAGAATGATTTCTCACAAGTTTGTTAAAAGCACATGCCAGGAACTGCAGCTACTGGTTTTATCCTTCTGTGAGAGAAGGGGAGTGGCTGAGTAGAAACTGCTGTGTACTATTACTGCCGAATTTGTGTCAGTCTGCTGTTTGTGAGGGGTCCCACTCCAGATACCTAGCACCCATATTGTATTTGGGAGAAGCAGCCCTCTAAAATCAGGGGGAGAAACAGCACAAAATGCAATGGGTTTAGTGCCCTTATCTTAAACCCTTCACAGTCACACAGGACATGTGTGTGCCCTGTGGCTTTGGTCCTGTTATTTGTATGAGTGTTTAAGAGACCAAACAGTTAGAGCTGTGCTTATTTCTGAAGCACATAGCCTATATTAATTTATCTCTAGTTAATGTCTACTATTTTCTGTTATCAGACATTGGATTGTTTAGAGATAATTAGTTTACACTTCTAGGAAGAAAAGGCCACAGAAATGTCAGGATATAATGGCTCTTACAATTCAGTCTCTTGACTTTTAAAAATTTTGAGTATTTCTAGACTGAGGAAAACCCTACTTGCAGCAAAATGTCCTTGATAATTAGCAAGCAGCAACCACCACAAAACATAATTCTCATCCTTTTGAAATGAGCAGCCTAATTGGTAGCTGTTGTGATTTGTTCAGGAACTCTACTTAGGAAAAAAATTACCTTTAAGGCACTGCAAGAGGTCAGATGTTTCTACATAAATGACTGGCAGAGAGAAAGACTGAGAGAAAAGAAAGTTATCTTTCAAACAAGACTACCACCAGTACCAGATTCTAATCATCTTTGCATATGTGCTGTGCAGGAGGAATCTGTTCTTCCAGCATACCACAATCAGAGTGCCTGTAGGAAAATTTCATACTAGAATGTGTTTTTTTCATTATCTTTTGAGGTATATAGCACCATTATCTGTCTGATATATTTGATGGCTAATACTCTGTCTGAGGATAAACTGGAAATTCTTTTTAACTAATACATGTCACTCAGGACTGGCACTCTTCAAAATGTGTACAAGAGATCCTTGCCTAAAAGATACAATAAAGTCCAAGTTCCTAGTTAGCATTAAACATGTTGCATGCATGAAGTTCTTCCATTTAAAGTGGAAACCGCACATAAAAGTTAGCTCTGATGGGCACTGTCTCCTTCTGTCTCATAGTTCCCTTTCTGCAGCTGAACAAAAAAACCCTAACTTCCCCCTTGAACCCCTGCAAGTTCAGACTCAAAAGCAATAAAGACTGGGACTTCAGGCAGTGCTGCTCAGGAAAGAGTCCAGGTGACCAGTTTACAGTGGTTGGTAGAAAGGTCTGAAGAAGCTGAAGTTATCTAGTTCTGATAACAACAACAACAAAATAAAATAGCATTTGAAAAGCTTTATTTGTATTGGAATAGTATTAGGATAGTTTTGCCCTTGTTTTAGCCAGTTTGGCTTAAAATAAACACCGGAAAAGAGTTAAGTTAGAGGAAAAACTTGCTTTTGTTTTCTTATATTCTACCCATATATATATAGTGTTATTTTTTTGAGACAAGGCCTATAACAAAACCTTTGTTTTGCAGCTGCTCAAAATGATCAGGGAGGGCAGAGAAATGTCCCTTTTCTTTTTCTAAGAGAAGACAATAATACAAACATAAATAGGTTGTGAGCACAGAGTTAGAAGAATGGCTTATACTGTATTTAGCATATAGCTATTGAGTAGATACCTGAAATTGTAGGTAGATATTTCTGCTAACTTTGAGATGCCTAACTTATATTGAAAACAACAGAAATCACAATATTAGACCCTTCTAAAAGTCCAGAAGCTCACATGTCTCTACATACTAGCTATCATTACAGCTCTAGCCTAAGTATCCTGAAGAGAAGCAACCCCTCATTCTTGTCCTGCACTTTCCCTTATAACTTCCAGTTTTCCCTCCTGAGGCACTAGGGAGCTCCAGCTGCGTCACAGGCATGCTGGCTAAGCCCTGTATTCCTGAGCTGGACCATCATAGCTTGCTAACTCAATGCATCACTACAGAGCCACTGGGTCTGTTACAAACAGGCTGCCCTCATTTATAAATTGCCTTCTTATCTCTAATTGAATATGCGCCACATGCGTAGTGCTTGTAATAATTATTACCTTGAAAATGGATTGCAATTGACAGGAAGTATACAATGAATTCCAGTTCTCTACACAGCTATTTTCTGTGTTTAGCAGAAAAAGCTGAAGACTGGAAACATGCCAGGTGCATTGTTTGACCAGATGCACCATAAGATCTTATGGAACCCTGTAGAATAGTATAATGCTATAAAGAAAACTAAAGCTGCTTACTGTATGGGTTTAACAAGAAGAATCATAACACAAGAAAATCTTGATTTCTGCAAAAGGAATTATACTACCACGTCTTTCAATCTGAATTTCTTAACAAAATCCCTCATTATCTGACTGATGTTCCTGATTACTTAACCATGCTAAAAGAATGTTAATCTGCAGTCTCTTTAAGTGCAGCTCCCCTTAAATTTATGTGGAAATGCTCTAATTGTTTCCTCTCTTTTAGCTGTGAGCTACATGATGGATGGTAAACAGCTAGAAAACATTGCTACAAGTAAACTGATAACAGTAGACTATAACTATGATATATCAGTAATTAGATGCATCATTTATGATTTATATCATAAATTAGCTGCTATCCTGTCCATAATACTGAAAATATTAGGTATCCACAATACAGAAATCTCATTAGAGTGTTCAGTTCTATACTTCATTCTTTAATCTCCATTTTCCTTGTTTTTGCATACCTGCTTCAGTGATTCCTTAATTGAGAATGTGCAGATTTATTCTGGTCTCATTATTTCCCATCAAAGCATATGTCTCTCTGTCATCAGCATTTTCTAAGGAATACTATATTCTAGGATCTTACACACACATCCCCCTGTGAATAAAAATAGTATTTTGGACCTATGAAAAAGAGAACTGCCCTTGAAAAACAAAACCAAACAACTTTCCTTCATTTTGCTTAAGCTTAGAACTGGAAAACAGACATGCTTCAATGTAATTCATACCCTGAAGAAACCCAGAACTGTAGTGAAAGCAGTATTTCTACAGAGAAGCTCGTCTTGTTGAAAAATTATGTCATTTTTGATGCTGGTAGGCTAAGGAGCATAATGCCATATGCAAACGAGTTTCCAAATGGCTTCATTAAAGTTTTTACAATCTGTTTAAACATTAAACATTTTCTTTAAATATTAATAAAGTTCTTTGATTGTTAAGGTTATAGTTTACTCTTTACAGAACAGTAGCAGATGCCAGCAGTTAGCTAACATATACCGACTGGAATTAAAACTTACAGGCCAAAATCTCATTGGCATATGGAGAAATATGTAATGAAATTCCAAACCGAGACGCATGCTGCAGTTTCTTTGAAAGGTGCCCTGAATCACAGATGAGACTCTATGTCTTCATCTGTGCAGTGGAGTCAAACTGTACGGGGCTATGTAAGCTACCACAGAATCAAAAAGCTGTTTATATAACTATGAAGATCATGCTATTGTGTCTCTCTCCGTCTTCGCACAAGAGGTTTGAAGAGTGACCTCTGAAACTTTTATCCTTAGTGTGGGTGGCTAGGCACTTATCTCTAGTTTTTAAGTCTGTATCCATGCAAATATCCAGCCTTGTACCCCACCTCTGTAAAGCATATCTAGTTTTGTGAAGACAACTTCCTCTAAGTATGTAGACTGTCAGATCAAGTCCCTTCCTAATTATTGCCACCCTCCTCATCACTGCAACTGTGAAATGCACAGGGAGAAAAAGCAAACCAAAATCAACCTAATCCTGGGCTCAGAACATATTCTCTTGCATCATCACCATGTAGAGCTGAATCAGAGCAGAGTGCAGTTTAACATCACATACTTAGAATATATATGGTTACCTTTAGTTTAAATTATATCTTATTCAATTTCACGTTTTGTAGAAGTTGACAATTACAATGATCCCTTAAACATGTAGTCAGTCACAACTCTCTCATCTGAGAACTTTTGACAGAGATAAAAAATAAAGGTAAGAGTCTTCATTTAAGCCTTTCTTCAATTTTCATACAGATAAACTAATTTAACAGAGTTTTATGTCATGAGCCAAAGGCCTTGTCTTTAATGAGATTTGGCTTATACTATAAACTAAGAGGTTCCAAATATCATGATAATATAAGTAAAACCACTCAGATCCTTTCTTAAAATATAGTTATGTCCTAACAGTAATAATTTTCTCTAACTTTGTCTGAAACACTGACACTTCACATTATTGTGTTAGGTGATTTTAGTACAGGATTTATCAATAAATTCTCCAATTATGAAATGAACCTGTAGAAAGCATCGTCTGTTTTGTATTTATATGCATAGTACATTATACTGCTAAACTGGAATGCAGCAAAATTATTAAGCACATAGATTTACATAGTTTTTGATGTTGAGGATATTATTAATATGTTCGTTTGTTGCCTTACACTTCCATGAGTATGCGTCAGTGTGCTCATAGCTGCTCTTACTGTGGGGACATGGTGTTTGGTAAAGAAATTAAGATAGCTGTTTATTGCACGGTTAGATAGGTTACATTGTGATCTTTATAGAGCATCGAGCATTTTGTCACAAGTGTGCACAGACCTCACTGAAAGAAGCCTGCGTGGTCTGGGAGCTAGCAGTTTTACTAATGTTTTGAGGCTTCTGCTTCCCCTGCAAACAGCAATGCTTTTGCCCTGCCCAGAGAATCCTGGGGCAATGGGAGGCCTTAAGGAATCTGAGCTATTGTGTGATTTCTGACATAACCAAACTGCTGTTGTCAAATATCTTCTGAAATGTTTTGCTTATCTCTCCTTTTTAACTTATAGGATTCTTGCATGACTGCTGATCCCTCACAGCTCTTTCTAGGGATATCATCTGCAAAATTCCATATCAGCTAAAAAAATGCACAAAAGCCTCAGTTAAAACTTTTTAGAAGTATGTAGCTAACAATAAATTCTCACACAATACTCACTTAAATACATGTAAATAAGGCACTATAATAGTCTAAAGCATTTGCCAACATCCCATCTTTACAGTGACTGCACAGCTGTGTTTCCATTACACGATTAATGGATTTTCTACCTTCAAAAGAGACATTTGTACAAAATGGTAGCACAGTGCAAGAAATACTAAACAGCTGACTATAGCTCATCTCTTTCTCCTGGTGCCGTCTGTGGAAATAATTAAGGGCTAAAAAGCCCTTTGTCAAAATCTTTCACATTAAACGTCTAAATAATGACCATGATTCCAATAAGTGCCCTGTCTTTCCACACATTTTGGTACCTACTTTCATTCACCTAAAATAATGAAAATATCATGCAAGTTGAAGCATCTATTTCAAGCTTTTGACTTTTAATTCTGCTTCACTCACAGTAATTTAGAGGATGTGTTGACCCCCCGTTTGCCTCCGGTTAACTTGAGAAGAGTTCTGAGTGTTTGAGAATTTGAACAGACATTCAGCATCCTCAGAAGCACATACTCACGTAGTGACTAATACTTTTCCTGAAAAAGCATTTCTCCGTATGAGGTGCCAGATGATACTTCCCCAGTCCACCCACTTTCTGCTTTCCTACAGATTCTTATCAGGAGTTATTTTTAAGGTGCATTGAAAAATTACTATTTGTATCTTTTCACTACAAATACTTAATTTCATATAAAATAAAGTGTCCTGAGGTCTCAGATTTAAGTACAGTTGAAGATGTATCTTAGTTTAGGATTTTTAATCTTCACTTGTTTTACTTTGCTTTTTTTTTTTTTTTTGGCTGATATCAGTTGTGGGATTAGTGAAACGTCAGCAAGGATGTAACTTAGTAGTCCTGAGAACACTGGAAATCTCTACAATACTTTCTCTAACGGTTGTTGCTTTCAGCTGGAATCACCTTATAGCGAGATGCAAACCTGTCCCATTGAAATGAATTATGAAACTGAGATTTAAATTCAAATAGCCATGGGCTCACTTTGGGTTTCTGTACATTTACTTTGACGGCAAGATTTCACTTTCCAGTCTTTGTACCCTAACACATCCAACTGCTATAGCTTTTGTAGTTTTGACATTATTGATCTTTACCCTGTTTGTGCTTAATACTACATATTCATCTCCACTGGCCTTTACACATACTATTAGTGCATACAGACACATACACACATGCATACACGCACACACTGCGCTATGTAAAAGGCACATATAAACACCACTTTCCTCTAAGTTAATTTTCTCCAATTATCCATCATCTGCAATTTTTTGATGTATTTCACAGATACAAGTGCAGGGTATTAGGCAGCCCTTCACCACAGGCAATTATTTACTCACAGCAGAAGTACCAAGGTTGCAGCCACTTCGAAGCTAACTTGTATTCAATGGCAGCTTTCTTGTGCTTTATCCACAAGATGGTCCTTTGTACTGTTTTCAAAAAGTACGCCACCAGCAAGTATCTGACATTTTCTGTATTTAAGAAACTGGACCTTTCACACTTAATGTTCAAGCAAATCACATTCTATGCCTCATTTATCTCAGCTCCCTACAGACTGCACTCTAGATTATATCTTCAAGTGTAGAGGTCTGTTAGATGAGAAAAGTCATGTACTCTAATACTTAAGAAAAAAATGTGACACACAAAGACATGGTTGCTATTCACAATTCTCTGTCTTTTTGTCCAAATGAATCATCAATTCTTGAATAGTAGCCTACATCAAGAGGCAAGGAAGATGTTTAAAGATGATTGTAGAAATGAAACAAAAGAATTCCCCAAATTCCCATCCTAAACATATAAGAGCAGATCAGTGAACCTACTAATGCAGTATCCTGCTTCAGAAACTAGTACTAGAATCCGAAGAGTAATTACAAATAATACTGCCAAATATAACTATAGGGTATCATTCCGCCAAGGCCATGTAGTTAAAAGTTAGGCTTATCAGTAATAGGTCATTAAGAATAATAAATGGAGCTTAATATCATCAGGATCTCACAGTACTCCACACCAGTTAGAGCAAGAACAGTTCTCAGAGGGAGGATGCTCTCCCTAGGTTAGAAAGAGATAAGGTTTTGCATCCATTCCCCTCCAGCCTCTGTAGACTTATAATAAAACATTATATATATGGAAAATGCTGAACAAATAACTGTGGCACAGAAAGTAAAGAAGATATTTAGTAAATACTCTTTTATCTTAGATTAGGCACAAAATAAAAGCAAAATAGCATGTCATCAGAAAAACACATGCAAATGCTGCTACTGTTTTCTGGATTAAGGTAAAATAGAGTCTTTCCTGATTCATAGTTCTACAGTAGTTTTACAAACAGTAAAGGAAAGCATCAGTATGGGTAGGTAGAAGCTGCAATATAATTTCTGTAAGACAGATGCAAAGAGAAAAAGTATTTGTCCTGTAGTGTGTTGGATTTGCAGTGAAATAGAAATCTTATAGTCATGAACATCAGATAATTTTTTGCAGTCTTAATTCGTGCTGGAAAGCATGAAGAAAAGACACCACAGACTTCATAAGAATCCTTTTTTTTTTACTTCCTGGTAGGTTAAAGGCCCTCATATCGGTTACCAGTTCCTAGTATGTCAAAGACTAACTGAATTTCTTTCCAACATCCAAAACTTGGAAAAGAAGGAAATAGTTTTTATGAACTCACTTCAAGAATTAATATTAGAGAGTATTTCCTCTCAGCAAATTGAAATGGAATAAATTGCATTTGTCCTCCTTAGAAATTGAATTGATCGCTTGAGGTTAGGACTGTGATGGAAAGTCACAGAAAAAAAACCACTCGAGAGGGATGAAAAGAGGGAGATGAGATTGATTTTATGTTTTACTTTTGAAAAATCAGCAGCAGTTCCTCTAATTCTAACATAAATGCAGAAACACAAAAGATATATTAGTTCATTGCAATTTTAAAGACAACTGGATTATATTGATGACATTATTATTTTTCTTTGACCAGAAGGAGAACAGTCACGTTTTAAAGCATCTAAGTCTCCTTTGTTAGCTGAAATTGTCTTTGGCAAAGCCACAAATTCTTTATTTCTTTTGTTTATTTTGTTAAGCATTGTTCTATATAGCTCTTAACTGTCAGTGCATAATGTCCCTACTTCCACCTGACTGGTGATTTACTGCCCCAAAAAGATGCCTTCCAAGAAAATATCTTTCAAGTTGTTCAGAATAGGTCATAAACTTAAGCTTCATTTCAGTTGATGTTATTATTATTTTGCAGCTTTTTTTAAATTCTTTTTCTCTACACATAGTTTATTCTCTGATTTCAGCTTTATAAGAATACTAGCTTAATCCTAGACAGCACAGGCTGTTCATAGCCTCTTCATTTTCCATTACCATAATTATCCCTCTACAGCAAATGGAACAGCTATCCATGTTCCCAAAAATTTCCAAACATCCCTAAACACAGTGATTCTAGTACCACAATTAATTGCTGATCAGTCAGAAGTTCTTTACATCCCTTCAAATGATTTTCCAGCTACACTCTGTTATTGCCCATCTTGAGAGGAACCCTTCCTGAATACAGAGTAGTAAGTACATTACTGCTGAAGTAACGTAGAGAGCTTTAACTGCAGTAATCCCTGAACACATTATCTTGATACAACAGAGCACTGATGATTCCTCCTTCCTTTGTGCCTGCAACATCTCAGTTCAGGAATTTAAGATAAATAAACCCTTTGAAAATGGTTGTTTCTGGTTTGTGAACCAAGTAACAACTTAGATGACAAGCTGTAGGAGCAACAGCATCATCCTCGCTGTTTTGGTGATACCTTCCATTAAGGTGTCATTCTTGGGTTATTTTTAGGAGCAACTTAATGCCTGATTGGTTGTGCTGCAGGAAAGGGAGATAGTGATCTAAAAAGGTTCCCTCTCTTACAAACTGATCCACGTTTTAAAAAAAAAAAGCAACAAAGTTTGCAGAAACCCCCTTTCCTAGGCAATTTAGCAAGACTAATAATAGAATAATTAATTTTTCTACAGCTAGATCCAGTCTATTGAAGGCAACATATAAATTCTCATGAGGCTCTAAATCTGGTTATACTACCACAAGCATACACCAAAGTTTCTACTGCTCTCCACACCTTAACACATATAAGAAACAAGCATACCGAGTCTTAGATTTTTAACAGTCACTTACTTGTCAATTAATTGATAAAATCAAATAACAAAGTTCTTTCTGAGGGTTAATTTGAATCCTGTAATTAATGATGTTGACAGATTCATTGTAAATACAAACCAAACTAAGCTTCCATTCACCCCTGAGGTCAAACCTTCTTAGAAGTTCAAAATGTTTTACTTTTTAAGTCATTCTCCCTCCAATTTTCATTGCTCCAAGTAGTTTATAAGAAAAATACTCTAATTTAGCTGCCCAATTTTTCACATTTTTGGTTTAAACTTCTTTTGACCAACAAAGCCATTCAAGATCTATGGCATTTTTAATAATAGAAAGGATTTGCCTTGATGTCTGTAGCCAACATTTTTCCTTTACTGTTGCTAGTCAGAAATGTATTCTGTGCCAGTAGTTTATCCAGCTTCTCACAAGATGAACTTTGGTGGTGGTGTGTAGATTATGCCAGAAAGAATAATCCATACTGTGTAAATGCAAAATATTGCTGGCCTTTCCTCTCCCTTGGTGCTGCTGTCTTCTTTATTTCTTTTCCCTTTACTTTCCCAGTTCTTCCTCAGGCCTTACGAATCTTTTAAACCTCCCAGCTCTATAGGGAAATAGAAAGTTATTGTGTGCCTTCCATAAATCTGTAGGGATGAAATTCATTGAATGCAGTAGGAAAGCCTACTGATAAAAAAGGCCAGAATTTTGCCCCAGGATGTAAAAGATCTTGTAAGAATCTCTCTCTGCTGCTGTGTGTGTAAGTTTACAGGCAAATACGCTTGGATATCAAAATTAGTACCATAAACAAGTTTTGAGTTTGAATTTGATTTACTTTTGCTGATTCTTTCATCTAAGCATGTTATTCTAGAAATGAGCATTATATCACTATGCTTTGAACATTCATTATAGCTGTATAAAGGATTTCAGGCAAGATATTCAAATTCAAGCCTTCTTTTTCTGATTTGGAAACCTCTAATCAAAAAAGAAATATTAAATAAAACAATTAGGCTATAATAAAGGCTTCTACAGTCTCGGAAAAATTACGGTAGTCTGAATTCTCACTTCATTTTAATTCAAAATAGTTAGGAAAAAGCAATTTTCATCAACTATTGATTTATCAATATCCTTGACTTCATGGAACATTTTTGATAGCTGTGTTCTAATTAAATAGCATTATTCAAATATAATAAAATTTATAACCATCACTTAACATTGACTTCTTGGGATTTTAATAGCCCTTCGTCACCTTCAAATCTCTTTTAAAAATTATAATCAGTTTTATATCTAAGCTTCCTAGCTGCTGTTGGACTGCTGAAACTCCCTACCCTATTTTGATGACATGAAAGAATATATCACTAAGATGTAACCCCTAGACAGGTGGCATTCCTCCATGTTGCTAGCAAAATCAATGCAACTAGAGAAGGCTTACAGGTACCTGAAAGAGGTGGATGACATTCCTTCAGCAGGTATTAAATCAAGTGAAATAATGTAATGTTGCCATCAGTGAATAAAATTCACTGAATTTTGCTGGCAATAAGTTCTGGATGTAATTCAGCTTTTACCTAATACCCTCATATTAGCTTTATTCCCTTAAGATGACAGAATTCTATTTGTAATTCTGTCCTTACCCAGTACTCTCATACTAACTTTATTCCCTTGAGATGAAAAATGCTGTTTAAAATATTAGGATTTGAGAAATCTTACATTTTGCATCTCCCCAAGCACAAGGGGACTGTGGCATAGAACATGTTCATTTTCTCCTTTTGATGCTCCTTTAAAAATTCTATTTTCATTTCAGCCAAGATTGGAATTTAGTGTGTCCCATCTTCCAGGTGCACTAATTACTTACCTAGATAATCTCTCTAACACTCAGTGAAAATTTAAGTAGTTCTATAAAACGGATCAAGTTGCAAAACCTGTTTTGGCATAGCTTGTTTCTCTAATTAGCTTGAACTTAACTGTGGGGGTGGAGGGAAGGAAGCAGAAAAAAAAAGAAGGCACTTTCCTTATCTCACTCAAAAGATAGAACTAATACAGTTTTTATATCATATAAAATTTTTCACTTGAGTTAAAATAAAACATGGGAATAAGATAAATTTAGTGGTTACAGCAAGGCTTAAGGTGTAGATAACCTGGACTGATTCCTTTCTCTGCCAGTGAGAACTGAACTGCAAGCAGTACTTTCCAGAAGAATGTCCCAATTTAGAGCTGATTTTTTGCACATCCCTCTTAGTACTTACAATGGCTGAGAGTAATGGAAAAACTAAGCATATCTGGCGAATGTGTTTTTAAATATATAAATATTATACCAATTTTAATAGACATTTTTAATATAAATCTTTTGTAATATCCACTTTTTACAGATGAAATAACCAAAGCAAAGCAAATGCCAGTTTCAGTAACTCACTGAGCTAAACACCTAAACCAAGTGCCTGGATTGGTTCTGAACCGGTATCTTTGTAATTAATACTCTATTCTGCAATGTGTTGACACTGGTGATTTATCACAACTCTTACTTAAAAGCTATAAGCAGACTTACAGACTTTGTGGAGAGGTAAAAATAGCACATTACAAATGAGGTTTTTTAGTTTTATACAGAAAAGATGTCTTATTACTGTGTATATTAAAATGGTTTCTAGTATAATTTTCTGGTAGTCTTGGGGAATCTAATGGCAGCATATGAGCAATTTAATGCCAATTTCATTTAGAGTAGAAAGAGGCCAGTTGTCTGTGCAGGAGGCAAGGGAAGGGAATTCATGGTTATAGACAAAATAATTCCAAGGACTCAATATCTAGGATTCTAATCCTAATTTTTTTCTTTTTTTTTTCTTTTTTATTTAATGCAAGTAATCCCACATGCAAGTACATATATTACAAATAAGGAAAATTTTTCAGTGGCATTTAAGCAGACTATGGACCATAGCATGGACCTGGATTATGGCCACTCAGACAAAAAAGAATGCGTTTTAGAGACTAATATGTGTGGTGCAACTCTTCTTGGAACATCTTGGGTGTCCCAGGAAATTATAAATTCCAGATGAAAACCTATTCCTCCTATTCTGCTTCTCATCAAAAGGTCCTGACATCTCATCTTTAAAATAATGACAGAAACATTTGTGTGAAAGGCATGACAATTTGGGGAAATGCTTCTATAGAAGCTGTTCCTTAACATCATTTTCAAAAGATCTCTTTAGAATAAATTGTTATATTCTGACAGGATTTATGCTGCACAGCGCTGACAGTTAAGTGCTTAATGGAGTATCTCCATGGGTTCTGTATTACTGTTGAACAAAACACAGAAGCTGAAGAAACACTAAATAAAACACTATGCTGAATAAAGGAATAAAAGGAAGTCTGGAGGACAGTGGATGTTTCATGTTACACCTACAGGCATCAGTGTTCCAGGAAAAGGCATTCAGATATCACTTCTTTTATGACAGTAACTAGTTCTGCAGCAGTTAATACTTTTAATTATTTTTTGTTAACTCAGGGTGAGAAATTTGAATAGGTTGCACTCTATGAATAAATGTGTCATATGAGTGATATAGTTTATGGGGAAATATGGGGCATACAGAAGACTCTGAATGAAGTTAACGAGCTAGTTTTACCATTCTACAGAGCTGAATCTTTCATAAGAGACCATATCATGGCTGTGTGTGGAATAGGAAGGAGCCTATTCTGAATTAGCTATTGAAATAGCACCTGGATTTTTGCTATACGAAAGAAGAAAACTAGCTTGGATTTAATCTTCTAGCAAACGCAGTGCTCTGATAGTGGAAGATCAAAATGCAAAGGAACTATTGATAAGAGGGGAAAAAAAAAACAGCACAGATCAGAACAAAATTTACAGGGAAAAAAAAATGGGATTTGGATTGCATTTGCTGTTGCAAACAAACCAGTTGATACCCACCAATACGATTCAAGAACTGCAATAGATTACAGTGTTGCATGTATCTGACATAGATGACATGGTTAAGAAGTGTTACACCCACTGTAAATATAGGCTCAAAAAATTAATAGGCCTATGCTGGTGGCACAGGAAACATTGGCCCAGTGAGTGTAGGAAGTATATATTGTTTATGTTGATTGGAAACACATTGTCAAGAATTAGAAATTTTTCTTTTTAAGAATCACTTACTGAATTGACTCTCGAGGTCTGAAGCTGCATTGAAGTAGGAAGAAACAGGATGCATGTAGCCAGAAAAGGAGATAAAGTTATAGGGAGATGTAGAAGATGCACTAAACTGAATTTACAAGAAATACACAAAGACTGCATCTTGACCAGATTGCTGGGAGGCAAGGGGTGAGAAATTTAAAAGCAGTAATGTCATGAAAGCACTTCAGGCAAGAGTAAAAGTTTGAATTTACTGTTGAAGAAATAATATATAGCAAAAGCAACGATATAGCAAAATCTGTTTTCCTTCAAAAAATATATGTCAACAGAAGTTTGGAAAATATAAGAAAGAAGCTTCAGTTTCAGAAGCTGTGTTTCTAAAATACATCAGTAGCAGATCTACTTTATATTTCTTTAAGTCTTGAATGAGATTTTGTAAATTAAGAGTGAAATATCATTCAGCTTTACAATCTCAGGAACACTTTTATCCCAGCAACTAAAACATGCATGTTCCTCATAGCAGTACCCTTCCCTCAAAAGATTTTTATATATACACAAATATATGTGTTTATATATATATAGATCCTGTCATGACATTCCTGATACATTGTTTAAAGCATTAGAAAAATGTGTCAGGTGACATTCCCACAAAGAAGTGGGATCATGATTGCTCCCAAAATGGAAATATAAAGATTTGTCATAATAATTTCTATGGGTAGCAAGATCCCATACTTTGAGGGTTTTTGACAGCTGGTTTCTCTCATTTAAATTTAATTTAAATAATTTAAGTTTACTAACATACAAATATTTCTTGTGTTTGTTTACATGTTGTTCAGCATTGCAGCATAAATGGGGGTTATGGAATGTGTGCTTGGGCTAATTAATGGTGCTGCCATGAGGTCTGAAGTATCTTCCCATACACTACCGGGTCTTATGCCATTTTGCCTCTGAAATTTGCTTAAAATAACGATTTTGACAGCTCTCATTTTTCCTTTGTTAGATCTTAGTGACTATCATTGGATATTTATTTTTAGAAGCACAAAAAATATATATAAGCCCGTTGAAGATGAATAAAATCTCTCCACAGTAACATTCCAGATAGTGATGTATGGCTGCTTGTAGACAGATTGACAAACTTCGGCCCTAATTCTGCATCAGGATTCGTTAGCGTAGTCTCCTAAGCCCAAAAATTACTTCAGAAGTAAAAAGACCTCTTCTTCTCTCCTCTGTAGTTATTTGGCAGCAAGGATTGATTTTTTCCAGATGTGGATAAAAATGAAAATTTATTTTATTAGTTTTTTATATAAATCAGCTGCAAATGCAATCAAGAACATCCCCTCAAGGCAAATGAATATTTTCATTTTGCTTGTTTTTTCACAGAAGAAATCCTTACCATAATCATGTATTTTAGGCTTATTTTATAATGTGTTTAAATGATAACTTAAACAGTTTGGTTTGAAATGAATAATTTATATTGATGTCCATACAGTGCAATAAAAGTTTTCATCTGCAAGATAATATTCATGGTAATAAAAAAAATTGTGTTATATTTTAAAAGCAGAGGTTCTTAAAAGTCTATTTAGAAATATTTTTTTTCTCTCTTGGCATTAGTGTACCCATACTCAGTACTGTATTATGCATAGCCACTTGTGTGATCAGGAGCCATTTCCCAGGCTCACCTGTGTAAACATGAGTGAAGTTAAATTCCCTCAGCTTCCTTGTAGTTTGCATTGAAGCTTGTATAAATGCATAAACAGCAAGTTAGTTAATCAGTTGTCTATGTCAAGCTTTCATACAAAAATCAGAGAAAAACATGCAACCAGGTATGATTTTTGAAGCTAAAAGACACCATGTATACTGTACAGAAAATTAGATGGTTTTAAAATCCACCCTTGAAATGGCCGGGATTTCTGTTACTTTCATTTAAACAGTTCTGTATTCCAAGGGAACCTAGTGATAAACAGTAGTTAGTTACAGACATAAGTCATAATTATGTTCTTTCCCTCTCCTTTAAGTTGTTCGAGTTCATGAATTTTTTGGCTGAGAACGTCATCTTCTGCTACATGGGACTTGCACTATTCACGTTTCAAAACCATATCTTCAATCCTCTT
The DNA here is from genome assembly GCF_031877795.1 of Strix aluco. Taxonomy (NCBI): domain Eukaryota; kingdom Metazoa; phylum Chordata; class Aves; order Strigiformes; family Strigidae; genus Strix; species Strix aluco. The sequence goes on along the minus strand of NC_133939.1, from coordinate 14,717,938 downwards.
TTTATATTTGGTGCATTTGTATCCTTTGCTTTAAAGAAGTATATACCTATGTACACGTATATATTTTTATATATATATAAAGAATGACAGCTCCATGTGAAAAAAGTCAAGCAAACCAATCAGTTTCTTAAATACTAAAAATCAATTTTTTGTCAGGTCCAAAGGTAATCATCTTTATTATGTATATCTCAATAACTGGCTCAATGCATGTAAGCACATGGTCTTTTGACAGTTGTTTTGCAGATCTGCTACGAAGTAAATTACTTTAAACCAGCTGGGGAACCTGTACCACTGGTTTACAAGTGGGATGGAAAATTGGGATGTGTATTGGGATCTCTCTGCAGGGACAGGTACAGGCACACAAAATCTTTTTGCCTTTTCAAACCCAGTGCAGATCCACAAACTGTAGAGCTGCCTCCAGACAGGTATGTTCCATAAGCAGAACTTCCCCAAAGCTACTTAAATGATATTAAGTCCTTAAAAAGCAAAGAGTTCTGCATTGCTCAAATCCTTCCTTCTTTGTATTTGATATCTGTAGTGTACATGGATTTATTTACACTATCATGTGCCTAAGATGCTAACGCGTGTTCTCCCAAGCCTTTAAGCAGCTCTTGGACCAGCAGATGACACATACAGACATTGCCACTCAAGTACTACATCTATTCCACAGTCCACAGCATGTCTCAGACTAAGAGTGCCATAATTGAGCACTAAGAGTCACAAGACAAGGGGAGGATGGAACCTGCTAAAAACAGGTATAAGGTCCTCTGATTGTCTTTTTTTTTTTTAATCTGAAATAGCCTCATGTTTCTAATTAATGCAACTTTTGTGATCGTTCCACAGAGGAGTAATAAAGAACTCCTTTAGCAAAATCTCCAAAGAAAAAGGGAAGAGAAAAAAAAAAGCAAAGAGTGCTGGATATAGACAATATGAATTGTCAGGAAATAAGAAAGTAATCATGTCCAAAAGCACATTTATTCTTTGCAAATTGCTGCTCAAGGAGATAATGCCATCTCTGCAATTGATGTGAGGCATTTTACTGAAGGACTGAAGATGAAGTCACATGTGATACAAATGTGATGAGTAGAAGTAGAGTGATTGAAGTGGGATATATAATGATGAATATAAAACCAGGATGTCTGGGGAAGACAATCTCTGCCACTGCACAGTTTTATAATGAAATTGGAACCAGGAGGATCTGACATGTAAAATATGAAGAAATATAATCTCATATTCATTTTAATTACACTTTTAAAATAACTTGGGAGAAATATTGGGTTTAACTCTGGTTTTGTCAGTAGTTCCTGCACCATTTTCCTCAACGTCTTACATTTTAGGTGGCAGTTTTTGTAGCAAGAGCTTGCAACATATACCCACTTTCTTTCCTTTTGAATTTGGGTCGAAAACAAAAGATTCCCAGGAACTTTCAGCACATGATGATGTTTTCAGGTAAGTGCTATTTGGTATTTTTCCTGTCCACATTTAATAACTGACAAAGATAGCCATCTATCACTAGAAGAAGCCACATCTATCACAAAGAAGTCATTATCTTAAAAGTCAAGATAGTCTCTTCAAAGCTACTGAAGCAAATGGATGTATTATCAGCTTCACTGTGCTCTGGACCTATTTTAATTAACTTTTTGGATCCCTACCACCCAGAAAGCCAGTCTTCCAAACCCTTTGTCCCCCATCTGTCTACACTTGCATAACAATTTGGGAATATCATGTTTTTCTGTTGTGTTGTTTCAGAGGCACCTGTAGTATACCTGACAGTATGCTTATATACCAGCAGAGAAATATCCAGCTTTGAAGGTGTTAGTACTGATACAGTCAGACACGGTCTTTGGCAATTCCTTTAACTTCAGGAACAGTTTTACTTTGAAACACAAGACTAGGAGACTTTAATTCCACAGACTTTTTCATGTGTATTCCAACCTGATAGTTGAGTACTTTATTTTCCAAATCCAGATTTTATTAATTTTTAACTCTGGCTAACACTGTAGAATTTAAAAAAAAAAATCCAGAAGAGGGAGCCATGTTCTGCTCTGACTTGTGCATCATCCCCTGAACTGTTAAAATCTCAGCTGGATTCTGTATTTTTGAATTTGTGCAATCTAGAAATACCTCCACTTGAGTTTCTGATGCTATTTCGGAAAAACTCACTTACAAGCTAAGATTATTTGTTCAGTAAAAGACAGAAACACAAATCCCCCAATACCATTTATGAAATAATTTTCTAAAATTAGAAAGTCAGCACTTTTTTTTTTTCTTCATTTTCCTGCTTTTTACACAAAAAACAATTCCAAATTTTTAGGGTTAAAAGTTCTTGATTGACAGTCTTGATGTACACTGATTTACTTAGCCATGTAACAAGTAAAATACAATGTGCCACATTTCAAGCTCCCTCATCAGGAGTACTCCACATCAGGGTGCCTTATTTAGGCCAATATAATTCCATCTCTCTAGACAGCAACACAGTAGCTCATTTCTTTATCCATTCAATCCTTCTGCTAAAAGCTGCCACTGAAAGTGTCAGTTAATACCAGCTAGATTGTAGTGAAAGATGATGACACATCCATTAGGAACTGGCTTTCAGACCACTTGCTCACCTACAATTGTTAGCTAAGATGCGTATGTAGATCACTAGTAAAGCTAGCAGGTGGGCAACTAGACAACAGCATGAAGAATAGCTTCATATCATTAGTTACCTAGTTTCTGGGCTCCATTTTTGCTTTTATTTTTCATCAGATAAAGTACAGAATTAAAAATCTAAAATATATCTTATTCTTCAACTTTTCTGTCCTTGTTTTCCCCAGTCAAATTTCATTCTCCACAGAACTAGGAGCAGAAAGTAGCCTGCAGCCAACAACTGAATGCGAGAACTCACACATTAGCTTTCCAGTTCAATCTGGCAGCTGGGAACTGAAAATAGTAGTATTGAAAACTTCTAAAATGTAAATCTTAAAATACTCCTAAAAGTAATTTTTAACTGTTTTCAAAGAAACACTGTATTTTGTGGAGAAAAATGTCTTTACAACACTATAAAAAAGTCAATGGCATCATCTGCAAATACAGCAATAAAGACACTGCCTTTCACACTGCCAGCAGCTTCACAGTCCACAGAACACTTAGGATATGTGGATTTTCTGTGTAATTGTACTTTTAATATGCACTAAGATTTCTGCTTAGTTACCAATAACATCGTTATTTACCATAAATTAATCATACTGTATATAGTGATAGAGAAGACAATGACTGCCAGAAGACACATTTCTGGTATGAATAAACAAGGCATTGAATTTGAGTTTGGAGGAAGATGCTTATTGCCTACACAAGATCAGCAGCAATATTCTGGTATAGCATCAGGTTCCAGTCAATTGCAGGGAAAACTGAACTTCGCTCACCACAGCGTCACACACTCAGATGTAGAAAACAATGAATTTGGGGTTAATTTTGTTTTCCATCTTATCATTACCAAATGCACCAAACATTTACTGCTTTCTTTACTGAGTTTTACTGCCATAATCACCATGAATATCAAAGTCTGAGAAAACCAATTAAGGTCAGGCAAGTACATTGTTGATTAGCATTTGAATATACCTTACTCTGCAAAGAATTCTACTGAAGTCATTAAGTTCTACCTTTTGAGGAGTATTAATACATTTGAGAAAAGGTGAAAGAGTTAGGCTTGGAAGTGGATTATGTAGCATTGTGATTTATTACATTCTTCATCTGCTTCTGCCACTCCTCTAACGACACGTTACAGAGGGTGGATTCACTTTTACAACTATGTTTAATCATGATTCCTGATAATATTCCCTTATAAATCAAAACTAGATTAGTCCTTCTATAATTAAGCCTGAGCTTCCCAAATTAAGTTCAACATGAGCTAAAATGAGCAGGTCAGCATTCTCTGCTCATGTGAAAAAGAAATATTTTAATGTCTTAAATTGTAAGGGAGATATCAATATACACTAGTGGTCTATGCTGCATGAAAAATGCCTCATTTCAGAGAGCGGCTTGTGGGACAGAGTGTTACAGGGGTGGTTGCTGTTAATGTAAGACATTGCAGCAGCAGTGGAGTCTGAGAAGGTGGAACACAAATGCAGAAGAAAACCAAAAAAGAATGCCTGCGTGCAGGCAGCTGTTCTACAAGCATTTACATCTGCACACTCATACATGGTGGTGGGAAGTGTCAAAGTGAACTTTTCTAGGAAGATAGATATGAAAATAAATCAGCTAAAGAGAAAAGCAAGGAAGAAAAGAACAGATGACTGTGGTTGAAACCAAAACACCAGATCTACGTACAGAAAGTCTCCTTTCCTGTCAGACTATCTCCACACTACCCACAAACACTACTGCCCTCAAAGAATGGGTCTGGAGTGATGTGTGTGTGGAGTGTGAGCAAAGATAGATAACAGCCCAATAGGACACACCTCTTCTATTCTGTGGGCCTCTGAAGCTTAACCCCAGGGGTGGTTTTCTTTGGAGGCTCTGACACATTAAAGAGTATCTCTTAAAGATGAATCCGTAATGGCTAGCACAGCTAGCAGAAAAATCTGGTAGGAAATCTGTGATAGAGCCCAAAGGATCAACGGATCACAGCCCAGGAGTGGAGCTGCTGTTAGCGCTCCATCTCTGAAAGATGAGGGGAGAGAATCTCTGCTAATGGTTCATCAGAGCACTTTCCTTCCACCATGCCACCCTCTCCAAGTGTAGCTAAGGTACCAATGTCCACTGGAGCCAATCATTCCATTGTGCTTTGTTGTATTTTTTCCTGAGGTGTTACAGAAAGCCTAACCTTCCTTGTCTTCAGTCTATTTCAGTACCTTACCATCTTCTGAGGTTGTTAAAATTCTCATCCTTCATTTGCATTGTTACTTGAAATGTATTTTGATATATAGTGTTGCTTGCTTCTCATTAAGTCTTTACATTTTAGGTTATATTCATCTGCTTCCCACTGCTTTAGTTGGAAGTAAATTCTTTGTTTGATTATTTATTTTACTTTGGTTTTAGTTGAAACTGAATTAGCTTTTATAGGATATGTTGAGTCTTTTATAAATGAAAAATGCAGTGAAGGCACTCACTGTTCCTCTAAACTGAAGAATTATCCAGTCCAGTGCTCAAGAAGTAGAGTCTTAATGACATATTAATTAACAAATTTTTTTAATAATCTCTCTTACTAAAAGACATGTTCTAGATTTAATATTGCACATACCATTGTGATGCAGTTGTGGAAAGCAGCACAGCACTGTTTTCCACAAAACATAGCCACCAATTATTTAAGCATTTCATCCAGACTAGTCATCTAGATTACCACTATAACCACTGGAAAAAGACCATTTCAGTGGTGGTTGATTCCCTCCTCAGATATGTTTAAAATGAGCTGATTTTTTTTCCTTTAAGAAAATAATAAAGCATGTGCATCATTAGAGATATATTTTACATAAAAACAAATTACAAGCCCACTTATTGACTGCAGTGTTATTTTCATAAAAGTGGAGATTTTAAACCTGCTGCCACTGACCATTTTCAGCTATTGTAGCTACAGTCTGGTACTTCCTTGCAGAAATGGCTTTGTGTTGTTCTCTGGAGAAACCGTCCATCTTCTATACCAAATAATTCACATTCTAGCTATATAAACTTAAAGAGCTTTATATAGAGTTCTACTCCAAAAATAGTCACATTTAGCAGTTGATTAAAAGATTCTGCATGTACCATCAGTGCCTTACAAGAGGTTTAACTGTTAGATTTAATCTCTTGATACTTGCAAAGAACGTTTTTGATGTGTGCATTGTGTATGTGTAATGGCTTTGCTCTCTGTGCTTATTTTGTGGATTTTTTAAGAAAACAATAAAGTAAATTTAAATAGATAAATGAAAAGCATTAGAAAATATAGAGTATTATTTGTATTATGCATCCTGAGGGCTGGAGGCACTAGAGGGCTTTTTATTCTCTCTTTTTTTAAATGTGTCACTCTGCAAGGACATATTTAGTTAGCTTATTGCTACCTATGGAGCTTTTTTTAAGTTCACTGCTAGCTGTTTTCACTACATTTGTAAGTTTTTGTTTATTCTGTCTCTGGAGGAGTATAATTTTACAACTATTATAATATTTCAAGTACACTAAGGGCTAAAAATCTACATTTATTCTGCATCCCTTTTTTAGATACTTAAAATCATCTTTTAAAAATTACTCATTGTTTTTAAGTCACAATTTTTCTGACTTTTCTTAGCACACGAAGATTTTAAAGGAATTTTAAATAAATTTTCTACTTTTTCAAGCAAGAAATGGGTAGCCTATTTGGGTACAGATTTTAATGCCAACCCTTTTTCTCACTTGCACCTGCTTTCATGCTTAGCCCCACTGAAGTCAGTAAAATAACACAGAGAATAGATTTATTTGTTAACATGCATAAAGTCCAGATTAGTATTTAACTTGCAATTATTCAGGAGAAGGAATTCAGTGGATCTAAACCAAATGGGTGATTATCATGTGAATATGAGAGTAGTTTTGTTGTCCACTCTCGCAAAGTTGCTTACATTGCATTAAACAACATCCTTTCAATTAGCACAATTCAGCGTTTTACAAGCACGATCATGGTCCGCAAACTTCCTCTGCCCTTGGAATTAGGTTTGGGCTGAAAAGAGTAAAATTCCATTTCTCCATCACATTAAATTCATCATTCTTGTGGTTTTTTTTAATTTCTTTTTTAGGTTTACGTGGTGCAATAGCATTTGCATTGGCTATTCGAGACACAGAATCCCAGCCCAAACAAATGATGTTTACAACAGCACTGCTTATTGTGTTTTTCACAGTCTGGGTATTTGGTGGGGGCACAACACCAATGCTCACATGGCTTCAGATCAGGTTAGTACTCTCTTTACAATATTAACCATCAAAATAGAATGCAATCTCTATGGAGCAAATCACTAAATTCCTACAGCTTTCTAAGGCTTACTTACACGCTTTTTAATAGTGGTTTACAAGCACAAAGGAAGTATTTGGCTACCTGGTTGAGGCTGCAGATCACAAGGAGCAGGTTCTTCACAAGTTCATAAGGGGTTTGGACCCAGGTCAGACCCATCCTTATTTCCTAAGAGTTTGTTTCACTACTGGTCCTTTTAAACACTGGGAATAAGTGTTAGTAGTGTCCTCTTCACTGTTGAAGAGCAAGCTATAAAGGTAGATTTCGCCCTCATCTAGAAAAAACCTGTGTATTTACTACACAAACATGTAATAAGTAATGTATTTCTGAGTTTAATGTGAACGTACTAGAAAATCTACCTGCATTGGTGTATCATTTGGCCGTTAATTTATTACTCATCGGTTTATATATGCTCCTTCACTATATTATTTTTTTAATTATTTCATAGTCACTTGTATTCATATGCAGCAATGAATGTCAAGGTAGGTTAAATGAGAAAAGAGAGGGAAATAAGAAGCTGGAATAAAAAGTATCTAATTTAAATGTAAGTGTCCTACCAAGCATGATTTCTGAAACCCCACTGTTAACAGTAAGAATATAATGCTATTTCTGAGTTCTGCTTACTTCATAATCCATTTAGAACTCACTGCCATGGTTTGTAAGGTCACCAAAGGAAACCTCAGTATCACAATAGGCTTGTAATTCATAATTCCTTATCATTTATTCTATATATAGCATATGCTTTCCTTGTTTACAACATGATGTCTGATTAACAAGTCTTCGTGTCAGACTGTTGCTATAAAATACCAGCTGAAGATAACTAAATTTGAACTTTAACAAAAAGCATAGATAAAAGCTTGCAGACAAAATAAGGACTAGCATACAAATGTACTGTATAAACATAAAATGCAGGCGTCCATATGCAATGTGGGGGCTTTCTATTTCTGTGACAGTTTGATTCTTTTTTATGACATCTTTCTTACATCCCATAATGTCAATCAAGTTCATTACAATTTGGATATACTCCACCACTGTCAGCCATCTTTCTGATATTCGCCACTTTTTCACTGTCAGTCAGCAATAGAGTGGTTCTATATGGCAATAGAAATGTGGGTGAGAAGGAATATACTCAATTAGATCTTGTGGACCAAATCAGTTTTGATTACTAGAATAGGAGATTAAGGAATAATTTGGAGAACACAGCAGAGAAAAAGGAGACGGGCAGTAGTCATGTGTCTAGTCTAAGGACTTAGGTCACTAGATGCCTGTCCTGGTCTACCTCTCTAGGTAATTTTTAAATGAATGTTGTCAAGTGCTTTCACTAACACAAGCAATTTAATTGGATGCAACAGCATTTCTTCTGCTACATGGTACTACCCAGAGGTGGGAAGGCCCACAAGAGAGGAGCTGACTCTCATCTTGACTATTTATACCATTCAATGCAAGCATGTGCTTCTTTCCTTACCCACCTGTACAACAGATTCTACCAAAGACACTGTCGTTATTGGTCTGAAATGCTTATCTCTTTGGGGATCTTCTCTGAATCCCAGCAGGTCTGCCAGTTTTTGTAACTGGGATATAGATTTTTCTTACTAATAAAGCTATTAGAGTCACAATACCCACTTACTTTCTTGACATCAGAACATACAGCTTCATAAATTATGAATATGTGGTCAAACTGAGATAAAATTTTAAATAGACATCTTTAATTACAAACATATCTTGAAGCTCTGATTTCTCTTTCTAGTGAATATATTTAGCTGTCTTTATTACACCTCAATATAGATTTTTTTCCTTAGCTACCAGCATTTGCCAATTTAGTCTTAAGTAATTTTGCTAAGTAATTGTATTTAAAGGTGGTGGTAATTCATCCCAGTTGATACTTGTATGGATTCTAACAGACTTGGGTTTGCTGAGAGAGTTATGGGGCTGCTCCAAATTACACCACCTTGCTTGGTGTGCTGCCCCCAGTATGCTTGCAGCTGTGCCTGAATGGCAATTCTGAGCTGCATCTATCACATTTTTTTAAATAAAATTAGAAGAAAGAGATTGTATTTTTTCATGCTAGTTTGGAGGGTTCAGCTCACAAAGCCAAGGAAAACTGTATTATGAGTACAAAAATTATGATTACCTGTGAAGAGACTCACTGGAATGGGTTGGTATGTCATCAGTTACAAAAAAACAGATGAAGCCAGTGAAATGCTGCAACTATGTCTGTAAGAGGAAGACTGGTCTCACACCAGCCCTTAAGTGTTCAACTAATACGAACTTATATCAGGCACCACCACTATTGTTCAAATCCAAAGCACAGTGCTAGATCAGTTAATCTAAAGAACTAGAAGTAAAGTTATTCACATTAAGTACTTACAGAAAATTAAAATATATGAATGGCTGGCTTTAAGGTCACAGTGATTATACTGGATTTCCCTATGTAACCTACAAGTTGCTGTATAAGTAAACCTTCCCAGGAAACAGGAACCGTCAAAAATACAGTGATCAAGCAAATAACAGTCCAAAGCTGAGTGTGGGTTGTTTTTGTCAATTAACCAAACCATTATAAAATTATTATCCAGCAGGTAACATATTTAATTGAACAGGAGGCATTCAGAGATAGTAGAGAGGAACATGTGATTTCTGAGACTATTTGGATAAATTGAATCTTATTCACATACATTTTAATTGGTGCCCCCTCTAGCTATGTGGAATAGGCTACAGTTCCTATGAATAGTTCAGGAGGTGCAGCTCTTAACTCCTTAAAGTTGATCAAGTCAGTCCTAATTGCTTGAGTTTGTATGTTACAGAGCAACCTATCCACATTTTGGTTTTAAAACATAAATAAATCTATCATCCATTAAGTTGAAGATATGTAAAAATTACATAAATTACAAATAACTAACACTAACATATTTACCATTTGCTCTATCATAAAGCATTACAGTGTTAGTCAAGGTAAAAGACGGTATTCAAGATCTGTACAGCCTTCTTACTGTATATTATTGTCTACATATTATACTAAATGTCAATGATTTATTGTACTTTCTGTAATTTACATTATGAAATTCTCATAATGGTGACCAAGACTGCTCATATATCAACAGAGTATGAGGGAATAGAACAAAGACAATTTTTAAATAATAGTAGTAATAGTCTTCTGGAAAAAATCAATCTTTGTTTCCATAATAACTGGAATTTCCATAATCTTCCACCTCTCCTCACAGCAGTAGCATCAGATCTGCTTTTTTTTTTTCTTCCAGTTAAAATTCAAGTTAATGTAAATATAATCTGTCACTCTATTTTTAGAGAAAAGATGAAGATGTGTCCTCAGAGATAACTACCAGCTGATTCATTCCAGGATTATGTATGGCTTATACAACACTTGCAAATTATTACCAAAACATATAGTAAGATATATTATCAAAACTAACCATGTGCTACTGAAAAAGGCTCCATTTCCATCTCCCATTTAATGCAGCAATGTCACTTAATTATCTCACAAAGAGGCCAGCTGTGCTCAAACCTTTTGTAAAAAGCAGCTTAAATGGATCCCAAGTTTATTAAAGTCCACAATTCCAGGTCCCTTCATTTAACAAACACATTGTATTGAAACATATGCTCCTACTTAAACTACAGCTTGAATCTAGGAAAGGTTCTTAAAGCCTTGGAAATCTGACCTGCTAGTGGCAAAATTTATGCCTACATGTCTCTATATGTCAAAATACAGTTTTAAGAGAAACCCACACTAATCATTCTTGACATTTACCCATATATTTACCCATAAAGAGTAGGCTTCAAAATGAGTCTTAAAATTCTTGGCAAAATCTGAATATTTTTAAATTTTTTTCTAAAAGAATGAGACATTTTCAGAAATGTCTTATTTATTTTAGCTTTTTTAGATACCTGAAACTTTCAAGTTTCAGGAAAAGTTGAGTGTTCCCTTTCTGAAAATGGGGTCCTATTTAAATGTTCCCAGTTGTCTGGCACAGTAACATAACATTTCTGAGCATAGCAGCATATGCACAGTCTCGTTACAGTGTTATCAGTTGTCATTCTGAGAGCAGAATTGGTTGCACCACGATCCTATATAAAACATTGTCTTTTGGCTTATCTGCGAGTTACAACTAGAAAAAAAATACCTTTACTCCCCATGTGAAAGGACTATAATACGCTGCTCTTTGCAGACAATGAATAAACCTGCATCAGTGTATGAGAACAATATCGTGATACATCAATGGCAAAACAAAGATAGCCATTTAAGCATGAGTTCACAGTCAAATTGAAGTATTCAATAAATGTGCCTTCAGAGATGTTGAATATTACCTCCTAATGCTTTTGGATATATATCTCCCTTCATTCCCCATATTCTGATTAAAAATAGAGAGCTACATTTTACAGTAAATCTGCAATGAGAGCTTTGGGGATAAAGGATTCTCCTGACAGGCAGAGCAAAAATACAAAGCTGTTAATAAAACATGTCCTATAAAAGCATTGTGCTAGGTATTAGGTCCTGTTTATCATCACCTCCTGTGTAAATGTTTGTCAAGGGATTTCCAGACTTTGTGCATCTCTTTGCAGCAGTTCTTCAATGAGTAAGGAGATTTTTATTCCATATTCTAAATAAATACTAAGCAGCATTGAATAATAACTTTTAATATTGTGCCTATCTGGCCATTGCCTTTGGTACGTATTTCAGAAACTAGCTGTGTCTATATGCCAGGCTGCCTTTAAAAACATGCCATTGCTAGTTCACCTAAAACTTAAGTTCCAAACCTCCAACCTTCTCTAAATACTAATGCCAGAGGCCTAGCATGCCACATTTTTGGGCGATTACCAAGGCTGTCTGAATTCACATTCTCAGCAGGAGTGTCTCCTCATTGCACACTCTATGAAAAAGCACCAATCCAGGAAACGAAATTAATCAAATCATCTATTTCCTTCCCTAACTTCTAATTGACCCAAACTTTTGGATTCACTTCCAGAGGTTTCCCAGAGCTCTGCTTATTCTTCACTGTTCAGATTCCAGTTTTGTAACTCCAGACAACTGTTTCTCTTTGCCCATCTACACAAAACCAAACCTAAAAATGTCAAGGTTCTACGTTTCCAAAGCTTTCTTTGTATCAATGGAGCCAGAAGGTCTCTGATGGTGAACAGCAGCTAGTCATTCATTCACAGCACACTGGCATAAATACAGCATACCTTAATATAGTCAATGATCTCTGAGAACACAAAACATAGAAATGCGTCAAGTGTAAAAAATATAACTGATATATAACTATATATATAATGCATGTAACAAGAAGAAGGGGAGAGGATTCACATCCTATAAATTAAGAGTCCTCAGATCTGTTCGAAATGAGTACATAAGCAAAAGGGATATCATTGCTGTGGAGACGCTTTTCTATTTTGTATGGGAAATTATGCTGACTGGCTAGAAAGAGAGCACAGGTAAACTAGGAGCAATATTGTTATCAGCATGAAAAAAAAAAAAACCGCCATTTGCAAGGGTCAAGTATGCAGTAACCCCCTATCCAGATCTACTGCAACGAAGGAAAATAAAAGTCATTTACAGGCTATCGTAGACGTATCTCTATCACTGATATAAAGCCACCAAAGTGAAGAGAGTTATCTCAAGGGTCCTTCTATTTATTCTTCGTAGGCTAAATCATTCAAGCAACCCAAATATATACTCCTTATAGGGGGTTACCTGTATCTATTTTGACAGTAAATCTGTATTGAATAACACTGACAGAACATAAGAACTCAGACTAAAAGTTGCAGAAAGACCTATTGAAGGACTTCTTATGAGCTCATATAACGTATCACTACTTTGGCAAAATAAATTTTTTAAAGAAAGTTTTTAAAGTTTTATTCTGAGTTTTTCTTGTTCCACTTTTAGCAGTTCCAACATAAAACATAAACAGACCACATTCTTTTGTAGGGGTTTCCTTGTGGTATGGCTACAGCACTGTTTTCTAAATGAAAAGGGAAAAAACTTGATAGGGCTGTATCCAAAACATTTTGAGAATCTGGCTTAGCTGTCAACGCTTTTGAAATAAAGCCAACTATTTGACTATATCACATCTGAAACATAAAATCATAACATTATTCAGTGTTACAGTGTAAAATTTGGAAGATCAAAACACTGCTAACTCCTAAACTCCCACCTATTTCCACATTGCAAATCCATTTAATACAATAGGAAATGAGCATTCAGCAGACATGAGCACCCAAAAGTCATGAGCCAGCAGAGTTCAATATCATCAAGAATGTTAGTATATCTCTTCACAATAACAATGTTTCAAAGACAAACTATTATTTCAAGAAGTCGAGATTTTGGTTCCTTCAGTATCCAACACTTTAAACCATTGCTCCGATATCAAAGACTAAGGTAGCGTATATGTTTACCAGAATATTGCATTAGGGATGCAGGTGGGCAGCGTGGCTAAATGCTGTGGCTTGACTGCATGTGACCATTTCTGTCTACCAAAATAAAATTGGTTGGTAGAGTAAGATTATGTGCTTATCCCATCCCTTTATCAACTCATTATAGACTGCTGAGAGAACTCTATCACAGAGCAACTAGATTAGCAACATGACCTTGGCCAGTATTATAACACTACTGTTTCAGTAACATAAATATTCGTTACATTATTCCCAAACTCGCTAGTAGTGTTCCCTGTGTTCAGCTGTGTTCAAAGAGATGCTGCAAAAAGACAGTTTACAATGCCACAGTGGTAGTGCTCGTCACTGCCAAGTAGGAAGCTTTGATCAGATTTGGTCTGTACTTTAAGCTCCTAAAGTTGTTCTTTCTGCTTCCCAGAAGAGGTCCTTCAAATTAAAGAATAAAAAACCAAACAAAAAACCCAATATTGTAGGCTTGGAAAGAGTTCTGTTTTATCTATAAAGGCAACAGTTGTGGTAAGAAATCTCAAGGGCTGAAATGGTGGTAAAAATATGACTGAGCCTCAGGGCTCCAGAACAGGAGGTGCTGAGCATGAGGTTTCCTTTTCCACAGCCTAAGAACAAAGAAGGATGCACTTGCGATCAAAGGATTAATATATTGTTTTAGACAAGGCGGATGGTGCTGCCTACATTACTATATTTTTCCAGCTATACAAAAAAATTGATGCTTTCCTCTTTTTTTTTTTTTTAAATGGCATACAAGTCTTTCTTATTAAAAATCTACCTATTTCTAAATTCTGCCAGATTTAAGTTCTGATTTGCCATTATATAGTTGTAGCATCTGGACAGCTTTATACACTCTCCTTTGTCAAATCAGTTATAAGAGAAAAATTGTTGTCTTCAAGATGACATTTGTAGAAATCTCAATGAATGGGATCTATGGGAGAAATGGTGATATAACTGAACTCATATGTTACCATGTTTAATTCCACAGTGTTTGCTAAGCAGAAGTCTTTGGACACAAACTGGCTTAAGTGTTCTAAACAAGACATAAGCAATGTTAAAACTCATGATTTTCACATTAGCCTCTATTTGCAGCATCTGCTGTGCTGTGGGCACAAGGTTAAAATTGTGTATTGCTCAACACTGTACTCAGCGATCAAGCCATCACCAGAAACTGCTCATCTTTAACCTGACATGAAATTGCTCTCATGTAAGGCTTCTTCCATCACTATCCAGGTTGGAGTTCTGCATCTTTACCTGATAATGAGGAAGAAGCCTTTCAGATACTGAGGACAGACACAACCTGCAGTAGTCTGCTGCGTGGGTAATGTACAGGCACGACCTGTCTCTGGTATTTGAAGCTTTAAGAAGATGGTCAAACACAGCAAGCTCACGCAGAGATCACATCGGTCTCAGCCTTCAACTGACCTGAAAGCAGTTGCATATGCCTGACAACCTCTTGCCCCAGAGCTTTAAGAGCAAACCGTACTGGGCCCTTTTTATTGCTTCCCATACATAAGGTGACTGAGCCCCCTCAGCTCCTGAGACACTATCTCTTACTGTAAATATAAGTAGTGAGAATCTTGAGACTCTAACTGTGCTAAAACTTTCAGAGTGATAAAGTAACTATTTTCTGTAAATTCCCAAACTGTAAAACAAAGAATTAACATTTTTAAACACACATTCTGTGCTGAATTGCAAAGCCCCATAGTCAAAAGTGGCATAGAAACTTTAAGTACATTGAAATTCAATGGAGGTGAAGCTCCTAAGTCACTCTCAAAAGCTTGATTTAGACAGTTTGATGTAATGCTAAGTGGAGCAATGCCTTCTCTAATCTTACCAGGGTGAGACATGACTACGGCACTAGAAAGAATGGTGTCTTGACAGCTGATCTAGGCAAAGAGGCCGCAGTCAGATGAGGCAAGGAGGAGCGATCCTGTTGCCTGGTTAAGAGCCACATCAGAAGTTTGTACTCCATTGCCGAAATCTCCTCTGCTCATAGAGAGATAGTACGGCTCCTTACAGTCATTTGTTATGAACTAGATTCATGTAGGAGTTTGATCTCTACTGTCCCTCATTTATTCCTAAATTAAGTGGAAGGTTTACTCTGAGTAAATGCAAATTAGCTTTCCTTTTTCACCCTCGCATAGGTGCACAAGGATTATTCCTCCTGAAACATACCTAGTCCTTGAGATACTCTGAGTGCAACAGCCAAGAGCTTATATTCATATCTTCAGATGATCCATAATTCAGTAGTTGCAAATTATTATGAACCTTCTTAATTGTTTCACTTGTATCCCTTTGAACACATTTTCTTTTCACTATTTGTCACAAGGAAGGAAAGTCAGTTTAGAAAAGAAGGTTTGATTAAATGTTTTCTCCTGGCCTTAGCACATTCTCTCTTCTATAACCATATTCCTTTGGGTCATATTTCCTCTAGAGTCCTGGAAAGCAATTTGGTGAAAGTGAAGGATCTGTTGATTCACTATTGAAAATAGAATGTCATTCGAAGTATCTTCAACTGTAATTTGTGAGTGACCACAACATAGAGATGAACAGTTCAATTAAAGGCAGTATGTTTTCAAGTACTGTTATTTTTCTGTGCACTTTGTACTGTTCATTATTTTGATTTGTTTTTAGAATACTCATAATCATTCTAACTGGTATTCCCTCTGAGTAACGGGAATAGCTCCAATAAACAAAGATCATTCTTTGATTCCAGGGTCATATTCCTCTTTAGCCATAGTACAGTAAGTATTTTAAATCATGCTGCAATAAACACTCTTGTTGAGAGCCCAGTTTCAGCCAAGCCTCTTCAGCCCACTGAGTTCCTTTTAACCCAGACACACTTTCAACAGAGATCATACTGTCTTTGCCTAGAAAGTCTTTTAAATCCTATGAAAACCCTTTGAAATCCAGAAACACCTATAATTTAATGTAACAAGTCTATCCATTAATACTGCAGTTATTTTAAAATTACTACTGTCCTTAGTTGGCCAACTGTCTGCACCTGTGAACGTCTAAGGGACAGCATTTTGCCTAGCATGTTTTATACTGATGATAGTTTGGATGTTCCTGTGCTAACAAAACTAAATGCATATATATGAGAAACCATGTTGCTGACGCCCTAGGCTGTCCTCAGCATTAGGATATTACCGATTTATGTCCAGACTCTTAGGTCACAAAATCGATATTGTTATTTAAAAGGTAATTTTTACAATTGCAAAGAACACCTTCAAAATTATTCAAATTAAACTAACAAGGAAGCTTTTGGGTGAGTTCATGGACAGTCTGAAACAACAGCTCAGAGAAGACACTGTCCCATGATTATCAAAGGAGGGTTATCTTGAAGACACACATTTTTGTTGATGAACTCCATCCTTGCTCCCACGCAGGACTCTGGATATGACAAAAAAATAATAGTTTAGGGTTGACTTAGGGAACTGCATGTCTGTCAGTCACTCTGTCCACCAGTAGATGGGTAACAAGTGATCCAGGAAGAGGTAGAGTTTTAGCTTCATCTGTAAGACATTTAGCCACTATAAATAACTATCAGCACTTTTGAGTTTGGTCAAGCACATTAGAGATCACTGTAATTAAGCATTTGAGTAATTTGCACAGTAATCTATTGATTACTTGTGACATGGGTCACAGAGAGCATAAGACGACATTCTGGTTTAGCACTTCATTCCCTTTGATCTCCTGTAGTAGCACAGACTCAAATATTGGTTTAGATCCTAGTTAAAGATCTTTTTTTATATAAAAATATTTCTTGACACGATACTTTCCCTTTGCCTGGTGGTCTTTGCCACCAGCTCTGGATTTGTGGGTACGTATACCCATAGTGTGTATGTAGTATCTACAAGAAATGGGAAATGGTCTGGTGCTCCTGACCGAAGACTCATTACGGAAACACACTCTGCTTCAAACCCTGAAATGTTCAGCATCACACATGAAATTATCTGTGAGCAAAGAAAATGTTTCTTGGGACACACCCATGCTGAAAGGGTTAATATAATAGCTGCTTTTCTAATAGTAGCTAGAGCATGATTAGCCTGCTAAATGCTATAAATCAAGAAGCAGTATGAAATTGGACATTAAATGTATTGGATGTTATTATAAAAAGAGCAATTGGATAATTTCCTTTCATTTCTATCTGAAAATGAGAAATCGTCCAGGTAATGAATCTCAGTGATCTCCTGAAATGCCTATCATTTATTTGCAAAGTACTTTTCTGCTAAGATAAGATGTGCATTTGATCTCTCAGAGTTACTCACCATAACATTTTGCCTGAATGATACTAAAAGAGGTTTATAAACATTTGGGCTTGATAACAAAATAAAAAACCAAAATACAGAGGACTTGGGCTTTCTGACTCCAACTGTGAAAGGCAGTCCTCTGGGCAGCTGTTGAATAGGAGATTTTTGGATTGCAATTGTGACTTGTGCATGACATGTACCTGACTCCTGCTGTCAACTCTGTTGGTCTTTAATGGCCAGAGAGGTCTCATTTTGGGCACAGTGTCCTAACATGGCAGACAGTTAAATCCCACCTTACATACCTTGTATTTCTAGCTCCACATGGCTATTAAAAACAGAAAAGGAAGGAAGAAATGAAAGATATGCTTTTATTGCTAGAATATTTAGTACAGGAGAGGGAAAAATTTACACAGCAATAAGAAAGATTCATGCCTTTCAGTTTACTAGGAATAAATGATAGGATGAATTTTCCACATGCCAAAAACCCAGAACAGTTTATAGATCTTCCCAGAAAATTATAAATAAACCTATAGCTTGGAATAGAATCCATCCAGCAGGATATGTATCAATTAAAGTATTTCTCTATTATCTTTTAAAATACTGTTGCTTTGATATGTCTGAGTATGCAGAAGTTTTATTCCATTTCATGCAATCATTTTTTTTCTTCCATTAAAATGTATCTCTCATACAAAAGGTAGCTGCTATGCAGCAGTCAACATGATGAGGTTGTTCAAACTGCAGATAAGGAATCAAACAAAGCTATCTGGAAATACTGCTAGGGAACGTCTTAATTATCTGGGACTTCAGAACAAAACTGATGATTTATTACTATGCCAAATTAATTTGGACCTCTATCTCTAGTCCACCAAAATTAATTTGGTGCAAGCATAAACCCAGCTGACTTCAAGCATATGTCAAAACTGTGTTGTTTGAGGATAAATAGAAGGTAGGGAAAAATTTGAGCCTTTAAAAGTTTGAGATAAATATGTGGTATGAAATCCTGGATCTAAAAAAAATAATGATCACATTTACTTAGATGACTCTTACATCTATCCCAGCTTTGTAGGTATTGATCAAGATACCTCTTAACACGCTCTATTATTGATCAGATACTGTTGATCTTTTGCAAAATAATTTCTCTAGAAACTCACTGAACTTTCATATTTTAAGAACTGTGTAATACTGTCACAGCTGGCTCAGATTAGAAGGTTCTGAAATTAATATATTCCTCACATTTGTTAGTTTGCTTAATTTCCAAAGTGCATATGTTCATTCTTCTCCCATTTTGCTTGACAAAGAATATTGGAATTTCTTCAGCAAGAAAAGATTAAATGAATGTTTCATTTTGAAGGAATGAAAGTTTTTGCTTCATTTTGACTGAAAATACCATTTCAGTCTGAAAAAAACAAAATTTCTCAGTCTCAGATTTTTTTAAGCTTTCCTACAGTTTTCCTTTCTGCTATCAAGTATTTCACACAGTGCAAGAACACTTAATTCCATTTTTAAACTATACATGAAGTGTAGAAAAGAAAATCCCTATCTTTTGTCCTCCAACAAGAAAAAAGGTGCTAAATGGGAAGAGAATTAGGCCTTAATGGCCTTACACAGTATATGGGCCATGATAGAAATACTCTTGTAAATTGAAACAAATAAAAGCATACATTAGTATAACTGGGTGTATCTGGGTTTTACAGAGGAACTTAGTGACAGAAGAGAACTGTGTGACTTCGACTTTCATCTCTCATGAAATGTTTCTCCAGATATTCTGAACTCTCTGTTCTTTTTTAAAATGTAATGTGAAAGAAAAGCTCTGGCACCCTTGATAACAAACCTATCGAATTGTTCCAGAATTAGTTGAACGTGAAAGGTTAATTAAAGCAGATATTAAATAACCCAGGCTCTGTATAGCAGTATGGGCTTTTAGCACTTAGTAAACAGCTAATTACACTATCATACAGGCTTTTTATAGTGAATTATCAGTGCAGAAACAGCCCAACAGTGATTTGCTAGTCAGTACATCTATGAGATTTAAGTGAGAGAATTACCTCTTATCTCAGCAAGAAGTAATTGATTTCAATGTACTTAAAAATATATTATCAGTTTCTGCATTTTTTCATTTCTTCAAAGAGATACACTATTTTATTACATACTGACAAATAATATATAAAGGAATCTTGAAATTGTACATAAAATTCTGGTTTTAGAAATCCAAGATATTTTCTACGTAAGTAAATATATAGAACAGCTGTTTATATAAGAGTCTATATATAAAGTACTGTTTCTGAAAAATACCCTAAAAACAGCAATCCTAAAGATCCATGCTTTGCTGAACTAAGCTGAACTAATCTTACAAGTAGACAAGGTGTTGTACACTGTGTCCTTGAAAATTCCCAGTTGCCTTTGCTATTCACTTATCCATGTGCATTAAGCCTGGTCAGGAATTGCAGTGTAGGTTTGGGTAGTCTGCCCAAATCTCCTGTGTCTTGGATCAGTCCCTGAGTTTTTCTAATCTCCACCAAAAGGGATTCCTACAAACACTGCGGCAGCCTCTGTTTTCATTTTGGACACAGCAAGAAAGGCCCTGCTCTCCCTCTTGCCCGCTGCATCAACTAGTGGCATGGGCTTGACGGTTTGCTTCCTCTGCCTCATTCATTTCACATGTATTTCTTCCACCCTTCTGGAGGAATTCTAGCCTAAACCTCACCAGTACTGCACATGCATGCATATGTATCCATGAGGTACGGAAAGCAGAAAAGTCAGAAAATAATTAACTGAAACAGAAAATGAGATAAAATTATTTAGTGGTTAATGTGTTCACTAAGGAGGTTTCAACTCCTGTCCAAATAAGTTTGTTTCACGTAAAGTGAGTCATCAACTAAAATACAGTAATCTTCTGTGTCGTAAAGATCAGAATCCAGTTGTTCTAGTACCCTATTCAGTAGTCTACAGAAGAATAATTGCTCACATGCTTTCTGACCCAGTAACCCTTACATATACATATATTTGAATTCGATAAGATCAAGCTTTTAAAAAAGACCAAAGATCATTATTTTTTCCTCCTAAAATTAGTGGAACTACGTTATCTCCCATTAATCTGACTGTCCTTTATTGATCTGAAGATCTCAGGCTCTGTGTGACTAGCTCCCATTTTAAATGGGCACCATTTGGCCTCCTCAGGGCTTATGTTCCTTTTGAAACTGATGCTTTGGCATGGTTTTACATTTCACTGATTCTGAAAGTATTAAGAAAACTTCTCAGCCTCTAAAATGTGTTGCCAAATCTGGTTCAGTTGTTATGTCTTAGTTTACTGATGCAAAAAGTGGACTTACTTCATTCTTTCCCATCTTCAGAAATACTATTTTAATGTTTTCACATTGATAAGTAATAAAATAATCCATTTGCCCAACTTAATTGCAAAAGACAGTCTGCAGCCTGCATCCTGTATTTACTTAGGCTCAATGCAATACTGGAAAAAGAAATAGTGTATTGGAGTCTCTGTCAGAGCATTTCTTTGTATTGTTCTATCACTTTGAAATCTAGCTCATAATGGTTGTGTGCCATTTTGCTATCACTTACATTAAAAATCTGAATTATAAACAAGTGACAAGTTCTCCAATTTAGATTAAGCAAATGTCACAGCTTTCAATCCAATTTATTACATATACCTCAACTTGCACTGCGCTTACATAAGAGAGAAAGAAGATGCATGTCCCAGAAAGGAGCGGTAATACATTTAAAATGTAAAATTAATCTTTTCTGAGTTTCACAGTGTCTCTTGCATTCCCAGTTTTGTCTTTTAGATAGCAAGCTCCCTAGGGTATTTTCTACCACACTGAGTTGTACCAAACTAAACAGACTGTCAGCTATCGTCCTAACAAAAAACTACACAGAATCTTTTTAAAAGCCTAATTTATTGATGATTTTGTCAATAAGTTTTCTCTCTTGGCAGGAGGAAAAGTTATATTTTATAGGGCTTCTAAAAAATTAAAACAGCTTTTGTGGTTTACAACTCAACTCATATATATAACCTCTTTGGATCCCAGCGTTATACCTCAAACACAAGGCAAATCCTTTAGATTTAAGAAGTACTGTCTCACCGTATTTACTGATTCATTAGGGTGCAGGGCATGTGGAGTTTTAAGCATTAGACTTGCCTTTCATCTGTCAAGTTTTCTTGCTCTGTTTGGTGAGGTAGGAACCTGAAGCCAATGTCAAAGTATCATATATTTATGAATACACCAACAGAACTATCACATATGCCTGAAGTCACTAGCCACAGAGAATTACTTAGAGCCCCAGGGAAGCTGAGTGGCAATGGATAAATGGGGACAGATCCTCAGCTGGTGCAGGCTGTCATAACAACATTCATTTCTTTTCCCAGCCTGTAGGCAGAAGTATAATATGCTTTGGGGATCCCTGATTGAGGCAATTTCTCACTCTACTCCTCATTATCTCATGCAAGCTATTGCTTTCATTGTCATCACTACTTGAATTCAGATGCTGGCTCATAGTTGCTACGTATAGTAGTTTATTCTTATTTTTACAAGAAGGCAAAACCACAATGGGAATAGAGTCCTTTCTTAATCATAATGCAGCAAACACCTTCCAACACAGAGCAAAGCAATACAAGAAGCATAAATAAAACTATGAATCTTTATAGCACACTCCTATCTCATCCTCCCAGAACTCCTTTTCCACTGCACTCATTTTGATGGCAGCCAACTTCAACTGGGTGTTTCAGGCTTTATGCTCAAGCTGTATATAGTTATAAGGAGAAGAAAAAAATTAAAAATAAAACCTAGAAGCTTTGAAGAGTGTCTCCAAAGGCTTTAATTAATTAAAATTAAAGTGTTTTATCAACCTTAACTACAGTGTCACAGTTAATATGTACTATTCAACAAGAGGGTGACTAACCCTCCCTCCTGGGTGTTCATAAAAGGACTGGTGCAGGCAGCATAAGAATCTCAGAACAGCACATGTTTAGGAGAGAGCCCCCAGCAAACCAGACAAGAATGCTAATTCAGTTCATTCCATTAAAAAAAAAAAAAAAAGAAAATTAGGTAACTTTTGATTTGAGATGGATGGAATTAGCAGAATCAAGAGGTTTGTAGCCACAGTTGAGTTGCTGACACCATAGAAAAAGCTAGCACTGACATTTGAAACCTTTGCTTTCCCAGAATAAGTATTTGCAAATACAAAACAAGTGCCTGATGTTTCCTAAATTCTTCTGAATACACCATGATGCAAATGTATGTATGTAAATTGAGATTCATCTATATGTTAGGGCACCTGACCTGGGCTTCTGGATCATTTACATTGCACTTACGCTCTTATTCTCTCCAAATGAATGAATTTATTACCAGTCATGTATATTTAAAAATGTGAGACTACTAAATTCAAGGGTAAAAAAACCAAGCCTCACATGTATTTAGTGTACTTTCTGAACTCTAGAAAAGGACTTTGCATACTGTGAAATCAAGACAGTTCCTATAGTTCTAGACAAATAGAGTAACTACAGTAAAAGTGTCTATATTGCTGCTGTTGTACAAGTAAAACTCTCCTGTAAACCAAAAAGGAAAAAAAAAAACCTGAATAGCATTCTATCAAAGCTTTATACTGCTCGATGATCACTGTGTGACAAGCAGAAATTACACTATCATGGATGACATCTGGTCCAAATTTGCCAACTGCACTAGAAAATATTTTTTCCCTCTGGAACCTCTGTAGTACAAAGAGTTGGAGAGTCTGTGAACATGCACACATGCACATTTACATCAATAATAGTTCTTGCATTGTCTAGCATTGTAAACAGTGTGACTACAGAAGTATCTATTTTGGAGACAATAAGTTTTTATATGAACAGCCTAAATATTATTTGAAACAGCAGGCAAGATCTAAATGTATTGCCTGAAACTGGTAAAGATGGCCAAGTTTCTGAAGGAAGGATTATACTGCAAAGGCAAATTCAAAATCAACTGAAATCTACACTGTCTAAACTAAACAGTGTAATTATCAGACCAAGATTATAGTGGAATAAAACAATTCATGAATTCAAAACAACATGGAATGAGATAAACACTAGATGATGAAGGGGAGCATACTTTCCAGCACTTCCATATAGCCACTCTCCATCAAAAAGACTATTATGTCTTAATTGATATTTACTATATCAGAAGCATATAATCTATGTAGGGGGTTTTTTTAATGGTAGAGTAACAAAATTAAATAAAATTACTATCTTTTTGAGTCTTTTTTTATTCTTTGTTGTTGAGAAGCAGTGTTGTAAAAGAAATGAAAAGTTAAATTTTCCATTAAGCAGTGTTTTAGAACATTGTCTTCACAAATGACACTACTGTTTATCCTGCCATATTTAAAGTGGCTTTAAAGAGTGTTTCGACACAAATGTGCAGAGGTGTTTCTTTGCCATTAAAACTGAAAGGTTAATAATTGTTGACACTGCACATATCAGACAATGAAAATTTAGGCAAAACTCATCCATTTTAGTACATAACATTTTACTCAATCTCAGACTTTTCCCTACGTTCTTCCATTATAAATCTTGATTTATAATTTCAAATGTAAAAAGGTGAATGTCTAGAGTTGGCAGAATTTAATGAGGATGCATCTGATCTGAAAATAGGTAACTAAAAAATAAAAGCTTTTTTAATTTCATAGCAGGTTTTTTTCTGCATTTACATGACTAAGTTACAGCTGGGAACTCTGTCCTACAAATATTTACTTCTAGATGAGGAAACATGAAACAAATCTTATCAATGCTTACTCAGATTACCAGCTGCAGTGTATCTGCTTATGAATGTAGTGACCTCAGCTCTAAAGGACATTATACTGCATGGTTAAGACCATTTCAAGAATTCAGAAATACCATTTTGATCTACCCTTTGATAAAAAAAAACTGTACAGCATATCTTTGAATGTATATTCTCCAATATACCATATATATGGTTGATACAGCCTTGGGTCAATCAATCCATAAAGGCCTTACTATCACTTCCTGCTGTTCTGAGCA
This sequence comes from Strix aluco, assembly GCF_031877795.1. NCBI lineage: Eukaryota > Metazoa > Chordata > Aves > Strigiformes > Strigidae > Strix > Strix aluco. Next base: position 14,693,322 of record NC_133939.1, on the reverse strand, counting down.
TTTCAGACAGAATTTAAGTGAACATATTTCAAACCACGAATTAAATAGGAACTTAAGCAAAGCAGCTGATTTACAAACTGCTTGTGAAAAGAGCGGCCTAAATGGAAAGATCAGTGACAGCTTTTATGCCAGGTACCTTGTCACCAGTTCTCAGCAGCAAAGCCAGTAACATTTACTCGGTGTGTTTTGGCTGTAGCATACTGCTGCTTTCCCACAGCATACATTTAGCTTGACCAGCATTACTCTTCACTTACAATGGCTATACAAAGAATTGCTCCCAGTACCAGCTTGATATGATAAATTTGAAATGTCAATGCAAAAGATGAAGTGCATGATGTGTTTTTCCCCATGCTGTGAGCCCAGGGAACTTAGAGTTGGTCATCTCATTATTTGGACTAATGCCTCAGGAGCATTTAATGTTTTACTTCAGGTTAATCACATTAGCAATAATGTAATGCATCTACAATGGCCTGGGCCTCTTTCCAAAGCTATGCTGTTTATGTTCAAGGAAAATAAAGGAACAGACACCTCAAGTGATTCACAGTACAAACATTTTACTGCTCTAAAAATCATTGACATAATTCACTGGAGGGAACTGTTATTTCTGAGCCAAGAATTAACTAGCCTCATCTGCAGGAAATTGTCAAAATACATCTGAGCACAGTTTCTTTTCCTCATACAGATCTTTTGTAAAATCAGTTCTCATTTTTTCTGGCTGGGAAAGCTCATTAGTAGTCTAATTAAAATGCCAGCAAAATGGCCAAAGTCCTGACTACTTTTTTTTTTTTTTTTGAAAGCTGTATTCATCTGCATAGAGTTCATAAAAGTAGCAATTAGGACATTTGCTATGTGAAAAATAATACTTTTCATAATGCAGTGGTGTTTCTGTCTTTTTACATTAACTGAAAATGCATTTTTAATAATATTCCAGGATTTTTTATTAATACAGTTTCAGAATTGTGTACAGAGCATTTGATCTATAGACTTCCCCACAGCATGGAAAGAGGTATGGTAATAATAATGAATTTCTTAAAGCATATGGAGACTGATCAATACTGGTTTTTGTGTACTGCCTCTTACTGAAAGAATGATAGAGATGCATTTGTGTCTATACCTGTTTTTTATACAACATCTTAAGTTAAAGGAAAAAAGCACCTACCATCACCAGTAGCTCCTTCTCTCTACATGATCACTTGTCTTTAATGCATGTAGGCTGATATCAGTCCCAATAGGTGCTTTTCAGAAGACAAGATCATTTGGCTTAAAGTAAGGGAGATCAAAACATACCTTTCCTTTCCCTCCAAAAAAACCCAGTTACAAGGTAAAGAGTGTGGATGGGAGGCATCAGAGTCACCTCATGACACCCTTGCCGCTCTGTGCTGTGATCCAATAATATTTCAAAAGCTCAACTTTGTTGGGATTTACTGGCTTGGCACTCAGAAGAAATAACCTCATTACTACCAAAAGAAGTACCAAAATTACCAAAAGAAGTACCAAGTCCCATCCTTTTTCCTAAGTCAGTGCTGCATCAATGCTATAATATGATATCAAGGGATCCTCTTATTCTAGGAGTCCCACCTCTCATCCAAGGCAAACTCAGGTGAAAACTAAATAGCAAAATGGAACCTTACCGAGAAAGTGAAAATTGCACTGTATATCCCAGTTACAATCATGCACATTCCTCATGTCTAGCCTTCTCTCACAGTTTTAGAAAATTATTCAGGTTATTTTTCATGTGTTACTATTTTTCAGTTTCCCCAATTGCAATGTAATATTCCTGAGTGATGTGACCTTGTAATCATATTTTTCTCCAGAGGTGTCTGCACCAAAATTGAGTCTGAACAGATTTTCTCCAGTTTAGGACAAACCCAATGTACCATTTTAATATTAAAGATTCTACTGTTAAGTTTCATTTTAGAAGGCTTCTGGTAGCAATGGAGTTATCCCAAATTTTAGATTTGCTGAAGGTTTGGGTTTTTCTGTAGCTGAGATTAAAAATAAAAGTGTAGGAGGATTACAATCCTTTCAAGCTTTCCCATCCTTTGCCCATAAATCTATGTCTGATTGCCTACAAGTAATCACATACCTGTTCAATAAGTAAAGAGTGTAACTGAGAAGGGCTGACTATACTGACTGCAGCCATGTAAGCTTACGACTGTTCTGGACTTTCCACTCTTCTAAACAAGAGGGAATTTACAGACAGAATTTAAATGCTTGAAAAGCAAGCAGTAAAGTGCTTACTTTGCTCTATAGGTCTCAGTTTTTACAGAAATGATCTGCATGAAACTATTTCTTTCACTGAGAAAATAGAAAATGACAGCAATACCAGGAGTGCCATTCACCAATTTGTTAATTAAATCTACCTTGGATGAGTGATGCCAGTACTAGGCTAAGTGTAAAATTAAAATGACCACCACATCACCGTATAGCTCAGGAATGCTGAGAGATGCCAAAAATATTAACGAAAGGCTCTTTGGAAACACTTGGTGCTGGTCTAACTTTGCTCCTTTTGAAGTCAATGGCACCAGTGACATTGGCTTGAAAAGGAGCGGTTAGGTCCATGCTGAGCACCTTGTGGAAGCCTCCCTCACACTGCAATTCAGAGCCTGCACAAAAAACATGGGCATATTTCAGAAAAAGGAAGGATGAAGAAAACTGCACTTTTGAGGCAGGGAGAAGGGAATGGCTGGCACACAAGCACAGTCCAGTCCTTACTAAGGAATGGGGAACAGCACAAAGCTTTACCAAACTGCCAAAGGGATCTGAACCCTAGATCTAGGGTTCCTAGAAAAACAAGTGCATCCGAGATACATGTTTTCCAGATAAGACTATAAAAAAGGGGGGGAAATGGAGGAGTTTTCCACATACTTGAAAACAGAAAGTTTATTGATCTAAATTTGGACTACTAAAAATATCATTTTATGAAAGGCTTTTCTTCTCCCTAAGGCAGGAGTACAAAAATAAAACATACAAGTGAATTGTTAGTTGGCAAAGCAGAGCTGTAAACAGCAAAGTAGAAGGTGATAGCTGGATCATACACCACAGTGCAATGAAATGTACAGGAACAACATATGACTATAAGCATATATAAACAGCAAGACCAGAAATAAAAGGAAAACCAAAAATGAAGGGGTGAAAAAAGTGAAGGAGTTTCACAGAGGAGACATCAGTACAGAAAAGAAGCACAATAGTGCTGAACAGCTGATGTCCTGAGTGGATGATCAACATTGCTGCTAAGGGTCTGTGGGTTTCACTAGCTATGGACCACACAAAGATCTTTAATTGGGCAACTCTTGTGACGTCCAAGAAAATAGTTCTAGACAAAGCACAGAAATCAAATTTATCACACACTCAGTATCACAGGCAGGAAGTTTGGATCCCTAAAGACTGCACACATACATATATACACATGAATGTAGAGAGGCCTTGTCCTACATTTTTCAGAATCAAGCTTTAAAATGGGAATCACATGCAGCCCACTGCCCAAATACGGAAAAGTCTTGAACTGACTTGCAGCAACACGCTGCAAGTTAGATCTGCTTAGTTAGCTATACGTAGTAGGCCATAAGGGCAAAATAAGCATGCAGAGTGGATTTGGCAGTCAGTAGCTGCTATTTTTCCAGTTTGACATGGAATTCAATGTTATTCATGCAATTATTGTGTCCGTAGACATAAACACAGCTTGCATTTCCCACCCTGCTAGATTTGCTAATCTTTGGTGTAACAAGCCTGCATGTTGTAATGCAATGAATGTAATGCAACAAACACCTTTTATTCTAGACTGAGAATCTACTACAACGATCTTTCCTTAAATCTGAAAACAAGCCCCAGTTCTTACACTGTCACCTCACAGAAGTTCACATTATTTTCATTGCTGCCAACCTTCATGATGATTTTATTCCATTTCTATTCACATGCACTGATACTACTACAAATGATGATATCTAGAAAGTCCACAGAAGTTAAATGATGCTCATTTTAGTCAACCTTGGTTCTCATTTTTAAGCAAGAGGCCCGATTCCTCACTACAGTTATATTTATATAGCACAATGACATTCATAATCTACTGCATGTGCCAGAAGCATTATAGGGACGTAAACCACTGCTGCTCAGAACTCCTGAGCTGGAGTGTCATGCTGTCATGATTATAAGACATCTGATATTGCATTCTGCCACACAGATGTACCTTGTTACTTCAAAGTGACCAAGCTGTATTTTAGCCCCCTCCCATATAAAGATAAAATAGGATTAACAGAATAAAGAATCAGATACCAGATATCTAAAGATCCAGTTCATCAATCTGGTTACTATCTGCATAAGTGCATGATATAAATGTAAATGTAAGCCATCGTCTATTTTTAAATTTTAGCATTTTACTTCACACAGCTGCATAGCTATAGGGAAGTGATTGGTAAAATTTTATGCAGTGACATTATCCACAATTTCACAACCTTTTTGATACTTAAGGTCACATCTAAAGACTGTAGCTTGTGGATCTCTTATAGACCACTATAGTTCCTTCTTCAGCCTTATCTTCTATTTGCATTTATGTATTATCTCCATGCATTGCAGCCCTGCTTTACTTGGAAGGCATTTATACAGGTCTATAGACCCTGACTGTAGGACTAATGTTTTGCAGTAGCATTTCCCAAAAAATTGTCTTACCAGTTTTATGAAATTACAAGTTCAAAATTCAAACTATGGCACACTTATCTCTTACATGATTCTACAAGTTTAAAATCATACTCTTTGTTCTATTTCAGTATGTTGTGTATATAAGATAGAAAACATTAGCCACATGACAAACAGCTATCATAACTGTTTAGGAAGCATCGTTTACCTGATAATTTATTTTAATCCTTCTCAGCATGAAATTAAACTGATTTGTTCTTTCTGCTGTGAGACACAAGTGATTATTCTTGCCTTAAACTTGAACTAAAGTGTTTTCATTTATTAACAAAATCAGCTTGAGCTGAGCTTTGAAGATCTATACTCATGCCATAATTCTCCATGGGGTTCACGTCAACCAAAATATTGTACTATATGAAAGCAGATGTTTCTGACAGCATCAGTCCACAGCAGTAGCAATATGTAGCAACAACATAGCAATCTAGAAGCAAAAGCAGATTTTAGGTGTCAGCTTGTTAGGAACACACATCACACTTACTGCCACATGGACAAGAATAACAGCCTGAACAATCATTATTTGTCCTGAAGGTTATTTAATTTCAATTGTAATGATTTATTAGAGATGGTGAAACAATCTTTTTTGGATTTTGCTCATGTTTCTAGTCTTTACAGTTACTAATTCTGTACTGAACGCAATATGCTGATGATGGATAGCTACAAGCTTCAGATTTATTCATGCAAAAATATTCAAGATTCCTGTTGCAAATGCTGTTTAATGGCCATCTTTGAAAATTGGGTTATAAATCACTTACTCAAAAAACCCTTCCTTGTATGTGCAGTTTTTGAGATATAAGCTGAGGCTTAAAGACTGTTTTAGTTACAGTGAGACAGGCAGTGGAAGGCTGAGACAATTGCACTGAGAAGATTAATTCTTCCAGTAAAACCTCTGACAAGCAAAGAAACAATATTGTTATTAATTATTTTACAGGAGCACTCCTAGGGCTCTAACCAAAATCCTATCTCTAAGCTAGATTTTGTACAAACATAATGAAGGATGTGCACTTACAAGATAAATACACAAAACAGATAAGCAATGGGGTGGAGGAAGTATTATCCCCATTTTATAGTATGAGGCCAGAAATGGAAAGAAGTGCCAGACTTTTCACCTCTTAAATGGTCTTTGATTCTCCAATGACCTAGGAAAGTAGAGGAGACATAGCTAATTCTGACCCTCCTTATCTGACAGCTCTGTAATATCATGTTCCATCAGATACACATTCACCATCATACACTTAAATCAGGAAAGATTGTTACTCACATTAGGAGACATTTCTCTTGTAAATTTTCCCAAGCCTGATACTTTATTCATTAAATCGTTAGCTGCATTAAATTATACGTATATATATACACAAACAACCTCTTCTTGGGGCTTCATTAGTACTTGAAGTTGAGAGACATTTGGTACAACAGGACAATATCAGCAGGACAGTGGATAGTGCCACCAGCCATATCATTCTCAGGCCAGTATTTATGGCACTTCAGAGAGGCGTGGCATGGAATCACATCAGTCTGAGGTGACTACTGAAACCAGTTCTTTGCAGTACACTCAAATTCATCAGTCATTAAATAAAAAGGGGATGGAATCAACTACATTCTCTCAGGACATATTTTCAAATAAAAGCAGTCCTGGCTGCTTCATCTGGAGCACAGCTAACCAGTGTGAGTATATGGTAGGTGCAAATTAGACTAGGTGGGACTGCAAGCAAGGTTCAACGTGCATGAACCAGGCTCTGTTCTGCAAATACAGAAAGCCTAACAGGACCAGAAGTAGAATTTCAGTAATTAGATTTCAGAGAAATGTCTCTATTTACAGATTTCTTGGCACCTGAAGTGAGGGAGGATTGAGAATCACACTTGTAAGTATAGACACTAGAAGTTCTGCTCTGCATGCCTAGATCCTCATGAAGACATGAGTCTATACATTTTTCTGTCCTCCACTATAGAAAAAAGAGATTTTATCCTACAGTATTGACTTTGTGGTGATTTGAAATGAGAGAATTAAAAGTTTGCAATGTTTGAATAGTGATTTACTACTCGGTATTCCTATGGATTCATTTTGTATTTTTTACTACTGGTTCCCCTGACAATTTCAGATTTACCTTTCCATCCATTTTCATTTCAAACCACATAAGAAAAGATGTTATCGACTGCTTTGTATTCAGTGACAAATTCCTCCTCTTATTACCAAATGCATTCTGACTGCTGCTAAAAAAATGATGCACTTGATAGCACACGGGGATTTAAATACTGTCAACTGTAAAGGGTACTTCTGCAGACTAATGCACAGTTCCCAGCAATGCTTAGGCCTAATTGCTAGAGACTGGCTGAAGTCACAAGCTTCACTTCCAGATTTTGAATATAGCAACTGTGAACAACCTCTGAATCCATGTTTTGATCCAGCCATTATTCAACAAAAAAAACCCCACACACAACATGCCACCTCACCCCCCTAAAAAAAAAAAAAAAAAAGACCCGAAGTAAAAACACAGAGCCGCTTTCAGGATTTTGAATTCCTTCATATCTAAGGCATTTAAGACATTACTAAAGCCTATCCAAATACATAAACTCCACTGTAATATAGATCTGATTAAGAAGTCATTGAATTTGTTTTTATGGAGGAGAAGTCATCCTAAATGTTTACTGTATAAAGAGATACAAAAATAGAAATAAAGGCATACAATATTTAGAAGAGCCAAGAAGACATGAACAAGGAATAGACCACAACCAGAAAGGTGGGATAGAAGGATGGAAAAAGGAGACTGCAAGAAGTAAAACAAGATAACAGGAGAAGAGACACAAGGTTGACAGCAAGAAAGGAGAAAAAATACTAAGAAAATATTTTTCTGATCATCCATTAAATCTTCTCATAGAAATGGAAAACTGAGAAGGTTAAAAAGGGCAAGATGTTTATAAAAGTATTAATAATAGAGTGTTTCTTAGAGGCCTTCATAGTAATTTATACAAATTTTAAGTTTGCAAATTCTAGGGTCAATAGCATTAGATATAGCAGGTCTTTTGAGGAAGTGCAAGGATGTAAGCTTGAAGTGCATATCTGTGCTTAATTTCAGTTGTCTTGACTGTCTCATGTAATTTGTTATGCTTTGTTTTTTCAACATTTACAATTTATAAATAGCATTCTAGTTCATGGCAACTATATCAGAGTTAATTATAGCAGACCATGATTCTCAATGCTAGGTGCCTGATGTTAGGCTCCCAAGCCTATGTTTGGATGTGAAATAATTAGCCTCAATTTCAGAACTGACTGAACTGAGTCTGCTTAGTGCATATTTAATAAAATTGTTTGAATTATTACAAAAATATATTGCTATTTTAATGCATTAAGAACCACTCCCATAGAACACAAACAATGATCTGGTCCTTTTCCCAAGGGATTTTAAAATCAATAGGTAAGATCACGTTATCCATGATTTCCAGTAGTGAGACACTATTCTATGAAAAAAACAACAATGACACCTGACCCTGGGTTTTAACTGAGGGTAGAGACCAGACCAAGGGAAAGCATTAGCTGTATCTCTGTGGCATTCATGCGGCATAGAAGCCTTTTCGTTTTCATATATGAAAAAACTGAGTAGTGTTATTTCATTAGATATTTCTTGCTGCTTTTTCTGGCTTTAAGTGTAATACTCCTGTTAAGATTTCAGTGAATATCTTTGCGTGTACCATATTATAATAATCTATTGTCTGCAGAATAAACAAGACAAAACGGCAAGTTATCTCTGTAACTATACAGATTAGAAAATACACATGCAGAGAATCTTAAGCATACCACAAATTCTGAGAAAATGTGTAAATCCAGATTTTTCTGCTAAGCCAGTGAATTCCTGTTGTCAATCTGATCAGTTAGTAGTTGTATCACTGTTACTGAAATGATATCACAGCCAGAAACTCTAGTTCCTATTGGACCCATTGCCTACCCTTTTTCACACTTACTATTACAGTGCTTTTAGTCCTGGGTGAAGTGTTTTTTGTTGTCTTAGCTCATTCTATAATAAAAGCATCACAACTCCCACACACAGTCAGAACTGGCAGTTTCTTAACTCCAGTAAGTTCAGAACTGCACGAAGGCTAAATTACTTCTGTCCCAGGAGACTGATTCTTTGAGGTCAAGTCAAGCTCATTAAGGAGAAGAGCGTGGGGAAGGTTGTGCTGTAGCCTTGCCTTTCAGCTGCACCTATCATGCGTAAATGCTTTGAATTTATTTCCAGAACTGTGCAGACCCTTAGCTATTGTACTGGTGATTTTTTTTCTGTATTGGCCAAGTAGCATTACTGGTGAACACATTTAGCTAATAAGCATAATCTAAATAAACACGGCATGTAATTGCATTTAGGTGACTGGGATTCTCTTTCTGATTCTGACCTGTTGTAGGAGTTTGGGACCATCGCACCTGCATTTGTGCCATTGTTTCAGGCTTCCCATCCTGCTGTACTTACACTGTACACTCTACGGCGCAGGGCTGTCTCACATCGCTTAGTTTTACAATGCCAAGCACAGATAAGGCCCTAGACACCACTGTTCTGTACGTGACAATAACAAATCCAATGTCAGATAGATGGTTAAACCTCTGTGTAATGCTTCTTTTGCTTTTCCCATGTAAATGTTTCCATTTTAATGAAATTGAAAATACCTAACTTGCTTTACTCAAAACTAATGAATAGGTTAGTGCCATCAGAAGCTTTTTCTAGCAATTTAAAGAACAAGAGAACAAAAAAAAGGAAAAGCAACAGCTATTCATTCTCCTTGTTGAGTCAGCACCAGGATCATTATTTTTAATAAAAAGATAGAAATATTTATGGCCCAAAGGACTCAGGTTTGTTGAAGCTCAAGAGCTATGATAGAAGCAAACATCTTTTTTCTCTTCTATTCAGTATTTACATATAAAAAGCATCTACTTTCCATAGAGTGCCTGTCTCTGAATAAGAGTGTATGCATAATATTTACAGGAAATAATGCTAAGGTATGTAATTGTTAATAGTATTTTTAAATCTATTTTGATGTGTTCTTACTAAAACTATACTTAAGAAAGAAGACTGTCAAAAAAAAAAAGTAAAGTGGCCTTAAGTGAACATCTAGTGAAAGAGGACATTTTCTTTGCATCGGTAAATTCTGTATTGTCTCGGTGGACCTAATACTATGTGAGAGCTTGTGAGGCATTCAGGGGCTGTTGATCACCCTAGCCATGGGCTTCAGATTTCAGTGATAAGAAGATTCATTATTCATCATGCCTCACTGCTCTCCTTCCTTTCTTGGTGTGAACATCAGCACAAGCCTCTGTCGCTCAACTCATAACATTTCTCAGTTGCATTTCTCCTCAGATCAGAATATCAGCCATATTCAAAATATGTCAGTTCTTAGACCACATCACTTTTAACAGCCAATTCAATTTTTTTCCTGTCCATATTAGTAAAATACCACCCAGATTTTCATCATCTTGCACATCACCCACTGTAGTCTCCTCTCCCCTGTGGTTTGCTTCCCCATACCTTGTGCACCATGTAAAGCCCCTTCCAAATGCCACAAGCTATCCATAACGCAGCACAGTCAAGAAATGCCAGAGTTCTGCAGTCCTATCCTTCACATACCTAACTCTAGTTCCTCCTCAGCACCTCTCTTCTACCAGTAATTAAGGATTTCATAGCACAGGTTAATGACTTGTCTCTCCCCAGGTATGGATCAGAGCCAGGGTAAAGCTCTAATCTCAGGTGTTATGAGCAGCAGTTAAAAAAAATCTCAAGTTTACCTAAAACCTTAAATTCCTCAATTAAAAAAAGTGATCTTAATGTTTTGCCATCTCTTCTCCACATTTCTCACTTAGAGTGGCACAAGAGAAACATTTCTACCTTCAAAGCTCTCTAATATACGTCAGATCATTACTATATGTCTTTGGTTTTTGTTTTTTTTTTTTTTTTTCTTTTAACAGAGTTGGCATAGATCCAGATGAAGATCTGAAAGTAGAAGCTGCAAGCCAGGTATGTCAAGATTTTAGACAAATGCTGAATTAAAAACTGTTCAATTGTTGGCAGATCATGTTTGTCAAAAATAGTGTTATAGCTGAAAAAGCTTAAAACAGGGAGGTTGAAAATAAAAAGGAGCTGCAAAGTATCTTTATTGTACAAGTAGAAAGGAGATATACACTCATGAAAATTTTGTAACTAAAAATGTTATAGAGTTTGAAGAAAATTATAAAGAAATGCAGAGATATCCTGAGAGGTTTAATAAGCAAAGTAATAGAAGTATTGCTTTGAAAAATCCAAATATTTATCACCTTCCAAGTGCTGCATTTATGGAAATGAGACATCTCAGAACAATGTTGAATCCCCTGGAAAAAAGGAGAATGTGTAATGTTCAATTCTAGCAGGTCAGGTTTCTGAAAATATTTTTCAGCTACTTTTCATATGGAAACCTAAGTAACATTGTGAAGTTAAAAACTTTAAACTAAAGGAGGTCATTTAACAAGCTCCAGCTGTTCATCTGTCACCTTCCCTTTTTTGTCATACATGTATGGCATTGTTTCAAATGCAGCACTGCCTGTAACAACAGTAGAAATCTATAAAGTCAATACACAGAGACATAACATGTGCTTCAGCATGGTAAATGGAACAGCAGTACAACTAGGGAGAAGCAACACTACAGTTGACAAGTTGCCAAAGCAAAAAGCAAGAAAGTGCCTAATAATGTGTTTCTGTTTCTAGGTAATACCACCCCATACACTCTTTCAGACTGCACAACTGGAACTGAAATCAAAATCACCCAACAGTGATATAAATGTAGAAAATAAGTTAGGGCAAGACATGAATACGTTAAAAATCTCATTAGGGAGAATTTTAATTTATCTTACATACTGAGTATTCTTAACTTTTACACATTTGCACATATCTGAAAGGCATTTAGGGCCTCAGCTTTCATTGAAACTGAACGCAATTCAGGTGCCTAACTGTCCTAATGTTTCTTTGAAAAAAAGGAAAAATAATAGTATTCATATCTGACCCTATCCTTAGTTTTACAATTCAGTCACTATTAAAAGCGCTAGCATAACACTCCATTGCACCATATCAAGATACTGATTCATTCTGAGCCTGAGGGGACTAATCACTAATACCACTCTCCTAAGCATCTTGGTAGGAATTCCTGCAACGTCTCTGCCCAAATTCTGCCCAACCTTAATCTATTCTTGACTGGATTTTAAAGTTATATAATTCCAGAATTTTTCTACTTTGTAGCACTCATGAATTAGCAAAGATCAGAAAATGCTGAATGCAGTATAAAATTGACTGAATGCATGTTTTGTGAAAATCTCATTTCTTCAGAAGTCAATAGGCATCTAATTTTCTCCTCCTTTTATTAAAAATGAAAATAATCACGTTTATGAATAATAACAACACATCCACTGTCCCAGGTGTAACTTGTGAATTAACACCTATCTCAGTTGACAAAACTCAGCAGTACAACACAGAAGGTGTAAATAAACTTAACACCTTTCATGCCCTATCAAGTCCAAGTCAGCATTCCTTACAGTAGTAAATTTTACCTTCGAAGATATCTTTGCTGCTCTGATTATTCTTTTTCCCCCTCTGGTATTCTATTTTCATTTGTCTGACTTTTTTTCTATTTGATATCTCAATCTTTTACTAATTCAGACCTTTGCTGCATTCTCTGTAGCCCTCTTTGCTTTAACTCAGTACCTATCACAGTTACTCAATTTATGTCATGTTATTTCTTTGAATTTTCTCTTTCTCATCTCTCTCTCTTCTTCTTTCCCTTGGTCTTTTTTCTTTTCCTTTCTTTATAATATGATGATTTCATTTAGTTTACCTACTTTTAATTTTCCTCCTATGTTAGTGTGTCTTCATAGTGAAAGCAGTTGTTTTTCTTGCATATAGCCCTAGACAAATAACACATCAAGTATCAGTATCTCCCACCACTAGTTAAAGCTGTCACCCAGATAAACTTTAAACCATGTAGCAACTCTCCATGCTGTTTAGTGGAGCTTCAGGAGGACTGTATCAGAAATAAGAAATGCATATCTTCTCAAGAATAAGAAACAGGAGAATTAGTGAACAACAAGCATTTACACTCCTCCCTTCTCAGCCAGAGTACTCAGCCAGAATGGGGAAGCCACAAGGTCTGCTGCAGGAATTTGAATCAGTCTCCTCCGCAACCACTCTAAGTACCAGGACACAGGGTATCTTGCCGTGGGAACCTCTCAATCCATATCTGTAACCAGACCTGAATTTTCAGGGGCAGAAAAAGCCTTAAACACCTTCCACCTCCTGAGTACTATGTTAGAGGCAATAGCAGCTGCATATGCATATATGGCTGCATAACCATTTCCTTTCCTATCTCTGATCTGCCTTCCTCCCTTCCCTTCCCAAATTCAATTTTCTCTTCTCTGAAGCAATTAGACTTATTTAGTCATGACTTCCATGTACACAGTTGTTCCTGGACTTCTGATTATGGACTGGCTCAATCAGTAATTTTGGCAGCCAGCTAGCAGAAAATTCCAGTTAAAGTTGTAAGACCTGGAACCTGGGGCTCCTTCCATAGCAAAGGCATAGAGCCTTTTAATGTATAATTAGCATCTGGACTTCACCATACTGTGACCTCATCCATCAGAAACATGTCTCAGCTTGTGTCAGTTCTGCCTTGCCTTCCCTTAAATGTGTTTATCATTAAATCATTATCACAACATAAGCATAAACAGAATAGTCTCAAATTCATATCCATTTATTTATTGATGGACTGTCATAACTCAGTTCAGAAAGAACTGATTTACATAATACATACTACAGATTGTATATATTTTTGTACAAAAAATAATATATAAAAATAAACAGTTTGCTGCATGTCACATACATTCAGAGTATAAACACCAAAAGCTAACTCTGATAAGCAGAATGCAGGATACATGAACACTAAGCAGTTAAAGTTGATCTATTAAAAAAAGGCAAAAGTTTTTATAGAAGTAGGCTTTTTAACTAACTTCCCATAAACAGAGATATTCATCAGCATGTTTTATTCAGATGGTTTATGTATCTCAGAAATTCTGCTATGTTAATCTCTATTGAGATAGCATAAGAATATATTTTCTACAAGCATTTTGGAAAAATGTTGTAGATGTAGTATTGATCTCAGGAGAAAACTAAATAGCCTGCAAAACAACGATCATTATAATATCTGTCAAACTAGTGTTCATAGTTCATATAACCATCCCTGTATCTTTATTAGTATAATAAGTAAATTATTTATACTTTCCACCATGAGTTTCCTCTGCCAGCTGTCTGGTGAATTTATTGCAAGTGACTAATGAGAGTAATCTCCATATGGGTAATTCCCAAGTAAGAGATGAGAAACTTGGCATTCTCACTTTCCAGAGAGAAAAATGTTGTCTGGAAGAAGTGGTGGACTGTCTCTCCCCTACATCTACCTCACCAAATTCTAGGGAAAATGAAAAGTTACTTTTTAAGATCATAGGATCCAAAGATCTGCAATAGCCCAAAAGCATTAACACCAACATCTGCCATCCCTTGACTTTACTGTTCATGCAGAAGCTCCACTACAGATAACTACCCGAATTCCCATTAACGCAAAGGCTGGTAACAAACACAGATTTCATATACAAAAGAAAAAGGTGTAACGTGTCAAACTCACAGAGCTCAAACGAGCCAGAGGTTACAGACCACCAGAGCGGGTGTGGAACAAAGCAGCAATAAACATTATTGCAAGAAATAAGAGCAGGTCTAGGTCAGGACCAGTAGATTCTTGGAGAATTATACTCTGGTGTAGACTTTTTTTGTCCACTGCTGTTATTCAGGAACAATTCCTGTTCCCGTATGAGGAATCCTGTTCCCGCAAGAGGAAGTTAGCTAAACAATAAGTTTGGAAAGAGGAATTAACCAACAACACTATGGCTTCTGGAAACATTAGCAGTCAAACCAAGGACACTCAGGCCATTTACAGAGCTCTCTGTGCTTTTAACTGGCCTTCCTCTGTGTTGCACTCATTGGCTGCTTGCTCCAGCCTACTCCATGATGTATCTAGTCCCATGCCTGTCCTTGTCTTTCTCACCTCTATCCCTGTCCACCATAGTCCTTCACTCTTTCTTTCAGTGTTCTTGTTGTTCTGATCTAATATAGACATTACCTGCCATCACACTTCCTGCTTAAATGTTTCAACCCTTTTCCCAATCTATACCCATCTTGTCAAAATGCATTATTAGATATTAAGGGGCTTAAAAGAGTGTTCTGCTGCTCAGTTAGGGATTAGTACCTTCTTCTTCCCCCCTCCAGCATCCCCCTAGTGCTAGGGGGATTTACCAAAATACTCAGTTTGGTAATAAGGAAATAAATCCCAAGAATAATATTTGGCCTATCTGATGCATTTGTAAGTTCACTGTGACCACCATTGACATTAGCAAAATCATAACACCTACAATATGGTTTCTGTTTCCATATAACCTTACTAAAAACTCAGTTAAATCAATGTAAAAGTTCCCACATACAAGTTGGCTTAGCACTAGACCTTACAGTTTTGAGCATCAGACCATTGACATTATCATCAGCCAATTTACGTGTATGTTAATGTATAGCAGGAAATTGCATTTTTAATATATTAAATTAAAACATACAAACTAGATAAATTGGTTTAAAATTGCATAAAGAAAAATATTCCCATTTAAAAAAAAAAATCTAATTTACAGCAAAACACAAACAAGACAATAATGAAGTATCCTTAGAGAACTGACAATCCCATTCCTGATTCCATCCTGCCACTAATTCTTCCGCTAGTACTGATATAATGCCCAGAGTACAACCAAAACAGATCTCTTAGTACAGATGACTGTTTCTAATGTATTATTCCAAATTACGACCCTGAGTAAAAGGACAGTCTATCTACCTGTGCAGCATGCCCCAGAATTAGCTTGCAAAATGGAAAGCAGCATTTTGAGTCTGGTTGACTCAAGCCATGTTCCTCTCCCCTTGGAAACAAGCACAGAAAGGAAAGTAGTGTCATAATTATTAGAATATCACGATCCCTTTGGGAATGACATTTTGTTAGACAAACGCAAATAGCATCTGATCTTGTAGGAGTAAACTGAAGTAATCCCACAATGGCAATTAAATCGAAATATCATTTTATTGATCTCAGAATATAGTGCTTCTCAGCTGCTTAATAAAATTGGAATCATTAATAAAACTAAATGCTGCACTCTTCCAATGAGTATATAGGAATGAAAAATGTGCTATATGAGCCAATTTGCTCCTGAACTGATTCACAGAGATGGCATTTGTGCACCAAAGAAGCTTTTTATATTTAGAAAAAAAAAGTGTAGTTAACTGTAATTTGGTTTGACATGTATTTTTAATATTGGAACTCCATGTTTTATTTGTATTATAAAAATGCTTTTCACTTTATTCATTTGTTTATTTTGCAGAGTGCATCTAACATGGATAAAAATACAACCAAAGCTGAAAGTGCATGGCTGTTCAGAATATGGTATGGCTTTGACCACAAGTATCCTTTTCTGTTATAAGCCATAGATGATAGTTGCATTACAACTGGCACCTTCAAAATATTTGAGTCCAAAAATTATTATACTTTTAAGAACAAAAACAAAAGTGTAATTTATTTTAATGCGTTTAGTAAGGAGAAGAAATTTTGAAAGTTCAAAGAAGATCTAGAGAAGCTGGGCAGTACATTGGTAATACATTCCCGATTGAGGCTATGGGGAGTGAGAACAAGCAAAGAAGTTCTGCCCTACAATAGTATATAGATAAGTTTAACTAAATTAACTTTTTTTAATTCCATGATAAAACTAATCAGATAGGGTGTAAATTCTACATTTGGGAAACCAGGAGGTTGTAAACTGAAGCAGGCCAATGGTTGCTGCCTGCCCAGATATTCAGAAAGTAGTAGCTACCCAAAAGAAAGTAAAAATAAGACAACACTGGTTTAACCCACACCTCTTACAAACAGAAAAAGATGCACCGATTGCGAAGATTTAGGTCCCAGGACTTCCATGGAACTCATACTTCTGTTCCCTGGACTCCTGAGCCTTTATGCTTCTATTCACATTCCTACTGAGGTGTGTATGGTAGAGACCTTCAATACATGTGTCTGATGGTTTATTCTAGAAAGTCTGGTTGCCATGTCTTTTGTATTTCAAGAAAATACTTTAAGTGATTTTTTTTTTTAAGTGTTTTTAAAAAGAACATCCTCCTAAAGCCAAGGGAGAACACACACTCTTTGACACCCATGCTGTCACTAATACCTATGCAAAGATGGTAAAAGCTACCATTCTAATTTATTGTCATTTTAAACTGACTCTGCAAAGGCTTTGCATAGCTGTCAGTGAGATCCCACAATAATAATCATGCCCTAAGCCTTTAACAGAGATATACGATGAATATAAGAGAAGCCCATCTGCTAATTTCCATCCATGCTAGCTCAGGAGCTGAACAGCAAAGCTCTACCAGTAGTCTCCATTATTCAATAGCACATCTATTGGTCCATTACCCTGCGCTACTGAGTAGAGATTAACCTTCAGGCTACATGTATGTTCTTCTGATACCAGCTGCAACAAACTAGGATGAAATATTTCAGCTGATAAAATGTAACTCTTTGGGAATACAGCTTCCTTAGAGAGTTCAAGTGAAGTTATCCTTCAGAGAGACTTTTGATGGAAAAAACATTTTTTTGGTTAAAAATGATTGCCCCAATTCATCTACCAGAACAGTTTTAAGGGCCAAAAAGCACTTAGCAGTAAAATGTTTCCCTAGGATAATTCTTCAAGAATACTTAAAAATAGGTGAATGCTGTATAAAGGGGGAAAATATGTTTAAATGTTAATGCTGAGTACCAGCAAAACTGGCTTTAACTACCACCCCGTTCCACTTCTTTTTCAGAAGGAATAGCCTATGCTGTATCTTAGAAACTATAAGTCAGAAGGAACAGGTGAATTGGGGGGGGGGGGGGGGGGGGGGGGGAGGAATTGCTCTGAAGGAAAGGGAAAGACAGCAAAAAAAAATGTGGAAGGCAAGGATAGGACAGAGGCATGACTTAAAGACATGGAAAAGACAACAAAGGTAGAGCTAGAAAACAAGGAACAGAAACAGAAAGGAAAGAAAAATCAATATGAAAAAGTCAGACAACAGTACATGCAAAATGAAAGGACTGTAGAAGGCACTGGAAGCACCACCTCTCAGATATTGTTTGTGTGGTAGAGATCTTGAATATGGGTGTCTGATTCTTTCTTCTAGAAAGTCTGGTTTCCATGTCTTTTGCATTTCAAGAAAATATTTTAAGTGATTTTAAAAAAAAAATTCTTAAAAACAACAAATTTATTCATGTGTCAATCTCTTGTCCAGTCAAGTCATAATCTTTCTTTAGAATTCAGATTTTCAGGGATTATAGCCCTGCCGTTATGCTAAAATATATTTTTATTACAAATAATACTTCTACATTTTACTAATCCTGAAAATGCATGTCCATATACCTGCACAGAATAATGGTTCAACCCACTAATGCTCTGACTCAGAGCTCTGAGCGTTTCTTTGGTATGACTATTTCTGAAAGACATTCTTTTCAGGGAGAGAGAAATTATCCACCCAAACTTTCCTCTGCCTTTCCCTGCCTAACGTTACAAAGCTGTGATAGTAAATTTAGAATAAATTATCATGTAGAACAGTATTTGTGCCCAATACAAGATTGCATAGAGGATTCTGATAAAGTTTTCAAAGAAAAGATACAGCAAAATAATAATCTATCCAGTTATATACTTTGAAAGCATACAAGACTGTGACATTTCTATAGTTTGACATTTGCTCTTAGGCATTAATACAAATCTAACCATTCTTCTGGGAAAAACATCTCTCATGCCTATTTATTTCACAAGGGAAAATCAAGAGGAAGGAAATCAAAAAGTTGTGTTGTTCCTTGCTGTCCTTATGAATGATTTCCACTTAGTCCAGTGGTCTTAGGCAATGTCAACATGCCACACTAGGATAGAACCGTACAAAAAAACCTCTGAAATTCTGTTTGAGAACCAAATTTAGTTTTTATTCTGAAAGAAATAGTAGGAGCTTGATCCAGAGCCATATGGGTTCAATAAGTGTTGTTTTGTTTAAGCAAGTGTCTTTGAACCAGGTATTGACACCTAAGAAACACATACTATTCTCTAAAATCTAGGCTAACAAATTTTAATATTGGAATAATAAAAATGAAGAACAGATCATTTAAGTACTTAGAGGTATCTGCTTGGATTTTCATCTCAATAATTTAAACAAGTAAAATGCAAAATAAACTACTTGATATCTGACAGTGAGTAAATTCCAGTTAATTTAATTCAACTTCTTTGTTTTTACAGTTTACAATGTATTACCATTTGAAGTTGTAATATCCTACTCAAGGCTAATGGAAAAGTGAGGGAATAAACAAAGGTATTTCAAGAATTTATCAGAGAAAAAAAAAACAAGATACATAATCCAGCACTATACACATGGCTTTATATTGTTGTTTGTGTTTTTTCAAGACAGATGTAGCCAAGTTTAGCTAACAAATAAAAGTAGGTGGAAATTTCATCCTGCAAGGGCAAGAACCTGTGTATTTAAGTGCAGAGCTCGAATAAACAGAGTAAAGTTGTCCTATTCCAGAGCATTCCACAACAAAATTATAACTTTGCTCCCAGCTAGTACCAATTTGCTTTTAACTCTCCTCAGTCCCAAACCTCTTTACTTGCTTACTCCAACAAGTATCACTGGGTTTTGCCTGCCCAGTCCCAAGACATTGTGTACCTGACTAAAGTTAGAATTCCTCCTCTACATAGGCCTGTGTTCTCAGTTACAATCTGCCACTAAAAATGAAGGTTAAATTAATATAATAAAAGTGTCTTGCAAACAATATTCACCTCTTTTTCCAGCTACTTTAGACTAAACCACTGCAATCAATTCTGGTTTAACATGATCTATACAAGGCTTTTTGCCCACTAAGGCTTATTTCTCTCTCTGTATTTAAATAATTCTCACTCATGGAGGAGCATTTTTGCTCTTGCTGGCTGTTCTGTAGCACCAGTCAGGAAGATGACTACACTGTTCTCCCAGCTTCTCATGCTGTATATACTGAGAGGAGGAAAGATTTGAGTGTGCTGCACTAAAACACAGAAGTGCAAAAATAACTGAAACTGAAGGTGGAAAAAAGAGAGTATAATGTATGTGCTAAGATGTTTCCATCCATAAATGCTCACCATCTTCGTAAGAAGCAGCCTACATTATGTTGCAGGATATCTACTTTAATAGTGCACACTGAAACTTGCATTGAGAAAAAGACAATTACTGCATGACAGGAAAACTTATGCAAGATTACAGTAGAAGAAACAAGAACGGAAGGAGGGACGAAGACTTCAAATGCACAGTAAGTTTCTTTGAATACTTAGTAAGTGTTAAATTGCAAGACACAGGCCTTGGGTCCACCTGCAGCCAAGTCTAGTCATGTTTTTTTTCTGGTAACGGGGTGAAGATGAGATTGCATGTGATGTGGTCCTTCAAGACTAAACATTAGCAGAGAACTAATGCTGCCTATCTCTGGCACATGTGAGGGCTGAGTGGGAGCAAGAGATTCAGTGACTGTTGTTAGCTGGCTAGTATGGGTGTTACAAGTATTGCAATGACAGGCCTACTGCATCATTCATACCGTTCCAAGCTACCAAATAGTAATGTAGCTAACTTGCAGAGGTTTGCTTTTTGGGTGGCTCACATGCACACTGCCACCAATAGAATAGGAGGAGGAGAGCTTTCTCCTTTACAGATTTCTTTTCAATCTGAGGAACTAACATTCAGTTGCAATAGCAGGAGTCTGGGACAGAGACAATTCTCCGTAAAGCGATTTCCAAAAATGTTTCTACTTGAACTGCAGTTATCCATCATTCAGATGCATTCCTTTCAGTTTAAAAAAAAGATTGTTTGTGTCCTTTGCACTTACCTGAAATCAATCAGCCAAAAGGAATCTGTAGACTTCAAAAGTTTATCCTCCTTAACTTATCAGGGCACCTATCATTTTATGTCTCCTGTGCTTTGTACATGGATAAAACAGACATAATGGCTGCCTATGAAGTAAGATAAGTACTGTTCTGTGCCTGTGAGAAAATGGAAAAGCTACTAGAAGTGAAAGTGCATTCCAGGGTGAACTGACAATCAAAGAAAAATTCAGCATTTTGTGGTCTTCAGCTGAATTTTTCTTCTGGGATGACTTGCCACTCATATCACAGACAGACATCTTTGGAAGGAAAAGACAATAGGCTGTAAGCATGCACATGTATATGATTTTCTTTTACCTGCTGGAGAATTAAAAGTTTCTTGATTGCTAATATTCTGATTTGGTATTCTTTATCACTTTTGTGACAGCAGCAAAATAGCACACAATGTCCTGGTTTCGGACCAGAACCTCATTTTGCTAGACAGTTTTCAAACAGAGAAAAGACAATCTTATCTCAGAGAGACTTTGGTCTAATTGTGAACCAAAGAAGCATCAGATAATGCAATGTAAGCAAATTCAGGTACATAGAGTAATGTAGAATTGTCTAGCAGGAAAGGTAGACATCATAGCATGGATATGCCAGTAGAGCACAAGAATCAGTTTTGCAGGTGTTACAAACAGATTATAATACAAACTGAGAGGAAAGTACAAATCTTCGTAAACGAGTTATAGTGGATATCATAACATGAACATGACACAAGAGCAGCTGACTATATCATAAGGCTTTCTCAAACACTGCAAAATTGAGCCGTACAGGGTCCCCAGAAGGTAGTTCATCATTAGCAACAATTGCCTGAACTTGGTTCAAAACTCATTCCAACAACACATTTCCAAGCACATGATCTAGAAAAACTCATTGTTCTTTTTACAGCACAGATAATCAGTATATCTGAGTTGGTGCGATTTCCTGACCCTTTCCAAGGACACAAGATTGTTGAAACTCTGCAAATTAACCTAATAAATAAACATGGCTAATGATTAACCAGAATAATAAGTGACCTCAGTTTGTCCTCCATTCACAGAAAGAAACCTGGATGAATAATTCTTAATTCCACACTGAATATGCAAGTAAAACCATTTTCATTTGTAAAGTTTCTCTCATGTCAATTCTTTGAAAATCTTGTTCATGTCCAGGTATTTTTACAAGAAAAAATTTACTAAACGTGTTAAATAACAAGTACGAATGCAAAGTTAAATACAAAGTGTTAAATGAAAAATCTCTGCTTCTTTTACAATATCTGACATATGATCCTTTTCACCCTTCAGTTGTGTAGACATATGCGTAAAGATTATTTGTGATAGTTTCTTGATATTTTTATTGCAAAATATAAAACTTTGAACCCACCCTTTCCCCACCATGATCCTGAAGGAAGAAGGGAGCAACAGGAATTTTCGTTCCACAAAATATAATCAAAATGAGATAAAGTTTGAAATTTTTACTATTTAGATTTTTCATCCTGATGATAAGATTCAGTACATCCCAGAAAAGCCTATTTACATGTTTAAAACAAAAAAAAAAAAAAAAGAAAAAATGAAGATAGGGAGAAAAGGAACTGGGAAAGACATAGAAAGATCAGATTGTTTTTCATAGTCAAATTTTATCTCTTGCAATTTATATAAAATAATGCAAAAAGTCATTCTGGAAGAGGATTTTTTTTTTTGCCAAAGGTATTACTTTGCTAGCAGCAAATCCATTATATCGAATTTCTTGATTTCTTTAAAGCCTTCATAGTAGTATGCAGTGCTTTTGACTTTAAAGGAAGTAATCGAGACACATGTGGGGGAAATTTTATGGGATCTTAAAAAAAAATAATGTTTAAAACAGTGGTTAAACAGCGCAGGCATGAGACGAGAAGGAGAGCATGTCATTATTGTTGCAATCTGAGAAAAGGGGAAGTGCTTTAATGTGAAAAAAGATTCACAGCAAAGTCAAAAAAACCAAACAGAACATTTTGTAAGCTATTTTTGAAACCTTGTTGTTATCCATCGGAGACACACTGGGCCAGGTTCTATTTTCTGTTCTTTGCATCAAATGGTCATTGATTTTTGTCAGAGTTTTGCATGGCATCTAAGGCAGAACCTGGCCTACAGGTTATTTTAGACAGCTCAGTGTAGAATCACCAGCTTTTCTATTTAACAGTCTAGCTCATTTAACAAGGCATACCTTTTGTTTGTGCTGTTCAAGGCATTCTCTCGATTTCTGATAACAAGGACCACAACTGAATATAAAGACCATTTCACAGATCCTAGCAGCCCCAATATAATTACATGGGTCTTTATGCGACTACGTCACTTTCTTCCATGTAAAAATATATTAAAACGCATTAAAATCTGCAATAGCTAGAAACTACAATCCTCATCCCACAAAGAGTTCTAAAATTTTAAAGTAAAATTGTTCACAGAAAAAATATAACATTTTGATCTTTCCAGTACAAACCAAATCCAAAGCTTATTTTAAAAGTCATAGAATCACAGAATGGCTTAAGTTGGAAGGGACCTTAAAGATCATCTAGTTCTAACCCCCTGCCAGGGGCAGAGACACCTTCCACTAGACCAGGTTGCTCAAAGCCCCGTCCAACCTGGCCTTGGACACTGCCAGGGAGGGGGCAGCCACAGCTTCTCTGGGCAACCTGTGCCAGTGTCTCCTCACCCTCACAGGGAAGAATTTCTTCCTTATACCTAATCTAAATCTATCCTCTTTCAGTTTAAAACTCCTACCCCTTGTCCTATCCCTACACTCACTGATCAGGAGTCCCTCCCCATCTTTCCTGTAGCCCCCTTTAAGTACTGGAAGGCCGCTATAAGGTCTCCCCGGAGCCTTCTCTTCCCCAGGCTGAACAACCCCAACTCTCTCAGCCTGTCCTCACAGGGGAGGTGCTCCAGCCCCCTGATCATCTTTGTGGCCTCCTCTGGACCCACTCGAGCATATCCATGTCCTTCTGATGTTGAGGGCCCCAGAGCTGGACATAGCACTGCAGGTGGAGTGTCACAAAGGTGGAGTAGAGGGGAAGGATCCCCTCCCTCAACCTGCTGGCCACACTCTCTTGATGCAGCCCAGGATACAGTTGCTTTCTGGGCCTGGATCTCTGCCTCTGCTGTTGGACATACTGGAATTGATCACCTGAAACGTTTCTGAGGCTTATCGACTGTATAGTAGTCTGGCAGCCCACCAAGTAGGTCAGAAAGTGGGTAAAAAGGTAGAGAAGTGGAACTGAAACTTCTGGACCCCTAAGAAATCTGGCTTTTGCAGGGCTCTCAGCAAAGGCTGTTAACGTTCCTTCCGCATGATTTACCCGAGCCAGGGAAGTAAAGGGGAAGAGGGCAGGTAAAGCTTCTGTCTACAAAACTGCTGAAAGTGACTTTTTTTATTTCAGCAAACCCACACTTTAGACACAGAGATAACACATCTGAAAAGTTTTGACTGGCTATGGCTAATTTCCTTCAGTATGTTTTAGCAGCTGGCATTAAAGAAGTCCCTTTCTCCACAAAGCACCGTTACACATTTCATCTCTGTGGGTGAGTGATCAGTCCCCCTGACCTGAGGAACTTTTGCACTACACCCAAGAGCTGAAATACCCAAGCCATTCCTCCCAGATTTTCCAAGGGCCATTTCTGAAGCTATTCACAGACCAATGGATGCCTAAGTCCCACCAAGATCATGTAGCACTTGATACAAGCAAGGCCTCAGTCAGGCAATCCAGTTTACAGAACCATTTTTGTTTTTTCTCTTAATGTTATTTTCAGCTGTACAAAGCCAACATATACATCTGTAGCACATTAAAACTAGACAGTGTCAAGATTTATGCTTTAGCATAAGAGAAATTCAGCACATACGCTATCAAGACAGAACTCAGTACAGAGGATTCCTCTTATATTTTATACAGAGGTGCTATATTAATAGCTATTGACCAAGAACCAAATGTTCCAGCATGGACAAAAGACACAACTAGAAAAATTGCTGCATTCAAGGAAACACTTTTCAGTTCTGCAGCTACTTCTACCGGCAGAGCTGTCTGTTACAGTACCTGGCAAATTATAATACAGAACGTGAAAGAGCTGATCTAAAGCCTAATGAAGTAAATGGACTCACAGTTTATTGACCTCAACAAATTATAGCTCAAGCCATTTTAGGATCTGATTTTACTGATAAGTACTAATTATTACTCCATGCAACAATTTTTTGTTTTGCTTTATTTTTTCCTCCCCTTCTCACTTTATTACAGCATACTGTAGTCTGAACATACAAAGAAACAGAAGCCTAGGCTTGTACTAGTACACTCAAGCATGAAATTATAGTTTGTTGGCTGACAATACTTAACAGCACCCAAGAGACTTAAGTATGATAAGAGTACCAGAAGCTTATAACACAGATTTAATCAAGCATAACTTAAAACCTTCTTTTAAGTCTCTCATTATTTCATTTACAGCCCTGTATGTGCAAAAAGTTACTTTGCATTACATCTAAAGTGTTTTTTCATGTTCTTCTGCATGTATGTCTTTCACTGTTGCCTTTCCAGTCACTTAGCAAATATCAGAATGCTTGGACGTGCATGCAGCACAAGCTGCATATGTAATACCATCTATAAATGGCACTTCTTTTACAGCAGCAATTGTCACAGCAAGATATTGCTAATTATAACATCACCTAAGCAAGAAATTGGTAATACTTCCTAGTAAGGGCCTGTTATTAATGTTAAATTACAGTGGTATTCCTGTAAAAGCTGTGAGACTAAAGGAATTGAGTATGGTTGAAGTTATTACCAGGAATGCCAAAGGGCACATCAATGATTTTCCATTAGAAAGTATTCCTGAACTCTTTTACAGCAAGCTAATATCTGGATGCAAAACCCTTAAAGTCACCGACATGTTCTAGTGCCTTCAGTTGGTGTGGATGAGGTCCTCAATACAGGTCTTATCTGGAAGCTTAGTCTGTATATTGGCATTCTTCCCATTTTAGGTGGTTGCTCTGGAAAAAGCACTGTTGGTATCCCTTAGCATTAGCTACAGAAGTTTGAGTTAAGCTACTTTAGCACAGCCTAACAGAGAACCACCAATAAGGCTAAGGCTAACATGCAAATGTGTGAAGAAAAAAAAAATAAAATGTTTGCCTCTGATTTTAAGAACACTCTGTCAATCAGCAATGCAAAATAATGTAATTCTTGGCAGCAGAGAAACTCAAGAGCCATTTTCTATTTTCTGATATTGAAATAGCTGCCTGGTTCACTAGAACATGTGCACCATCACACATTCTAATATATTATGAATCAACCAATCTTAGTACCAGTTCTTAATTCAGCACTTCTTCTCAAGGGGATGCTAAGGGAAGGTGGAGAGGATAAATCGAACAATGAAAATACTAATTTAGGGCTGACTAACAAGTTTGCTTGAGGTATTGCAGCAGATCGCCACATCTTATGAGCTCACTTTAGCTAATGTTAGAGGATACAAAAGTACTGAACAGGGGAAACAAAAGGCTGCCTTTCAACTTGCACTACACTACAAGTTTCAAGTACAATGGACGTCAGATTATATTGCCCATAGGAACAGAGTCTGTTAATTTAGATGCCTAAAAAAAAAAAATCAGCAGAGCACTTGTGAAAATCGAGGCCGTGGCCTTTTATTTTCCTTAAATATAGACCTAGAACTCAGAAACCTCTTAATTTCTCTAGACTGAAATCATCCTAGCAGAGTTTCTTTCTGTAAAGCTAGCACCATTCCTTCCAGCTGAACATGTTTGTGGGCTTCTCATTGAAGGCTATTTGAAAGAACTTAACATCCTGACCTTCTTCGCACAGTGTGACCTACTTAGTTACTCATAGTAAATACAGCATTCAGATTTATATAATTTTCTCCTACAGGCCCAGAAGCTGAAGAAATTTTGGTGATGATATTTTTAGAATTTTATCAGTACGCACCTAGTTCTCATAAATGTCCAGTTTAATGTACACATAAAGAAAATGAGCCACAGTTCCAATCATGGCAACAGTTCTACTACTCTGATACCAGCATCATAACCATGAAACCTGTTACTCTCCATTCTTAGCGACAGAGGGGCATAGGAAGATGTTATAACTTAAGAGGGTTTGGTCTGTGACAGCACAATTATTTTATGAACTCTGTTACTTCTACTTTTAGAAAAAGGAACCATTCCTAAAGGTGAACAGTAGAGGAATAGGTGGCAGCACAGACCATTTTCAGATGCCTCATTTGTGGCTTGGTCACCATTGGTCATACAGGTGCACAGAGAGAGAAATAATATATTGATGGTAAAATAATAACTCTGACAAAATGTATATAGTTTACCTAAAAGATCATCAAAATAATACCAAAGTTTGTGAGTTTGACATCCTGGAGCTACTATTTCAAAAAGCAAGAAATACTGTCACAGAAGGTTAGGAAATACATAATTACATGAACAAATAAGTATTTTGGTCTGATGCTTTTGATTAAATTTTTAACTTATGCTATTATACCTAATGAAAAAAGTTTTAATCTGTTAAACATTTATTTTAAAACTATTGCAAAGGACATATTAAATAGACGATTTTTACAGTTTGGGTTTTTTTGGTCTTCAGTGTAACTATGTACAGAGAACACAGTTGTGCTATGAACGGTAAAATCTCACTCGAACTCTATAGAGTTCCTAGCCAGTGCTGATGGACTTTGATGTTTTGCTGTCCATTCATTAGAAATTTATAGGGTGTGTTTTACTTAATCTACTAAAAGCAACCTGGTGATTTTCTGAACTGATTCTTTTACCACATTATGTACTCTAAATATTTAATTTTTGATAAAGAAGGAAGACCAGTTGAAAAACGAAGCATTTCTCTACACTTTCTGAAATATGAAATTTCTTAAAATAACCCACTGACATTGACCATAATCTTGAAATTTAAACAGTAAATTATTATATCCTCATTAGCCAAACTTCTGCTCAGTAATACCTATTTTAAAGAATGGAAAGCCCCAGTTTTGCTACATCTATAAGCAGTTCAAGAAGAGGTTCCTTTGTTTCATTTTGTGTTTGGTACGCTGCTAAGGATCTGTGGTCCAAACTCAGAGATTACTTGAGCTGTGATTGTTACACCAGTGTAATATCATTAAGTGTAGTCCATTAGTCTTAGTTTACACCAGTACAAGAGAAGCCATCAATGCATACAACCTTCAAGCCTTTCATTAGACACGTCTTTGGCTTTAGTGTCTTAAGAGCCTCCGTTACACTAGGTAAAACAAAGCATCCTTATTCACGTCCACTGTCCCCCAAACTAGTGGGAAAAAGGTCTCCTCCATTCTGCATTGTTTTAAGTTGGATTCCTTGAGAAGAAAGTATGGGGAAAGTGGATTTTTCCTCAGCTATTGCACTATCCTACGTAGCTATGGTCTCAAAACTGCTTATGCTTTCTCATTCTCCAGTGATGGAAATTCTTCAGCTATCAGGTGGGAAGGGGGAGCACAGCCTGAGTACAGAAACCTGATTTACACTAACTGTTGACAATATCTAAAACCAGTTTGAGGAATCTTGAACAGTTAACAATAAGCCCTAATATTTTCAGTGTGATTAAGGTAAGAAATGATAGACCATTCTTTAATGGGGAAGCACAGAAATGGTTTTTACTCATAAAAAGCCAAGTATGATTTATTCAAAGGTTGAGTCCTCATTAAAGATGCAGAATAGTGCATGTCACAAATGGTTAAGGCTTTGAAAGTCTTTGTGGATTATTCACTGAAATTTGCATTGCTACACAGAACAAACTATTTTTGGATTCTGCATAAATAGACTATCCAATCTAGAATTACATTAGAATGAAATATGCAATAATGCAAGCACCCATAAAGTGCTTTACATGTACTGCAGGCATCCAGAAGTTTCAAATGCATAAAATATGATTACACTTGCTGCACAAATGACTGCGTATCAGGTTCATTCACATTTAATTAAAACTCAGATGTAAAAAAATATTGATATAGTTTGCTAAGACATAGTTAAACTGCTATTAATACTTTGTATCATGGCCAGTATCGGTGGGAACTGGAGTGCATAAAGATGCAATTGGTCTTTAGCGCTTAGTCCTTCCAGCTAAACTAGAGATTTATACTTTGTGCTATGCAGAAAGTGCTGTTTCTCAATGATCCATGAAAATGCAGATAAAGCAACTCTGGATCTGATTGTTCCACAGGTTGCTACACATATTTAACGAAGCAATATAAAGACACAGTTTTTATGTTTATCTGTCATACTCAATTCAATAATACCTTAAATCTTAAAATATAAGAATAAAAGTTATGTGAAAAAATATATGTGTACACATACATATGTAGCCAATATTGAATATAATATTTTTCAACTGTTCTTTCCTCCACTTTCATTCTGACTTACACAATGGTGCAGCTTCAGCAGCAGGATTCAATAGTGAAAGCATGGCCTCAACACAGGCTAGTCTGTGTCTTGTCTCCTCAGATATTCTTTTATGAAATACAAACAGTTGATTCAAACCCTCTTAGGCTAAGAAGAACCAAAAATCCTGATCTTTCGCTTCCCAGATCAGTGCTTTAACACCCAGGCTATTATGTAAAAAATTGCCAGTAACTCACCTGGCAGCTGAGATTTTTTGGTTGAGTTCACTGCTGTCTCAGTGAGTTAGTGATGGTACAGGGACACCTAACTTATCATGCCATTCTAGGAAATAAGGCAGAAATGAAATATCTACACAACCCTCTCCAAATTACAGTGATACTAAGGTGTCTACCTCTTTGATGCCTCACTTCCCAGCATAGGTTTCTTCTTAGCATGCATAGGGATATGATTAGGAACCTAAGGAGATCTGTAGCTAATAATGCACCTGACTTTTGGGTTATTCTTAACAATGTAAAATGCCAATTTTTCTCTTTTTATTAGTCTATGCTTCTTCGCCAATATTTCCAAGAACATAAAGGACAGCTGAAAATTACATTTTTATTTTAGTTTCTTATATAGTGATAAATACCTCTACATCTCTATGTTTTGCTTTAGGCTCTGTGGCTACAGATTCAACAAGACAACCATGTGGTATTTTTACTTTTGCACATAGAAGCACTAGATCCTATTTTTTAAGCATAAACACATGGAAGCTTACATTATGGGCGCAACTACAAAATGAGCATTATGTCTTGGACTGCTTTCTCAGTCTTCCTCTCTGTTTTTCTAACATTAGATGTGTCTGATCAAAATAAACACCTCCTGGACCAAACCTTACCACACTCAGTCCAGACACACAGCATCCCTTCATCACACAATGGGGTTTACAGTAATATCCCTACTGAACTGGTTAGATCAAACCTGACACAAGGCATAAAGAAATTTTGGGGTGTGATTTCATGCACAGAGTGGCAGGTCTAATCCATGCAAATAAGCAAAAATGGCTACACATTCACTAGCAAGCAGCCATATGCTTGCTTTGCCTCTATGTGCAAGGTAATTGCAATCTGAAAGCTACAGCGCACATGAGAGCAGTGCCAAGCGGAGCTACTATCTCCTGAGCGCACATGGCAGGAAAAGACCAAGTAGGTATGCTACGAAATACAGCTAGGAAGCTGTAGCAAATAGCCATGGATCAGATCAGATCAGAAGCTCAGCGCAAATACATCACAAATGCTTTCTCAGGAGCATCTCGCAAAATACCTGTGAGACCTGCTCCCATAACCCTTCCCTGAAAGGTGTGCAGTTCCCTAGGGTGGGGAGTTCCTGCAGCAGAAGCTTCAGCAAGACCTTGTCCCCAAAACCTCCCTCCCCACAGCTGGGGAGATAGGCTATGAGCTTGTCACTGCAGATAAATATTCAAACTTTCAGAGGTAAATAAAAAGAAAATTCAGATTCCGTAGAGCAGTTTGTCAGCTGCAAAGCAAATAGCTATGACTCAGTTTATCACAAACAATAACAGAACAGGAATTAACATTAACAAGCTAATGCTTCATCTGATTGTGAGGGGTTTTTTAATCTTGTTTCTAATTAATTTTGACAGATTGAATTAAAATGTTTATTTGCTTTGCATTTGATGTGCCCTTCCTGACTTCCTCCCCCAAGATTATATGCTGTCAGCACCAGCCTTTGTGAGCACTTTTTCTTTTGGACATTGGAGAAAAGGACTAAGTCTTTATTTCCATTTATTTAATACTTTTGATCTATTAAAAGGCTTCTGTTTTTCAGCAAGGTTTTTCTTCTTTTTATTCTGTTTTGCTTTTAATTTTTCAGATAAAGTAAAACTCCGGTAACTTGGTTACTAATGCATAAGCTTCCACTTTGACCGTGGAGTCCCTTCACTATATTCTTTTTTAAAAGCCTTCCAGTGTTAGTTCCAGCTGAAGTACCAGAGGAATAGGCCTCTTATCCTTCTCTGTACTTTCTGTCAAAACACTTGCAAGAAACCTTTTTGAGACATTTCAGGTGGAATTAACAAGAGAAGACTGATTTCCTAAGGTATGCATTCCTCTTCCTGACAGAGTCAAGGAGACAGGCTGCTTCAGGAGAGAAATTACTTTTATTGCATTCTTTTCTCTTTCTGATGTATGAAAATTTCTCATTATCATTGATTTGGATTCTAGTTGCTTACAGAGATGGGTGTAAGCTCCTCAGCAATGAACATTTTTTAGAGCTATTATGTGCAAAACTGAAACTATCAAACAATGCCCAAGACTAATTCTAAAGAGCTACAATCTATCAGAGTCAGGAGATTACTGGAT
Organism: Strix aluco; assembly: GCF_031877795.1. NCBI lineage: Eukaryota > Metazoa > Chordata > Aves > Strigiformes > Strigidae > Strix > Strix aluco. The sequence continues at coordinate 14,661,870 of NC_133939.1, read as the reverse complement.
TCTTATGCTTCTGTACCCTAGGTCTTAATACCTGCAGTTTTCATGACTGCTGCTAGAATACACACATTTTGGGGAAATGGAAGCAAAAGATGAGAGAGAGAAATCTTCCAGCAATAAATTTCACAGTAAATGATAGAAAGCTTGGAAGGTCAGGGGGTATAATGATTCTGCACAGAATTTCAGCTAGTCCCCTTAGACTATGTATTAATCACATTTGTAAAAGTTGTGTTATCTGAGCATAGAGGTGACTCCTTTTCTTTGTTCTATGCTTATGCTGACTATTTTATATTTTATTTTAAAACTACAGTTACACAAATTGTTGTGAAAGTAGCATACAGGAAAAGTATACTGATGAATTACATGTAAAAATAGCACACACATTTACTGCCACCTTGTATTAGTGTCAATATAACAAACAACCCAATGATGAAAAAATAAATCCAAAATAAGCCCCTTGGAATGAATGGAATTGATAGGACTCCTGACATAATTTAGCTCTTGCTCCAAGTGCTAAATCCAGCACAAATGGAGTCAGTTATTCTGCATTAAGCGCTACAGTAAATAAGGGCAGAATTTTCCTCGGTGACTCCTTCCCATTGTTTCACTGGGTTGTGAAGACTGATGTAATGGTGGTACCAGGCAAGAATAGCCAGTCTGGAAGGATGCTTGGTCCAGCATACACTTCAGTGTTTATCAATAACTATCACTAACTGGGAAGGAGAGCCAAGGTTACAAGTACCCTGTGCATTGACAAGTGAAAGGGTAGATACCTGACCTGTCAGGTATGCAAGATCTTGCTCTCCTTCATGTGCAGGTGCTGAAAAAACTACTCCTGATCCCTTTTTCACCAGGACACAATAAAAATCATAGAAACTAAGCTTAAACAAGATGATCTGGCACTGAAATGATTAAGAATGGTGTTTGCTGTTCATTCCTACCAAAAGCTGAGATGCTTTTTTGACTGTCTGCTGTGAAAGCCAGAGTAAGCCCAAGCTGAGCACAGGAATCTGAAAGCATCACAGCACCCAGCATACACTACCATCCTTCCCTACAGAGTCATGCAAAGCAGGAGCACAACCTTTACCTGAGTCATTTCACAGTAGAAGGACCATCTTCAAGAGCTACATGATAGCATATGCTTATGAGAGTATGTCACAAGTTTTTAATCTAATGTACATACACTATTTATAAATTGTAAGGACAAGCAGAATAGAAACCATGCAATACAAGGGGATCAGGCAGATATTAAGGAGACACATTTCAGTGTGCATGTAAAACATATGTAGTCGATGAGAATACAAGTAAAAACTTCTCTTCAGCTTCAATATTCCCTTAAGATTCCTACATTATTAAATAATATATCACTACAAAGTCTAAGGCAAGTTATTACTGATATATAGGGGGGAAAAAGCAGCCTACATTTAAAGCCGTATTTGTCCATTTATATTTGCTCTATTCACAGATATGATGGCATTTTAAAATAATATATGACTCAACTCTCTGAAATGCCAGACCATGCTAATTTACAGCAATTGGGAAGCTGAGGACATGTATGGCTTCAAACTTAACCTGCAAGTTACAAACCAAGACCAACCAATGCAACAATTAACTGTGTGAAACAAGAACAGCCACCTTTTAGCAGGAAGTTCATTCTAGAGCCTTCCTACTGCAATTTGCAAAGGAAGAGGACATTGGTCAGTTGGAAGTAAACAGCTGATCATGATTTGTAGATCTGCATAGAAGTCAGGAATGATGGATCAAGCTTTGAAAAAATCATTAACCATCATTTCACTTTATCCTTCCCATGCTGGCATTTGCAGAATTGAAGTTAACCTCTTACAGTTCCCGCTCAGGTGCTGAGGGGACTGACTTTCTCTCCTGCTAAGGAATGTAACATTTCTCTTTGGCATGCTTATTTCCTCACACTGATTGATTTAAGATTAGTCATTTAGTGAGTCTGAGTATGTAGCCAGAAAACACACACCTTAATGTGTTCAAAATTTCCTTCACTTCTAAGAGGCTAATTAGCACTATTTTTGCATTCATCGTGGCACTAGCCTTTTCACAGGACAGCCAAATTCTAAAATATTTGTTTGAAAATGTACCTACTTTCTTCCCTGATGATCTAATAAGTCTTCAAAACAAAGACTATAGTTACTGGTAAGACATTCTGCTCAATATGCTATTGCATTTGGGATAGAGGACCTGCTTAGCTAAATGCAGCAAAAATAGCAGCAAAAGATCAGATGAGAACTTCATCATTTGTTTTGCTATCTCATAAGATCTAGGTTTCTTTGTGCACACCTTCAATCTTACAGAATGCCTGTGACATTCTAAGATAACATTTTTATTGGTGGTATCTAAAGAAGTAGTATAGAAAATGAAAAGTCAGAGTATATCTCGCTATTTGGTAAGATGCACTTGTGGTATACAAAACAGAACAAGCATAAGCTATAGTAAGTCTACAAAGGGAGATTACACGCTCTCCATATGATGAAACCCTGGTCAATCATGGGAGCCGTAAAGGAATTTGAAAATCAATATGAGGCTTTACTGAGCAGAGACAAGAAAAGAAGGAAAAAATCATGGCACACACTAAAGATCAGAAGAGTCAACAAGGCACAGAGTACTGGGCCTTTTAGATGCCCTTACATCTGTACACAGTAAAAACACCCCACATGCACTTTGTTTTAAGTAGATGGTTTTGAGCTGCCATTCTACCATCTATTAAGCACTTGTCTAGTATTCTGTAGTTGTAGTAGGCTTCCAATAAATACTAATCCTCTATGAACATACTTTTAAAAAACATCATCTTTTCAGAATCCTTTGGGCCTAGAGTATCTGACCATAGGTTAATTAATAAGTTGCTACTAAAACTGACTGATATTGCAACACAACTACTTGACACCATATCTACTGTTTTCAGCCTCCATAGGACTCTCAACTACTATCTGAGGGCAATAATTTTTCTCTGAAAAGTCTGAAGGGAGTCTAGTAAAAACTGAAGAATTGAAACTTTGGTAAACATCATAAGTCATGCTTCCCTAGTAGGCTGGTAAAAAAGCAAGCTGTAAGAACCTTTCTTTTTGATCATCTTACAGGGTTTGATTGATCTAAATTGCACGTCAACCATTATTTAATAACACCATCTGCATAGAAGACAGTATTTTGATGACCTCCAATCTATGTTAAAAGATCTCCATGAATTAACAGGTATTATTTCCACAGATTCATTGTTTTTACTGAAATCATCCATTTTCTCAAGTCAAAGCATTAAGCATGACATTTTCAACAGACTAAAGATGCCTTATAACTTCATATATGATTGCGTGCTAAATGACATGAATTAGCTACATGCAAAAACCAAGCACAACCCTTTATATATATTAGTTAAGCCATATGCAAAATAATAAAACTCCAAACTGAGGCATTTAAAACTTCTCCATTTACTGTAGTAAGGCAATTTCCATAATTACACACAGAGTCTACCACCACTTTAATTATCCCTGTTCTTCCACACAAGGACCCATTGCTGTGTTTTGAACTGATCTATAAGGGGAGAAATACAAGATCACATATTTAAATTTAGCTCTCCACCCTGAGCTTTAAAATTGCAAGCCAGCAAATCTGTGATTCAGAAAAGCCTATGTGGTATTTTCTCCAGTATCTGGAGAAATCTCCATAGCAGAAAATAAAATGCCTTTCCTTGCAATAGTTGTTTTGACACAGCAAGAAAAGAAGAAGTGCTGCCCACTGCTCCATTAACAAAATTGCCTCTTGGTAATCTGTGAAACTCCAAAGCAGCTACAATCCTTGCCTTTGTTTTTTTCTGACAAAAGGACTGAGTTGTCCTCCATTTGAAAATCAGCACTTCATTGCTGCAACACATTTAATAGCTTATATTTTGTTTAGAGACTTTTAAAAGATGTTGTTCACAATTCAAGTGCAAGTCTCTGGAGGTTTCTCATTCTTCACTTAGATATACCACCATCACGTCCACTGCTTAGGAAATTGTAAACTATAATGCCAACAGGCTGTGACTAACAGTCACCAGAGAAGGCAAATTGATAACCTTGTGTGAATGGAAGCCTATTTTCTGATTTTCATAAGCATTCAATAATGCCCTGTTAATGAAACTTAACTTATTCTTTATTCCCGACAGATGAAAGCACGTTCTGTATCTTACTAAATCTGACTAATGACTATGACAACTCTTGCCTCTTTGCTTCTAGCAGTGCAATGACTGTCCTGAAAACTGAGTAAATTCCCTAACGCTTGGCCCACACTAAGCCATGTGGCTCCTGCTGTTGCATTGCCACCAGAGCCCGAGCTAGCTAACAGAACAGCTAGCAGGAGAAGCCTGCACAAGCTGCAGTTGCACCTCTGACAGCAGTACTAAGTATATCATTGTATCTAGAGGATAAGTGGCAAATCAGAAGAATGAACTTTGGCATTTCATAAACAAAACGATATCCCGGCTCACAGAGCTGACAGCTTTTCAGATGCTGAGGAAAGGTATGCCTCCAGTCTTGAAAGGCAAGAATGGGCAAAAACTACATGATTTTTTGTAAGATGCATAGTAAGATCTTTCATTGCTGAGGGCACAGAGGAACATTCAGGGAAGAATCTAGGAAGAAAGGGGCAGACCAGAGGTACAGCTCACCTACTCCCTTTTCTACCCTCTCTCATCACAGGAGATGTGGATAGGGAAACGCCAGCAGCTCTGCCCTGGGGCTATGTGTCCCCAGAGGCAGCATCACCCCACTCCCCAGTGCAGGGCCTCAGTAAAATCCACCTAGACTCAGTGCTCAGACCAGGTCACTCCTATGATGACTATCAACAGTCTCCAGTACCACTACGTAAGCACGGAGTGGGTGAGAGGCACTGTATTTCCTTTTTAATCAACATTTAAAATATGGATATATAATTTTTTTTCCTTCAGCAATTTCTTATTTTTCACCCCAGTGTTGCCCTAAAAGCAGTTCTTCGTTTTGGCTACTTACAATAGGGTAAAAGTACATTTTTTTTCCTGTGGGACGCCTATTTTGAAGACTGAAGTCTCTCCCCAGTGGTTTAAATATTGGTCATGACTGGTTCCCACACCACTGATTCTATGCCATATGCCATCAGTAGATATCATCCACTCCTGAGAACGAATCACTTTCTGTACGATTGGCATTTTCACCAATTAGCAGTCCTTCCATGAGATGCACATGTCAAAACAGTATGCAAGTTTGTTTTCATGCTGCCGCTATGCCTCTTATTTGTAAATACTGCTTGGACATAAAAAAACAAGGATATTGCACAACTTAATTTTTTTCTCCTTAAAAATGGCTCTAATTTTAGGAGGTAAATTTCACAAAATATGCAAAATATTCAAGAACTTGTGAATTAGAAAGCCCTGAAGTTTTAAGGAAAAACTTAAGCCCCTACTTTACCACCTATATAAGTATATGACAGAGGTTTGCAAGTTAAAGGATTTTAAGCTTCCATCCGCAGGTTCACAACAGTTTCACTGTGTAGCTTCAAGAATAGTTGCATGAGCCATGACCAGCACCACTTAAGCTCAAGGGGAGCTTTTCCATCCATTTTAATACATGCGGATTTGTGTGCTTTTTGGCCCCACTTTCAAACCAAAGGTCTGTAATGCATGTATCAGAGTGTCAGCACAGGTCTCAAAGCATCTTACAATATTTATTCTTTCAAAAGAAACTATGATATAAATATTACTGTTCCCTTTTTGCAGCTGAATAAACCACAATACACAGCAGTTAAGGTACCAGTTGTTGACACAGATGTCCATTTCTACAGATGCAATAACAATAAACTGTGCCTGTAACTTTACATTCAAAGATGATTCACACATTTTATGAGGATTTTTTCCACAAGTTGTGGGTATTACAGTACTTGCCAAGAGATGGGAAAATGCTTGTGTTATGGTAGACAGTCTAGAGAGAGAAACAAGAATGTTTAAAATTGGTGGGGAAAAAAGGGAAACAGTAGCTTGACAGATCCCTGTTTTGCTATTGTCTCAGCTCTTACCAAAACTTTCTCATCAGACTTGGTGTCATGAGAGAAGCCAGCCACAAAACTGGCTAGTGAGCATTTCTTATGCTATCAGCGTTCTGTCTGCAGGCAGGGTCACTGTTCTTGCTAAAAAAACATAGGTTAATATTTAGGAGAAATAACAGAACAAGCAGCATGTTTGAGAACTCTGCTTTTGTGCAGATGTTATGCAACTGAAGAGAAGCAAAAGAAATACCATTTCTTTCATAAAGATGAGAGTGATGAAAACATGAAAATGCCACAGTTACGCAAATGTAACTGTCATTGCATAAATGCAGAACTAGATGCTTACATATATACAAACACATATGCTGCTCTGTCGAAAGAATACTTTTATTGTCATTCAGAGGAAAAATAGAGGGAAAAAAAATAATGAAAGCAATTGATATCGTAACATAGGTGGAATAAAATCTTAGTGCCATCAGAATAGGTGGAAACATTTCTACGGACATCTGTGAAGTCAGGATTCCACTGTACCTCTGTACTGGATTGAAAGCTCTCCTCTTTGAATACTGACCAACATTGACAGTAAAATATATTTTAAGTGACAGCAAAATGCAATTTTCTATCAGAAGGGATTCTAAATAAAAGGTCAAGCAAAACTGTACATAAGCTCGAGGTCAGGTTTAACATGGCCTTTTAAACATGAAAATAAGGAATACTTTCCTATTTGCAGCTAAAAAGTACAAATTTTGGAAAAAGTCTTCCTTGACCTACTTATATGCGGAAGCCCAATGGTTTCAGAGAACTTCCTACTGGGAAGAAATCTAATAGCATCTGTCCTTTCCAAAATGCACACACTTGCCAACATTACAAGATCTATATTCTTATTTTCCTATCCACTACAAATACAAAATACATTTTAATATTATGCAAAGACACACCTTACAGTAAATAAAAATGTATAGATTCCCCAAAATTGACATAACTTTGTCTAACATGAATTTTCAAACAGTAGGTTTTCTCCCTTTTACATGGATTATTGTTACGTTTTTTCTTCTCACCCTTCTTCCCCTGTGACAGAGGAAAAAATGATATATATGTTTTCTGAAAGGAATGATTCACTGGCTTCTGCAGCTGGAGTGCCAACCTTAGCTGTTCTTGGAAAATCCAGATGAGCACATATGGTTACTTGATAAGTGCTCTTCAGCTGTTACCAGGTGATATTATTTACCTTTGCAGTAATCTAATTTGGGGAAAATAGTTCTAAAGTACCACAGGTGGTAAAAATGGGACTAAAGTGCACCTTTTTGCACTGTTCAGATGACAAAATCTTAACTATGTTTTGTCTTCAGTAGTTGACAACTTTTAAACAGATTGAAGTTTATGCAGAATGCTGCTCTCTGAGAATCTGATTTATCTCACATATCAAGCTGACACAGAGGCTTCAGAGTTTAACTGAATGAATACAAGCCCTGGTTCTTAACTAGCATCCCTAGACTTAGAAAAAATTCTAGTGTGTGGCACAGCCCTATATTTAGGGCTGTATCTTCTTAATCTATATTTTATGGAAATTTCTCTATTTTGCTGTCTTTGAATCTTGTCTCAGAAAACCATATGTTTACCAATAGGGTGACGTACCTATATTGTGACACCTTCAGGTACCTTTATCATAGGCTAGACTTAGTTTTCTTATTTTGAATTTTCTGGTGTGGCTCTGAATTTCATCAAAGATCACAATGAGAATCGCAAAGTGAGTGATGTCTTCCTCATCTGCCCTTTTATTTGTCATATTTCTGTGAAGCAGATAACACTGTCTGCCAATCTAAAACAAACTGCCATCAGCAATGTTGATCTAGTAACATTTACCAACCAGATTAAGAAGATTTTCTTGAAGACAAGCTTATTTTTCTTTTAAGTTTAAGGTCACTGTGTCCTTACACTGCACCATGATGGCACGTCTGTAGCTGCAATAATATCTGCCATATACAGAAGAACAAGCTTCTCTTATTTTGATAAGTGTGAATGACACACATCTCATGAACTTTAGAGGATGGATAAGTAGTATCATTCCACATGAAGTGTCAAGCAATCATTTCGCATTTTAAAAACTCAATTTTTTTATGAAGATGTATATAAACTACTGTACTAATTTAATCTCTCTACTGAATAGAAGTGTTCCTCATAGGAGAGCCAGAATGTGCCTCAAATACAATTTTTGTTGGATATTATGCATTTATCATGTAATTTGATGGTATACCAGCTAATTCACAAACTACTCAATCCCTAATATTAAATCTAATGCCTGATAAATCCAAGCTAGAATGAAAAATAAAATAGATCTTCATGCTTTACTCATACTGTAGTAAGCGTCAAACAACGCGAAGGAGTTTTTTTCTCTCAACGAAGAGTGTGCTTTCAGCAGAGCAGTAAATTAGTAAATGTTCCAGGTCACAACTAAAGAGTGTGTTTAGATTCAAGAGTAGAAACTTGAATGTTTCCGGCTGTTCTTTGGACAGGTATCAAGCAGTGCCATCAGTTCTTGCTTTTCTAAAAGTTACAGTAAATTATAACTAATCCACACAAACAACCTGTATTCAGTACTATACAAGACATTTGCACTGTAATCCACAAACCTAATTCAATCATAATGTTCAGCTGACATAGAAAAGCATAGAGCTAAAACATCACAATCAAATTTCAGGCTTAGTAATCATGGAGGTCAAACATTATAGTTATTTTTAAAGTATTTATGGGTCTAGATACAAAGAAAAGTGAAAAAATAGTAAGACAGCTGTTACTGATGCTGAATTACAATGTAGTATATTAAAGGCAGAAATTTTGAATGTAATTCTGGAGGTAGAAAAAAAAGATGTTATTACATGTATATTAATGAGTCATGGGAAAATAGAACAATACCTGGAACAGAAGCTATAAAAAGACAAAAGACTAGTGGGGAGGAGGCTCACTTGAGATTGCAGGGTGTTTGGTTTATCTGTGACTGACTGAAATGGTGACTTGACAATACACAACCTGCCTTTACCTCAGTTCAGCAGTAAGGTAGGAATATTAGACAAATCTAATTCTAACAGAGGGACCAAGGAAGGAAATTAGCCAGTTGTATAGTCCTCCCCCCTTCTCTATATGTTCCCACTGAAAGTCTCCCACACTACCAGCTGTCTCCTTTCCGCTTTTCTTAGCAGCTTGATTCACTTAGGATGAGCATCTTTCCATAGTCCCAGCTACTGGGGATCAGGGTCCCAAGCAGAGGAGGCAGATAACATGTAGTTGGTGAAGGAATGGTCCAAGACAACTTACAGAGAAAGAACATTTTGGGAGAACAGGTACATTTAATATTTTTTTGATTAATTGGCAGACCACTATTCCACCTCTTTAATGAGATACCAAGTAAGGCATGATTATTTTGCCTAAGATTTTAAAGTGACATTAAGACTACACAAAGATAGTCCTACAGCAGAACTGCCTAATGTGGGCAAAACCTAGTGGTTAGGCTAGTTTTTTTTTTCCAAAATACTCATTTAGCTATGTTTCTTTTCTGTATGTGTTTGCTATGAACACTTTCTTACTGACTCCACCAGCCTCTTTTTTCTGGAGTTCAGCTTCAAACACACCGAGGATGTGTCCATCTGGATACTAAAATAAAAGCTGTTATAACCCTAGAAAAGAGCCCACTTTATTAGAAAATACTATGCCCCACACACCTGGCTTTTTCAGTACAGGAAATCCTTAGCGTGACTGGACAATAATCTTTTGGATAAGCATCTAAGCCTGCAGAAAGCAGTGTATCTCTCAGCACTGAACTGTGCTGCATTTGAAAGCAGAGAAGACCAACCCAAAGTTAAAGAATAGCTGGTATTTTTCACATTAAATAGTTGTCTTGGTTAACTAGTGTAAATGAAATTCCATAAGTTATTCTTCCACTTTTCAGGCAGATGTCCTAAACAGACTTTCTAATTCTAACAGTTCTTAGATTTAGTACAATATTTCTCGCTTTTCTATTTCCTTTTTAGTCTGTCACCCAAGGATATCAATTACCTGTTGCTTTTTAATATATGCTGACTTGATTTGCATAGATGTCTTGCATGAGTTACTACTTCTATTATTGTTTCTCTGTATAAATAATTTTATCAAATGGTTGCAGTTCTGAGCTACAATATATATCACACTGCTGTTATATTTAAGGATCTAATCTTGTTTCATATAGCTATAGCATAATTTATAGAATAAACCTAAAGAAACAAAACCATTGAATTCAAGAACACACTTCCAGTATACTCAAATAAAGATACAAGGGCATGAGAAGCAGCATACCAGAGAGTCCTATGATTCCCAAAACAGTGTCCAAAACAAGGTAGAAGCTTACAGACTTTTATATATGCTGATGTTTATCAACCTAAATGACAAACATGATACTGTTCATTTAGGAACTACCCCCAGAAGCACCTAGATTTTGTGGTGGCTAAATTTCTGCCCCAGATGCCTGTATTTCCTCCAAATGGGAAAATCATGCAACCAAACTGATGCTGTCATCCTAGAGTGTGACTCACAAAGCTAGCATGCCCTGCCTATCTTGCTAGTCTGCTCCTATTCTTTAGGCATGCTCAGATGATAAAACCGTTTGAGTGCAGCTTTTCCCCATCCCAGCAGAGCTCACTGGCTATGTAAGGTATGAAGAGCCACATATTTGCATCAGAGACTGAATCTCAGGTTTTAAAAAAATTCTGGAAATCCCTTCAGGTGCAGATCTCTCTCCAGTTTCTCCCAATACAGCTACTTTATCTTGTCTAAGTAATTAAGTACTCCATGAGGCAGATAAAAGAATGGACTCTAAATCCTGTCTGTGCCTCATAAGAAAAAAGGCTCAAGGCCACGTCCAAATGGGTAAATATTAATAGTATTAATAGAAGGGACACACCAAGAGATTCCCCACAGAATGCCATATAGTCCTGGCTATGGTTCAGCTTGCAATTCTGGATCAGAGCAAACCTGAACCAAGTCCTTTGAACGTGCTTAGGTGTCTGGAATCATGAGGAGGAAGAATTACTTTCCCAGAGGATGCCTAACACCAGATTCCAGTTCAAGATCCCAAGAGAGAGACATCCACTGAGGGAAGTGCCTGCCAGAGCAGAGAGCTAAACAGGTACTTATGCTTTCCATCCTCCCTTGGCATCTCCTTTCTCTGCAGCTTCAGTGGCTTCTCATTCTTCCGGACTATGAAAGTCTCTTCATGCCTAAATCTTGTTATTATAGAATGCAAAGCTCCTGATTCCAGCAGGCACTTCGGGATCCTGGAGTTTGGTTGTGCAGTGCTGAGTGTTAGAACACCCCAGTATCCCAAAGAATGAGTTTCAGAAACAATTTTGATAAGGGTTATACAGTACCTCAGGAGATGCAGTTCTGTAACTCCTGCGCATGCTACGTGGCACCTACACAAGTGAGTAGTGTCAGGGGGGTTGGTGAGAAAATGGATTATCAGCAAGAGCTATAGAACTGAATCCCTTGACCTGTTATAACAAAGCAGTGTCACAACTACATATAATCTTCATTAACATGATTTTAAGTTATTATGTAGCTACCACCACATTTGGTTTACAGCTGATTACAAAAATGAGTTACTCCCTTTTCTGTTCTCAAGAGAGATGTTTCCAGCCCAGGTAGTCACACAGGGTATTCCTGTTTTAGAACAGAAGGTCCCACCCTATCACACTGGCTAGACAGGATAAGAGAAAAGAGAAGCAATCCATCTTTAGAGGACTGTGTTGCATAAGCTTGCTAACTATTTTCAGCTGGCAGTTCATTTTATGTGACTGCTGATCTGCTAGCATTACTTCTGAAAAAATCTCCCTTTCCCTGTTCTCAGCATTACCCAGCTAAACAGGTTGGAGAACTTACACCCAATCTTTATTCAAAGTCATGCTGGCTCAGTGGTGGTATTTTAAAACTGATTTAAAGTGGTGCAAAACCTTGAGTGGATGCCTTCAGTGCACTAGACACTCAACATACCTAATTTATGATTGAATTACCTGATTTAAGTTTCAGTGGTACAGCTCTGAATATAAATGTGCCCTAAACTAACAAGTAGCAAAACACAGCAAAAGTCTGAGCATTCTAGTAGTTCTTTGGAGAGATGCCAATATTTAATAACACAAACAGAATAAATAAATTTTATGAACAAATCAGTTTTTCAAAGATCACATCTGCTTTCCACTGGCTCCTGGTGTGAATAGATTCATCTGTGCACACATACAAGTAGGCTAATGGGGATTCTGTCAAACACCCATCAGCATCCTATACCTTCATGAAAAACTCTAATGTGAACAGGACTCCAAAAGTTTCTCTGAAACAAACTGGACAACTTCTTAACCTGTTTTGCAAACTGTTTAATATGAATAAATTGACTAACCCCTTAGAATCAAAACCCAAGAATATTCCTGTGTTTTCAGTAATATTTTTGCAATCTTTCCACACCTGTAAGCAAAGCTACTTCATTAATCCTTTAATCACATAAATTAAGTCTAATTACCCAGATTGAGAATGTTTTTAAAGACTTCTGAGACTAGGTGACATTTAGTCATGTTGGGTGCAAAGAAGGAAGGATTTTACTCCACTTTAAAAAATTAATTTAAAAAAAATATGTATAAATATCAGTGCTCCAAAAGATGAAAGAGAGTGAACTCTGCCTGTAACACTAAAGTAATCTCCCTTCACAGAGACTGTTTGACAGGTGTTTATCAATAACTACCCTCTGTCTTTAGATCATGAGACACAGTTGCCAAGACCTTTTATTTTCCAGGTACCTCTCAGGTGCATCCAGCACAAGCCTACAGTCTCATGAGAAAGTACTGTGCTCAGCTGTGCTAATGTGTTATCACACTTTCATTAACACATAGACATTCTTTGCCTACTTATTTTCCTAAGACATTTTATTTACTCAGAAATGCAAACAGGGAAGGGAGTCTGAAAAATCCGAGGCAGACTATTTCCCCCGGTTACAATTTTTTTGAATCTTGCCTTTTTGCTAACTCCAAGACTTCCTAAACAGCAAGACTGTGCTGTGCTAGAAGTCACTTGACTACTTTGGCTTATGTTACGTTTCAATTTAAACCAAATTTTCCACAAAGTACGACACAGCCTACTTACTTCAAAATATACAACAGGAGGTGCATGAAAACTTAAAAAAAGGATATTTTATCTTTGTTTTATGAGTTTTCTGAAGAAGCAGAGATCAATACTTTAGTTGGACAGAAGTTAGACTTAACATTATGCATTATGCACACAGATTAAATAGAAAAAGTGAATACTAACTTTACTCAGCTGTGTCATACAGGTTATAAGGAAAATGGTGGGTTTAGTGTGTCACGTTCTTTTTCCATACTTCACAATTGCATTTTGTTTCAGTTTCTTTCCTACAAATTCATTTCCTACCATCACTTCAAAACCTTTATATTTTCTTTTGTTTTTTTTCCCCCATTACAGTTTTCATTAAATTTTGCTCATGATTTAAAGTTATAGTGCCCTTGTAAACCCAACCCTTGCTTACAAACAAAATTACAAATTATTAATGGCAGTTATTAGTTTAGGGACAGATATCTGAACATTATGTTACTCTAACATCTCCTAGGATTTGGGCAGGTAGAGGAGAAGCAAGCAGTATCCTGCAAAACCCAGGAAAGGCTGTGTGCATTGGGTCAGAATCTTCCTTCATGCATTATATGGCAGCAATAGCTTCACCTTTCAGCAACTGCTGCATCAACAGTGGTGCTGCAGTGCCTATCAATAGCTGATGAAGTCAGCTAGTTCCCAATCCCAGTTAACACCTCCTTCGTACCATTGCATCCCTCACATTTCACAAGATGAAATGCACACAGAGACTCACCCCAACACTTTGCATGAGATTACAACCACTGCAGCTGGTCACAGATGCAGTGCATGCAGAGGGGCAAGGAGGTAGGGAACACAGTTTGGCCCAACACCACACTATTAAGGAATTTTCAATTTCAGATAAAACTCAGATAAACATCTGTGATTGACAGAAACTTTCTATAATCCATTGTAGGCAGGATCAGATAATATTCAGTAGTAGAAAGAAAATGAGTGAATTAATGCCCAAAAGCCAAAGGGAAACTCATTTTGAAGAAATCACTCCTGCACCAGTAAAAGTGTACTGAGTAAGAGCAAGCTGAAATACAACAAAATTAAAAAACAATAAAAACATTGTTTCTTTATTATTTCTTAGGGTTTGTTTGTTTTACTTTTTCTAGTTTTAATTTTGATCTTTTACTGAACAATCTAAAATTGTATGAATGGGCACCATTTTATTTTTAAATCTCATTTTATACCTATAATCTAGGGGGGGTGGCGTGAAGGAGAGCGTGTGTTATAAACACCGTGATAGAAAATGCCTGCACAATATAAATGCAAAATCATGAGTTTGTTTTTATTGTTATTTATACACTATTTGTTCTCAGAACCTTCAGTAATACACTGGAGGCTCCACTGTGCTCTACACTGCACAGAAACCAAACAGAAAGCTCCCCCACATCCTACAGGATAATAACCTGCAAGATATAATACCAGATGAAGATACAGATACAGAAAGATGTAAAAGGAAACTGTCAGACAGTATGTAACAGTAGAATAGATTGGGTATTGAAACATCAGTAATTAACAATCATTGCATTTACTTGGGCATTTCGGGATAGGATTTGCTTGATTTTGGAGAGAGTGTGGTGGAGATGAGTGTCTGATGTAACAGCAGCAGAGTTTTAGGAAAATATTTTAAGGAACTTTAAACAGTTAAAGTTTGTTCTAAATTTTTTAAGGAAACTCAATGGAAGTGTCAGGGGCCACAAAAAATAAAGAACACGCTTTCTGGAAAATTGAATAGGTAAATGATGTGAGCCCAGATGCTGACAGAGGTGGAAGAACAACTCAGTCCTGAGTGAGAGATGAACCATGGGGTGGGGCAAATCCATTAAGATTATGTCAACTGGAAAATCTGGGGAATCAGAGTTCAAAGGAACAGGAAAAAAAAAAAAAAAAAAAGGACAGACTGTGTACATGACCACCCCTAGGATTTAGCATGACTAATCATCACCAAGTCTGAAATCTAGTGGATAAGTCAGCAACCCCTTAGCAGGATCTCACTGTTACTGACTGCAGCACACCAAAATGCTTTGCTCTTCTTTTTAAAGCCGCAGTATTACAACTTCAGAAGTTGGAAAATATCTCTGCTGTTGTCATTCAGCCCTTTGTGTATGCTGTTCATACTATGATACAAACTAATTTTTTTCCCACAAAATCCATTTTTTTCCCCTCAAACCTCTCATTCATGTTTGTGATCAGTGCACATACTAGTCCTTTTTTCCATTCACCTTCCCATTGCAAGACTTTGCTCACCTCCTGATTCTCCATCCAATCAGTAGCAAGTGTAAAGAAAACTATGTTGGTGAGCCTCCTCCCCCAACCCTCCATCTAGCTTGCCTGACAGACACCCAAATGCAAGAGTCATCCAATTACACTATTCCTCATCCCTTATTACTACATCCCAATCCCTTCAAGCTCCCAGTAATTTTTATGGTGTAAGCCCAAATGCACATGTACAATAGTTTATCTTGGCATCTGAGACACAAAGATCATTAGGGCAGGTCCAGAACTGGAGAAGAGAGGAAAGTGAACCACAAATCTTTCCCAAAACAATCATCCTTTGGTTATTAAAAAAATGTTCAAAATTAAAATGTTTACATGAGTTCAAATAATTTAGTTACTCTCCTATTGTCACAGGAGTTCCACAAAGTAAAACTTACTAGCACTTGTAAAGAGTACTACAGAGCTAATTTATAACCATTATGTAGATATTTAGTTTCCTTGAAATAGTGTTTCCTTTGATCATGAAGTGTTTTATAACACATACTATTTAGATTACAACACAGTCTAGACCAAGTAGGGTGCTTTTAGGTAGCGCTAAAATACCCATAAGAAAATCAAAATAATATTAGTACTGGTATTGTCTATCTGAATTTTCCACCCTTTGTTAGGCCATCCCACAATGCTATCCCACTTACACACACACAGAGGGACATACTGCTAAGACCATAACTGAAAGTCAGACTCCGCAGGTAAAGACCATGCAATATAGAGTAAAACAGAAAGACTTCATACACCATGGCCACAAATACTACCTGGGAGTTGGGATCCTCCGGCCTCAATTCCTCAAGGAAACTGAAGTGTATTTTCTGTACATTGTTGAAGTTAGGGACAGAACTTGAAGTTGATGCAGCTCAGTAGGGCATGGCTAAAAATTGAATGAGTTATCTCAGTTTCCTTAGTGATGGAACTGAGATGCAGTCAAATAAAACTACCTGACACACAGCATCTCAAAATGATGATAGGGCAGTTCAAAGTTCTGTCTCATCCTTAAAACACAGGAGCCTGATTCACCCATTCAGACAATGTTACTGCCACCATAAAATATAATCTACTGTCATCTTTTCTTTCAGAAAAAAAGCCTTCTGCTTGCCTCTCAAGATAGTGTTGTAAGAGTTCGTCAAAACTGTGAGGTCAAAAGAGTGCTCTGCTATTAAACTTGCGTCTTATGTTCCTTCCACTTCATATGTCACAGGCTCCTTTCCGTTTGCTCACATGACAAGGTTCACAGAACGCCTCTGTGTCCCAGAATGACAGGAGTGGAAACATGCACTTCTCAGGCACCTTTCTCACATTGCCAGAGTGCTTTACTGTAAGTGAAATCAGCCTGATACTATGAGAGAAATAACTAGAAATAAAAAAAAAAAAATCAGTGTAACTTATTTTTATAGTAACTGATACTCAAACACAACGATGGACAGCCATACTTTGTTACAGTACACCACCATCACCTTCCTGTGTTCAGCTCTGACTTGGAACAAGCATGTTTGGCAGCAAGAGTGGCTTGGTTCCACATACACACATCACTACCCCTCTCTAGTTCAGCCTTTGAACTCCTCCACAAATAGCTTCCAAAAACGGTACCTATGAATCATATGGGACAAATTTTTTTACCCATAGATTTCAAAGTGCCTGATGAGACAACTGTCTCTACCACTGATATCAAAGACCAAGAAAGGGAAGATAGTTAAAGTTAAGTGGCATGCCAAATATCAGAAACAAAGTCAGTAGAAGACTAGGAACAACGTAGACCTTTTAGTGTCTTGTATCATACGCTTTCCAACACACTTCACTGCCTTGTGAACCATATAAAAGTGAGATTGTTTTATTTTTAATGTGGCAGACCTGTCATCTTGGAAATCATGCGAGTTCACCAGTTTACCACAGGACACCAAAATATCATGTCTCATGGTATTTGCAGAGGGTCATATTACCCCAGTAACTACCTCAAATAGCTTAACACAACAGTTTCTTGCCATAGTTTCTACTGTTATTCCAGTATTGTTTTCATTACCTTACAAGCAAAAACAGTTAAAACCACCAATTTATGATTACTGAGCATAGTCTACGGATTTTTAGCAAATCAATTTCTCTTCCTGCTAGGCAGCATCACTGAACAGTAACTTGGCTGGAAGAAGTTTGAATTTTAGGGGACAGCCCTTTCATTTTAAGTTCTTTTTAAACACATTTTACTGGAATTTGTCATTTACAATTGCTGATCAATTATTAATTTTCCCTTTTTCATCTTTGTCCTGGTAAGAAAAATGATTTGCAACATGAAAAAAAAGCTAACACGTAACTGGTAAATAGTTGAGCATCCTGTAAAAGTATCTGCAAAGTAGATAAAGGTAAAATAAGGCAGACAGTATAGCAATTCAGCAGTCTTAATCTGAGACAGCATTTAAAAGAAAAGTATGTTTACATTATAGATTCATATGTTGTGTGTAATGATTTGTGTCCACTCATCTGCAATAATACCATTAACTTAAACAAGCTTGCATGAATTAATTCAGGAGCCAGTGAGTAAAGAAGATGAAGAATCAAATCAAGTACTTTACAGCAACTGAGGACTTTGTTCCTTACGACATACATTAACAGAAGTTAAGAAGTCTCATAGAGTTTCTAGTAGGTCCAAAAAAGTATCTTGTATACAACCTTACAAAGAGTATCAGACATTTGAAAGAAAATTGCTGCATAAAACCTAGGTGGTATATACATAAACCCACATTAACTAAGACTAATGACTCTTCTTCCATAATCCATAAAAAAATGTGGAAGCCTGTAAATTCCACATACTATGCATCTGTTCTTAAAGAAGAAAGCAAAAATCAAAACCAGCAAAGTAGTTCAGAAGGATAACTTCTAGAGTATCCTTAAAGCTATGTTAAATGTTGGGCATCTCTGTAGCTGTTCTTATTTTTACTGCTGCAAGGCACATGAAAGATGCTTCTTTTTGTCCACTACATAAGCACATGAACACAAATACTAGGAAATAAAATACAACACAGACATCTGCAAACAGGCCAAAAGATTCAAAGCTGAAGATGGCTAGCTTTTACTGAAGGCTCAAACTAATTGTTTCCTAATTCCAACATAGATTATGTATCAAATACCATTCCTCACTTTGTACATACAACCTGTTGCCAACACTGGATGAAACATTAAAATAAGTGGTACTTGGATACCTACGCTATTATGTCACTTAAGAACAAGCAGGATCAATGGCCATGATAGATTAACTCTTACAATAAGGAAGTTGACTTAAATAATTATGACAAACAGGAGTTCAAATTGCAGTATGATTCCTTTCCTATCCTTTCCCTTTAGGTACCTATCCACTACTGCCAATTTCAAACTTCTGGTATTGTTCCATTTCTTTTATACCACCACACAAACAAATACACAAAACCACACAGTTCAAAAGGAGGGGACATTTTCTTTTTTTAAATGAAAATGTAATCTTATGACATGCAGCTTAATTTGCTGTCAGTTTATTTCATGAAAAAGATCTAATCAGATAACACTTACTTGTGCCAATGACATTTTCTAGAGGTTTTAACAGAAAGTGCCTCTTACCATCTTCTCAATAGATTGGTTGAGGATTAAGCTATTTGAGGCCCATGATTGCAAAAGTCAGACAAATAAAGTGAATTTAAAGAGTCGAGTAAAGTGAGATAGGTAAATTTCAAGTTTATTTAGGTTGATGGCATTACCACAGATAAAGACACAAATCATTATACTCTGCATGTGAATCCGTCATCTAAAACCATTTTCATTTCAAATGCTGTCTCAGATTAAGACTGTCAGAATGTTACACTACCTGCCTTATTTTACCTCTGTCTACTCTGTAAAGCAGCATAACTGATGTTGATATTAAAAGCTTGGCATTCAAACTGGAAATAAGTCACTCCAATGGTAGAGTACCTTATGTTTTTAATAAAAATCACCCTGTATTAATTTTTTGATCTTCTTTTCTTTGTTTCAAAAATAACTAATAGCAAGGTTTTAAAACATAGCCCCCCCCAAAAAAATCTCATTTGTTGGACAATCACAGTGTGAATTAAAAATAGTTAACAGGCCACAATACTCAGTAAGAACAGTCATGCTCTTTTGAAAAATCTGTCTGCTTATCTAGAGTTTAATATAAAAGCCTACACTTTTCAAATGGTAACTCTTTGAAGATGTTTAAAAGATATTGAAATCAGAACCAGAGCGCTGTGTCAATAAATTCTCAGAAACAGAGCAGATTACAACATACCTGTCAAGTAGGTCAAATATCACATTAGTAATCCTGTTTTATGGAGTGATAAACTGAAAAATGCATTTACAAGGCAAATCATTGGCTGAGCTAGGATGTCTGTCTCCTGAACTCAGAAGATGGTATATTTTTATAAAGTTCAAGTAATATTTGTGGAGCACTGAAATATGGTGCCCGAGAGAAACGTACATTATGATTATACCTCATAAGTATAGTTTCTAGAAAAAGTATGCAAAGAGCAGCTATTAAACACTTGGCAAATTTGTCCGAATAAAATAAGATTAAAGCCAAACATTTAAGAATCAAACTTGAAACAGGAAAACCTTGTTGTCATATACTTTTAAAAAGACACTTTTTTTTACATGCTTTTGCTTTTAAAAATGTGTCACAAGCTTAATGAATGAAATTAATCCCATTTCTCCACTCTAATGCTTGACGGCTCCCACTGAAAATAATTTGTGAATATATTTGTACGCACATCCACAGGGTTACAAACAAATGTAAGTCCATATTATTAAAGTGACATCTTCACCTAATGAAATTTGTAAAACTAGAAGAAACATCCTGAAAAGCTGTTCTTGAGGTATGACAAATCTCCATGTGCCTGAGTAATTTCTCTAAGCAATTCTTGAGCAAATCACATCTGTTTACTGACACTCAAGGCCATGCTACTTTTGCACTGCAACTACTAAGAAGCTCTCATTGCATTAAGGTGACGTTATTGGTTATATAAAAATAAGGACTTGCCAGCTAAGGAAATGTACTAAACAAGAAAGTTTTATAGTGTGTTCTCATTTCATTAGTCACTAGGTGCTTGACTGTATTTTATAGTATTAAGTTTCTTCCCTTTCTATTACTGCAGTCCTCAATATTATCTCTTTGCTCAAGTAATCTAATCCTCCTCAGGATTGGTGACACCATCCTGGTTTTGTTTTTAACTTGTTTGTGAAATCTACTTATGCATACTACTTCATGCATCAACCTCAGTTATGTATAACAGGACTGTTACCATGACTAGGGCCCGAGACACACCTCATACGCCTCTCTCCATTCTTAAATGCCCTTTATAAGATGACCCAAGCCGGATAAATGGGAAATTAATTTCTTATCTCTCTTCTAATGCATACTATTCCCTTTTGTCTCTCTTGAATAATATTTTCCACAAGGCAATGTACCTTATATGCTTTATTTAAAGCTACATATATAGTTGATCAGTTACTTCAACTTTAGTAAATCAGTTATCTTATCAAAGATAGATACTGGTCTAGTCTGACACAATTGGCTTTTGTTAAAAACACATTGCACTTTATCCAATTTTCCAGTTAACTTCATGTCCTTGGATTACCCTTTTCCTTCAAAAGGTGTTCAAAGACTTTGCTTAGTACTGAGGTCAGACTTACACAGCCATCCTCAACCCAAAATTACTTCTTATCCTCTGTCCTTGACTACTATCCTAGGTCAGACAAAGCTGTATTTGTATATATAGTTGGGCCTTAACTGTGCTCGTCAAATATTTTCCTTCAAAACTGTTTTCAACAGAAAAAACAGCTTTCAGCTGAATGAAAATGCCCTTGAAAAATTCTGTCTTTTCATTGAGATGTCGGGCATCTAAACCCAGAAACATTTTCATCTGAGAAAACAAAGATATTTCTATTATAAATATTAATTTAGCATCTCACAGAAAATGTACTTTGAATCCCTCATTCTCAAATAGAGCTTTCCTGGATGTACAGTGGTTGAGAACTACTGTGACAGAATCCAGAATGACACCCAGCATCGCACTCAGATACAGAAAATCATAATTTAGGAAGGGGCAGACAGAGAGCTCTTGTCTGCAGTCTAGAGGTGTGTATGCCAAAAATAGCAGAGAGTGCTGCTCCAATCATGCTCTGGAAGAAAAATATTAGCTATAGATTTTTTAAAAAGTATTTTTTTGTAAAGGTGTCATAATCCCTCACCAGGATCATGGCAGTGCCTGCAATCCAAATGGATGAAAGGTAATTGTACCCTCAAGGGGTTCCTTGGTATTGCTGAAGTCAAACTGAGGAGAGGCAACCTCATTTAAGTCTTCCATGACACTGATATCCACAAATCTCCACACATTAGCTACCAGCTACTGCCACACTATTAAGTCTTCTGGATAAGAGGCTAATCAGGTTTCTGGAGGCTGTACCTACTATCTCTCTCATCTCACTAACTCCCAGAAGATGAGCATCTGTCCCTGGGAGAAAAACTGTCATGGGCAAAGGCACTGGGAACACCCTGTCCCAACACAGCTTCCTCCTTTACTGTTGTTTTCCTAGGTCCACACATCTCCAGCTGATCACACACACACACATCTGCTCTGGCTCTTTAGGGAGTAGAAGAAGCAGCACCACTGGCCAGGCAGAAAGCAGCCCTTCTCCAGGAGAAACAAAAGCTGTGCAGAACACTAGCATAAGAACTGGATAGCACAGGAGTGAAGGACACAGCATGGACAGAGGATGGTCCCAAGCTATCCAGGGTGGTATGGGGCTCCATGCAAAACTAGTATTGTAGATACAGCCACAACCTGGTAATCTTACTGCTGTTCACCAGTCATAGACATTTGTCATCATGATGTGCGTGAAGATTGTCTTGTTAACACACCTTTAAGGTCAGCTTCTGTGACAGTACTGAAGGTATCTATTGCCTGGGACACCTATTGCAAAATAAATATTTGACACTTTGAAAGCTGTCAAATTTGTAGTTGGGAACTGTCAGTGTTAGGTTAATGGTTGGACTGGATAATCTACAAGGTCTTTTCCAACCTAGATGATTCTGTGATTCTGTCCATCACTAATCATATGCTGGCTGGGATAGTGCTTTCCCTATGCACCATCAAATGCCTTGCCACAGCATACTAACTGCAACAGTTCTGCAAAGGTAGACAAATCTTTGAACTGGTATCAATTTCCCTAACAACTCTGAAGATATTCTTCCAGAATGAGAAAATAATCCATTACTATAATTGTATTCATATATGTCAGAAACAGGTTTTTTAAAAAAAGACAAAATTACTTTAAGTCTGAATACCTTGCACATAGCAATTTTCTCAACATGCTAAATGAGTTAAGCATCCTCTACAGTCTGTTGTTGACAAACTTGAAGCTAACGATTATAACTGAGTACAAAGCCAATACAATATTCTAAAACTCATTCAAGAACTACAGGCTCACACACAAAAATAATGAAATACTTATTCCACTGGTAGAGAACAAAAAGAAGCTTAGATGATGTGCCTCCACAGAATGTTAGCAAGCTAAATGAAGCAGAACTAACTAGAAAGATAGGGTTTAGCAAGTGTGGTCACACAGACATGATCTGGGACAACTAGGCACATAAATTTTAAAAAAAATTAAAAAACACTTAAAGATGTTTAGTTCTCAGATACTACAGCAACTACTTTTCCAGAGGGAATTAACTTGAGTGAGCACTCCTGCCACTTCCCTAGTGTCAAAGGGCTTTTAAGGTGTTAACTAATGAAATTCATAAAGCTTAAATTTTAGGCTGCACAGGGCCTTTTACATTATCAGGTCTGAACTCCTGGACACCACAGACCAAAATTTCATCCTGCATTGATTTCAGAAACTTGTGTGAGCTAAAGGATACCAGGTATCGGGAAGGTATCCATTGCTGTTTAAAAGTATCAGCAATAGAAAGTTCATTAACTCCTTTAGGAATATTTTCCACTGGCCGGTTGCTGTTAAAACATCTGGTTGGTATCTTTTAGCAGAGATTTAGCTTATTGCCTGAATTAGTTTATTTTAAAAAAATAAACATTCCAGTATCATGTATTTTTTCACAAAGAGATACTTCGAGTTCATTAAGTCATATTTTACTTTTTTTTTTTAGTATTTTGTGGGAAGAATGAAGGGGCTCTTCCTTTCTTACATCCTTCTCAACTTTTTGAAAACCACGTTAAAACATGGACCACCACATTGGGCATGGAATTCCAGCACTGGTCTCACTATGTCCAATACAGAGGTATTGGGACACTAGTTTTATTCTCTGCTCACTGTTGGCATGCATCACTTACCTCAGAGCTCATGAAAAGATTTGGCACTACAACCCTCAAAACTGCAGGGGAGTTTGGCCCTCCTTGCTTATTTTGCTTTCAGGAATGCAATTAGAGGAAATATATTTGAATGAGACCTGCTTACTAGGCAATCAAGGTATGTCTGCATGACTGATTTGTCTTTATTGTGATTTAGTCTGCATAATCTATATATTTTATAATCAGTGACTTCATAGTGGTGAAGTTATTGAATATCAAATTTTCTGTTGACCCCTCTAAAACCTGCATTGAAACACTCACCAATTCATAGCAGTTCTACACTAGCAATTACCACTTAAGGTCTATCAACCAGCCAATTCTTAATCAATTTAATGCATGTCTTATTGATGCTGTAGAGAGCTAATTTTTTATCATAATGCTATTCCAAATGCCTTAACAAAGCTTATTAAAAACAGGTCATTGTTATCAAAGTTGTAATTTCACCCAAGGATAAAATTAGATTTGTCTGACAAGATCTATTTTCTATAAAAACATTCTCAACAGCCTTATATGTAGGTCAAATAGACATTATTGTCACTGTGTTACAGTTCTCTTCTTCCTTGAAAGACACAGGAAAAATGTTCCAAATACAGCCTAAAATGATCTATCTCCAAGGGCTATATCACAGAGGTTGGAAAAGGTTTTTAGTAGCAAACACTATAAAATAGTTTATTTTTAAAATTTACATTATGTGATTTTAAACTAATTCTGATTCACTAACACTAGGCCGGTCTTTTTTTTCTATATTCTTTTACAGTTTGCAATATTGAGCCTATTTGATACTTAGTCCCCAGATTCCACAGTAAATAGGGTGAAGATAAATGTAGTCTAGATCAAAATAATTTCTTGAAAATTTAAATAATATCTAGTACAAGATAGTAACAATTTCCAATTCTGGCAAAACCAAACACATTTCTTTGACCCTTCTCCCTATTTCTTTTTCATTTTTTCTAGAAGAATTTGACTGTAACCTTTCAGGCAGCTCATTTCCTGGCATAGCACTGCAAGCTCTGTGTCTTTTAAGAGAGTACCTTGATGCCTCATTTCTATACTGCAGTGTTACATAAAATTCATTAAGTACTCAAAGATATGACTGCTACTGCTAAGATACCCTGTGAGCTTAGCAATATGTTTTAAGTTTCCCCACTTTCTACAGGTTTTCTGGGAGGTTGGGGTTGTTTTTTCTGATGGGGATTTTTTGGGGTTTTGGTTTGGTTATTTTAAGGTACCATCATGGATTTTTGATTAAGAAAAACTGTTAGAGGTTATTACCCTCCTAATAAGTAACAAAACCTTCAATTTCGATTATTAATTAAGAAGACAGAAATCTAGATGTAGTGGTCTATACCAGAGTACTGTTAAGCCTTGCTAATTCAGGTGCCTGTGGCAGTATTGCACGCCTTTGACAGGAGCTCAGACTATGCGACCTCAGTCACTGGTTGACATGCCAAGGAAAGACTCCCAAAGCAAGCCATAACTGTGAAGCTCCAGGCAAGAGCTTATTGTAGTTCAACACAAACAATTCAGCCCTTAGACCACGCATAACTGACACCACCTCTGTTCGAAGGTCAAACCAAACTAACCTACATTGTATTCAGATTTACAGTTCCAAACACCTTACAGAACTTCAGTTCACACACAGTGAGTCTAGTCTGTTGCCTTAGCTCCTACAGAAAAGCACTTTCACACTTTGAAACACAGGTCCAGACAAGATTTCAGTTCTTCGCTTGATCTTCTGTCCTCTACACTAGAGTGCTCTGGTTGTCATGGAATTAGCTCTAGCCATGTCATTGCAAAAGACTCGTTATTTATAGGGCCAGGCTATCCATGCTCCTCTCACAGGCTTAGAAATCATTTTGATATCTGCCAGGTCTTAGTCACAGGCATTCCTTGAAACCAAAGCAAGCAAGGCTGTTAACATATATCCTGAAAGCTGAAGCCCCAGAGAAGAAAGGACCATGCTTTGCCTCCCTTCCACAGCAGGGCTATGTAAACATGCTGGAGAGAGTTAACTGCAGTGCTGAAAACAGGTCCCCTCTGCATGCAACAAAATTTTGGAAGAACTTGGAGAAGTCAAGTGCCTTCAAGTGACCAAATTCCTTCTTGTTCTTTCTCACAGGGATAAAACAGATCAATGGTCTTAGGTATCCAAATGCTGTCATCCAACCAAGCTGTCAGCAACAGCCAAGTAATAATTTTAAAGTT
This sequence comes from Strix aluco, assembly GCF_031877795.1. NCBI lineage: Eukaryota > Metazoa > Chordata > Aves > Strigiformes > Strigidae > Strix > Strix aluco. Next base: position 14,635,879 of record NC_133939.1, on the reverse strand, counting down.
CACTGAATCGGAACAGTCCATACCTCTATAGAAAAAAAAAAATTGCAAGCAAGTGACTACATCAGTTCTGTGGGAGGAAAAAAATGGCTGTGAATAAAGGAAATAAACTGAGCATAAGTTTACACAGAGTTAGGCTTTTGAATACAAATCTAGGTCTAAACCAATTAAAATGTCAAGGTATTTGGAAACAAGCTATTAGAATGAAATCTGAGCGGCAAACAGTTTTGAAATCACATCTGGATTAGGAGTTGAGTGCAGGAGTTGTCAGAGATAGGAAAGGAAAAAGAAAAACAGTGATTTCAATGAGCATGTATCTTAACCAAATCACATTCACAGAACAGCTACACATGCTGATGCACAGTATAGCTGGCTTTTATGTTATGAACAACCTATGACTGAAACCCCAATAGCTTGACCTCTCCATCTGTAATGAAACACTGACAATGAGAAAACCTCATGCTCATTCATGCTGCACTGTACTTTTCCCCACCTCTGTTATTGCCTGTATTTGGGTCAGTGCCAGCATTAGTATGTATGTGCAGTGTATTGTGCCAATACATAGAAGGGAATGATGCCAAATTAAAACAAAAATATCTTTCATAATTTCTTTCCAAAATCTTTCACTGGAAAACATAATGAACTGTCAGACATGAGGTAGGCAAGATTTAAGAGACTGGCTTAACCTCTCTGAAACCGATGCCTGACTAATACCTGCAACATCTCTAATAACACATCAAAATAATCCATTAAAAAGAATTACAGAAGCATTTTATATGCTTCAGCCAAACACAACAATGACAACATTACAAGGGCAGATTTCCTCATTCTGTAGCAGATCCATTATTTACCATCACATTGATGTTCCAGCAGCAAATGGAAGCAGCAAAACCCTCCAAGTACATCTTGTGGGTTGTACAGAAAAAAGTGGGGGAATTCCCTCACACACCCCCACCCCACCCCCCGAGACCTAAGGCCTGGCACCTGCTGTTGCCTTGGCCTGCACAGCTATCCTTGTGTTACAATATCAGATTATGCTTCCCTTTATCACAGGCTCTATGATTTCTTCAGGCAATGATTGTCACACCTTGAATACCTGCTGTAAAATCATACATCCTTCTGTTTGCCTGAAAATGAGTGCCCTTTAATTTCATTAAGTTCCCACATTTCTTTAGAAATGTAGTAAAACAGACAAAAAGCTTAGAAATTCTCATCGCAGCTTCTTATCTGGAATACCACAGCTTCACAAAACTATATTCTCTTCAAATTTGCACTATAGCATAAATAATCTTATTTTTCCACCTTTGCCCAACTATATTTCTAACCAAACCATAGAAATCACTTGTCACACTTACACAAATCTATTTTTTCCCACCCCACCCACCCCATGTGTCTCAGTTTCTCCATCACAGCACACTGTCCTCACTCAACACACTTTTCTCTAGCATTCACAGACTCACAGGAAAATATCAGTCTTGCACAAAAGGCTAAGAGCTTGGTTATCCTGCTCCAGATTGTTATGGTGATAGGAGCAGTGAGGTGAACTATCCCAACTAGAAATCTAGTGCTAGATTTTCCTATTTCTGTTTCATATTTAATAAGCTTCTCTACTGATCAAAAGGCTGGTCTCTTTATAATAAGAGTACAGAGGATACATATTATCTGCCACTGTTCCTAAACAGAGTATCATTTTACCTATTTAGAACTTTAAGCTGTAATATTAGGGTAAATACCTTACATTTCTTTCACTCCTAGCAGTATAAAAGCTGCTATCATCCTTGTTCAGTTGTGGCTGGTTTGGTTTTTTTTTTGGCTGGGATATCTGCCATAATTCATTATCCTCAATTGTTCTTTGCACTAAAATTTGCATACCTCTTTTAGAGGGTTTTCTAACTGGTCTTTCTCCATTTTAAAATACCTTTACAAAAGCAAAGATTGGGCTTGCCAGGAGGCTGCTTTCTTTGGATTACAGTGGAAGCTATTCCTGTGCAATATGTCTTCCCTTCTTCAACACTGAGCCCTCCACTTCTTAATGTGTTTTCTTCACAAAGATATTAGAGCCTTCCAACTTCATCCAGCTAGTTAACTGTGCATATAACATGGGTTACACATTAGAAAAAGCTGCTGGAGAATCTGAAGACATAATCTTTGGACCAATCTGCTCACAGGATTAGAGATTCTCAGCGGATATATTAAACTAAACAAGCTTTCTATTAACAAGGCTTTACAAAGGCTATCCTGCTCTCAGTGGCTCAGCTCAGCATAGGGAGATTAAAAGACTGCACTTTTAAGTCTTACTCATTACCAGAGTACATGTGCCAGAAGTACAACACATTTCTGAGTAAAATACTCTCCCGCAAAAGTGCTAAACCATGTCCTGATCTTATCACATGGGTTTTGAATCTACTTCCATATCTAGAATTACTATGGCTTCTCATAACTGTACAAATAAGCAATAATACATTTTCATGAATACATTGTATGTTATCCTGTTGCTGTCAGCTTTATCATGGGCTTCAGTCCACACAGGTCACCTTCATGCTCCGCTTTTATGTTCTATAGGGATACACACATCTCTGATCACAGTTCTCTTCATGCACTCATACTGGGCCAGGAAAACAGGTCTCTGGTCTATCTTTGCTACCATATCACCCAGTCTTCAAAAAACTTCAGAATTTTCATTTTCTTTGGATCTACTGTTCTCTTCCCTTCTGGCATGACACCCTTATTTACTCTTTATTCCACAGTCTGCTGATAGAGGAAGGAGATTCTGTTATTCTTATATAGATCATCTTATTTTTTTTTTTCTAAAAGCTACCGTGACATATCACTTTTGTTTTTGTTAGCATCTTCACAAACACAATCAAGTATCAGAATAAGACATATTGTTCTTCCAAGACTTGCTCCATGTCCATAGCTCATTCTTCAACCAAATTGTGCAAGAACAGTTCTTTATAAGATTTTTCTCACAGAAGACCATATTTCCCTTTTAAGTGGTACCTTTACAACTGTGAGAGCATCCTCTGAATCTTGGCAGTGCAGAAGCTGGAGACTGTCAAAAACAGTCTCCACAGAGCTGTGAACTATTTTAACTGTTATTGTGCAGCTATATCTATGTAATGATGAAATATCTGATTTGACTTCCCAACAAAATGCCAAATAATTATTTTCCTATTTAAGTATAGTTTTGGTGCACTGGCTTCAGCTTTCAATCCATGTCACCAGAGGGCCATAGTAAGAATATTGTAAGCAACAGCTAGAGTAAAGTACTAGCAGCCATTTTATTGCCTTGGTTTCACTGTAGTATTTTAGTTTGAGCAGAATGATGCCCATCTTGTCTGAAAAGTCTTGTTCACATTACTCTCTTGCTACCTTCTCCTTCCACCACCCTCCTGGCCCCCAAGATCTCTTCTCCTAGAGACACTACAACCATTGCTACCCTCAGTACCTATCTTAGTAGGTGTGAGTTCATCGTACCAGATATAATTTATTGATGAGAGGTTTTTAAAAGCTTAATAGCTTTCACTTTATTTGGATCAGGCCTCTTCTCTCTTCCTCCATGATGCAATTTATTTGATCAAAAACAATTTGTACTTGTAATTCACTACATTTAAGATTTACTCTCCCTGCATCTTACAAATGATTAGGTTTGTGGTGCCACTGGTATTAGATTGTCATTAGCAAGATGTGTAACCACTGCCAGTTCTCATTCTTCACACAGCTGTTTTCTAGAATATTTCTCAGGCAGATGGTGATGCCAAGGACATTCTCATGAAACAATCTTCCACACAGTGTGGAAATCCTGGCTAACTTGCTTACTCTTCTACATTTGTTCCCTCTGACAGTATCAGGGCTGAAGCATTTTATACAGTGACTGCACTTCATGTGAAGAGCTTGAAAGTAATCTCATCTGAGGCAGCTGGCATCAGTCTTTTGAAGGCCTTAAGGGTCTATGCACAGCCAGGTCACACCAGTGTCCATCCTTTCTAATGCAATAATTTAGCTTCCTCATGACAGTATCTCCAGTTTTGCAACTACACTAAAGATGTACCATATGCAGAATTTCCTTTTCTGCAGGAAAAGAAAACCTATTGCCAAGCCACGGGTAGATCAGTTTTGCAATGCCCTGAGAAATTTTCTGTTCCTTCAAACGTGCTAGGAAATCTTTAAGTTTTCTGAGGTAAAATTTATTTTATGAATTCCATGATCATTCAGAGTTTTACAAGTTTAATGATTTTAAAGTTTTTGTTTCTGCTGCTGGCTTTGATGCCATATTTATTACACAGAAATTTTTTACCTTTTTTCTTCTAAATGCATTTAATATGGTATTTCCTAATTATGAAAATGAATGCCTTTCATGCACTCCTAGTTTCCTTGGTATGGAGTATGTTGTGTTTGGGTTCTTATGTTTTGCCTGAGGGGCCCTATTTTCTTATGTCCTGAAGTGAGATTCACTTCAAACTTTTGATACTTAATTGTTAGCCATCTACATCTAATCTAGTTGTTCAGACTCTTTTATAGTCAATAAAGGGAAAGAAACTCATCCTAGTTTCTATTCATTCCAATTAACTCCAGCACTGCAGGATGAGACTAACTGCCTTGTGATTTGGCCATTTCTCTTTATTGATGAAAAAGACAGACTGGTAGTTTACATTTCTCTCAGACATCCTACTATAAGGTGTCTGAAGATTTTGGGGGGGGGGGGGGGCAGAGGCAGTAAATCTTAACAGTTATGTCAACTTTGAATCACACACATTTTTCTGAAAAGTGACATGAATGTCATCAATACTGATGTCATTAGTGCAACAGTTATCTCCTCATTGTGTGTGTAGCTGACTTCTATGCATCCCTGTTGGTCCATTTTTTGTAGTCAGCTGTATTTTGGTTGGGGGTTTTTTTGGTTAGATGGAAGGTCATTTCCTTCTTATACAACTGATGTCAGGACGGTTTCTTCTTCTTCTCTTTAGCTGCCTCAGGTAGTCTGCATCTTCCCAAATTCATTCTAGTGTTAATTTGTCTGACATTAATGCCTGTTCATATGTTCCTTTTGAATTTTATATGAGTACTCCTCTATCCTTTTGCATGCCCAATCATTCTATTTTCAAGAGTAGCCACATTACCCACTCATCTATTATATAAGCAAATCTCCTTTTAGGTCTTACGTTTTTTCTTCGCGTGGAGTTGTTATATTTGGGATATAATAGGCTTCAAACAACTTGAGTAAGGTGTCTCAATTTTCCTCTCTGCTTCAGTGAGCTCACAACTAACAGCCCATGGTCTGCAAATGTGCATACTAGAGAACAATCTACTTCTCAGTCTGCAGCTACTTATGTATGAAAAGACCCAACTAAGAAAAATTCTAACTCCCTCCATTTTATCCACACCTCTGCAATACTTCCAGTTGCAAAATTGTAAGCAGTAAATTTTAAGACATATTCTGCATAAAATCCAGAGTTAATTCTTTTAACATTACATCTGACTCTAGGATCTGACAGTCAGACTTTCCTGTAAGGATGAATTGAACTGGTTTTTATTAGCACCAATTTTCATCCACCCTCACTGCTCTCAGACATAAGACAAAGACAGAAAGAATTAATCTTAAAAGAAATAGGAACCTGATGATTTAATTTGCAGAACTATAGTACAATTCTATTTATCCTCAGTTGTTTACTATTTTAAGTTACAAAAGTAGGAAGATATTTTTTAAACCACTCCATAATAAGAGAAAAAAGTCAAAGAACTTGAGCAGAAATCACTACCAACTGTAATTTAAAATATCATTTATACCAGATTTAATAATTCCTTCTCAGCTTTCTCCACAGTGCAGATTAGGCTATCTTTACATGTTAAGTCACTGTAGATCTCATGGTCTTTTCAAAAACATACATGTTATTTTTACAATTAAATCTAACATAACCATGCCCTGCACTTTTCAACCACTCTGCACTGGTAATTCCCCACCCCCTGAAGATAATTCCATGGTACATGAAAAAACATCATTGTCTCTTGCAAGAGTCAGGACAAGAGACCCTTCTAAAAAACCTCTCCTTTGGGTGATTTAAATGTGCTATTCGTGCACTGAAAACCTGGAGATGTCTCTGTGCCTCACCAGCTCAGTCATGCACACAAGCTGTTGTATAAAGTAATCAAATAATCTCAGTCAGCTGTTAGTGGGAATCAGCCACGTGCAGAATTTAGCCAGATAATCAGAGTTTCATGGTTTGCCTGCTCCTACTCAAACACTACCAAAATGGAAATATTAGCTATGTGATAGCCTGAAGAGCAAACATCAAAATCACTTTTTTTTTTTTTAAATAAGTAAACTCTACCAAGGAACAAATCATCATTTGTCCTTACTACAGAAAATAGATTGAATGAACAGAAGTGCCATCTTTTCTTTGATACCTTTCTTATGTATGTTTCTTCATAAATACAACAGAGTAATATCAAATTTATGACATAACTAATTTAAACTCAGACTTAAATAAAAATATTCATGAAAGGTACACTTTAAAATTAAAGGCTGCAAACTTCAAGAAACCTTGAAAACATTGCACAAAGGATGGATTCTGGGAGTGGTGACGTTTACATCTAGACATGTCTACAGCAGAAATATAGCACCTAGCAATAGACTCTTAAACAACATACTTTCAACAAATGTGTATTTATAGCACAGTTTAATATAGCAGTCTCTGGAAAAATTGCTATATGTAATTTTGACTAGTGTCACAAGAGTTCCTGTACTTTGGGTCTTTTTAATAGTAAATATTATAGCATGAGCATATTTGCCTTTGGGGAGGATTGGACTACCTTGAGTTACAGAGTCCATGTTACATGAGGCAAAAGACAACACACCTTCTAGGCCACATGCTGGGCTTTCCAGACCTGAAACAGAGCTGCCATAGGTATTTCTAACTGCAGCCCCACCTTGTGCTTTAGGGGTTGGGGGGATGGGTGATTTTAGGGGTTTTTTTGTTGTTGTGGTTTATTTGTGGTTGTTTTTTGTCCTGTGCCCACCCTTCCAAACTATATTTCTCTTACTATTATGCTTCTCAGCAGAGCCGCAGTTGGACTAGGACTCTGTTCGTCCAACAAAAGAAGAATGAGACTCCTTTAAGTCTGAGTCAAAACAGCTACAGCATATCTGCCAGAAATTTTTTCTCTATTTGAACATGCTAATACTACTTAATGAAAAAAATAGTGATTATCAACATTATCAAAATTTGGACAGAACATGTCATTTTAACAAACTGAGGCCATTTGATCACTGTTTGCTAAAAGAACAGGAGTTTCAAGATTCTGGTTTTTCATCCTGATACGATGCAAAAATTACTTTGAAATCTCAGAGTTTTCTGCATAATGGAAATCCTAAATGTTCTGCACTATGCCTAGTGGCAGTAGTGTTTCTCATCAGGATTACCTGATATTTCTCACTTGAAAAGTCTAGTTCAGGTTACCTGTATTTTTATGAAACATATAGGAGGAAAATTTCCATAATAGTTATTTGTCTCAGGTGTAATGTTGGGGGGGGGGGGAGCAGGGTGTAATTCACACAATTCCATTGGTTTGTTCCTGATAAGTCTTCATGAGATTTTTAAATACACTGTACTCAGAGCAAAGACCTCATATTCCACCCTGGAGATGCCTTTTGCCATTTGTTTGAAACTCCAGGCTGAACTAGATCACATTGTGAAACTTTGAAAAGTTGGCTATTCAAAAAAAAATTCACTTTCCCCCCAAAAAAACAAAAAACCACCACACAATACAAAACAACCCACAAACTCTTCAGTTTCAAGAGCTAAATTCTGAAGGTCCTGTTGCTATTGAGCATGCTGTACCCTCCCACAACCCCTATTTGAATGGCTCAGACTCATCAGCCCCACCGAACAACCTGCTTTAGGTTGCACTGTTCAGGCACTTGCCAACTCTTGCCACAACAGCATTGCCTTCTTTGCTTATTGCTGGGTAGTACAGAAGAGGACATCATACAAGTCAAACTCAGAAGAGACAACAGCTGAACCAGGAAGATTTACAGATTTAGATGTTGAGGCTGGTGTCAGTGAGAATAACTGTGCCTGGCTAGTGGCAAGGGAAGACCAGAACTACCTGTACAAAGGGATGTTCAAAATAGCAATAAGGAGACCCAGGGTAAACATCTCTGGGCATGTGAACTGAGGGGAAGCCTGGAGATGTGGGGAATTATTGGAAAAATTGGTATTTGATTATGAAAGTAAGGTATGCTAATGTGCCAGCACTGTATACAGATTAAAATTCTATACACTTGCACATACAGGCATCCTGAATTCAGTTTCTCAGCTTAAAGTTACCACCTTTACAATATTAATAACATTCTTTAACACAGTACATTGTATGCTGTAGAATCCGAGACATGCAGTTGGACTGTTCTGCCCATGGAGGACTGAAGTGCCAATCTAGAAGTGCATTGATTGATACAAGGTTTTCCTGCTATCTTTTCCCTATCCCTGAATTAGGCAGGCATGAATTTGGTTCAGCAATAATTTCTGAGTTATGCTAAGAGGTTTACACTTAGTTTCTTCCAATTTTTAAAGCAGCCTTAGTGCAAAATCTACCTTTTTCTATTACACTATTTAAATTATTTCTCTCTGGAGATGCAACCAGAGCAGCTGGAGTGTGATGAGACTTCTTGCCAGCCTTAAAATTCTATACACCCATGTCTGATATACTTTTGAAATGCCAACACTGCACATGGATTAGAATTCCTCTTTCATGCTGCACTGAACAATGTGATTATGTCTGCAATACTATGAAGCAACTGTGTCAACAATAGAGAGGAAACATTTATGGCATAGGTTATTAAAACAATGAAAAATAGGCCAGTACAATTTAAGTTCCTTTAGAGGGCTGAATAATAAACTAGTTAAATATGAAAAAGATAAATCATTTATTAGAAAAATCAGATGCATCACAACAAGCACAAGAAAGTTGTCTTTAAACTGCACCTCAAGAGTTTTCAAAGCGGAAGCATGGACAACATACAATGAACATGTTAGAGCAAACACAAAAGGAAGGGGACATAGAAGACCCATTACAGCCCAAAATGAAGCCATCACTCAACTTAAAGACATAAATGTACACACATCGCAAGCAGTTAAACACACCAGACAAAAGGTTATGTTAAATGAGGTGGTGGCACAAAAGGCTGAACACTGTGGTGGCCAAGTAGATTGCCTGTTTCAGCATGCACCCCATATTCCTATCGGACACAGTGCTGGCTTCATATGAAAGCATGGGAGGAAAGCAGGACCCATTTTTACTCAGAAGCATAAGAGCTCATTATAAAGTTCGAAGGCTGCTTAGAAGTAAGGTCTAGTTCAGAGATCATCAGATTAAGGATGAAACCTAGAGTAATATTGATCTACAGTTACTTATTCTTGAAAGGAATAAAAGAGAGCAGACGGAATTCAGTATAATCAAATACAACTTCCATTACAACCCAGTATTTTTCACGTGAGATTTGACAACTCAGTTCAAACAATTCAAGTTGTTTGCAATAACAAAGCCAATATTTCCAAAGATTAAAAACCTAGAATCAGCCTCTGACTTCCATTTCTGGCCTTTTAATTAGGTTTTTCTGAAGTGCTGAACAACAACACAACTCTAATTGGGAGCTTTTATACATTGCTTTTTAATAATAGCTCTTGAATGCTTGACACTCTTGAGGTTTCAAATAAGATTGGGAGTTGATCAGAAAAGGATTTGGGTTTATTTTACTCTTACAGAAGCAAGAGGATCTAAACTTTCCCTGCACAATTTCATCTCATTAGATTCCCACCTTGTTCATGGTTCTGATAAGAATTTGTATTAAAATCTTATAATCTTTTTTGAAGTAGATTCAGTTTTTCACACTATCTCAGGATATGGCCTTGGATGAAGGAACCACACAATCTGACAGATGCATTTTAATTTTTTTTAAAAATACACCACCACACACACTCAAAACTCAGATACTGTAGAACAACTTCCATGGCTGTAGAATAGAGGACAGTAGAGCAGGTTATTTAGCCTTTCAATCATAAGAATGTTTTACATAAGTTTCTTCAAGGATACAGAATTCATACTTTGCGTGTAAATCAGTGATACCATAAGCAACCAATAATAAAAGGAGGCACTGGAGTGGTTAATTTAAGACTCAGTTACTTACTCAGTATTTCTACAACATTGCTGCAGAGCTCAAATCACTACTCAGTTTTACATTTGTTCCTTTCTTCTTTAAGGAGGCAGAAAGAAAGTGAGGGAGAGAACATAAGCAAGAAAGCAAGAGAAAGGAGCAGTGGGGAGAGAGTGGGACAACAATCAATAAAGCAAGAGTTCCCTAGCAGCAAAAATAGCTGACAGACCTGCTTCCCAAAGAACACTGAAAATTACTTTGCGAGTAAAAGTAGCAGAGCAGATAAGTCAACTTGAAGGACTCATGGGAGAGCTGTTATTGACAGATACAAGAATAATAATAATTGCTCAAGATGAGCAGGTTTTTCTTTTATCTCAGTAAAGCACTTTTGGATGAAAAGATTGGAAAGACAGGTGTGAGACAATACCATAAAATCTGTTCCTAACTTATTTACATAATTTTCTATTAAGGAGCATTGATGGATGGGGTGTAAAACAAATGCACTGAATGCTGAAAATAAAGTATTACAGAGAAGTACTTATGTACACTCCCAGCGATAAAGAAACAGTATTATTTGATGAAATATACTTTGTCTATTGAAGAAATGCACTGATTTTACAAAAGGCTTGAGTGTGTGTGTTTAAGAAAGCATTCACTACTGTTCTTACATGAAGTAGTTGATACAGTTGCATCTTAAATTGTTTCCTGTTAAAATTGCATAGGAGATTGCACTTACAGCAAACAGTAAATGAGAATAGTAAAGAGGATACTCTAGTACACATTTATTCTCTTCCACCTCCTACTGCATTTATGTATCACATGACACATCCCCTTCAGCCATTCTGGTACCCTTCAAGACAGATTTTGAGCATTAAGTGTTTCGGGTTTTGGTTTTTGGGGCTTGGGTTTTTTTGTTGTTACTGAAAAATATTAGACAAGACTGATGACAGCTGAATGTATGCAGTAATGGGTGGGTAAAGAAATGGTATTTTCTATGTTGCCATTCATTTTATAGCATAAGGGAATCATTTAAGTGAAGTTTCTTTCCATAATAGAGAAGCATGTTAGTATCAATATCTATATGGGAAATATTCTTTAACAAACTTCAGATACCTAAAACCTATCTTAACCCATGCCGGTCCACCTCTCACAACGACATTACCCGAATGGTGTAATCCTGTTGCCAGGCTTCTGACCAGCCCCAGTGCATATGGCGTAAGTACCTAGCTTGGTTAATTGTATTTACCAAAGTGTTGGATTGCACCTTAAAGTCCCTTTTCCAAAGCTTGTTACTTTTTAAGGCTAAGAATTATACAATTTCATTGGGGTTGTGGAGAAGAGGTCTCAGAACATGCAATGCTACATCTTCAAGAATGGCCATGAATACTGTGAGCTTCAAATGTGAGTGTCATGTTCCAAAAAATTCAGCTGATGCTGAAAGTATTGGCTACCCATCAGTGATACTTAAGCACTGAAATTATCTTAAAGATCAGAAGGGTAGGTTATGTTTCTCAACTCTACTAAAGAGCAGAACATAGTAACTATTTGCTTTAACTGACATCAAGATGGCAAATTAACACCTGAAAAGAAATAAGCAAATAATGAAATAAAATGAAAGTGGAATTGCATCAGACATGTTCTTCATCTAAGCTTTAACAAAAATCCTCCTCAGTAGTCTCTCTTCCACCGATCTTTCTCTTTGTTTGAATACAGGATCAACTGAAGGATGATGACACAGATTATATCATAAATAATGATGAACTGACTGAAGACTATGAGTCGTCTGCTCACATACCAGCGCAGGACAGAACAGGCTCCACCCAGACTACAGGCAAGGAAGATATTCATGAAGGAGACCTAGGATTAGGAGGGTACAAACTCCAGCTTGAACACACCCCAGGTCAACCCCACGTGAATTCATTAGCATGAACAGTGTAATGTTAATCACAAGAAATAAGACTAAAACAAAGAAATAAAAGATACTATTATGCGAACAAGAGGTTAGAAAATGTACTAAGCACCAAAAAAATCAAAGAAAACTTAGATTTTACCAAGTAAATGCCTGTTCCCCCCAGGAAAGAGCTTGCTACCATCATCCATATACCTAACAACAGGATGCAGGTTTTCTGACTGCAGTAGTTTTTAAAGGTGTAGGGCACTGCCAGCCCACTGAATCTATCGCAGCCACGTGTTGTCTCAGATAGTGCTTGACTGTACCATGCACCTCACAGGCCTTCAAGTGTTGCTTATAGTCTTTAGTCAGCTGGAACAGAGAGAAATACCTTCCTAACATAGTCCTGCTCACATGATGACAGCACTTCGCATACAGCTGATCCTGAACAGATCCACAGATAGCTACTGGAGTAGTAGCTAGCTATTATGTTTATAAGAAAGAAGCAGAAGATTCTTTGTCCAATGACCACGTGATCTAGAAGTACTTAAAACATGCATTGCAGCACCTCAGTCTTGATAGGTCAAGCTCCTTCATGCTCACAGTATAGATTTTTCCTGACAACCATCCCAACATTTGCTTTCTAAATGCATCTTATAACCTACTCCATATAGGGTCACACCAGGCTGCCACAAACTGAACATTGATAGGAGGAGACATTGAAGTCTACGAAGTCAGCAACAGACCCCCTTTTATTGCAGCACTGAATGGGCATGACCACTATTTAAACTACAGTTATTCCACAAGGCATTAGTCATTACAGCTTCACAGCACACAAAGCTTACATGCTAGGAAAAATTTTGTTGTTTTGCTAGATCATTCTGAGTGTATGCTTTAAGAAGTCAACTGTTTCATTTTGTATTGTTCAAGGAAAGCGAGTTATTTCTAATCAAATATTTCTGCAAAACAGCTATATCTTAAGACCAGCTGCTCCAAGGGTAATCTTGTCCATCTCTATTTGTGCTGGGCACTCTAGTGATCACACTGTCACACTAGTGATGAGGACAGTGGTGGTTAGATACAAAAAAAAAAATAAAGGAGGGTTTAGGTATGAAAGTATTAATTGCCTGCATGAGCACAGCAACTGGATAAACAACTGGTCAACCATACATACAGCTAGCTGCCATATACTATTATGAAGCATTAGCACAGATCAGCTTTTACGCATATCAGTTAAGCAGTGCAAACACAGGGATAGAGCCAGGCTTTTGTTGTCAGAGCACATGCCTTTTCTCACCACAGAAGTTTCCACTAACTGTGCATCATAAGGTTCCTAAGAAAGTTAAATCATGAGTAGTTTTTAAATAAGGTCAATTCTACTATACAAAGACAATGAGCAAGCAAGAAATTTGTAATCTCTAAGAATAAAAATCAAGCCGTTTCCATGAATGATCATAAAGCTGAATAGATCTTGATTTCACCACAGATGGAAGCTGAAATACAAACCTAAATATAATCAAGTATTAGTCATTCTTTTCCAGGCTAATTAATTTCTGGTTAAATGTGACTCTAGAACAGCTGTTTTAAGCATAAATTTAAACACTGGAGTTCTACATGCCGTTATGAAAGATCATAAGCTTAAACTGGCATTTTATTTTCCCCTAAACACTAATCAATGAACTTCAAAGGATCTTTATTATTTGTTTTAAATTGTATGAGGATTTTCAGGCATGACAACAAGTTCTGAGAAGAACTAATGAATTTCCAACTCCCTGCTTTGCCTTGTTTAGCCACATGAGGTGGGAAAAGATGCACAGCAGGTTGCAAGAAAGGATGGAGAATGGATGAGGAGGTAAGGTTTTATGGCCTAGTACTGTCCACCCTACAACATGCAGCAGGAGATAGCAAAGATGACAGGAAGCACAATAGTCAGGCAGAGACACTGCAGCAAGGTGAATATGTGGTAACACAGTGAGAAAGTATTATCATGGATGGGTGCCAACACAGTCCTGATTTCAGTAGCCAGAGTTTTTGATTTCAGTCTTCAGAAGTATTGAGTGCATGTCACCAGGCTTCCTAAACTTCCTGGGAAGCACAGACCCCAGTCCTTAGATTATAGTACAAATCAATATAGTGCTACAGTATTATGAAGATGCAAAACTGTTTTTCACAACTGCTACATGAACTGGAAATGACAAGCTCTTCACCAACAGTTCTGCTCTTAGATGCTACTCTGAAATGCATCCTGCAGCATACTCTATGGGGTTTTTACCAATTTATTTATTGTGCTTATGTCCAAATGTCTCACACTTGTGCAATGTGATAAATGGGGAGCTCTGGGGTCTGAAATTCTCTGTTTATCAAGAGTCTGTAGTGAGTACTGCTCTGCCTGGATGCCTTCAAATGCTACTTGGTAAGGAAAGTCATCCCTTGCAACAGAAGAGTGCATACTTCACATCTTCACAGGTCAGATTTTTATGCTAAGACTATCAGGAGGCTGAATCAGTGGTCCCAGCAGGGTGGGTATTTGTCCTCTGGGACTATGCTCAGCAACTAAAGTATCACTGCATTTTAGGAAAATTAGTAATTTGAGCTGCAAGCAAACCTGAAACTTCTGCTAAATGGTAATAAAAGTCTCAATTATCCATTACACTATTCAGCCTTGCCGTTTCCTCATTTTAAGATATTCTTTTCATGACATGCAGATCAAGAAAGTTAAAACAACATTAGAACAGATGATATATTTGTACTCAAGGAGAAATTACTAGCAACTAGTAATTCTGCATGACTGTTTAAACAGAGTAATGGATGTTAAGAGAGATCTTTAATGTTAATTTACAGTTCATACACTGGAGATTTAAACTACTCAACACCTCAGTGTTTGACTGAACGTGCAAGTCACTCTCCTGATAAATGTGAAGCTATTCCTCCTATCTGAGTTAATCTAATAAAGCACTGCTTGGAAAATGAAATGCAAAATATATTGTCAAAATGTAGTGACTGCATACTCAGTACAAAGGCCAAAATGTTAGGAAAGATGGAAATTTGCAATATTGCTAAACCTTCAGATTCCAGAAGTAATAACTGAAATTTCATACTGAACTGCAGAGAGAGTTTGGCTTAGGTTGGAAGCTGCAGAATGAATCCTGGCTATACAGCAGAGCCAGTCCAGAAAGACACCGTACTAACAATATCAGGTCACTATGATAACTTCTACACAGAAGTGCAACATTTGGTAACCTCACTGAAAGAAGAGGCCATTGGAAGCAAATATTTATGTTGCTGCGTTAAACTTTTCCACAACAACAACATTAGGGCTATCTTCAGCAAACTTATTAACCCTGTGCATAATTTAAGCCACTAAACTAATTGCATTGAAGCCATGAGAGCAGTTCACACCCATTCCACCTAGCAACTTATTTACATTCCTTGCTGGGCTGAGAATAGTCTGTACAATAGGTCTCTTTCCTTTTGAAAGCTGGTCTGTATTTTGCTGTCAGCCATCATGCTGAGCTTGTAAAATCCCAGTTGCAGTGTACATTTGGGTACAACAGAAATGCAGAAATATACATAACTATTTCAGATACACATGAGCATTACACATGTGCTTTCAAAATTCTTCATTTTCACAGATATAGTTATGGACTTCAGAGAACAAAGGAAATATCCTGAATACCCACTGTAGAGTTCAGAAACTAAAGACAAAGTTGTTTTTCCCCCACTCCCTTCTTGCAAAATGGAAAATAGCCCTTTTCAACATCTTAAAGCAAACCAGTTCTGAGCATTTTAAATAACTTAGCACAAGAAAGCTCATCTCTGGCAATATAATCCCAACAGACACGAGTTCTGCTCAGTGAACTGTAAAAGACTTGTCAACATTTTTATTTTATAAACAGTTTTTCAGAACTTGAAAAGTCTCCAGTTGATCCAAATTCTCTAAGCAAACATTAGTTTAACCCACAGCCTTGGTCCCAATACAAGTCAATTTTCAGATCATAAAATCCCATCCCTTCCTTTAGTTCAATGATTATTTGCTATGGTAGGTATTACTGTTCAGGAGAGTTAGACAAAACACCTAAACATTTTTCCTTGAACACTGGTTTGCTGGGGGAGATGTTGGGTTTTTTTACATATACGTTTTTTACATCACAATCACATACAGGAGTGCAAGTTTCTGAACAGTATGAAAGAAAACTTCGTCTGACAATGCAGTACTTGTCTTTCTCCTTATTTGTCCCTTTCAAGTGATTAAAGGATTAGGACAGTCTAGTGCAATGATAGACATCAGCCAAGTGAATATCCCCTTCAACAGCCTGGTGGTGCAAGTCACAATTCCAGATTTAAAACAACCTACTGGCCATCCCGGTGTGTGTTAAGAAGTACAAATTCTTCAAAAAGCAGAACAATGTCAACTCCGTGGTGCCAATCAATGGCCCAGGTTTGTCTTTCCCATATGAAAAGCACAGGGAGTTTCCTGCAGTTAACCCAAGGTGTGTCAAATCTCCATCTCCATCTTCGATCCTCACAGCCCCTTGGCACTATCAACACAGGTCCACTGCAGCTGCACTGCTAGAAAACCCACTGGCCAAGGCTATCTCATACTTCCATAGAATTCTGCAGGAAAAACCCCACAGTCTTCACGTTTCCAACTACACCTTTCCAGCTTTCCCACTGCTAACCACCACATTGGCTTCCTCCCACGCTGGTCCACCCTGGCTCTGGGCAGTCTTCCCTCTGCACACCAGACAAGGCAGCAAGAGCTGCACAAGTTCTGCTGCACAATATGTGTAACAGGAATTATCCTGCCCACAAATAAACCTTTTTTCACCAGAATCAGAACAGAGGCAACATTTACCCCACCTAATTCATTGTCACTAGTCAACATTATTCCCCTACAAAAGTCAGATCTGAGGTATGGAAGAACAAATATCATTTCAGGCCTCAGAGGACCCCAAAACTGAGCAAGTCAAATTAACATCATCCTTCTGAGGACCTGGCAGAGCTTGAAATTCTGGTGTCAGAAGCAGCAGAAAATACCCAGGAGTGTTTTCCAGATACTGTTCTACATCATTCTTTACCACATAGCTGTCTGCTTCTGGTGTGCTACAGCAAAGGCAGATGGACATAAAGAAAATATTGGTACTTTATTCAATAAGGATTTGAAACTAAAGAGAGCACTATGCCTAACAATTTAAACACTGAAAGAAATAACCTTATGCCATGATATTAGGCATTATGCAAGTCCAGGACAAGTTATACACAAGCGAGTTGAAATAGGATAATATCCCATAAGCATAATGAGATTTCTTATTCCAGAGGTACAGTACTTTCTAAATATAACCCAGTACTTCAGAATACATGCCTGACTGGAAATGAAAATATAAGAGAAAAGGAAATGAATAAATGAATGATGAAGGAAGGAAAGGGGGAGCAAGGGGAGGGGGGAAGAATCAGTGCCAAAGAAGATATCAAATTGAAAAAGATCAGAAAGATATTCATAGCAACTGCAGACTAAAACCCAAATTAAGTATTTGCCAGTAGCATGAGAAACTAAGAATTAGTTTGAAGAACACTCCTAAACTTTGCTAGAGCCATATCCCTGACACTACTACTGCACTGTAAAACCTTAGGCATTCCTAAGGCCTAAAGGGAGCCACTGCTGCCAGATGAAGGTTGACCAGATTTAAAGAAAATGAAGAAAAAGGACCCAGGGTGAAAGGCTAATCCTTCAACAGCACTGTTTGCAAAGCAATAAAAAGCAACACAAGCCTGATATTTACAGAAGTGTGGAAAATCAACTGAAGATATAAGTTCTTCAGTTTTCCTTATTTCATATCTCCCTCCTTCACCAGCTATTCATTTCTTTCACCACCTTGTCTCTTTCACCTTCTCTGGTTTACCTTTATTTTAAGATGAAAGCTTTACTTTCCCCACCCCTTGGGCTAGCAAAATTTTATTAAGTCCTTTTCAGCCTTCTCATGATATCCACACCCAACACAATTTCAATAGTTCTTCAAAAAGAAACCAATATGATACAAGAGTGCATGAACTACATAACTTCTACCCCAAGTACAGATCATGCCCAAAGACAGGTGTGTCAAACACATTGCAATATCCTTTAGGCACTTCACTATGGCTAGTGAAGTTAAGAGCAAGTGCTCACACATTTTAACTACAGAAACCAACAGGAACAAAAACCCTTAAGAAAGGCTACAGGATCCATTCTCAGCAAGGCAGACATGACATGGTTTCAGAGCCAGTCAGCAATAACATACAATCAATCTGTCTGAATGTTCTCCTTCTTACAGTAAGGATGAGGCCTTCAAAAGCAAGGGCACACTAGCTTACACCCACTGCTGAGGGTGCCAGCACACAAACAATAGCTGCAGAGCACCAATGCACACCCTAAATCCAAACCGACTGCCTTTTCTCCCTTTGTGCATACTTCTGCAGCCTGGGACAGCTCCTGGAGGGAAAGCTCCCTCACCCATAGGAAAGCTCACATTTACCTGCAACTAACAAAGCAGAGGTTTCCAGCTGGCAGAGTAGGGAAAGCGGTGTTGCTCTCTTACCATTTTGTAGTCCAGGCACGTTTGCCTCCTGGTACTCCAAGAGCCTTGCTACCGCTGTTGATTTGAGAAGTGACTAGAGCACCTTTTTTGATGGAAGCTAATGTGAAGTGGGCACTTGAGACAAGTATTCAGTTTCTGCTGAATGAACCATCATGCCTATACAAAAAAAAAAAAAATATATATATATATATATAAAAAAATCACTGTTCTGTTTCTTAAATGTTTTGTTCACTGCAAGGATCTGTCTGCAAACACCAAGACCATGACATTTATAGGCCTGAACACCAGTAATGGGAAATCTGCCATGGACCCTCAAAATCCCTAAGTTTGGCTCAGAACAAACATCCTCCCCTCTGCACAAACCCCCCATATGCCAGCATCTGACAGGGGTTCACACTGACCTGGTACATTGGAGAATGCAATGGTCTACCCCTAAACTGAAATTTTAAAGCACTAGAAGAGGATTTCAGTACAGGCAGGAACATGGATGCAGATTTCCTTGACTCAGTGTAGTTCAGGTGGCTCTAGGAGAGTAACTATAAATCACCTCTGTCAACAACTAACTTTCACTTCAAAAAAACCACATAAGAGGCACTATTTGCATATGTTCATAATCAAAGGCAGGTATTCCAGCTAAACTTCCCAAGAAATAACACTCTTATGGCCATTTTACAGAAGTTTTCGTCTTCTGTATAATACAACTAAAGTCATTTGGAATATTCCTTTATGCTCATGCAACATCCACAGTGAACAAATGGTGACACAGTGTGTACCATTAATATGCAGTCCAAAACACAGTTTGAATGCAGCTGCATGAAATAATAATAATATACTTTTAAGTTTTACATTCCACCTTAATCAGAAGTCTGAGGAAATCTGGTTTGTTTCACAGACACGACACCCTTTTTTGAAACCACTTAAACCCTGGTTAACAAGGTTTAATAAAGAAAAACAGAAACAGATTCGTTGGTGCCCTTAAAAATAGCTACAGCTCATCACTGATTTAATGTCTTCATTCTTCAATCTTCAAAAAATTTAGAAATGGTTGTATGATGAGTATTGTCTAAATGACCTCAAAGACTTTCATTAGGTACTTTTCTTAAAAAGAGAAAAAAATTTCAATGCAGTATGCAATGGGAGTAAAGACCACCACTACAGAAAGCACTTCTGTCTTTAGGGCTTTCCAGATGATTTCTAGACCTGTCAATGACTTCTCATTACTTAGAAAGTTATTTCAGTACCCCTCAATCTGCTGCACTAACCACAATGCTAAGTGGAGGACCTGAACCAGCAAACAGCCCATGCAGTCACACTGCTCCAGTCTCAATTATTGGGGCAGGGGAGATCAGATGCTGTCAGCGGTGCACAGCCTCCCCTTACCCACTTTCCCCTTCATTTCCTACAGGAACCTGATCAAGGATAGGTTGAAGCAGAAAAGCACCCAGTTCATCTCCATTACCTAATTAATTTTTCAAAAGTCCAAGGTTGTCCAAAGATTTGCTTCATGTTAAACAGACATGATTTTTAAAAGTGAGTCTAAACTTAAGCTCCTAAAATTCATGGGCTCCTAATTAAATAATCTAATTTTTGAAAGTGATGAATACCCAACAGCTCACACTGAAAGCTATTGCAGCCTTGAAGTCACACTGAAATTATCCCATAGGAAGTTCCAAAATGCTCATTGCTCCCAACAGGGTTTGTAAGACAAAGCGTAGCATAAAGTGCACCTTACTTTGATCAGCACAATAAGCTCCACAATCCAAGGATGAATTTTATTCCCATCACAGCATGACACAGCTACTGTGTAAGGAATAATTTGGAGACCTAAACAGTACTGACCCCCTTTAGGCCATTGCTGCTGGATGTGGGATTTTCCTTTTTCTTTTTTGAAGTTGAAGCTACCCGGAGAAGACCAGGCTAAGACCTGCACAAGCATCATGAGGAGCAGTGACCTCATCTGTGGTTCAGCCTCCCAGCCAAGGCATTGGGGAGCAGTCTATAAAACTTCTCAGGAGAGCCAGGATTTGTGTGAAAGCCCAGAGTGTTGCAGCTTACTTCTCCATGGCTGCTCCAGCATATATACGCCTTCTGCACAATTTGGTCTCTTGTTCATAACAGCCTTAGTTGACAGGGATTGTCTCAGAAACTTCCCATACAGAAAGGTATCACTTCAGGACACAGTAGGGGAAGGCTAGAGATGTGGTTGTTAGAGTTAAGCAATGCCTGAAGCTCTTGGATTCTTTGTGGTTTTAACATCCAGAATTTACTCATGTTGAGAGCCCTGGTTGGGACTCGGTTTATTTAGACTAAGCTTTCACCATCTGTTCTTCCAAATTCTGAAAACATGAAGAGAATATGCTCCAGAAGCAGCTACAAACACAGATGAGCTCTGCAATTTATATTGGGATATACTGCATACAGGGAAAACAGTTCGTAAGACCTACGAAGTTTCTCCTTCAAGCACAAATTGAGGATTGAAGCTCTAATGCTTTAATTTTGCACCACAGTGAAACAATTCTCTGGTTTACATTAATTTGCCATCACAGAGCTCCACAGTATTAAGTGAAGGCCCAAATTCTTTAAAACTAAGGTGGCTTATAAGATTTTTCTAATTAAAGATAAACTAGCCAACTTCACTAATATATCACCAACGTTCACACAGTCCTTAAAAGAGGTTTTGCATTATCTAGAAATTTATATCTAAATAATTAGCAAGTTAAACTACAGATACAAGATAATTTAAACAGTTTCAAGACACAGCCACATGAAGAAAATGCATGAGTATCTACCTCCCTGAAAGTACAGCTCCCAGCCCTTATTCCTGACTCTTGTCAAGTAGGTGGAAATGGGCCAACACCATGCCTCAAACTCTGCCCCAGTTTCCCAAACATTTTAGGTACCAGTTGCCTATAACTGTGCTGGGGATATGGCATTGGAGCTTCCCTAGAGTAGGCTTCTGTAAAGGCCTCTCCCAAAGATGACCTGCTCCATCAGCTCCCAAGGGTGCAGGAGCCTGGCCAGACCCTGGCCACACCTGCATGGACAACAGCTATCCTAGGCAGACAAGAAATATACCCTTCCCACTCTGCTCCTGCAGGGACTCATATTTCCACATTTTCCTCCAAGGTAAACTGGTTTGAAAAGAAGACACCACCACTGAAGAAACAAAGCACATATTCCCAGCACTTATCCCCAGTGCCTATCACGATGTTATGCTGATGCTTCCCTGCAGATGGCAAACTGTCCTCCTGCAATGGTCCACTCTCCCTGGTGTCTTCAGAAGGGGCATATCTGCCTCAAAACTTTTGAGAAACACTGTATGCATATGAAGATCAGCAAACATCACCCCTTTGAAGGTAGCCATAAACCCTCTTGCCCTCAGAATCAGTCATGTCCTTTTTCCCCCTCTATATATAAAATACTCTTTCTTGTCTCAATAATGCAGACAACTGGCAAAGCCAGTGCAAGAGTTCACAGGACAGAGTCCTCTGGTCTGACATTCATTGATGGACTATTTTCTGCACCTTATTATTTCATTTCCCCTTGGACAGTCTTTACCTTTGTTGTTCCCACTGCAGTGCCATCCATAAGCTACAGAATTAAGAGTGACTCAGGCATAGTTAAACTAGTTCTCATTGTCGCAGGACATTTGCTGTAGAATTGATCAAAAATACTGCTCAGATGTTTTGCAATGAAAAAAAGCACCTTCACATCAAAATTAAACATTGCACAATACTGTGCTGATTTCATTAAAAGCTCCATGGGACAGAAGTCAGTATTAATCATTTTGATTGTTATTTTGTTTTGGTTAACATTTTGCACATTTATATCCTTACTGCATTAAGTATTAGTATAGAGGGATATTTGACATTGTAGGCTATACCCAAATTCAAAAATAAATTTAAAAATATGAAAATTATGAAAAAAATATCAGTTCAGGTCTTGTAAGAAGTTACAGGGTTTCATTCTAGCTCAGGAGGAAAAGATTTCAGATACAAGGATCTTCTGTGTGTGTGTGTCCGCCCCCAAGATTAGCCATTATGAAAACACCAGCACGTCTCCTTGATTGGCTAACAGAGTCTTTTTATGATTCTTCCAGGCCCAGAACTCAACTGCTATGGCCAACAGCCCCACTGGGGATGCAGAACATGCACAGGGCTTCCCAGATAAGAAAGGAAAAGTATCTCTCTGCTCCAGCAGTGACAGGGTAGTAAAGAATGTCATTTATCTCATGAACTCCAGCACTCTCAAACCAGCTCACTTCCTCTCTTTACTGGCTCCCTGTAGGCTTCACCCAAATAAGCTCCATCCCATAACAGTAATCTTTTTCCATGACAAGGCCTCAAAACCCCCAGAGGTTTAAATAGGAACATGACGACAAAGCCAGGAAACTCACACTAGTTAAAGGAAGGACAACTGTCTATTAATATGTTCATGGGCAAAAGCATCTGTTAAACTGGAGTTAAGCCTGAAATTAAGATTATGTTAAGAGTTTATGAATACAAAAATGAGAAATTTCTTGCATCAATTATTCAGTATGAATTAAACACCCAGCTGCACATAGCTGGCAGATTTGTTGAAAAAAATTAAAATCATAAGTCATTCATATAAGCTGTTCATTTGGCAAGAACATTCATTTTATCCCCTTACAGAGAAAATGGAGACATTTTCAAGTCTCTCTGTGTCAAAAGGGAACCTATACAATAGGAATCATACTTTTGGGACAACTGGCAAGTCCTCCAGGTTTGCAAAGTTGGGGTTTTGTGGGGTTTTTTTGTTTGGTGTTTTGTTTAAGAAAAGTTCCATGAAAAAAGAATGCATATAAAGTTCATACAGAAAGGAAAAAAAACTCTTTTTTGAAGAGTCAAAGTATATGAACCCTTTCCCATTAAAATCACTTCTGCCAGTATAAAGTCTGGACTTCTACTTTTAGAAGAAAATACTTTAATTTTCTTTAAAGTTTTTCCCTTGGAATTCTCAAATTTGGTAACATTAATTCCAAACTAAAAATTTAGTTTCAAACCAAACAGTGGAATAATTGCCTTTTTCCATAAAATCTAATTCTGTGATTGCTTGAGAAAAAGCTGAGAGGATAAGATTAACTGAGAAGCATCAATTTTCCATTTTCCTGAATTTTTGCTATTTTACATGAATTAGAGCAATTAGGAAATTTTAAAACTTGAAATAGCATTCAGTTTCAGGGAGGCAAGAGGAGCTAACACAGACCTTTCTAACACTTAGAGAAGAGAAGACCCCCCTGGTCAGAGGGGCTCCCACCAGCACTGGGCCTAGGTGCAGGAGGAGGGGAAGGAGCAGTGGTGCTTACAGACCGCAGCTCTGCCTGCCCAGCATGTCAGCACCGGGAAACCCACCCATCTGCCACCAGAGCCGGGACATCCAGGACCTAGGTGGTGATGCCTCCCACCTTTATTTTGTGTTGACAAGGCATGTTGCTGGCAATGTTCACAATAGCCCTGTGATACATATGTTTTATTTATCCTGTTTCCCAGATGCAAGCAAAGTGGGTACAGTTCACCTTAGCAGAGGGGAAGGTTATAGGGACCCAGTGCGATCTTAATTTCAGATCTGTCAGCTGAAATCTTGATCTGTGCATGAGTCCAGCTGCAGGTTTATCATTATGTGTGAGAAAGCTTAATCATAACAGAAGTTAGTTGCAGCAGTGTTCTTGTGCTAAGAAAGGGGCTCGCCATGCGCACTGGTAATTGCCCTGTAAATGCTTCCCTTTTAGTGGTGCTGCTTTTTCCTGTCTTGCATCAGTGGCTTGAACTCAAATACCTAAAGTAAGTTTTACAGCTACATGAAGACCTGAACAGAGCATACATCTGGACAGCTCAGCAAATTTCTCTAATGCATTGCTAGGACTATCAGTTTTTCTGAGAGAATAAATCCTTCTGACTAGCAACCTGGTTTGCTGCCTTTTTTTTTTTTTTTAATTTTACCTTATTTTACGAGGGGGACCATTTTGACTTCAGGAATTTAAAAACCCAGAAGGCAAATATCAAATCATTTTGCTGACCTTTAAACTTAAAGGGGATACCATCAAAAATATCCTTTCTGCCTTTCACCTTAAAGCACCACTTCCCTTTACATCCGAGGAGAAGATGAGTAAAACAGAGCTTCCTCTTCACCCAGGACAGGCATCCCAGCCACATGCCACTGTGCATGTGTCTGGCCTCCTTGCCAGTGCTGTCAAGCAACCCAGTCACAGGGAAGGCTGCGCCTGCCCTTAGCTGAACCTAATCATGCTGCAATACAGGGAGGCAAAACTGGGAGAGAGCCTGTGTAGTCTTCTTTTCTGCTGAACCAGAAGACGAACCCGAAGTCAGTACCCCAAGGAGTAGGACAAGGTACTTGAAGGCACTGTTACACAGCTGAGAAGTTAGTAAGAGCAGTTAAAAGGAGAACATTTCTGAGACAGAGTTTATTCACTGATATTTTCTTGCCCACTGAACCATTATTACTGAGAACATAGAGTTTAGTGCATTCCTGCTCTGTTTCCCGGCCTTCAGCAAGGCCAGGGCAGGAAGTGGGTGCAGAATGAGGAGCAGGTAACTAAGGGTCTTGAACTGCCTTTCAAATAGGATAATATTCACCACTGGGAGTTGGGGGGGGGGGGGGGGTTGATTTTGTGTGGGTTTTTTAATTCCCTCCTATTACCCCACCCCACTCAAAAAATTAATGAGGGAAATTCACAACCTGAATTCATCTAGTCTTATTTCAGCGAAGCATCAAATTGTGTTTGCCAAAAGCAATTATGTGGAAATCAGCAACCGTTAGATAACTGAGAGGTCCCATTTACTCCAACAAAAATGTGTTGCTTTGCCTCTGTTGTATGACAAGCTGCAGATGGGGTGAGGAGTCTGTGTTCAGACAGATAGGCATTATGGTGGGTTTACATTAGGACTAGCAGAAAGCTAAGATTGAACACTGCAAATAAAAGCTGACCCATCTGGTGGGAGCAGATTGCATCAGGGGCTGCTTCTTACTCCTCTCACAAAAACTCTATGCACAAGATTACAGTCACACTTTCGGCCAGACCCTGCACTACCAGTTCTGGGAGGGGTCAATCCCTACCCCAGAAACCAAGATCTAAATAGTCTCTACCCCAAGTTTGAAAAGGTTGGGAATCACAGATGTAGTCTCCTATTGCAACTCTGGTTTTGACTGTTTCCCTCACCTCTGTAGCCTTGTTTCTGCCACAAGGCAATGCACCTAATCACCAGTCTAAGACTCCAGATCTCCTCTAGGTACTTCAGCTTTCCAATTCCAGAGGGGGATATACTAACATTAAAAATAAGAATAAATTATTTCACAACTAGTCAATAGCTTTTCAGGCTGTTTCTTAAACCTGAAGCCATAGATGCCTATGTACGCCCTTAGCTTGGAAAGTACTGTGTTGCTCGTACTGGGGAGCACAGCAATGACCCAAGTCCCTGCCATGCATGCCAGCACTGAGCACAAGAAACATGAAATGACCACCTCGGCCTCACTGAACATGCAGGTCTCAGACCTTCATGCCATCACCAGCTATCTCCCACCTATTGCCAGGATCAGCAGCTACACTGCTCAGCATTTCAGCTTTTCCACTTTTAAAATAGCCAGTTGCTGGCATGTTCTGCCTCTTCCTCAGAATGTGTCAATGGCACATAGACTCCATTGAAAGACAGTGTTTTATGATGTAAAGACTAAATTTTTCTTCCCTTAATTTCAATCTGTTGCTCCCAGCATGTTGCTCATCATTATGAAAATGAAGCCTCTTTCTTCTTGGCATTTACACCCTTCAGAAACTTGAAGACTTTAATGTTCTTACAGAAAATGAGTTTATTTTTTCTGCTTTTTCAAATGGCCTGAACCAAGTTCACTTACACTGGGAAAGAGACTGCAACATAGACCAAAGAATGCTTTTCTCTTTACTTCCACTTTTAAAAGTGAAAATTTAAGCGGCAAAGCGGTACTTTCAGCCCTTAGACATTTGCAGGCTTTGATAAAGCAATGGATGTAAATCTCATTTAGAACAATGTACATTTTTGTTGCTGAAGCTGACCCCCTGCACGAATACATTTCTTACATTTTTTCAGAAAAAGAGAGGCATCTTTTCCATCACAAGTAACCAAGAACTCATGATTACTGCTGATCTAAGTGACAGACAGCACCATGTCCCCTGGCCTCATGGTGATACAGGATTGAGTCAGGGAGAACAGTGCCACTTACTGAATCAACAGAATCACTTCACACAGTCATTTTGTGGAAGGTTGTTTATCTGAGGAAGTCTAGTTCTGCTTAGCTTTAGCTGTCACCAAAGAACCCAGAGTTGAAAGCACTATGAACTGTAAATAAAACAGCACAGCACTCCCATACAAGCTTTGCACTGTCTTTCCAACTGCTTCACTTCCCTGCCCCAGCAAAGAGATGCCCATAACCTGACTGAACATTTTCATTTGCTCAGTAAGGCTGCTGGCTGTTTCCACCACACCCCCAGACAAAGGGCTGATTATTTCCTCTCATGTTAATGACTACTTCTATAGGCAGGTAGGCTGCCATCTATCTCTCTCATCACTGCCTTTCCCTTTTACAAAAGGAAAGATCCCTCCCTGTGGCACTGCGGGGAACACAAAGCCCTTTGCACTGTCTGCAGTACCTGCCTGGCAAAAAAGGCCAGGGCTTTTACTGCTCCAAATATCCCCTCCTGAGAACCACTATATTGTTAATTCATTTCACCAGCCTCAATAACGTCCCCTTTGTGAAGGTCTGAAAGACAAATCCATCCTTGGTGTAACACTACTGCCCTCGATGGAGTTGTAGCAGAGTTGAATTTGGACCAAACTCTTCACTTTGATTTGCTTTAAAAGCTGCTTTGCCCATGTGTATAATTATTAGAGGCAGATTCCTTCTATCCCAATATCAAACCACTTCTCTGTACCTGTTATTTCATCTTAACACAGCCATCTGAGTTAGACATGCCTATATGAAACAGATCAATAGATGCTCTCCCACCCCTGCTAGTATTAATTCAGCATCAAAGACATCTTTGCCACTTGCCTTTTTGATGTTTTTGTGTAGGAGGTAAGGGGGTTGGCAAGTATTTTTGTTAGTTTGGTGTCTTTGTTTATGATAGATGGAAAGCTTGCCAACACACCAAATGCTCTCAAATTAAAGTCAGTTCAGTGGCTGTGATTAGATGAATTGTGACTGACTTCTAAACCCTTCACTTCTCAGCCATAAATCCCTCGTGCTCCCCAATCACCTGCAGTAATGACTAATGCCAGGTTCCCTTAGTTACACTGGAAAAGGGGAAAGTGCTTGGGGATTAGACAAGAAAGTCTGCTGCCTCCAGCTTATTTTCAGGCTTTCATCCCCATCAAAAAATTGAGTATGATGCAAGAAGCCATATTAACTACATTGCTCCTCTCCTTTTCATCCCTTGCTGGGTAAATGCTGCACACAAGTCATTTTCCCTTCAGTTGATATTAACTGCCACTTCCTGACCATTTCCCCTGACATGTTCTCCATTCATTCCCCAATTCATTTGTCATTATCATTCACACACACAGACTTCCACTGCAACAGTCAGCATCCCCATTAAAAAAAAAAAAACAAATATAGGGGTCCAGTGTCTTCTCTCTTTCACCATAATCATGCCAGCATATCTGTCGATTTTCACTCCTGATTTATATCAGCAAAAGACAGTCAAAAGGTTTCATCCTGTCCAGTGCTGGGCATCCCCAGATCTCACTGAGGCATGAAAGTCAATAGCCCTCAAACGCCAATTCTTGTTAGTGGTACAATTACATAGGCATGACAAGAAACAGATTAAGCCTTCCTCACATCTTGAAGGGCAGTTAGCAAGATGAGGCAATACTTGTATTGACCATCGGTTACTGCAATACTAATAAGCTTGTCTTTTCTCAAATATGAAGCCCAGTTCCCTTATGAACTGAGGAAATAATCACGCCTCTTCATTTTTTAGTAGTTGTAGAGGGATCCCCACCTCTCCTCTGAAAATGGCTTCATGGCACAGGTAGCCCTCATTATATACAATTACTTTTCCTGAACCTGGGCAGAATTAAAGAGCAAGGCTAGAAAAATTAAGAAACTTCTTATGGAAGTTGCACAGCATGTGTTTTACAGCACAATTTTCTCAGGGAATTCCCACTCCTATCATCTACCCCTCTGTTTCACTACCAGCACCTACAAAGGTAAAGCAATTGCAGTCTTTCAGCAAACAAGGGATAACAGCAAATGGTTTGCCTGTGAAATATGTCAACAGTTCTCAGCCTCAGCCAGAGGAATTCTCAGAAACTAAGAACTCATTAAGCACCAGATATAATTAACTCTTTGCACACTGTAAATAGGATTTGTTAACAGAGAACGTTCCAAAGAAAGAGGAAGAAGCAATCTCTTATCTAGTGAGGTTGCACGGAAAGGTTTGGGCTACTGTTTTGCCGAGAGCCTTAAGTGCCTGAGCATCACTAATCATAGAAGGCTTCATTAGATTTCTCTCTATTTTCATTATGAAAATAAGGTTAAGGACAGTTTGTTCCTTACAGTGTTTCCTTCAAGTAAAATTATCTTAGATACTAGACTGCAGGGGTTGGGTTGTCTTTTTGCAGCTGCTGCATGACAGATTATTCTAATCACAAACTCCTCTTCATAAAGCAAAAAGAGAAGAAATCTGCAGTCTATGTTTTATTCTTGTCCCCGATACCAAGACTAGTATTTCATATACAAATCTTTAACTAGTATGATATATTCTGTACAATATCTGTCAAACTCTGGCTAATATCTGTCACAAAGTATTGCATCTTAGAGAGCACTATAGCTCTGAAAAGCAAGGCACACAGAAGCAATTTTTCAGTGTGCCTGCCATTCGCAAGACAGCTGCTATCCAGTTGTTCAGGCACACGGTCCTGATTGGAGTTGGGCCATTTTCTTCCCCCAGCCCTCGGCAGCATGCGGAGGGCAGCTTTTTGAGGCAGGAGAACAGCATCCCTGTGAGCAGCGCCTGCTTGCCAGCCATGGTTGCTAAGGAACTTTGTCATGGCACAAGTGTCAAACAGAGCTGTTGTCACAGGGCTGCTGCTACCACACTTCCAACCCAAAAGCCAAACCACTGCCTATATTGCATGGAAATCCCCACTAGCTGTGACATCCCTCAAATTACATCAGGACCTCTCTATCCCCCATGGAGAAAGAGCTGCTGCATTATAAAGCAGATTATATCAACTACAAATTAGTATCTAACATCACAATAGAGCATCTTTGTATATAAGAGCACTGCATTGTTTGTTGGGTGTTGGTTTGTGGTTTTATAAAAAATTCTAAATTATATCTAAAGACAGTCAAACCATCCTGATTTACAACTTAAACTTGTCATGTGTTAGATGAGTCTTATAAAGGATTAAAAATAACTAAGAATAAAAAATAACCATGCACTGCACCCTAAATGCTGTATTACACTTTTTGACAAAAGCATGCAATATGGATTTGCTGCTATCTTCATGAAGTGGGGAGGGAGGGTGTGGGTAACAGCAGGAGAACCCCATTCTGTCTTTGGCACCTGCTGGAGAAAGAACTATTGGATCCAACTGAGCCTCTGATCAAGCAGAAATCTGTAGACTGACAAGCTGGTTATTAATTTTCCTTGCAAATGCAGCAGGTAATCATTTGGGGGAGAAGGGAGAGCAGGGGGAAGTAGTAAAACAAACACTGCAACCACTCTACTTCCTCATCCATGGTTTCCATCTCTTTAACTGCAAATTGTACCAAATGTTGAATCAATTGTTCCATGACCTTGCACTAAGTGAAAGGG
Organism: Strix aluco; assembly: GCF_031877795.1. NCBI lineage: Eukaryota > Metazoa > Chordata > Aves > Strigiformes > Strigidae > Strix > Strix aluco. The sequence continues at coordinate 14,605,439 of NC_133939.1, read as the reverse complement.
CAAAACAAGAATCTCTTAAAATGATAAAGGTAAGCTATCACAGCTTGTGAAAATAGTAATCAATAAACCACTTCCCATTTAACAACACTCCTTCTAACCAGAGAGGGATTGAATGCACTCTGACTACACCATTTAGGAAAAAAAAAAAAAAATAAAAAGCCACCACCACAACAACACACACCCCCCACATTTTGCCCAGCTAAATGCATGTGGGACATTGAATAATCCTTTTAACACCATGATTCTAAAGCACAAAATTAACAGTACACACATTATCTAGAAGTTACAGACAAAGAAGTTATGATCACCTCTATTCTCACAGCAAGAGCACCGTAATCCATTCTAATTCTGTGCCCCTTTCTCCAAAGTATCCCAAGTTTTATTTATTTTTAATCTTCATGTGCACTGAAAAGGTCAGGAAAGAGGAAAGACTCTATTCTCAGTTCTGCCAGATATTGGGAAATCTGTTCCCACTATTTTCTGTCTATGACTAAGAACTACTATTCTGCAAGCTTAATTTATTTGATTCTTGCCATTTCACGGTTATTCTTCACTTCCCACCTATGTCCTCCTTTTTAAGCCGTAACATATTGCTGGGACTCTTATAAACAGCTTCCCTGCAGTGATACATACACACACTTAAATTGCAGATTAATTATTTTTAAAGCTGTCTGGTCTCTTCTGCTGTTTACAACACTTGGTATAACAAGACTCAGACCCTGATTGGGGTCTCCAGGTCTTCCCACACACAAATAACTGGCACACACAGCCAACATTAAATTGAAGATTGTTAGTGTCCCCATTCTACAATGGGGAGAAACTCATAGCACAGAGGAACATTATTATTTTTCCCATGTTTGTCAGGGTCATTTGTAGTAGATACAGTTCCCACAAGCTTACGTTCTGGTCACAAGACACTTTCAGCCTCCAAACCTCTTTTGCTCACCATGCTGGAATAATCAGATTTCTCCATTTTCCCCTCCATGCTCCATTCCTCCCCTTTCACTTTAGAGGACATCATATTGGACACCAACAGCCTTCCTGACTTTTCTTCCCACTTTCATTTTCATGGTCTTTTCCTTGTGAATTTATTTACCATGACACACATCTAGAGTGCCCAATGAGCCTCACATACAGCATTACTCTGCTGCACTGTCCCCATATACCCACAGAGCAGCCTCCCTCTGCCTCATGCCCTCCCAGTTTCTCTCTCTGGGTACAGGGGTGCCTTTTCTCAGTTGGGCACCTAATGCTGCCACAATCCTGTCCTTCCCACAGAGTCTTTGATCGAGCTAGGGAACCTCTCCCCAGGCTGCTCCATTTTGCTTCCTTGGTCGCTGACCTCCAACTGCTCCAGTGCTTCAGGCAGGTCTCTCACAGTGTCTTCATCATGGCGGTATTACATGCCGAAGTTCTTCAGCCAGGCTGTTATTTGAATCAGCTCAGGATTTCCAAAATAACAATTTCTGTTACAGCTGTAGGCTTGGCCTTATGCACCACTGCATCCGAATGCTTTGCTCCTCCTCCACGAGCAGCTGCCATTCCCTCTGGAGCCCTGGCAAGCTGCTTTCCTTAGACAGACCATCAACTCCCCTGCTGCACTCAGTAAGTGCCTCTCATCATCAGGAATGGGAAGTGGGACTTAATTCCCAACCAGTTTCCCCTCAGTTGCTGGTCTCCTGGAGTGAACAGCAGCAGTTTGCACTCCCTGGGTGCTGGCCAGCTAGGCAAAAAGCCCAAATAGAGACAAGCAGAGCAACACAAACGATTCCCTGTCTGGTGCATCATCCTGATTTTAATTCAGTATTCTGTTTATTATCCAGAATATTAAGCTCATGTCCTACTTCTCTGCAGCCAAGAGAAATTTAGACTGTGAGGGTGGATAATTTCTTTGGGAGTAAACCAAACCAGGAGTGCCAGGCTACTTGTACTCCTGCTCTAATTTGTTGACACGTATGTATATACTTGGAGAAGACTGAGCTTGGCAATAGCAATTTGCAGCTTATAACTCACAGATGCAGAACTGCTCTGAATAACAGCTCTGTTCTGCAGCATCAGTCAGACTGCTTCTCCAGCTCTGTTACTTCCAAACACTACGTGCAGCTTCATGAAACCCTGCAGACGTAATCCACAAGGTCTGCTTTTGTCCAAGGCCTGAGCTTGCCTTGCTGCATGAAAGAATAACTGAATACACTAGTCTGCGCAGTGTTCCCTTGCAAACACTAGAGACAGGGAGAGCACGATTTGCCTACACTCAAATGTAGTCATAATAGAGGACCGGTTACCCAACTCTGAGCAATGAAGTTCTGAGACAATAAAAATGTTCACAAATCCATGTCAAATTCAGCAAACAGATTTGAAACAAAAGTGTAGACGGGGATACTTGAAGAGTTTTAAATATTTAATTTTTACATTTTCATATGAAGTTATTCTCTTGGAAAATACAAAGAGATTTTGTTTTTACATTTTCAAATGAGTCTTCAACTTGTCTGAAATCATATTTCTAAGAATCCGTTCTGGGGGTGGGGGAAAGGTGAAATAATTCAAAAATCTATTTTGCTTCATGTCAAAAAAAGAAAGAGGGATCAGTTGCCAAAGTTAAATGTTTTCCTGTTTCCCATTTTGTTGAAAAGTACATTTACAAAGTCTGTTTAATCTAAACAGTGGTGGATTTGCCTTTCAGTTTTTGTTTGTTTTTTTTATACCAAAATTCGAGTTTTTGAGCAGCTCTTTCTAGCATCAGTCCATAAACCACTCTGCTCTCTTTGAATCCTACAGACTCTTCAAAACTGTAGAGCTACTAGGCAGGTGACTACATTTTTGCAAAAGCTGAGCCCAAAACAGCAGTAGAATAAAACCTCTTGAAGCTCAAATCATCTCATAAATGTATGGATACATCTGAAAAAATTGGATTCATTGCTGGAACAGCTGGATGAAATTGCATAGGGCAGCTTGGGAGGTTACACAACAGAAATCTCACCATTTCCTGTGGACAAGCATTACCTCTCCCATCTCTATCCCACATGACCCTGTTTGAAAAAGGTGCAATTGTTCCTATGTTTTCAAATGTATATAGCAGCCAACTGCATATCTTCCAAACTGTTTGATGAGGCCACTGGAGCATTTAAAATGGAGTTCAATTCCCAAGAAAACATTGTATATTTGAGTTTGGATAATGCCTCAAACACAAAGGGATGCACATGCATTTTCAGAGGAAGAAGCTTTACATCTACACAGTTGGATGTCTGTGGCACATCATTTATAACAGTCAGCCATGCTGCTCATAAACTGCTTTTTGCATACACATAGAGGGTTAGATATATAGGACTTCCTTGTTTATTCTTTCTACTGTTTTGACAGCAGTCATTCTGAAGTAGTATTTAAGTTTAAAGGGCTGTTCTGCAAGTCAGACAATTTGAAATCAGATCCAAGATCAACAGAGCCAAGTCCTTGAAGGCACATTTTTCCAGTTGACACACACAAATACACCTTCTTTCTCAGTCACTAATTAGAGCCATGTCAAACTTAAAGTCTGGCTCTGCAGTATGCTCATGGAAGCTTCAAAAAGACAGGAAAATGTACAAGATTATTTGCTCCAAACACTTGGCTAAATTGTTATCCCCCCCTCCCCATGGTTGCTGGGAGTGCACAGAGCAGTTTTTTGTTACAGATTACCATATTGTTTATGGCACTCTGCATCTTACTAGTTTCACATACTTGAAACACTTTATTGAAAATAAATAGAAATTGCAGTTACACCCTCAGAGAGCTAGATAAGGCCATAATAAAGGAAGCCTTTTTACAATTTTTAAGGTCATTGACAGTTTGGGCATACACCATGTTCTCCAATTTTTACTAGTTACCCGAGGTGAATCTAGTTCATCCGTTAACCAATGAAGGAAACTCACACACATACTACATTGGTATCACAGGACAGAAAGAAAGGCAAGTCACAGACAGCTTCCTCAACTATTTTTGTGGTGCATAAGCATGTACTCCTCTTCAAGATGATGCAAGTTGATGTCAAAACTGTGAGATATCCTACTAAGCAGTTGGAAAATGTTACTAGTTAGAGGCAAATAAGGCACAGCTCTTCCCTGGAAATCAGCTTATTGCCATTGGTAGACTTTGTACAGTAGGGATAATGCTGCATACTGTCTTTTTATTTCTCTGTTTCAGGGCAAGTAGACACATACATAAATCAAGTTATATATACAGTTTATCTGCAATGCAGTCAAGAACTGTATCTGCAGTACATAAGAAAACACTCAAAGTAGCTTTGAGCTAGACAGCTCTGTTATCCATAGCAGCAAGGCTGCAGATTCCTGGTATCCATCAGGGCCTGCACAAGTCCATTCAGGATCCCAAGTGCATGCTCAGTAGATCAGACTACAGCCCCAAAGTGTGGCTGCTTTCAGAGAGAAGCTTTACCACAGCTGTCATCCTTGAGTCTTCACAAGGATCAGTTCTACCTTGGACTCCAGTAAAGATATACTCCTACTCATCTCAAAGCCTGCATCTGGCTTTTCCTCAGAGAAGCTGAACTGCTGACCCAGGACATGTTACCCCAACCTCCCACATGATGCTAATGCCACAGTTGATCACTTGGACTGGAAGAACAGGAAACACTTTAATAACTGTGCCTGAAAACTACTGGAAGACTTCTGCATTCCTGTTCCTTACAAACATACAGTCTTGCAAGATGATGCAAATTCCTGTGAAACTTCTCAAAAACCTCCCACAAATGCTGATATTGGTGATAAAGCTACTGAAGAACCTCACCTGAAAAAGCACAGTGCCTCACATGACTGGGTATTTGCTGGGGAGAAAATCTTGAATATTATGCATCATTCAAAGTCATGCTTAGAAATTAAAACAACAGATAAAACAGGAGAATTGAATTCTGTTTCTTTTTTTTTTTTTCTTATGTGACCTCATGTAATTTCTGTCTCCATATATTCTTCCATGAAATACATTTACTAGCAGATAGAATATACAGAACTATTGTAAGACACATTGATCCCCTTGAATGAAATGTAATAGGTGCAAAACAAGTTTTTTGCTGTACTTTTCAGGTTGAACAAGATTCTTGGTGGATATTTATCTATTATCTATCTATTTGTCTATTTATCAGATCATAATTACAGGATCCTACACACTACCTTACTGGTAGAGCCTGTAACTCCACAGACCACTGCCAACCAGAGATGACCCTGCTTCAGTTGTCCCAATGCCATGGCTAAAACTTCAAGTCTTTCTAACTGCTTAAAGATGATCTTTAAAGAATTCCAGCTCTTCAGAGCATGCACTAATTTATGTTCAACTTTCTCACATACCACACAGCAAGTTCTACATAGAAAAAAAGTTATCATGATTTTAAAGAATAACATCAAAACAACGTACACCTTATATAGTTCTGTAGAAACCTATATTGACACAAGGGATTTCTTCTATCAATGATAGGAGTGTCACACTGTCAGTCACTCTCAGCATTCACCCCTTCTCTTAAATCCAGTATTATTTTGACCACCTAACTCTTTCTGATAATTCACAACTATATACAGCTAAGGTTTGATTCTATCAAGATCAAACTTGAAACAGTCAAGCACATTTTGACACTGCCTTTCAGCTGTGCTGAAGATAGATTTGCAAAAAATCAAACCCAAAACTGCTTTCAGGGAAATACTTTTTAGAGTAGCTGTATCATCATCTTCTGTTGTCAAACAGCTATTTTGGTAAAATTTTGCTTCATAAGTGTCTTATAAAAACCTTTACTCAGTTAATCATGCTAAATTGAAATCGTAGTCAATAGAAGTTTTGCATCCATGGAAAGAGAAGATTAGAATCATGCGTGTGATAAACTTAACTATGCTAAAAATTAAACAGTAGCACAGGTCTTGTCCATCAACCCATTAATTAAAAATACTAGAGATTATAACCAGCAGCAAAACCCTTAACTCATACATGTTCAGTTTCACCCAGTTTGATGAGGTCTTCTATGGGTTGCAGAATTCACTCCTCTATTTAAGCAAGCACCGTATTTCACATATAATCAAATCCAAGATCCAAGAACTCCGACAAAGAAAAATTATGATAAATTCTACAGGAAATATAGGAGGTTTTGCTCAAGTTTCCTGCTATATTTGTTTCATTATCATCAGTAATTAACACCATAAGCTGGAATTTTTAATAAAGGAAGCAAATATGACTTATCTCACTTATGCTGACAGAATGAAGAGCAACCTTATTACTCTGACATGAGATGTCAGCCAGACTACCCATGAATAAAAGGATGCAGTTTACAAGAGAACACAATGCACAGTGATGAAAAGCAGTATGTGGAGAATAAGTTATCAGAAATTAGGGACAAGCATATCTTTAGGTGATTTCAAGACAGCCTTAATTTGAATTAGAACTATTTTAATACCACTGAATACAAAATCATCCCTAGAAGATTAAAGGGCTTTGTTCAGGGGAGCATTAACGCACAGTGGCTCCCTCCCTTCAAGGAAAAAAATACTATACAGTTTTTAACAAATTATTTTATTGCCTGATTCAGTTCTTGTGGCTTTTCACGACATACATTTGTTTTTATGTTGTTTGGGCTTGCTGTTGTTTCCCCCTTCACTACTTTCTCCTCCTTGGTGTATAATTAAGTGTTTCACCCAGACTATGTTGTAAATTAGATTTTTAGTTGAGCCGTTCTTAGCTATAAAACAGGAATGAATCTTGGGTTGTACAAACACAGCTAATTTATGTCTTACCATCCTCAGAAGAGACACAGCCCAAAGGAGGCCACCACATTACTCACAGTGCTTTTCTCAGAGCTCATCTGAAGAGTTCAGACAGCAGCAGCCTCCACAAAAGAATTAGCAGGGGCGCTGGGGTGTGTGGGTGGACAAGAAAGGAAGGAAAACAAAGAGGAACTCTAGATAATAAACTAACACATGGTGGGTGTGACAGAGCATGGTCTTGTGAACCATTGGTTTTATAGTAGACCTATAATAAGTATATCCAGTTTTGACATAAGAAAGTAAAGAGCAGGGGGGGAAGCAAGTTCTGAGAAACATAAGTAGTTAGTTAAATAACTGTTTTCCATGGTATACTGCATGTTTGACATGGAAATAACCCCAAGAGACCCTCCAGAAAACAGTCCATTCCTCCTGCTGCATTTTTATTATAAGAAAAACATTTTTGTGGCCTGTTCTTTCCATAGTGCCAGGAGTTATCTGTTAGCAGAGCAAATTATTCTTTTGGGGAGAGGAAAAGAAAAGCAGCACTTCCTCTGTTATGCATTACTAATTAGCTCCAAGTTGAGGGGGTGGGGGGTTAGCATAGAAGATTGGCAACGCAAAAAACCTTCTGACAAAATATTCATTGAGGCAAGCTGTGCAAATGACTGCTGCCAGCCTGGAGACAATGGCTCCATTGTTCTGCAGAGTGAATTGATTTGGGACCAATCTCAGAGGGTCCAGCAAGGAATAAAAGGTAACATTTTTGCAAATTCAGCTCACTTTCTCTGGTTCAAGAGTGGGTTTTCTTTTTAGGAAAGAATGTTGAGCTGTGCTCAGTGCCCAGGCTCTGTTATTGTAAGCAATAATTGTTTTGCCAATTTACTGTATGCCAATTTTAAAGTAACTACCAAATTCAATTAGATAAAGCAAAGAAACATGCCCTTCATCATGTTTAAAAAGACTTGAATGAAGAATGAAAGTGAGAAAGGAACATGTGATGCTAGGCTGTGGCATTAAGTACTTAGACAGGCCTTGTAGAAGCTTCTCCCCCCTTCCCCTTACCCCCAACTCCTTAATCCCAGAACTTTTAACAGTGACCATAAGACCAGGTCACCTTTGAGGCAGAAAAGACTCTCTAGGATTGCAGGGAAGTAGGACCAATATAGATACTGTACTGAAGCATAACACCAAAAGTCTGTTAGCAACACAAAAGGGCAGGATTGTTAGTTTTCTTCCTGCATTGCATTCTCTCTCCCATGGTTGACTGGAATGAATGACAAAATGGTATGAATGGTGCCCACGTGGTCTGCAATGAAACACATCCAAGACTTTTTAGTCTGGGGAATATTTCACATCCATACTTTTTGTTCTAACAAATGTGGAAGAAGTGTCTCTTGGTATCATAAAGAGATAGTATTTGCAACTATTGTGTTTTAAACCCCAATTGATAGAGAAAGCCCACATTATTTCTTCTAAACTACTCCCATAGTAGTTTATTGGCATTAAAAAGAAAAAAATCACACTGTCCTTATCCGAATATCTTTATTCCACTGAAAGGGAACGCTGTAGAGTTATGACTCAAAATTAATAAATTAGACTTAAAAATTCATCCAGAATAATGCAAGTTCATCTGTTCAACCTAGCAGCACAATATCTACTTTTATGCAGGACCTTAAAGCAATCCAGAATAAGCCACAAAGCAAAAAGTATTAAACCTTAGCAAGCTCATGAGCAGTGTTCACTGAGAGAAGGAAGGAAAGGAGAAGGAGCAGAGAGAGTATCAGTGTACTGCAAACTACAACATGTAGAGTAAAAGTCTGTTGTTCACAGGACTTCATGGTCAGTCAGCAACTCCCTTTCAATTAATACTGCAGCTCTCAGCCTCTTCCCTTTGTTGATGTTGCTTCCACACTGTTTTGTTTCCCTTTACCTATCTTCTCTTCACCTGTCCTTCTAGCCTACCTTTGTATTCCTTTATGTATTTCCAGAGTAAAATGCAGATGCAAAATAGAAGATCAAATACAGAGATTCCCCTGTGACACTTCACACTGGGTGAATAACTTCTTGCTAACAATTTTATGTTTTTGAGTGACTGGGTCTGGATTCCAGCACTCAGATGTATTGGATGTCACGTTCATGTTCCCAGAAGTCTCCAGACACAGGGCTGCTGGAACAAGCAATCCTACACAGGAGGATCTGACCCAGCTCCCAAAGGGAACTGTCTCATGGCTGCTGCAGGGGCTGCATCAGCCTCTTCAAGTACCAGTTTCTCAGAGGGACTTTTCTTTTGTGATTTCTTATCAGCACAGTCTGCTGAGCACTAATGATTTTCATGATGTACAACAGGGTGGAAAAATATGTAAGGATATAGCTTGGATCAGTTACATACACAAAAATATCCATAGGGTTAGGTTTGGACTGGAGAATATTCCGTTCAAAACGTCATACGTATTTCATCTAGCACCAATTGTTTGTTTTCATCAATAATTATCACTAACACTGGTATCAGCCTACTGTGGTTTGTTGTTTTGGGGTTTTTTTGATCTGGGAACAGCATTTGAAGTTCACAATATCTATTTAGATGACATTGGTTAAATACTTGAGCATCTCTCTTCTCATGCTTATAATTGGGCTCACACAGGAAACAAAACCAGGTACTGTTCCGATTTCAATATTTGTCAAGCATAAATCAATCAACATTGGTGACTTCTTTAAACTTACTTCTAGCTCTGATGTTATCAGCCTTCATGTTAGACTGCACTTACTTACAAATGTTTTCACTTGAATGGTGGGGAAATAACTACAAAGGCAGAAGCCCCTGATAATGAGCAGGGCCTCCAAGCACATGCTGAAGCAAATGATTTCTGTCTCCAAATTACCCTCTTGTGAGTGGGATTAACAGATCAGACCCCAAGCCTTATACCCACCATATATCCTATTTTACAACTAAATACTTCCCCCTTTGGAATCAGCCCCATGTTACAACTCCACAGCTTAATTCATTGCAAAAAAAACATTGACTACGACTGACAATTTAATGTGGGATTATGACTTGCAGTGCTTATCCTGCTGTTATTCACAAGCTCAGATTTGGCTGCAAAGCAATTTTCCCAGAAGGTACAAAACATAGAGGTCTCTTCAAGAGCTCTCTGAGCCATGACAAATTAAACATGGACTATTTCACAGTGAATCCCAGTTTTGGCCAACAAATTATTTCTGTTTAACTATCCTGAAGCAGTCTTATCCTCAAAGCAGCCTATAGTTCTAAAAAAAAAAAAAAAAAAAACACCACACACCAAGATGCAAATCCATTTACCTGAAGGTTTTTTCCCCAGCAATTATGCCTGCCTGCAAAACACATCCCCAGCCCTTCAAAACAGTCACATGAATAGTTTTACAGAAAACACTTTTATACACCTACAATTACCCATACATTTCTCTAAAATTATTTAGCTGATTAATACAGGGAGGTAACAGCAAGTGCAATAGCTTTTCAGCTAATGTCCTTAGCTTGAAGTTTGCACTGATTTTGTCACACCTAATGTGGAGACCTTATGACCAAAAGCTTTCTGACTTTTTCCAACTGCATCAGCCATTCCAATAAAATACATCATTTTAACCTATAAATTTTGTATCTTACATCTGAATAACTGCAGGATGCCAGACCTACCAGTACTGCTATGTAAGTATTACCCAATCTATACTTTAAAATATGGAAAAAAAAGAAAATCAATAAACTAAGGATACCAGATCAAGTGAGAAGCATAATGATTTTTAAAAGTAACTCAACAAAAAAATTGTATTTCTAAGATTGTATTACCATCCTTCTTTTGACACACTCCTAGCAACTAGAAAATAATTTGTCCTTAACTAATTGTGAGGTGCAGTTTGCTTAAAACCTATGCTCCCACTTAAGAAATGTCAACAGAAATATTTTCACCATGTTAAATAATCATTTCAAAGCAATAAGAGCTTGGAAACATGCTCATATCTCAGGTATTTAATGCATTTTCCCCCCTTTCAATCTCCTCTCTTGTTGCTCTCAAAATCTCTCACTCTGACAGCAGAAATGCTAATGAATGCAAGATATAGCAGGTGCATTGTTCCAAGACTGTCAGAAGACAGCTTTGATGTGAATAATGCTGAGGGCACCTGGGTTATGACATACTCTGTCTGGTAACATGTGTTAAAGACAGGGAAAAAGTAATAGCTGAAAATCTCAAAATAGATCTGAATAGCCTACAGTACAAGAAAGCCCAATCCTAGGGGTCTGCTTGTCAGCATAACTCCCATTACCCTTATCAGTAATTCACCAATACAGGGACCTTCAAGATAAAAATTTACCATTAAGCAATATTGAACAGACTGCTTATTTTGTGGTGTCTGCAATGTCACAAGGGTGAACTAAGCCAGCCTGGAGGCCAAAGCAGTAGTTTTACATACAGGTTACCAGTGTCCTGAAGTTACCCCTCTAGCCTTCTGTACTGCAACCCGTCCTACTAGATTAAAGAGTAAACTTTCACTTGAGACTGCACTTACTTTAAAACATATCTGAAGGTATAGGCAGCATGCACCTGATGTGATGTTATTACATTCTACACCATCTTAACAACCCCATCACCTTCCCACACCTTCATTGCCAAGAGGCCTCCTGGTACAAAGGTAAGAAAGTTCAGTCAAATGAACTAATACTGATAGAGCAAGAAAAAAAATATAAATCATTATATTTAATAATAGTTTCTAAAAGGCACTTTCCAGCTTTTGAGGTGAGAGTAAAGAGAGAGAGGGAGAATAAACTAATGAAAAATCATTTCCTTTTCATGATTAGACAAAGGCCATTAGAACTTGAGACACAGAACAGGAGGAAAACATCTGGTTTGCAGGTTAGTCATTTCCATACTGGGGTCAACTGACCAAATGAAGCCTAAGGAATCATTACCACTGATACCAAATTTGTGCTGCAGGCTGGAACCCACAAACTCCAGGAACAGCCCCCTTTGGTAGGCCCCCAGGAAGCTATCAGCACAATCTTTAACGGGACAGCCTGTTGGACAAACTAGCACAGAACTTTCTCATTTGCATTGTCACTCTGTATTTCACTTTCCCAACAGCTTGCCATTTCACAGGAGCTTGTGGACTTCTCAGCCTCAGGCAAGATGTTGTGAAGTATTGCTATTGTAAAGAACTAAGCTTTGAGGAGAAGCAGCAGGCAAAGCTGTTAAAATACATGCTTAATTCACAGCAATGATTGCACTCCAATGCCATAAACTAAGAGAAGCCAGCAGGAGGGGGAACCCCTGCACGTAGACATTTCCAGAAGTGTTTTGAAAAATTTGGTTCTATATATTGCTTTGGACAATGCAGAGATGCTTAATTTTAATTACCATCAGGGTGCCGAGAGCACAGATGGATGCCTGTTAATTGAAGCTACCACAGTTTCATGTAAATTGAAAGAATAGATCAAATAAATAAATGTCTGCCTCCCAAGAACATTCAAAGTAAAAAATGGTAATGAGTTTTGGAACCAAGGAAGGAAATTGTTGTCAGTGAAAGACAGCCAGCAAAGATAACAGACCTCTGCCAGCAGATGACCATCAGTAACAACTGTGTCTTATCAGGAAGCAACTTGTCAGACAAGTCTGTAGATTAGCAGGACAGCCATAAGCCAGGCAGATATACTGTAGGTACAGGCCAATTCAGTCAGGTGTTTTCTTAAATCTGGTGGTGACAGAAATAGTAAAGCAAGTTACCTCTCCTGAGGCAGGCACAGGAAAGGAAAGCAATCTAGTCAACATGCATGAAACCAGAGTAAGCAACTAAAGATCACTGCTATATCTTCATGAAGTGGGAAAGCGAGGACAATGAAACATGGACAGCTAGGTAAGTCTCCATTAACAATAGTCTCTGCTGGATTTCAACAACTGAGATATTCAAATCCTTTTATAGTTAATTTAGGTCTCCAGGGGAATGACAGGTTCACAGCCCTGAATACTTAAGTGCCTCAGGAACATGAAACAGGGAATATTCAAGTGGGACAATTTTTGCAGACACTGCCACATGATTTCTTTGACACTGAAAACAAGGACATGAACTGTAAAGATGGATTCTTGCCAGAGTCAGTATCTGCAGTCATCAGCATCTTACTTGAAAGAGGCCAGTGAATAGCCTCAGCCTGTAGTTACTTTCAATAAACACAAGCCCGAGATGAACTGAAATCAGCACAGTATTACAGCTCATACTTGGCAACAGACTCAAGAAGCCACTCCATTAACTGCTCTGGGATATACTGTGTCAGCAGAGTCCCACGACGGCCTCTCAGTTTTGTGCCTTTTGGTAGGTTTGACAAGAAAGGAGCAGTGCTGTTCACAATACACCCCAAAGCAAAACTCTCCCTTCAACACTGTCTTATTCTGAGCACAGGCGCGACAACTGCAACTGAGCTGTGTTATGGGATCTGCATCTGAGGAGAAATAAACCAAGGAAGACAAACTGAATATACACAAATGGATTCAACAAATGAAACAAGCTTCCATAGAAAGCCAACAGCAACAGACCTAGCTTGACAAGGAGCATTAATTGCTTGCCTAAAATACAAAACCTGGGCAAGCTGAACATTCTGTATGGGAAAGACAACTGATTCTACAGGTGAGTATTCCTAGTTACAGGGAGCACAAGAGGAACAAGTAGAGTCACAAATAATATGGATAAACATTGTACATAAATTAGTCTACAGGTTCTATCAAACTATTTCACAATAAGGAAATAGCTCATGCTCTTTATAAAAGATTTGCATGGTTTTCTTCTCTACAAGAGGAATACAGAAGTTTGCAGATAAATAATTTCTACAGGTAAGGCTCAAATCAGCAATATTATGCCAGTGTCTTCAGAAGCATAAAAAACAGAACGTGAACTGCAGCGTCTTGCAATCTTACCAGAACAGCTATGCAAAACTAAGCTTAAGTATGGCTATTTTAATAGTACAGAAACTCTTAAGCTATAAAAACAAGGCTGAGTTAAAGTACCTTTTAAAAAAAAAATAAAAATCAGCATTGATACATAATGCATTAATTCATTCCAGTAGCTTAAACAGTCTAGAGAGACTTTCAAGACCAGCATTGTTCCTACTGACATTACCCACCAACATCATCTCCAGCTTATGTTAAAACTTGTCAACTGCAGAAAGTGAGGAAGATAACAGTAATAGAAAGTATGAGGTACTGCAGATGGGAAAATTAATTTTTAAGAGAGACTCAAGGAAAAGATGGCTAGGTTTATATTGAAAAAATGTAGTCAGACCTCCCCAATCCTAGAAACAGTATAAACACATCATTGCAGCCTTCTATTTAGGCTCATTAGCTCTGCTGAGAAGGAGGGTATGTTTGCAGAGGCAGAGCACTGTGTTAATGCAGTTATGCTGTTTCTGGGACCTACCTCGTTAAACACTGCACTGTGTAGACACATGCTAAATGATTCTGGATAACAGCCATTATTCCTCTTACATGTACCTCTGAACAGAGCTAAACTTTTGCATTTGATTTTAACATTGCACTTTTAAAATTGGAACAAATAAAAGCAGCCAAATATAACTTGCAAAAGGTCAAAAGCCAGGAAGACTGAAAACCCACTAATTTTTGCAGTATTAAAGCACAATTTAAGATCTTTTCAAACATAGCAATTGTAGATTGGTTTCTCTCAGTTTTCAGTAACATGCATACTGCCTTTACAGAGTAAATAGATTACCATCACACATTATTTGCCAAATATTAAATATTCCATCCTTTAAATGTGGTTCTTATAGAAATATTCTACAACTACATCATCCTATGACACTCTGCAGAGCTGTGCATGTGATTAGTTTCAGCTGCATCTATGTCCAGCTATGTGATTGTGCCCACAAATCCCAGGACTAAATGCTTCAAATAAAAGATTGGTACCTTGGTTAACTGTTCTCACCATTGACTCAATCTGAATCCAAATTGAATCTGAACACAGAAATGCCTTTTATTAGCCTGCCTCCTCATGACCCATTAGCCACTTACAAGCTGCAGAGCACTGGCAAACTCAGGGCAATGTTATAGATGCAGGGGCAAGAACACATTGAGGAAAAGCAATCTGGAAGATGTGGCTGCTTCACTCCTGGGAGGACGATTACATTTTATGGAGTGCCCAGCACAGTCCCTGAAGCAGGAGACAATGACCTCTCCAATCTGAATGCTCCAATTAGTAGGCTACGAAGTTTTCTTGCGTACCCTCACCTGGTGTCACAATTAATGCATTCTTTGCTGAGCCTTGTCCCAGCTCCAACAACTAGATTTGAGATACAGAAGGCCAGGACAGTGCCCCCTCCAAAGTCTACTTTAGACTGATGGCTAGGAAGATCTACAACCAAAGAAGAATCAACCTGCATCTCTTTACTACCTCCAAGGGCACTCCAACAGCTTGGCTGACCACATACAGACTGTAAACACCTCTCATGCCCAATGTGCACACCTGACATGGCTCCCAGGAGAGGCAGGGAGGTGAGGCACAGCTCAGCCCTACCATTTCCAGGGGGTAGTGGTGGCACCTCCCTACCCAGTCTGCTGGAGCACCATGTCTTGCACAGCCCTTCGTGCCTGCTGTGGAGTAGTTACACACCTTCACATATAACCTGGGTGCTGCACAGCTTGATTTCTGGGCCAGCCATCCTCATCTTAAGTGCTACACCACCTACAATACATGCCTGATGCAGGGGATCTGAAAGCAGGACTGTAGCAGCCCACATTTGAACACATGCAGCAATTTAACATCTCATTTTAGAGTACAGGGTTCCCAGCATCAAGCCTGCTTGATAGGTTTCCACCCTGCCTCTGCCTCCTGGGCACTCAGTCCCTTCCTCCCTACACCCACACCTCTGAGGTGCGTAGCCCTGTCTGCTGGCCATGTGATTGATGCTCACAAGATTTGTGACATAATCTAGGTTAAAAGCAGATTATTTTTAAGCCAGCCCCCCACTCACTGATCTAGTTCATAGCACAACATAACAACAGTCGTATCACCACAGCTAGTGGGGCAGGGAGCCACAGCCAGGCACAAGCAGGGAGGAAGAACAGCTGAAGCTGTGGGAAATGTAGGGTTACTGCAGAGGCCATGACTGGGGGCTTCAGAGGTGACCAAGTGCCATGTCACATAGTTTCCATCCCCAGTATGTTTCTGCATTCCCTAGAAGGCCACTGTGACACTGGTGTAAAAGACCGCATGATTTCAAAAACGTCATTATGACACTACACATCAATCAGGCTGCTGAAAGCCTCATGTCCCTGCAAAATGCCCGTATAGTCCATTTCTTTCCAAACGCAGCACTGCCGAGCTCATTGGAACAACACCCACCTGACCCAGTAGTTACACCAACCCCTTCAGCTTAATAACATCACTGTTTTTCAGGTGACAAAGAGCTTCACAGAGCAAGATTCTGACACCACTGCAGTCTTCACTGCAGCATTTGGGTCCCTGCCTCTCACTGAGGCAGGATTTCACACACCATTTTTCTGCTGCAGAGAGAAGTGCTGGAAGAAGACAACTGAATTTCAGGAAGCATGTGCAAGAAACCCTGCTGCGATACATTTAACGTACAACAGCTGAGTACCTTAGGAACACCAGTGCTGGTCTCTGCACCAGTGTAATCTACCTGCATCACCCTTTTTCTCTCCAAGATAGGATGGTTTCTTCTAGTGAACCAGCAGCCAGAAGTAACATCTGCCTATTTCTACCAAGTTCTCTTGCAAGTCAGCAATTCCCCATTTCGAGTAATCCACTAATACTAAGTAGGGAACCTTCAAGGTCCAGAGACTGCTTGTAAGGACTCCAACAGAAGAAACCAGGGTCCTACATTTTGGGCATAGTCAATAGCAGTAAACTTACTGGTCAGAGATCCATATCTCCACTGAAGAATGTTTTGGAATCCACAAACATAGGTTTAAAACCACTGTTTAAGTAAATAAATCCAGAATCTCTGCTAGTGATAAACTGGGTTGCAGGCTTATCTCAACATCTGCTGACATCTCTAGATTTCAAATGTCAGTCTCTACTGCTTAGATGTTTAAACAGAAGTTTCCTCTTTAACTCTCCACTTTACAACTTCATTTTCTTTATACAACTCTTAACCTAACTTTCTAGCTGATTCAGTGCTGCAGAGAACAGTGCCAAGGCAGCTCACAAACTGGATGGATATAAATACTGGAGATCATATCAGGGAACCTGGCATCACTTCCAGTTTAGCCATTTGATACATTCGGCCAACCAAGCTAAAAGTAGTGATCTAGACAATTTGAACTCCCCCTGCACAACACTGTCACAGAAGAGCAGTTTGGATTCTGGCCATTCATCCCTATAAATCAAGCAGAAGACATGAATCTCCACGCTAGAGACACTAATCAGGTTACCTAACAGTCCCACACTTACAGCATCTTCCTATACTCCTTGAACACAGCAGCATCACACCAAGGAAGGCAGGGGCTTGAATTTGCCTTAGATCTTAAATGAGCCACAACCAAAGGCTGATAGTAAATAGCTAACATACATCCTAGCTTTATTCTCCTCCACACTTGCAGTCCAGTTTCATGGCTACACCACTTGTCTGCGTGCACACTTTTTCAGAAAAAATAAGGACTACAGCCCCTACATATGGTCAGAGCAGTGTTTGGTGTTACAACAATGTGAGGCCAAGTTCAGAGCAACTCCATACATAGCTCGTCTCTAACCTATGAAGCAATCCCTCCACACAGTACATGAGCCAGAAGCACAGGTTGCTTTGCTGCTCTGCAGCTCTCAGGCAGCCCCTTGACAGGGACAAGGGACCCCAGAAGGCACATCTGGCAGAGCTTTCCCATGAAAAGAAAGGCTGCTGCAGGAAAAGACTTACTTCAAAATTGGTAGAGGAAAATTGGCCAGAGAAGGGATAGCACCCAACCTTAATATGGATCAACTGAAATCAGGTATTGGAAGCTAGCTCTCAGTACTCAAAATTTCATCCAAACTTACTACTCTAGCAGTAATAATTTGAAAAAGCACAGATGTCCATTGCTGTGTACCAGCCTGCAGACACTGTTTGCACAAGCAAAAGTTTAATCTCAAAAAATAAATATGGGCAAAGGGAAATATTCCTGCTTACCAATTAAAGATCATTTGCATAACCACCATCTGGAATTAAAGTACTCCCCCCCCCCCCCCATTAAAATGTATGAAGAGACTTTCCCTCTGTGCACAATGGATATATGGATATGCCTTCAATGGCTGTTGCCTTTATCTTGTTTTGAGTCAGACACTGAATGATCTTTACTTACTGCTCCAAATCACCTCTGAATATACCCTTTGATAGGGCTGTTCTTTCCTGATTGCTTTCATTACTGTTAGTCATCTGCTTCTGTCACTTACTCTGGATCTTGTCTTGTGCTCTTAAACACAAATGGAGTTTTGCCATTGGTTTCAATAACAATAAAGTGGAAAAAGGCATTAGTCACAGCACAGCATCATCTGACAGCACCAAGTCATAAGGCCCAACACAAATGCTCCTTGCATCCAATTTATTTATTACAGTGATGGAACCCAAAACTCAAGCCCTTTCTCCTCCCCCACTTCCACGTAGCTTTGTGCAACGAGAAACTGAACTCTGCATAAGTCCTTCACAAAAGGCTGAAGGATTATTCTGGGGGATATGGCAGATGAGGTATTTCCTGATAGGAAAGCAGCAAGCGCTACCTCTCCTGGGCACCCATGTCAGGCACCATGAAAGCTTTCTGCTCTAGCTCTACTCTTATCATACTCATTTGCATTTCCCCCCTAATAGCTAAATTCTTTCAACTTTTAGACTTTCAAATGTCTAAAAATCAGAAAACCTGTATTTGCTGACTTCAGACCTTTTTTTGGAATTACATCCAGAAGACTTAAACTTGGCCAGGTACACACAGATTAAGCAGTATTTAATAAGCTACTGCTATATAATGCATAAATTCATGCTCTGCACACTACTCTTGCGGGATGAATTGTTGTAAAGGGTGTTTCCAAAAGTCAAGCCAGCTGTGTAGTTATTACTCACTAGCTTTAAGAGCAGAATTCAGTAGTAAAAATACTATTCAAACAACTAGGTATATATTGTTCTTTTCCAATAAAAATTGAGATGACTGAATTATTTCAATAACTAAAAATACTTGGGTCTTCTGGAGACATGAGTTCAACCCAGGAATTCTTTTCCTCCTCCAGATTTAACAGAGTATTTCAGCAAAAAATACCTAATTATGTATCTACTCTGAACAGATATTAAGCATCTCATGGGCCTATTACAAACAAGTCAGTCTGTGACAGTAGTTGGCAGAGTACCTAGTCCATCGCAAGTCAAATATCAATGAAACCTTTGCCTGAAGATCCATTTTCATATTTGGTACATCAGCAGATGCTTATCCAGGTGGTGTTGTTCAAAACAATCTTTCTAGTCAAGGAAATTATTGACATTTCTTAAGTTCTGCAAAAATACTGAAGTTGCCCCACTGAGATGCCTTGATAGTTTCAAATACTCTTGGAATGACAGGTACTACTAAAATGATAATTATTCACATTGCTTTTCATCCACAAACATATATGGCATGAGTAAGAGTGACTATATTTGCAGAATATGTACAGACTCTTTTATTCAATAATTCCAAGAGTGTTTAAAGAAGTTATGTCATTGGGTTTTACAAATGAAGAAAAAGTTACTGAAGCTCAGGTGACTTTGCCCCAAAATCTTGTGGTACAAAAAGCAGCAGAATCATATCTCAAAGCAGATAAATAGAATAAAGATTAAATCTAGGGACAAAAAAAATAAGAATGGGATCACCTGAAATATTGTTATACTTACTGCTAAATTTAGAAAACAAAAACATAAAAAATTTTAAATTATATATTGAACTTAAAATTAACATTGTTTTTCATGTTTTTCAGTATGCAAAAGAATTGTGATGTTCTGTATGTGTGTTATAAACTATGTAAATAATGCATTCTGATTTGATCTGTAGCCCAATTCTGAAACATATGTTAGATTTGATTTAGTGTACATTGACTAGATTACCGACATGATTTAATTCATGTTATCTACAATTGGGAGACCTTGACGATAAGTAGAAAACAAATTATACAAATTTATTACACCCTCCCTCTCACTTACACCAATGAGTAATTATGAGAGTTATAATCATGGAAGATTTAGAGAGATGGACAGACAACTGTGTTGCTGGTTCAGCATCCAGAAACAACATATGCCCCACATACTGATGAGGGTACATTATGCACAGACACAGTAGTCTGCAAAGCACTGGCATAACACTATACTGGGCTTCCCTCTCTTGAAGCTAATCTACATATTTGACTATGTAACTCGTTTGCTCTCTGTCACCAAATGCTTTTGGTGGGGGCGGTGTGTCACACAAACAAAGAACATGAACTAAGCAGATGGTTGCCAATTCTTAGAAGACAACATGTGTTCCTGTAGCTGGCACTCAAGATGCATTAAATATACTTTTCTTTCACAGAAATTTGGTCTTGCATTGTTCATTAGGCTGCCATAGATGTTTAGTACCTCACGGTCAGCAGGAACAGCTTTGTCCCACAGTTGTGTTCCATAAACTCACTCGTCTTTTCCCTTATTCTCTTTCAAAACAATCCAAATAACCTTAGCTATCTGTAACAGTGGACCTAAGAGGTATAGAGCTATCATGTGGCCACTTTGAACCCTGCAAATTCAAATCAGTCTGGAAGAAGTACTGCCCTTTTTGGAAGGTGTTCATGCTAAAAATCTCCAAGCCACAGAATCCATAATCCCTTCCTCCACTTCTCTAAGGAAAATGATTAGGCAATATTTGATCTTCATCATCCATAGGGAAATTCTTGATTTAAAGATTTGCACATGACCAGATTCAAGTTACATGATTTTAAAAGGAGAGGAAACTAATTAAGGTATATTAATATAACCTATTTATAGGTACCTATCCTCTTAAACACTCACTATTCTGTAGTTATAACTTCAAGAACATTCTGTTGAAGAACTTGACCTTTGGGACTGTACCTGAAAAACTGATCCCAGAGCACAGAGCTTTTTCTGTGGAAATCTGCTAATCCCAAAACCTTTTTAATTTTTTTTTTTTAAATGCACTTCACTAACACATTTGATCATCACCTTTGTACAAGGTACCATATCTAAGGTTCAGAGCCAGCACATTGGGAGTTTTCTAGAAAATCCAGTAGTGCTATTCAAAGAAAAATTTCCAGCTAGCTAGCCTTGGATTTGGCATGGTTATGAATCTGATGAGCCTCATTCAGAAATATTCATCCTTCACTGGACTAAGAAGGCCATTCATTTCAGTCCAATCAAATAACCAGCTGATTTTGTTATATTACCTACTCAACATTTCTGCTTCCCATCAGAAGAACTAAACTTGCCATTGGAATAGATGCGCTCAGTAAAAATCAGATGCATTGTCTAATGAGACAGTTCATGGCCCATTACAGCTGATGCCCTGCCTGTCATTTCACATACTAAAATATATTCAGCGCACAATGCCTTGCGTTTAAGTATATAATGCACAATCAAATCCAAATCCTGATTCATGGCGATAATGGAAGCATCCTTTTTACTCATTTCGCTCAATCAATCTGCATATTAAAGGCACTTTTCAAGTTTTTAACAGTGAAAAAACAGGGTGAAGAGACATGGCCCTCGGGGTAGTCATTCAGTAAGCATATTCTGACACCAAAAAACAACCCCACCCATGTATCAGGCATATGAACAGTCAAAGGGGTATGGAGGGAATAAGGACTGAGCTACACCCCCACACACACACACCCACCCCCCCACCCCCCCCCAGTCTGAAGCCTGACTTTCTCCTTAACCTGCAGGGACTCCAGCACAAGTATTTTCTCCGTTGTCAGAAGAGATTTTTCTAGTACCAGCTACCAGAGCCAGCCTGAGCTTGTACTGACATGACTGCCAAGGCCATCACTTAACTGGATCACAGACTGCAATCCATTACTGATACAAATATTGCAAGTGAACTTGATAGATCAACTGTTTAGCTTGATGCATCCACTTCCCAAGCAGTTGTAGCTCTTCCCAAATTCACTGTATTGACTTTCTGACAACAGATGTCACTACAGTGAAATCATGATGAAGCAGCAGATAAGAAAGCAGGCGTGCCAGATCAGCAACACCAATTTCTACAATGCCTTAGAAATAATAGGAGTGTTCAGGAAACTAACTGCTTTTATAAGGAGAAGAATAATTAAAATTTTGCTGAAAATACAGGGGGAAAAAAAACCTCCTTACTCTCATGTAAAACAGCCTAGTTTCAGTGCATGAGATCATATTAAATTCATGCTAGGACCAGAAGTGTTCCTCTGGCCCCAAAAGCTCCATTATGGGGAAATTTATAAACACCACCCTCGCTGTATGGGCACAGATTGCTGTGAAACTCTACATGAGAGACACTGTGAAACAATTGCCCACCAGAATTATTGCTAAGATGTGGTACAGTTCCATATTGGTGCAAGTGCTAGGGCACGTACTGATCTGTACTAGGCTGCAGAGCAAAGCATGCAACTTACAGGGGCATCTAGGGCAAGATGAAGTGCCAATGACTCTGAAGAAAGCCAAATCCAAGTAGGAAGGCAAGGCTGAAGTAGAATTCAAATACATCTGAAAGCAATTATTAGGGATTTCAATTCCACTTTAGGGAGGGGGAGTATGTACTTCAAAGACTGCTCAGCTTAACAGAACAGAGGAAGCATTGTTACTATGCAATATGCTTCATTAAAACAAGAAGGAACATCTATACAAAAAGTGTATTTGCCACCTCTTTACCTAGCCTCTATTGTAAACCCAAACTCAGTCCTGCCCATATCTCAACTCCCAGTACTAGCCTTCAGAAATTTATTCTGATTCTGCTGCCTGATAATCTCTTGCCATTACAGGCATAAGTGAAAGCAATCTTGATTTCTGTTCCTCAGACACCCTATTTTTTTGTGTGGCTCATGCACCACTTGTTCCCTAATGCCTTGCATCAGCATAGAAAAGACTTCCTCCCTTTCTAAATTACCTTAAATACAGTTACTGTTTTTATTTAAGAGGGGGTTATGTGAGAATTAAATATCTATGAGTTAAGACCATATTCTAATCTTAATGCAATAAGTTTTTTTACTAAGCATACATTTTAAGTTAAATCAATGAGCTAAATTGCCCCCTGTGCCTAACTATCTCCTGCTCCTCCAGCCACTGAACAACCTCTTGTACCACAGCACCTGTCCCTGCATATGTTTATCACATAAGCCAGGCCTGGATACTCAGAATGCAAGTGTACATGCACTTAGCAACATTGTTGGGCCATTTTTTTAAGACTTTCTGAAATGTGTTCTTAAGTGTTTGTCTGTATTTTTATGGCTTCTTTCTCACAGCTGTTGGCACAAACCCCTTGGTTGTTCTGAGGGCAGTGGGGCAGAAATCAAGAGCTCTTGGACACAGGCCCCCTACCACACACAATGCCCTGCAGGCTGTTCATGACTGCTCTAGGTCCTACCTGCTGCCACCCAGGGTTGTCACAAACCCCCAGAGCTGTCTAGGAGCAACACGACCTCTTCCACTCTCACCACAGCCTCTCTCTGTAGAGAAACTTCATTCAGGTTAGGAAGAAATGTTGCACACAAGCTCTGAGGTGCCTCTCTCAGGTCACACCACCGCTAGAAAAGTTAACAAGATTTTATGGCCAAGTACATGGACAATGAAGGGAAGTAGATCTGCATCAGTGATGTACCCAGTGGTCTGGAAAAACAAAGTGTTTTGCACATCCCTAAGATGCCAGCATGCTGCATTTTTGTCACTATTCCAGTCCAATAGATGCAAAAGATACATTGCTTTCACTAAGGTACCAGAGAGCAGAGTTAGAAACAGTAACAGCTTTGTATAATGAGGTATTTAATATACATGTTAGAATAACCATATGCCAAAATTACTTTTTAGACAATAACATGACCTGTTTTGTCAGAGGTGTTATCATCTCCTCATTGCCCCACTGGTTCATCGATTCCTAGAGCACCCAGCACAGCCTTGTGCTGCAGGACACTGGTGCACTCTCACAGCCAGCATGGGTACAGGGAGCTTATTCACCATCTGGATATCACAGGATAGACCCTCTTCTCTGACCTCACCCATATAATGCAGAAAGCAGAATGCCCAGGCACTAACAGCCTCCAACAACAGCATTAGGGAGCCCTTCACTCTCCTCTAGGCTCTTTACAAATGAGACAGAAAAGAAATAAGAAGAGCGGGTATCTTGATTTAGCTTCAGTAACCTAATGCAGAAGAACTGCTGGGAACACTCAAGATAATTGTCTTAATTATAGAACAGAAGTACTAACTAAATAGTTGAGAGATTTTTTTTAAACACAAACCATTTTAAATGCATCATCTGCCTTGCAGTTAGCTCCTCTTTCTCTAAAATTATGTTTAGA